>NC_080195.1:19275673-19900673 GCF_030028045.1 Hippopotamus amphibius kiboko
CATCATCCTCTGCAGATATAATCAAATTAATTTGCAGCAAAACATGAATTGCAGTTCTTCTGCTTGATTCCACAACTTATGGAATTGATATCAATTCTAAATCTATCAGATGTGTAAGCACGGCAGTATTTTAACTTAAAACCATTTTTGATATGGCTAATTTTCAAAACAAAATAGTTCCTGATACTGGACTATTTTATTCATTCTACCAACATTTAAATCCAAAGCATTTTAGTCAAACGGACTTTCTGGGTTGCAACACTGGCAAAGGCTCATGAACATGTAACATCGCTTTAACCGATAAATCCTGAAATATTGATGAATTTAAACATTTTTTAAGATCTTTTTGAAAGGAAAAAAATGCAGTAATTTTACATTTTTAGGCTATGACTTGATTTCAAGAAACCAAGCATTTAAAAAATGTAAGTGCTCTTTCTCAAATCCACGGAAATGATCACTTTTAGCTGAATTTTAAAATGTTACCCCCAAATGATGTAAATAATGAGGTCTTTGTCTGTAGTAAGACTATCTGAGAAAAAGCCTACATTTATGGAAAGAGAAGACAAGGACGACTATTTTAAATAAGCACTGTTATGTTAACTCCCTTTCATTGTTTATTAAGATGTATTAGCTGGGAACTTGACAGGTGGATTACTGACCATAAGCAAAGTGTTTTGTAATTAAGATACATTGTTATCCATGCTATTGATTACTGACAATGCCAGTCATATATCAGATTGCGCATTCATGCACCGTAATAGAATTGTGTGTTTTATTGAGGTGACTTCAAAAGTTAAAGTTACTATTTTCTGGTGTTGAAATGACAGTGGATATATTTTAATCAAGAATGATAATGAGCTAGAAACCTTGACAGTGTACAGAAGTGCGTCTCCTCATATATACATATACCTCTGTTTCCAGCCTTCATCCCCACCTCAGTTCTATGTGAGGTAATCACTTAATCAGTGTGGGAGGTTCAGCTGCACGAGTCTGTTCCTGTATTGTTCAGCAGGACAGATGTCTCCAATTACTATGGCAATGTGCACCTTGGATGAGTCAGAGGTGAAGTGTGTAGGATTTTTAATTGAATTTGATTTGCATCAAATCAGTTACACTGAGCCAGCCAAGGATAAACTGCTGATAGTTAATGTATAAGGAGTACACTTGGAAGGCCTTCTAGGGTAGCGTGACTCAGCAGGCATGATCTTCTCAGTCAGTTGGCATGGTGACACCCTATCTGGTTTGAGGACTCTGGTCTCTTCTAAAAAGTACAGTGATATTGATGGCTGCAGCTAGAATCCATTTTGGTTCCTTTTACACACTCATAAACTATATTTATTTGTTTAACAAGTTTCCAAGAAAATCATATATGCCTTTTTATAATATAGCAACCAATGGCTCTAAAGTCTATATCTCCACCTCTGACCTCTCTCCTGAATTCAAAGCTAGTCTTCCTGAAATATCCGCTTGTCTGTCTTTCAACTCTAATGTGTCCCAAGCAGGTCTCTTGCTTCCTGATTCCCCTGAATATGCTTCCCTCCCAATTTTTCCTCAGAGCATCCTGAGATCTAAGTCAATTAATAGAGAGATGCTTTTGTCCCAAAGATGGAGTGACAAATGCCCGGTTTGTTAGGGATCAAAGCCAGGTTGGAGGACAGGCTTAGTCGCAGAGTCACGGTGAGGTCCCTATGACCATGCCGGCTCCCAGGCTGAGCTTTGACCCACATCCCCACCACCTGCCTACCTACATGAAACACACAGGCTGGAGGAGCAGAGAATGTAGGCCTTCTGAAGCCAGGCAGGCAGGAAAAAACAGAAAAGAAGGGGCTGACTCCTCATTGCTTAGCTTCTTCTTTCAAATTTACCAATCGTGTAAGTCCAACCTCCTTCCCTAGAGAGGAGTGATGGGGCTGAGAGAGGGTCCGTGACTTGGAAATCTATGAGAGAGCAAGTCCCTCCAACATACTCTATCATGATAAATGGCTCTAAACTCTGCTTAGGTGCATAAGCCACAAATCAACAGTGCCTTTGATTCCTCCTTTTTTCCTGATCTGCCCAAATCAAGTTCTGTTCCCCTTCTCTTCAAAACGTATCCTGAATTCCTCTACTTCTCTGCACCTGGAAAACGACAATGGCCTTGTACTGCACCCTCCCCACCAACTTCCATGCTTTTGTCCAGGACCATTTATCATAGCAAATCATGCTTCTGTTTAAAACCCTCCGGTGGTTTCCAAACTCCTTAGAGTGACACAGTAGGCTCTGTATATTCTCATCCTTGTCTCTTCTCTTACCTTCTCTTGCTCTCTCACCAGATTTTAGTACACTAGTCTTCTTTTAATTCCTCAAGTGCAGCAAAATGTTCTTGCCTTAGGGCCTTTGCACCAGCTCTCTCCTCTGCTCTGACTGCTTTTGCAACTGATCTTTTTGTAGCTGGTTTCCTTTTCTTATGAAGATCTCAGCTTAAATACCTCCTCAGAGTGCCATTTCCTGACTATCCAATTTAAAGTAGCTGCACAGTCATTTCCAATCACCATAGTACTCCTTCCTCCCTGGTATTTTATTGTTCATCTACTTCCATTTATTTGTTTTACCCATTCATTCATTGCTTTTTTCCCTCCTCCCACCTAAAAATAAGTTATCTGCCTCGTTTATTTATGATATTGAAGATATCTGGGAGCCTAAAACAGTGTCTGTGATAAAATGAAAGCTTAGTAACATATGCTGGATGTGTAAGTATGTGTGTACAGGATAAAATACCTCTAACATCTCTGAAGGATGTCTTTTTTGTGCTGCGGAGTCTGAGATGGGAGAGTAAAATTGATATGATTGACTTGCGCTTAGCTGTCTGATAGCAATTTCAGCATCAATATCTTAAATGGAATTCTTTTGCATAAAGTTTTGAGTTTCTTAGACAGGAGAGCGTTTATGAAAAACAAATTCAGTTTCTAGGTAAGTTAGTGGAACCCAAGCAGCTGCTCAGTGCCTCTAGAGAGGGATACAGTTTTAAAGTGTGGTGTGAATATCCGTTTGAACTTAGACTGTGTTGACTTCTGAGATTTGGATGTGCCCATAGACCAGAACAATAGATCTTTCAAAAATTTACACAGAGCTGAGGGGCGTGTTGAGAAAACAGCTCAGCCTGTGTCCAGAGCTGATCAGGCAGAGCTGTACCCATCCCGTGAACTGGTGCATAACGATGATAATAGAAGTTGCATCTTTTCCTGACTCTGCACCTGGCAGCCCGCTAAGCTCTTTGCATGTATGGTCTTACTAAATTTTATGCAAAAATCTTCTGGTGTAGGAATAATTATTACTCCTACTTACTGATGAGGCAACCGAGCCTCAGAGAAGTTAAAAAACTTATCACGCAATGAGTGTTTCCATGCCAGGATGCAAATCTAGACTTGAATCCAGAAATTGATTTTTTAAATATTATTTCTCCAGATAATTTTCAAAGGCACTGGGAAAGAGTCTGTGAGGTCACTTGTGAGGGACTGTGTTTTTAACCCAGTCCAAAGCCCTGGGGGATTCTGACCACAGAAAGAGGAACGATCATGATAGTGCATCCTTGGTCAAATCCCAAGAAAGAAGTTGTCCAATTCTTTCTCCCATTCCTTCCCCCTCTCTTCTTTCTTTCTTTCACCCAGGTCACTACCTTGTGATCTTACCAACAGACCTTTCCAGCTTCTCCCAAACCACCCACCATCACCATGTGATCCCCCTGGTAGAACAGTTAATGTGGCTCATTTTCCACTTTCTTGCCTGTTACATCAGCAACCGCTACTGGCAGAGCTGCCGTGAGTGTAGGAGCCGTGGATAAGCAGTGAATCCAACAGAAGGGGGAGCGTGTGAGCCCATGTCAGGTACAGCCCAGAGGAGTCCCAGAAATGTTAAGGGGAAACTCTGTGGAAGAATGGGAGTCCCTGGATTAACAGCAGGAGAAAATGAGACCCATAAATTTAAGATTTATTTTGTTAATTTGCAAATAAAATGGAGAGCAGCACATTTTTTTCCTTAAGCAATAAAGGCTGCGAAGTGAATGTAAACTTCTAGCAACTGGAGATACAGAGAATAAGAATTACTGCAAATGGTGTTAGTCCCCCCACAACAGAAAAAAAATGGAAGGAAGAAGAAAAAGGAGATGCTGAAGGAAAAGAAGTAGCAGAAAATCAGGATGAGACCATCAAAAAGAGAGATCAACGAGTCACAAATAAGCAGAAAGTTTAATACGTTACAAGAAGGAAGGTGCTATAGTCTGAATGTCTGTGTCCCCCCAAATTCATGGGTTGGAATCCTGACGTTCATTGTGATGGTGATAGAAGGTATGGCCTTTGGGAGGTGGTTAGGTGATGAGGGTTGAGCCCTTGTGAATGAAATTAGTGCTCTTGTAAAAGAGAGCCCACAGAGCTCCCCAGCCCCTTCCACCATGTGAGAACACCAGAAGATTGCTACCTGGAGGTGAGCCCTCACCCGGCCATGCTGGCACCCTGGTCTCAGACTTGCAGCCTCCAGATCTATGAGAAACACATTACCGTTGCTTATAAGCCACTCAGTCTGTGGTATCTTGTCAGAGCCACCCAGAAAGACCAAGTCCGGAGGAATTGGAAACTGATATCGGAACCGTGTTTTTTAGCACGTCCTGCTTGTTCTATCTGCTTATGTTTCAGGAGGCAATAAAATAAATTGTACTCAGTTTTATTTTATAGTGTTAATTCAGGTATTCTCAACTAGTCCATTTGTCATCCGTGTTTGTCAATCGACTTAAATAAAATTTAAAAGTCTTGCTATCAACATTTTATTCCAGTAGACTCAGAATTTTGAGGTCCATAATTAGCAGACCCAGTTCTTACAGAAGCCTGCTTGGGCTGGTTTATTTCTGCCCAGACATTCTGGTTCTGTAGCAGTCACTGAGGGATCATGAACTGCTCTCTCGTCAAGAGCTGCAAGTGTCCCAACAGAATTGTGAGGCTATCACAATGCTTACGCCTGCTTTGAAGAACTCAATCCTTTTATAAGGTCAAGAAGGACTATTGGTCATGGAACCACCTCTAGTTTTGGTGATTTGTGTGCAGTGAAGGGCTGACCATATAGAGCCTGTATCGGATGGCGTGTTTTAGGGAAAAGAACCACATGTTTGTGCTGAGTGGTCAAATGCTATGGACATCTGATCATAGGTACAAATAGCTGGTGACCAGAGCCTCGTGTTTCTTGGGTAGAAATGTGTTGGGTCTTAAGGCCATTTAAAACAGCCCAGTTGAAACTTTCTCAGCAATAAGCATAAAGTAACTATGTGTTAAGTGCTCAGTGAAGAGATGAATCATAAACAGTCTTCACCCACAGAGAAGCATACAGATGAAGACACCATTCCTGAGAAAGTGAATGACATCATTCTGGACCTGCACCTGTGACCACGTACAAAACCAGTGTGCACGTCGCCCGCTGTCCATGCCGTGTGGAATTGCCTCCATGCCCAGCACATCTTTTGGCCTCCATTGGAATTGGTCTGTTTACAGAATGGTTGGGCCATTTCTTTATTGACAGCTGCATGCTGGCAGGTCCTGTCAACTGTGGTGGATTCCCGGCTGCCTACATAAATGCTGCAGCGCCTCAGGCTTGCTTTCTGTGCATCCTTGATGTGTTTCTTGAGACCACTCACCCTTGGCCTATTTACCCTTTCTCATTTCAGAAGGGAAATGTTTGAACAAACAAATAGCTTTTATTATCCTCACTAGCCCTGAGAAACTGAGTAGATTTTGACCTGTCTTGGATCTAGCTCCCAAATGGGTCTACATTTTAGGTTTTGCTTTCAGTCATGCCATCTTGACTGTGGATAAAAACCATTAGTAACACGAATAGCATTTAACTAGGAAAGTGTTTGCCTTAACTGTCTATGCTTAATGGAAGCAAACTATTTCTTCTCCACATATCCCACACATGCCTTATTTGTTATTTTCTTTATGTTTTGTCAGTTTAACTTTTAAAATGTATACATGTTTCTCCTTAAACAAAATGACTACTATTTATTGAGCATATACTATGGGACAGGTGTCTTTGCATTTTACTTCTTATCCTCAAAACAATCCTGCAATGAGGAAAACTGAACATCAGAAAGTTTAAGTAATTTGTCCAAGTGCAGAAAGTTGTAGAGTAAGTGGTAAGTGGTAGAGTGAAAAATTGAAACCAAGTTTGTCTGTTCTAATTCTGGGTTCTTTCCATCACGTTGCCTTCCATACTTAGTTCTTTTTTTCTTCCTAGGCATTAATTATATCAAAAGATTACTGTAGAGAAATCAAGGATCAAAGAAGACAGGAAAGAAAAAAAGAAGGAAGGAAAGAAGGAAGGAAGCAAGGGAGGAAGGAAGGGGTTTATTGAGAAAAGGAAATAGGCATTACTACAGTGATTTTAAGTACACTTAGAGGAACTATTTGAGGTTATGTATTCCTTTGTGTTATAGATGGTAAGGGAAAGATTAAATACACCCCATTTTAATTGTGGGAATAAAAGACATGCTCAAAGAATCTCTTTCCATACATAACAACTGTATGATTTCCTTATTCAGGCATTTTATTTTTAATCTGCTGGCTTGTTCATGAGGGTTCATAGCTAAGAATTTTATTTCAGTACAACCAAAGAGAAATGTATTGAGACAATCCAATCCATCTAGATTTTCATTTTAGAAAACATATATATATCTGCACATCAAATAATCAAATAAGGGAGATAAGTCTACTATATCTTCATTTAATGAATCACCATGTAATGCATGGATTTTTCTCTAATGCACACTGGATATGATTTTTAAAATTTTACCATAACTCCATTCCTTAAAAATCCACTTATTTACCATAAAAAAGTTGGCACCAGACACCATTTCTGCAGAATACCTTTTCAAAATATAAGCTTAAGAGTAGGACAACTTTTAACATTTTAAATGTGGTTTGGTCACTTACCAGTGTATGAGAAAACAAAATCAAATGCCATATTCTGGTCTTAAGAAATAAATAGGATTGCAGCACTATTTAAAAGAGCCAGGCCATGGAAACAATCTAAATGTCCATCAACAGACAAATGGATAAAGAAATGGATATATACAATGAAATATTACTCAGCTATAAAAAGGAATGAAATTGAATCATTTGTAAAGACATGGATGGACCTAGAGAGTGTCACACAGAGTGAAGTAACAATGAAAGAAAAACAAAATATTGTATATTAACACATATATGTGGAATCTAGAAAAACGGTACAGATGAACCAGTTTGCAAAGCAGAAATAGAGACACAGATGTAGAGAACAAACAGCAGAAATAGAGACACAGACGTAGAGAACAAATGTATGGACACCAAGGAGGGGAAGTGGGGGTGGGGAAGGGACGAACTGGGAGATTGGGGTTAACATATATACACTAATATGTATAAAATAGATAACTAATAAAAATAAAAGTGAACAAAAAAGAAATAAATAGGAAAAATCACTGGAAAGAAAATGCTGAGCAATGATAAAGAGTAAGTAATTTATACCATCAACAGTTGGATTAATAAGTAAGCAGAGAATATAACATATATACAGGATATCATTGGAAAAATCTCTACCCATCCAATTAATCCATTAATGTGGATAAGGATGGATTTTAATAGCTTCTTTAATAATGCAATAGAGTAGATACACAGAGAATTCTATATGTAAATTCAAAAATAGATGCAAATGTGACCTACTAATTGAGATCTCCCTGTTTTGATATAATTGCTTGGTAAATTATGCCAAGACAGGATGATATATTTCTACCATTAATCATTGTAGTTAAAAGAGAAAAGAATGGATTTATAGTATACACGTGCTCATAATTTTGTGATTTTTTTCATAGCATCAATATAATTAATGTTATTGCATTTCATGTACAATAGATATTCAAGGTGCTAATATCATGCAACAATAAATATTTTGGAGAAATACCATTAAATGATATTTTAGATAGAGACATAATTTTACTTTTAGTAGAGTAGAGAACATAGAGTTTGACAACTGTACAATTTTCTTTGAGAAAAATATTTATTACCAATTAGACATTACTAAGATGTGACAGAAGAATTTATTTTCATTCAACATTGAGACAGTTTGGAATTTAACTATTAAAATCTAGTATGTTGAATTTCAGCTATCACAATTAATAATATAATGTGCAATTGGCAGTCCTTAATATGATCTTACAAATGAGATTATGTTGACTATTTGTTGAGCAATTTTAGATTATTTCTTAATTTTTATTAATCATTGGAGAAATCCAAATTTATTTTATTTAGGTTTTTCATCTGAGTAGTTAGAAAAGCATCACTTGAATTGCTTTCAGTATACAAACAAAATCATGAGGACTTTTCCTAATGAACTCTATAATGGCAAATCATTTCTTTTCAAGTTCAAAAAGACAGAGTATGGTTAGCAGGCTTACAACTCTTGGGAGATTCTGGATGAACTTTAATAACCCCTATCCTAATATTCAGTTAAAAATGTGTAATCAGAGCTAAACTGCTCTGAACACATAAGGATAAATGAAATTTTTTCAAACATTTAAGCAAAATTTCTATTTTTCATGTCTTTTAACTGTCTTGAAAGCATAAAAACATATAAAAATTAAAAGAAAATCAAACAGATAAAATTGGTTTTGTGAATTTTTGAACTTTAAAGAAAAAAATAGCAGAAACAATAATCCTGGCTTATTTATGTTATGATTCATCAGTAGACAAAACATCTGTACAATAGCTAAAACACTATATAATGGCTAAATTTTAGACACCAGGGAAGAAACTTCAGTGCCTTTCAAGTTTGCCAAGGAGCTAAATTTTCGATAATTACCATGTACAGGAAGTGGCAACTGTGAAAATGATTGTTTTGTGCAGAGCATTTCTAAGCTTGAGGGTCACATGGTGGCCTCGGATGACAAGGGCCTTGGGAGGAGATCCAGTAAATAGAAGTCCCCCAACATCCCACCCATTTTTTAAAAAGTTAACACAGAACAGCACCATCCTTTTACCACTTCTTGGTTGATAGCAATATTACGAGTATTTTCATTGAAGGCAAACGACTTAGAGCAGTAATTATGGGCTATTAACCATGTACCCCTTGGTATAACTGGGATAAACTGTATAATGACAACATTTTAGAAGCCAGACCAGAAATATCAGTCTCTCAAGTGCGCCAAGGAGCTAAGTTTGGAGCGATTACCATGTACAGGAGTGGCACCTGGGCAAATTATCATTGGGCACAGAATGTTTCTTAGCCCAAGTGTCACTTTGTGGCCATGGATGACCAGGATTTGGGAGGAGATCCAGAAGATCTCTCTTCTGATGTGCTTTTGCAACCATAGCTATAACTTCAAGAAAAAGCCAGGTGGATGCAGAGCCTCTAGGTTATAACTTTAGAGTCAGTTCTGATTTCCTTCGTCTCATTTTCTGTGATGCCAGTGTGGGAGCCATCACCAGGCTGTTACAAGAACTTTCTTTCCAGTCAGCCTTCCCATGGCTGTGTCAGTTGTCTAAGTGCATCTTTAAGGAGATACACTTAATGGTAATTTTTAAGTGGATTTTGTCTTAGACTTAAATTTTTATATAAATTATTCTCAGAAATGACCACTGACATAAAAGTAAATAAATAAATGTTGCTGGCTTCTTTAAAAATTAAGAATTGGATACAATCAAAGCATAATAATACAATGTAACTCTGAAAGTCTTAGAATATCATCTGTTGAGTCTTCTATGAATGTTGGATATGTCAGAGTACATTTTAGCAGTAATATTGATACCTGATATTTTATGTAATATTTGCAATTTATGAAACCGTGTACATCTGTGTTAATCTTCATAATAACTGTATGACTATTTCATCTAAGAGGACATCATTTCCTAACTCTGTCCTGGGAAAGTTACAGGATCTATCTCTAAATGTTCCTACTGAAATGTACTGCTAAAACGATGATATTGATATAAATGGAGACTTGTACTAATTCCAAATATAGGAGGGACAATTGTATAGTTTGGATCAGGATATGTGAAACACAGGAAGTAGCGAGTGTGTTACAACTTTAATGTGTGTGTGTGTGTGCACACGTGTGTGTGTGTTCTGTTGGCAACAATTTCACTATAAGTCAGTTTTTTTACTCAAGAATAATTTTATTGTCATAGGATTGAAATTGTCCGTTTCTAAGTTCAGTCTCTCTTTTTTAACACACCCAGTTATTATTTTTCAGCTTCTTTATTTTACAGTGGATGATATTGGGCCAAAGAAGTAAATTTTGGTGATCTTTGAATTAGTTTTCATGACTGTGATTACATATACTATACTTTTATTATAATTTCAAAGGCTTCTCAGGTGAGAAATAAAAGGGAAGTAATTACTTCTATTGTGATATCTCCAGGACCCAAGTCTGCTTGAAGGGTCTGCACAGGGACAGGACCCAGGTCTATATGGGGGGAAATGGAAATAAAAATAGAAATATCACAGTGGAAATATCACAGTCATTGATCAAACATGACAGAAATGTAATGCACCCATCTGACAAACAAAAACAGCCCCACCAGTTAATGAAGGACTACCTGGGTAGATAAGAGAAGATTAAAAGCAAATTGAATAGGATATGCTGCTTGGAATGAGTGTCACGAGTGGTTGGAGAGATACAAAAAGACAGAGAAAATGAGATAATATCCTAGTTTAAGATCACTTTATAAAGTGGTATTTTTCTGCTTAGACATCTTTACAGAAAATTTGGAAAATACAAACAAAAAGACAATACATTTATGAAGTTGGAATTCATTTATTTGGATTTAGGGACATAAAATTAGTATTTTATGTGGAAATACAAAATAGATTAAAAGGCAAATGTGAACCACAATAAATGCATATTTAAACTAACTTTAAATTTTCCATTTATAACATGTTAGGATTCTATCTAACATATTTTGCATATCTAAATTTTGAATGACTTCATATCCTCAAGGTTAGACAGTAATGAATGGTCCTATCTATTCCACATGGTAATTATGCTTCAATTAGTATTTTTAACTTAAGCCCTATGTTTTTTAGTCATTTCAATGTTAGGATACATGCAGTGTTCAGTATATTCTTTCATTTAAATTTGTTCTTTTTATCATTTAATAGAATTATAACAAATCCTTAAAAATTTAAAATATATCAGGCATATTAATCCCATTTTACAGGTAAGGAAATTGAGGGACAGAGTTGTGCCCAGGGTCACATAGTAAGCAAGGGCCAGAGCCAGAATGTGCCCCCAGCCATAGGACTTAAGAGACCATGGGTTTATCATTACCCTCTGTTGCATCTCACACTATACTGCTCTTTGTAAGAAATTAGAATAATTTTACAAAATTGTAACTCTGAATTTAAGAATTTAAGGTAAAATTTGCAAGATCTTTTTTAACCAAAACCCAGAATTTCTGAAAAGGCATTTTATTTTTTTAATTTTTTTTATTGATTATTTTTTTAATTTTTTTTTATTTAATATGTTTTTAATTTATTTTTTTATTGAAGTATGGTTGATTTACAATGTGTCAGGTGTACAGCAAAGTGATTCAGTTACACATATATATATTCTTTTTCGGATTATTTTACATTATAGGTTATTACAAGATACTGAATATAGTTCCCTGTGCTACACAGTATGTCCTTGTTGTTTATCTATGAGGGTAAGTCAAAAATTATCTGCACTCTGGCTGTAGAATTTATTTTAATTAACTTTTAGAAAAGACAAATAATCATTTTTTGACATAGTCTCTTTGCTTTTCAATACCCTCTGTCCATCTGTTAATAAGCTTTCGTATTCCCTTGTTAAGAAATGTTTTAGGCTGATCTGCAAGCCACAAATGTACCGCTGTCTTCACTTCATCAGAGGTGAATCTTTGTCCTCTCGGGGATCAAACAGGTGAAAGTCCTATGGAGCAAGATCAGGACTATAGGGAGGATGCTGTAACACCTCAAAATGAAGTGTTTTCACGGGAGGGAGGGAATATTGGGATATGTGTATAAATACAACTGATTGACTTTGGTGTACCTCAAAAAACTGGTACAAGAGTGTAAAGCAATTATATTCCAATAAAGAGCTAAACAAACAAACAAACAAAAAAAACCCACAAAGTTTTTGCAGAATGTCGACAGTGTGGGCAGCAGTATGCAGGCGTGTACACCCTCAGGACACAAAAAATGAATCACTGCACGCTGCTCTTCTTTCATGCAAATCACAAGTGGGGCATCCATTTTTGCTTGCACCACAGTTACAAATGAACTAATGTAATATGTTCACACCTGCATAGCAGTGACTGGGGAGACGGTAGCCTTGAATGGAAAGTGCTGAGAAGACAGTGCGGCCAACGGAAGTTTTAATATAACCGGAGTGCGGATAATTTTTGACTCACTCTCGTATTTTATACATAGCAGGGTGTATCTGTTGATACCAAATTCCCAATTTACCCCTCCCTCCACTTTCCCCTTTAGTAACCATAAGTTTGTTTTCTATGTCTCTGAGTCTGTTTCTGTTCAAAAGCCATTTTAAAATGTTTCCTTTATTAAAATTAATTTTTATTGGATTCTAGTTGATTTACAATGTTGTGTTAGTTCCTGCTGTACAGCAAAGTGAATCAGTTATACATATACATATTCCACTCTTTTTTTTTTTTTTTGCTGCCTTGGGTCTTTGTTGCTGTGCGCGGGCTTTCTCTACTTGTGGCAAGCAGCGGCTACTGTTGGTTGCGGTGTGTGGGCTTCTCATTGCTGTGGCTTCTCTTGTTGCGGAGCATGGGCTCCAGGTGTGCAGGCTTCAGTAGTTGCAGCACGTGGACTCAGTAGTTGTGGCTTGAGGGCTCAGTAGTTATGGTGAATTGCCTTAGGTGCTCTGGGGCATGTGGGATCTTACCAGACCAGGGATCAAACACATGACCCCTGCATTGGCAGGCGGATTCTTAACCACTGTGCCACCAGGGAAGTCCCTAAAATGTTTCCTTTCAACACTTTATTCTGTACAGTAGTTTTGTAACATAATATCAAAATCTGACATACAAAAATGGAGATAATTGATGTCGTCTAAATATACTTTTGTACTTGAGGTTGGAAATGCTCATGGTAAGAGCATTTTGATATTGATATAGTTAATTTATCAAATGGAATATTTCCATTTTGTTTTTTTTTATTGTCCTTTTGCAGATATATTTTTTCCCTTGGAAAAGCTAATTGCTTTTGTATAGAGGGCAGAATGTTTTCACTCAGCCCTTGAATTTCAGTACTGATGTTGTTGCAACAATTAAATGTACCAGCCAAAGTGCTAATTTAGCATACTACACTTCCCTCTTAAGTTATTTTCAAAAGTTATTATTTCCTTTCTTTGAAAAATAGCTAATAATTTGTTCCTTCAAATACAGGACACAGCACTTTGCTCCTTGATATTTTAATATGCAAAAGTCAACATTTCTGCTAGCTTTCTTTGCATTATAGAAATGTCTAAAGAGGCATATTTAAAATTCCCTGATGGTATAATTTTCAATGCTTGCAGTCTCGTGAAGTGCAGATTGAAAATTTCAGGATAGATTTTTACAATTTATCTATGAAAATATCTTTGGATTAAAATATATTCCCATCACACAATTTTAAAAAAGTGTCTAATTAATCTTTTGACACATTCCACCAAATGTAGATCACTAGCATTACAAATACCAATATGATTCCTATGATATTCTATATTATTGAATGTAAACCCACTAACTTTTGTCATTTTGGTGACGTTTGCACAATGTGAAAATTGGTTAATTACTACTTATCTTTTCTTCCAAGGGCTAATAATTGAGCTTTCCTTTAACATCAATGGACTCCTAATTTTCAAATAAAAATCAGACTTTCTGAGTTGCTTGATTTAGTGTTTTTCAATGTTGGATGTCAAATCATTATTTATCTTTTCTCTAAATCATCCCATTGGGTAGCAGAATTTTTACCATTTCTTATTCTGCTTCAGCACAAATAACTCTTTGACAGTATTGCCAGATTTCAATACTAATAACAATAGCAATGGCAACTATTAATATTATTAAGCATTTAATACCTGCCAGGCAATGTTCTAATTTACTTACATTATTATCTTATTTAATTTCTCTCTGCAGCCATTTGTGGTTGAGGTTAAGTAGTTCTCCCCAAAGTCGCACAACCAGTAAGGAGAGAATCTAGGCTTAAACTCCACACAGTGTGTCCTCAGAGCCCCTAATTTTCACTGTAGTCTCTCTAAATGATTCAATCTGAGCATGTGACTTCATTTTCCATACTATTAACTTAAACACTTCATAGGAAGCAAATGCAACCTTAGCTGATATTTAACCTTATTATCAAAAGATTTAACTAGTCCTTATTATGCTGACACGGATCTCCTAAAATAAAATAGTTGTGACCTTATAGGGTTTGAATGTTTCATTGTAATATGACATTTCAGATTCCTGGGAATAATTGCTGTGCTATTTTATTTTAATTGCCATGCATAACATACAATGGAATGGGGAATTCTTCCACCAAACTTGAACTATCAGGTACTCCGCTGATAATAAATCTTGGAATTTTAAATATTTGGTTCTGTTTCATTTATTTGGGGACTAATGATGTTCACATTATTTGTGGTAGCATAGCTTATGTGGACAGAATGATATCAACCTACACATTATTATATTTTTGTATTTTCAAATTATGTATTGTGGGGAAAAAGTGGGGGGGGATACAGATGAACTAGTTTCAATGTCTTAAAAAATTCCACAATATGACAGAGCACTCTAAAAATAACATTAAACATGTCTATAGTAAGTAACTTTAGTCCCCAGCACATACAGCAAGGGTTCTCATTGTCTATAAAAGCCTCCTGTTACTCAGTTGCAGCTCTTCAGAACTGTGTCTCTATTTGACTGGAACTCTTTACTGCCTGTTACTGCTATCATACTGCAAACTTATGGAATGTTCCAGGAAACATTGTATCTTTCTTTAGTGTTCTCTTGGTCCTACCCAGGTTTCTTGGCTTTTGTTAGCTGTAAATTGCACCTGGCAGCTCCATACCATGCTTGGCCAGTTCCTCCAGAGTAGAAAAATCAATTACACATATTAATCAAAATTTAGTGGTTGTACTGTATAGTTCACAAGGTGATAACTCAGGGCTTTAGGAAATATAGTATCTGTAGAAACTCCTGTGGTGTATTCAGAGATCCTTATGCTGTGTGATGACATGGATTCAGAGTGAATTAGATGCTTGTGAAATTAGAATGAGGCTCTCTCTTTTACTTAAAAATGAGTGACTAGGCACAATATCTCAGAATTATCTATAAATATCAGAAGCTGCTTGAACTTTGGAATCTTCATTATAGTGGTATCACCATCTGGAGAACTGTGCCTATCAAAACAAGGGACTTTACTTCTATTTATGAAAATAATGTAGATGGTCCCACTATGGGTAACTTAACTAAAAGGTAGGATGGTTCTTATCCCCTTGGAATCCTGTGGCATCCAGAACACCGTCTAAAGTTATCTAGAGATAAAAGCACAGGATAGAAGCCTGACTTCATTCATCAGGATCTACACGGGAGCTTATTTAGGAACACATATTCACAGATACCACTTCAGAAGTTCTGGATCAGAGTTTGGGGGTGGGAGTGGGGTAGTGGTGAGAATCTGTATTTCAACTGTCCACAGAGATACATTCAACACTCCTTAGGTTTCTTTTGAGGGTCCCTTGGGCATCCCTGTTGTAAAGTAGTGTTTGCAGTCAGACATACTGGTTTTGGATCCAGCTTTACCGTTTACTAACTCATCAGTTCTTCAGATCCCCCTTTATAACATGTATGTGAGGAGTGGGTAGGGAGCATGAGATGTATTACATGCTCCCTGCCTTACACGAGACTTGATCCCTATTAGGGTTTCTATATTGAGAGCAATTACTGTTAAAATTGTCATCCTCAGCTACACTTGTGAGGTAGGCATCACAGATAATACCTGTTGGGACTGGGTATGAAGGCATTACATTCTTGGAAAAGAAAATGAATCCTCTGTAACTACTCTGGAAGTTGAGGCTTGATTCATAAATCTCGATTTCTCATTTTCACTGGAATATATACATACAGATAGATACCTATATCTATCTCAGGACCATGAATCTTCATATACATAAAGATTCTTTGTATGTAAATCTTGATTGTATAAAGAATCTATACATAAAGATTATATACGTATAAAAATTAGGTAGCTACAATAGCCAAGTCTTCCTAAAGTTAAAGAGTGATGTAAAAACTTTTTTCCATAGAGTTCTATTTGATATTCTGTTTGTGCAGTTTGCTCTATTCATTCAAGGCAAGGCATTCCATTTTGCACTTTTTATTGTTTGGTTTTACTAACTTATTTTGCAGTGCTGCAAGCAAATAACTTATGATAGCAACAACATATCAATTTTGTATCAATATAACTTCTATCACACTTGTAAAATGCCCTGTTTAGCCATCTGTCATTTCTGTGAAAGGTTACCAGTGCCTCAGACAAAAGAAGTGGTGCATATCTATCTGGTTTTGCTGATAATCCTTCTGAAATACAAAATATCTGTAGATGCAGGAAAGAACAACTTCTTGTTGTGGCCGTGGTTGTCCTTTAAAAATCTGGGTGGATTTAAGATGGGGAAATGGAAGGTAGAGTTTCTTTGGAGAAAGCTGAGAAGAGTGATGGGATGAGCACAGATATCCTTGCCAGGTTTTCTTTTGTTGCTGTAGTCAGGCTTTCTTCTCACTTCAATTTTTATTGTGTTTCATGCAACCTTCAACAACTTGTCAATTTCAACCATGATCCTTCTGGGTTTCTGTATAGAGAGTTATGACACAGCCACACATATTCCCAGAATGAGTGTGACAGCTCTTCTCCTTCTATAGAATTGAGGCCACTTAATCCTTATAAATCAGGTAAAAGGTACTATGCTATTTAATTTTTATTATATCTTATCTCCTTAGAGAAGAACAACCACGTAATTTGCATTCTACAAATGTCTTTAGAACTATATTGTCGTGGTCCGAGTGCGGGTTGGAAAAGAATTTCCAGACACGAGGCAGAATGCAGGGAAGGTAGAGTTTATTAGAGAGCAGGTCGCTGTTTAGACAGCGGGCTGACTTCCTGGTAGCCAGGGAGAGCCGACCCTGAGCGTGGGTTGCTTGCCTATTTTTATAGCTAGGGAACCTGACTTTATCTGCTATCTGGGCAGAGAATGTATACTTTTAGTGTGCTGAGCGGGAGAAAAATGGGACAAGTGTCTTTCCTTATATGGGATGGGCAAGGGACATGGCATGCTGCTTGGGAACGTTTGGGACATTGCAGTTGTTGCATAGTACAGTGTGATAGGAGTCCTGTAACTCTTTGTTCTGGCAGTATTGGCCCTTTGAGTCTATCTTGTTCTTTGTCCTTGGAGCACACCACATACATCTTTTTAAAGTATTAATTTAAATGGTTAAATAATTACCTTTTAGCTTTCTTTTTATAAAATCAAATATCAATGCACTAAATTTTTTATTGACTAAATATTGGTGACTTTTTATAGCTAACTTGTACACTGTCAATAACATTTATGGTTATTCTGTTATTCTGTGATTTATATCTTATGTGTCTTTCTCTTCATTGCTAAGCATGTCTGACTACCACTCACAGGGTAACTCGTATGCAACAATTTTCGGTGTTTTTCTCTTTGCTGGGTGCTCTTCTTAGGCATTCAGAGTTCCCAAGCTCCCTTCACTCTATATTGAACATTCCAAAGGTGGTACACTCAGGAACCAAAGTGCCTGATGTGGAATCCCAGCCTGATCCCTTACTAACTGTGCGGCCAGGAACTAGGTTTTAGCTTCCTCATTGTCTTAATTTCTGTGTATACAAAATGAAGATTATAATAGTATGCATTCCATAGAAATGCTTGATGAATATTATCATTATTACCCTCGGCTCTTTAATTCACACTAACAGGTACATGACTGATTCAGATTCCTTGTGATAAATATCCTGGTGAATTTGCATAACATTTTTGCAAAGCAAACTCCCCCACCCCGCCTGGCAGAGGCAACATCTGATGCATCAACTAGAGGCAGGAAGAGTTTGGGGGATGGGGCTTGGTATTCCCAATTATCTTAGAAATGTGATGTTGCAGTTCATCCTTACATTAGCAGACCGCTCTCCATCTTGTCAAATTGTATTGAGTTACTTCTGAATTTATTTCATCTGAAACTTAGTCTTTGGTATTGACTTGAATCCCAAGAAGCAAGCTGCTCTTCTGTCGCTGAGCTCGTCCTGAAGCATCACTCAGCCCTTTCAGTCCCTCTTGCCGTATACTCAGTTTGGGTCTTCATTTCTTTTCTTCTGTGATACAGAAACAGCCTTCAAACATCCATTCCCAGGTGGCTTTACTCCCTTGTATTAGTTTGCTAGAGTGTCGTAACAAAATCCCACAGACTGGGGGCTTAAACAAAAGAAGTTTATTTTCTCATGGTTCTGGAGTCTGGAAGTCCAAGATCAAGGTGCCATTGGCTTCCTCTGAGACCTCTCTCATTGGCTTGTGATGCCCATCTTCTTGCTGCCTCTTCATATGGTCCTCCCTGTGTGTGTGTGTGTGTGTGTGTGTGTGTGTGTGTGTGTGTGTGTCCATGGGCACGCAACCTTAGTGCCACTTCATACATCACATTTCCCCGTATAAGGACTCAAATCAAATGGGATAAGGGATGGCCCCTGTGACTTCATTTAACTTTCATTACCCCTTTAAATATTCTATCTTCAAATACAGTCACATTTTGAAGTACTAGGACTTTGGGCTTCAGCATATAAAATCAAGGTGGGATGGAAGGCATTCAGCCCATAGCCCCTTCTAATACCTTGTTCACCCTTCTGTCCTAATAATCTTTATAAAACAAGGGACTGATCTTGTTGATCATCCGTTTTGAACCTTTCACGGTTTCTCTCTTGTCTTCCAGAGAAATCCACATCAGTTTGTATAGCATACGTGACCTAGCCCTGGTAGCTTCTTTTAATAAATTAATCAAGGCTGCCAGGAATGCTGTACTGAGGATTGTTGGACTGTGAGGAAGCTCATGAGAAAAGGTACTGCTGTCAACAGGTATTTATGTCTCGTTAATGTGAGAGCATTAGGAGGTGGGGCCTTTGGAAGGTGCTTAGATCTTGAGCAGAGAAGCTTCATGAACAGGGTTAGTGCTTTTATAAAAGAAATTCTGGAGAACTCCATGTCCCTTCTGCTATGTGAGGACACAGCAAGACCACAACCATCTATAGCCAGGAAGCAGGACTCACCGGACATTGAACCTGCAGGTGCCTTGATCTTAGACCTCTCGGCCTCCAGAACTGTGAGAAATACATGTTTGTTGTTTAAGCCACTCAGTCTATGGTATTTTTGTTAGAGCAGCCCACCCACAGGCAGGAGGATACCATGCTAGTGCAGAGAGCAAATTTGCTAACCCTCCTCCGGCCTTCACCCAATTCTCCAAGCTCTTTCTCACCATTTCCCCTTTTCTCTGACCCTAATAAGCATTTGAGCATCCTCTGTGTCATTGACAAGTGCTATTCCTTGCTTTAGCAAGTATTCTATCCTCGATGGGGAATGATTCGTTCCTCCTCCTCCTTTTTCTTTGCCTGGCTAACTTTTTCTCACTTTCAAACTTCAACTCACATTTCACCTTTTCCAAGTTTAGCTTTCCTGGTTTCTTTTCCCTCACTGTGGCCTCTCCTATGTGCAAGAATTAGCATCTATCTGAGCTAGTATTAGCATGCATTACAACTGCTAGCTTATTTATGGGTATCTCCAAGAATGGCTTGACCTTATTTCATTCAAGCAAAATGTTTTACACTTAACTCAAACCCTATGCACTTGGTAAGTGACTGAGTTAAACTCTCACCTATATGTGGTTACATGGTAACATTCACACTTTTTTTGTGTGTAACAAAGAAAAAAACCAATCAGAAGCAATAAAAGATTGCCTAAAATGCTGTTGTCCACCTAAATGCATCCGTCAGCCATCACCCAGGCTAAAGATGTAATGAATAATAATAAATGTCCAGGTGTGGATAAGACCATTCAATTGACGTCAAACCCAGGTATACCCCAACTTGCAGAATTAGCTAAATTCCTGACATTAAATATCAGGTATCAATATTACTGCTAAAATGTTATACTCTGACATATCCAACATTCATAGAAAACTCAATAGACAATATTCTAAAAGTCAATACATTGTTTGAGTTCTATCATGAACCACTTTGGCTCAATAGCAATATCAACAGCAATGATGATATGGATATGTTTAGAATAGCTTTTAGCATAATTTAAAAAATCAATTATTATGTATAGACTTGCCTTGAATCTGAGCATAAAAGCACATTCAACATGCTGCTTCATCCATAGCCCTATTTTATAAAAGAATTGCAAATCTGAACAAGACAAGACTCTGATATTAATAATTACCTGCAGGTAGCGATTTATACCTTGTATTCCTGGCTGTTGCTGTTGAAATTTGTAATAGCAAATTAAAGCTGCTTTAAAGCCACAAGAGAAGTCATGATGAGTCTTCCATTCTGATTGGTAAGTGGGATTGATCCTTAATGAAAAGTTAACTTTTTAATGGATTTAATTGGAATTTATACTCCAAAGCACTAAATGCAGGTAATTAGCGATGCCATGCTATCTATCATCATCTTTGCTGTTAAAAGCTTGCCACTTAGGTACTGAATACATGTATAATCATATCATTTTCTCACTGGAAAGCTTATAACTGTAACCCAGGAGTTTATTGAGAGGTTACTTTCTACCAAGAAGTATGTGTATTTTTCACGAGAAAGATGCCTTAGTTGGAGTTAAACAGGCTTGTTCTTTTCTAAACAGTTTTTTCATTGTCTTTGCTAAGGAGTTGGATAAAAAAGTGTTTATGTACAGTTATTCACTTTTCTTCCCCCTTGTAGGTTAGTGCTTCTGGGCCTTCAAGTACTGATGATTTTACACTAGCTACATTAATTTTCCATTATTTGTTTGAAAAAGGCACAGTACTTTAGAGTATGTTTTACTCCTTACCTGGATCTTCTTAATGTTTCTGACAAAAGAGGGAAGCGCAGTTGGGAAGTGTTATTTCTTTACTTCATATGTTGAAAGCAGTGACATGACTAATCCTATTTATAACAGCACAAATTTTAAATAGAACGATGCCTTACACTTTAGTGGTGCAGAAAATAATGGAAAGCTGATGCTCCTGATTAATATTATCGCATATTAAAAACAGCTAATTAACTTTCAACTGAAGCATTGCAGCTGGATTATATGATCTTTGAATAAATTTTACTGTGATAAAAGGACCTGCATGCTAACATATTTTTGCTTTAATCTTTGTTAATAATTAATTCACTCCCAGAAACATGCAGCTTATTTACACAGACAGTATCAATAGGATTTTCCTGACTGCATCAATAGAAATTTTTTTTTCAGATGGCATAATATGTGCTTTATCATAAAAGTGTGTGATGGATAATATTTTCAGTCATCTGCTGGACTAACTCAAACAACACTGTGTATGTTTTAGAGTAGAAAAATAATATTTTATCATTGATTAAAATTCTAATAATTTTAAAGGAAATTCCTAGAATTGAATATTATTAGCTTAATGAATATGTGAATATAGTACTGAGAAAAAGAAACTGTGTGACTGTGTGGATGTGGGAAAATAAAAGACAATTAAAAAATATGTATCATAAAATAAATGTTTAGCTTTAAATATCATAAATATAAAGGGAGATTAAATTCTACAAAGAACACTAAGCAAGATACCAGTACCCTCAAGAAAATAGAACTCCCCCAACATCCCACCCATTTTTTAAAAATTTAATACCCCACCCATTTTTTAAAAATTTAACACAGAACAGCACCATCTTTTTACCACCTCTTGGCTGATAGCAATATTATATTTTCATTAGAGGCAAACTAGACTTAAAGCAGTAATTATGAGCTATTAACCATGTATCCTCTTTTTAACTGGGGTGCACTGTATAATGACTACATTTTAGAAGCCAGACCAGAAATATTAGTTTCTCAAGTGCACCAAGGAGCTAAGTTTGGAGTGATTACCATGTACAGGAGTGGCACCTGGGCAAATTATCACTGGGCACAGAGTGTTTCTTAGCCCAAATGTCATTTTGTGGCCATGGATGACCAGGATTTGGGAGGAGATCCAGAAGATCTCTCCTCTGATGTGCTTTTGCAACCATAGCTATAACTTCAAGAAAAAGCCAGGTGGATACAGAGCCTCTCGGTTGTAACTTTAGAGTCAGTTCTGATTTCCTTTGTCTCACTTTCTGTGATGCCAGTGTGGGAGCCATCAGCAGGCTGTTACAAGAACTTTCTTTCCAGTCATGTGTCTGTTGTTGAAGTGCATGTTTAAGGAGATACACTTAATGGTAATTTTTAAGTGGATTTTGTCTTAGAATCTTAAATTTTTGTATAAATTATTACTTCTCAGAAATGACCAGACATAAAAGTAAATAAATAAATGTTGCTGGCTTCTTTAAAAATTAAGAATTGGATACAATCAAAGCATAGTAGTACAATGTAACTCGGAAAGTCTTAGAATATTGTCTATTGAGTTTTCTATGAATGTTGGATATGTCAGAGTATAACATTTTAGCAGTAATATTGATACCTGATATTTTATGTAATATATGCATTTATAAAATAGTTTTCATCTGTGTTATTTAAACTTCATAATAAACTATGAGATATATAATGTAGTTTTTCCCATAATATAGTTATTATTATACCATTTTACATAAGAAGAAACTGAATTTAAGAGGAACTAAGGAACGGCCTGAGATCAGCATTCTCCAAGGATGCTCTTCTTCTCTCTTCACTGAATTGCCATTGAGTGGTAGCTACAGTTGCCAGAACAATTCCCAGTACTTTATGACATGAACATAGATAAAGGTAGTTTTCCACTTGGATGCATCCCAAAATTAACCTGCTGGCA
This sequence comes from Hippopotamus amphibius kiboko, assembly GCF_030028045.1. Taxonomy (NCBI): domain Eukaryota; kingdom Metazoa; phylum Chordata; class Mammalia; order Artiodactyla; family Hippopotamidae; genus Hippopotamus; species Hippopotamus amphibius. Next base: position 19,298,722 of record NC_080195.1, read on the forward strand.
ACTGATCTCACAAACATGCTCTCTAGATAGCTCTTCATCTCCTGGGACTTTCTCACAGGTAATGGTACCAACATCCTTTAAATCACCCAAAATAGAACCAGGAACCATCTTAGAAAATTCCTTTCCTTTGTCCTCATCCCCTATTAATCATCTCCAAGGACCACTTCTTAATTATTTTTCACTCTCTCTCTTTCTCTCTCTCCATCTGCCACCGTCTCTGATCCGGTGGTCATCACCCAGCTTCTGCACTGTTGCAGTGTTCCCTAGGTTGATTACTCTTTTTGTCTCTTGCCTCTCACACTTGTCATCCATTCTTCACAAAGATGTCAAGATGACGTTTCTGGAGCATAAATGTGACCAAATCATCTCATGCTTAACACACTTCAGTGTCTCCTTGTCCCAATATCTCACCATGGCCCTAAGCTCTCCCACGACATCTCTTTATTGACTTCTACGGCCATTTCTCACTTGTGCCCCCACTTCAAACATATATCCTAGAGATATTAAACTTCTCAAGGTCCTAAGCCCATAGAATGCCTTTTTTTCTTGTTATTTTCTCCATTAGAAAAAAGAACACATAAGATTAAGGGAAGCTTCCTGGAGAAAGTGTTTGCTAAGTAGGGAAGATGTTTAGGAATTTTCCAGCTGACAGTGGCAGGGAGCATTTCAGTTAGGGAAGCCACTAACTGCCTAATATTTTAAGAAAAAAGTTGTATGGCATTTGAGGAATGAAATTGTAGAGGTATCTAAAGAATGAAGAACTTCATCTGAATTTTATACGATGAATAAACACTCATATGTTTATTCACTCAACGAATAACAAATGCTCATTGAACACCCCAGATGGGTGAGCTATGCTGTATTCTAGGTTCTGTAGATATCGCAGTGAATACACACTCACACACACACACACACACACACACACACACACAGTCTATAAGGAGTTCCTTCCCTCATGGATCTTAAAAAATGTCACAACTATAAGTGTAAAATTTGCACTGTGATTGAAGCATATGTGAAGAGGTATGAAGTTCTACAACAGCCTATGATAGAGGATTTGACATGGAGAGGTCAGAGTCCTTTCCTATGCAAGAAAAACTGAGCAAAGTTTTATTTAAAGAAAAAATACCTCTGAAAAATACCTTTATTTTTAACTCTTGGCAGCTTTACATTCAAAATATATCCAGAATCTCATCACTTCTCACTATGCCCAGAGCTACTACTCATGTCCAAACCCCAGCATATTCTCAGGTGGACGGCTGCCACATCCTATCACAGCAGCCGGAGTGACCTCATCAACACCTAAGCAAGGCTACGTCCTGCTCTCACAAAGCTCTCCAGTGGCTTCCCATTTCACATGGAGAAAAAGCCAAAATCCTAACAGAGACCCATACAATCCCACCTTATGTTGCCCCTATTACCTAATCCCCACTCCTCCACTTGGTACCCACTTTGCTACAGGTACACTGGACTGCTTGGCTCAAACCAAACCTGCCCTCCAGGTTCTCCACCTCAGGACATTTATTTACCATTCTGCCTAGAACGCGCCTTCCTCTCCCATTTCAGGTCTTTGCTCAAATTATACTTTCTCAGTGAGCACTTTTCCACCTATTCTCTATGAAATTGTGAGCATCTACCCCTCTTTAGTCCAAGCACTTCTTATGCTTTTTGTTCTCCTTTATTTTTCTTCATAATACTCATAATCATCATGGGAAACTACTTATTTGCTTATTCATGTCTGTCTCCGTATGACTAGAGTATAAGCTCCACCGTGTGTTTTCATGTGTTATTTTAACCAGAGATTTCCATCTATTATTTTGCCGCTAAATCGTCATTCCTAGGATAGTGTCTGGCTTGTACACACATAGTTAATGCTTAATCAATATTTGTTGAGTGTATAAGCAGGCGACTGAAAGATGAAAAAGGAAGAGAATTGTATACAAAGGTAAAAAAATATACAAAGGACCTGTGACAGGAGAGATCTAGCACTTAAGAATTAAGGACATAAGGTCATAATGGACATTAGGTCAGTGTGAGATTAGGCTAGGATGGCAGATATGTACCAGATCACGAATAATCTCATAATATTGGTATTTAACTTCAGCAGAATGAAAAGATCTTGAACGTATCCGTGGGACACGTGACTTGATCAGCTTTGAATTTTGCAGAACTCTGGGGAACATATCAATTAAGGGTTGTAATAATACCTTGAGTAGGTTGGGTGATAGAAAGAGGCAGATGGACTCGAGAGCTATTTTACAAGATTCAAGAGTAGCTTGGAGGTAGAGCATAGATACAGGATAGGTTTTCTAGTTTTCATGCACTATGCTAAGGAGCTCTAGAAGAAGGCCAGATCTGGGGAGCAGAAACTCATGGGTTAGCTGTGGCTATATTGAACCTAAGTGCTTTGGTGACATCCAAGGGAAGCATCAAGTGGCCAGTTGACACAAAGGTCTGGAGCTGAGCTGAAGGTAGATATTTAAGAGTCACTTGAGATCATAGAATTTAGGTATGAATGGTCTCCTAATTCAGGTCCTCTCAAATTTTAGTGCTCATATAAATCACTTGCAGATTTTGTTACAGTGCAAATTCTGCTGGAATAGGTCAGGGGTGAGTCTGATAGTCTACATTTCAACAAGCCTCCTGGTGATGATACTGCTGGCTGGTCTTTGTATCATATTTTGACTACCAGTGTACTTATTACTAGGTAACCTGTTTAATTACTGAAAGAAGTGAGAATAAAGACTCCCAGCAGAATAAGAAAGTGATTATCTATAATGTCTGAAAAACATATACATACAGGATGTAAAGCAATAAATGAAATAATAAATAATAACCTTTTGCTTTCCAAAATGTTAATAATGGTTTGGAATGGTATCACTGTGAGTGGTTTAAATTCATTAAAAGTTTTAACGGTTTTCTGCATTTTTAATGGTCTTCCATATTTTCCAATTTAAAAAACAAGACTGTGTAAACAATGTTATGGCACAGAATTGTGTTTGAATGTAACCCACTTTGAGCCTCATGGATGCCCCTAAATCATATGCCAAGTTGGGTTGGGAGTTTCAGAGTCCTCTGAGATTTAAATGAATTTGGATCACACTTCTAACTGCCTCTGTGTCTCAAGAGACTCTTTTTTATGTAGGGTGGGAGGTGCAGGCTATTCCTTGAGGTTACCTCTTGCTCTGAATCCCACTAAATTTTCAGTTTATACTCTGATTTTCCACACCAAGCATGGTGCTCTGTTTTCGTAATACATATTGTAGTCATTGCCACTGTTTTGATCCCTTTACTTTACAAAGTACCAAAAGACATGACTGTGTGGGGGCAACATTCAACTGAAGATTTTGGATTTGAGAGAGGAAGGCATTGGTCATCAGCAAACAACAAATGAAACAGCTTAAAATTAAAATATAGGCAACTATTTTATTAATAGTGCCTCAGTAATTCCCTCCTCCAGGGACTTTCCACCAGCCATCTCTCTACATACAAGGAACCTGCTCCCACACTGTGGTATTTCACTTCTCTCTCTGCTGCTCAGCCTCTAACTCTCTTCCCTTTAGCTGTTCATCCAGAAGTCCAGATTACTACTTTTTTCTGTAATGCATATGGATGCTTTTTCTAAGAAGCACAGGGTTGGAAAACAATGGAACTCTATTTCTCTCTCTCTTTTTTTTTTTCTATTTCTGCTTAACTAAGGAGTGTCCACTTTGCTGACGACAGAAAACATCACCTTGACAATAGAGATTATTCTTGATTGGTACATGATCAGTTTAGGGTTTTCCTCAATCAGTTCAAGATTTCATGGGATCTATGCTTCCTTAGTGGACAGAATTCCTGGGGTTTCTTCTGCTTTGTGGACTCTGCTTATCCACCTCCATACTCCTCTTGGGGCACAAGAAACTTGTCTCCTCCTTCCTACACCCTGTTGAGGAGCACAGGACACTGATGTAGGCACCCTTGGGATCCTCGTTTTATGTTGCTTCCTCAATTATTACTGACATACCACTCAAAAAGCATTTTGGATACGTATTTCCTATTGGTTTTGCATCTGTCAAGTTACCATTTTAAAATCAGGCTACAGATCCTTCTGTTCTGGGAATCCCCAGAATTTTAACTGGGCTTTCCATTGATCTGGCCACTCCCCTTGGAATAAACCCAGGGGAATTTTACTCTCCTATTTACTGTTCAGAGCACAAACTCTGTGCCCTTAGTTCTTAATGAAAATCCATGCTCTTAGAGTCCCATGAGAGAACACTTGTTTTTTTCTCAAAAGCCTGAAATAAAATTGTTTTTTGAAAATATCCTCCAAATATTTTGTCCTCTACATTTCTAAAGAAAAAAATAATAGTCATATATTTCTTTCTTAGCCCAAAGTGTGTTATTTTCATAGTGCGACATTCCTATTGATATGTGTTTTTACATATATAGTTCATGTTTTGGCACTATCTGTGGTCAACTATTAGAATAATAGCCTTTTGTTTTGTTTTGGTCATACTGTATTGAAAACGTTAAAAAAGAACTCAGATTCATGTTACATAAAAACTATAAGATAATTTGAATTTTATTTAATTCTACCTCGTAGTAAAAAGAAGAAAACTACTTTGAACTATATTTAGGTTAACAATAAACATATAATACAGGAAAAATTAAACTTGTCAAGATGGCTAGTTTAAATCTAAGTTTCCACAGGAACTCTAAGGAAGAGCACAGAAGCTGTGAGTTTTATGTGGTCACTACTATCTACAGAAAATGTAGTATATCATATATCATGTGGAATATGGGTGACTTTGTTAGCAAGGCTGGCCTTTATTCTTAGGACATTTTTAAAGGATGGAATATTTAACTTAAAATTCACACATAATTGACTTTTATTAATATTAATATATAAACTAGTTATATTCTTCAGATACCACAGACTCTGTATTTTTTAAAGAATGAGATGTTTTCATGTATATCCCAAAATGATAGGTTGAAAATCACTATTTTATACCTAGAAAAACTTAGTGGTATATGGAGGGTCTCTTGGGTTATACCATAAAAAGTAGAGTGGAATGCTCATAAGAAAAGTTAAATAGAACCATAATTAAATTCTTAGTGATTATTGTAATTAAATTCACTCTGTGTTTTACTTGTGAATTACTTGACATTGAGATGACACTGACAAAATTTCTGCTGCTCTGAAAGTTTGGGAGCAAATTAATTTTTCAAAACACTACTGGCAATTTAGTACACATATTAATTGATATTTAACTTTATGCAGTGAGATTTTTCCCTGAAAAATTAATTACCTATTCTCTATTTGGGTTAATTATAAAGCAATACAACTTCAAATTAAAAGTGTAAATGGTTTTGATTTAATTACATTGTGATCATTAATAATGTAGGTATGTTTCTTCCACTTAAGATACCTATGATCAAAGAATATTTTCCCAAAAGGTTCTTGGAATATTTTTACTATATTTTGGAGAGGGATGCCTGGGTATGTAAGTGGAAAATGAAAATGTATTAATAAGAAACGTTACCAGTGGGATTCCTATGCAGAGTCAGAGTTAGAAAATTAACAACGATTAGAGTATTTGCTAAGTACAATGAGGACAAAATATACTAGTGGGGACATGATCAGATTACTCTGTGCATGTCAGTTATTGGCAGAAAGTTGAAAAGATTATTCTATAAAATATATCACATACTATAAGAAGGATATATAAGGACACATATTTTCCTGTCTCTAAGAGAGATGTTTTGATATTTGAAATGATTTCATTTTTCTTTTGAGTATTTCCTTTCCTGGAGAACGTTAGCTTTGAAATTTACAGTGTTTTGAGACAATGCCACAATATTTCTTCTTTTAAAAAGTACACTTTATTCTTCTCCATAAAGGAAAATTCTTGCTTTTTAGCTGATAATCTTTAAGTACCTGGAGGGATAACTTAAATCATAGAAACACTGTAATTCACAACTTTCTAATCATAGTCACTTTCATATAATCATATATTGTCATATAATCATATATTTCATATAATCATACATAATCATATATTGTCTGTGTGGAACATAAGACTTAAATTTAACCTACAGATATTAAGACAATAATTTTTTTAGAACTTTTATTGAGATATAGTTAACATAAAATAAACTGCATATATTTAGAGCGTACAATTTGGTATCCCAATCTCCCAATTCATTCCCCCCCAACCCTCCCCGCTTTCCCCACTTGGTGTCCATATGTTTGTTCTCTATATCTGTGTCTCTATTTCCACCTCGCAAACCGGTTGATTTGTACCATTTTTCTATACTCCGCATATATGTGTTAATATATGGTATTTGTTTTTCTCTTTTGGACTCACTTCACTGTGTATGACAGTCTCTAGGTCCATCTGTGTCTCTACAAATGTCCCAGTTTCATTGCTTTTTACAACTCAGTAATATTCCATTGTATATATGTACCACATCTTTTTTATCCATTCATCTGTTGATGGACATTTAGGTTGCTTCCATGTCCTGGCTATTGTAAATAGTGCTGCCATGAACATTGGAGTGCATGTGTCTTTTTGAATTATGGTGTTCTCTGGGTATATGCCCAGCAGTGGGATTGCTGGGTTATATGGTAACTCTATTTTTAGTTTTGCAATGAACCTCCATCCTGTTCTCCATAGTGGCTGTATCAATTTACATTCCCACCCACAGTGCAAGAGCGTTCCCTTTTCTCCACACCCTCTCCAGCACTTACTGTTTGTAGATTTTCTGATGATGCCCATTCTGACCAGCGTGAGGTGATACATAATTGTCGTTTTGATTTGCATTTCTCAAATAATTAGTGATGTTGAGCAGCTTTTCAAGTGCCTCTTGGCCATCCATATGTCTTCTTTGGAGAAATGCCTATTTAGGTCTTCTGCCCATTTTTTGAATGGGTTGCTTGTTTTTTTGATATTGAGCTGGATAAACTGTTTATATATTTTGGAGATTAATCCTTTGTCTGTTGATTCGTTTGCAAATGTTTTCTCCCATTCTGAGGGTTCTCTTTTCGTCTTGCTCATAGTTTCCTTTGCTGTGCAGAAGCTTTGAAGTTTCATTAGGTCCCACTTATTTGCTTTTATTTCCATTACTCTAGGGGGTGGATCAAAAAAAGATCTTGCTGCTATTCACGTCAAAGAGTGTTCTTCCTATGTTTTCCTCTAGCAGTTTTACAGTGTCTGGCCTTACATTTAGGTCTTTAATCCATTTGGAGTTTATTTTTGTGTATGGTGTTAGGGAGTGTTCTAATCTCATTCTTCTACATGTAGCTGTCCAGTTTTCCCAGCACCACTTATGGAAGAGGCTGCCTTTTCTCCATTGTATATCCTTGGCTCCTTTGTCATAGATTAGTTGACCATAGTTTATCTCTGGGTTTCTATTCTGTTCCGATGATCTATATTTCTGCTTTTGTGCCAGTACCATACCATCTTGATCATTGTAGCCTTGTAGTATAGCCTGAAGTCAGGAAGCCTAATTCCACCAACTCCATCTTTCCTTCTCAAGATTGCTTTGGCTCTTTGGGGTCTTTTGCGTTTCCATACAAATCGTAAAATTTCTTGTTCTAGTTCTGTGAAAAATGCTGTTGGTAATTTGATGGGGATTGCATTGAATCTGTAAATTGCTTTCGGTAGTATACTCATTTTCACAATGTTGATTCTTCCAATCCAAGAACATGGAATGTCCCTCCATCTGTTTGTATCGTCTTTGATTTCTTTCATGAGTGTCTTATAGTTTTCTGAGTATAGGTCTTTTACCTCCTTGGTTAGGTTTATTCCTAGGTATTTTATTCTTCGTGTTGCAATGGTGAATGGGATTGTTTCCTTAATTTCTCTTTCTGATCTTTCATTGTTAGTATATAGAAATGAAAGAGATTTCTGTGTGTTAATTTTGTATCCTGCAACTTTACTGAATTCATTGATTAGCTCAAGTAGTTTTCTGCTGGCATCTTTAGGATTTTCTATGTATAGTATCATGTCATTTGTGAACAGTGACAGTTTTACTTCTTCTTTTCCAACTTGGATTCCTGTTATTTCTTTTTCTTCTCTGATTGCTGTGGCAAGGGCTTCCAAAACTATGTTGAATAGTAGTGGTGAGAGTGGATGTCCTTGTCTTGTTCCTGATCTTAGAGGGAATGCTTTCAGTTTTTCACCATTGAGAATGATGTTTGCTGTGGGTTTGTTGTATATGGCCTTTATTATGTTGAGGTAGGTTCCCTCTATGCCCACCTTCTGGAGAGTTTTTATCATAAATGGGTGTTGAATTTTGTCAAAAGCTTTTTCTGCATCTATTCAGATGATCATGTAGTTTTTATCCTTCAATTTATTAATATGGTGTATCACTTTGATTGATTTGCATATATTGAAGAATCCTTGCATTCCAGGGATAAACCCCACTTGATCCTGCTGTATGATCCTTTTAATGTGTTGTTGGATTCTGTTGGCTAGTATTTTGTTGAGGATTTTTGCATCTAAATTCATCAGTGATATTGGTTGTAATTTTCTTTTTTTGTAGTATCTTTGTCTGGTTTTGGTATCAGGGTGATGGTGGCTTCATAAAATGAGTTTGGCAGTGTTCCTTCCTCTGCAATGTTTTGGAAGAGTTCAAGAAGGATGGGTGTTAGCTCTTCTCTAAATGTTTGATAAAATTCACCTGTGATAAAAAAAAAAAATTCACCTGTGAATCCATCTGTTCCTGGACTTTTGTTTGTTGGGAGATTTTTAATCACAGTTTCAATTTCAGTACCTGTGATTGGTATGTTCATATTTTCTGTTTCTTCCTGGTTCAGTCTTGGAAGGTTATACCTTTCTAAGAATCTGTGCATTTCATCCAGGTTGTCCATTTTATTGGCATATAGTTGCTTGTAGTATTCTCTCTAGGTGCTTTTTATTTCTGTGGTGTCTGTTGTAACTTCTCCTGTTTCCTTTCTAATTTTATTGATTTGAGTCCTCTCCCTCTTTTTCTTGATGACTCTTGCTAGAGGTTTATTGATTTAACTTCTCAAAGAACCAGCTTTTAGTTTTATTGATTTTTGCTATTGTTTTTTTGTTTCTATATCATTTATTTCTGCTCTGATCTTTATGAGTTCTCTCTGTCCACTAGCTTTGGGTTTTGTTTGCTCTTCTTTCTCTAGTTTCTTTAGGTGTAAGGGTAGATTGTTTATTTGGGATTTTTCTTGTTTCTTGAGGTAGGATTGTATTGCTATAAACGTCCCTCTTAGAACTGCCTTTGCTGCATCCCATAGGTTTTGGATCATTGTATTTTCATTGTCATTTGTCTCTAGGTATTTTTGGATTTCCTCTTTGATTTCTTCAGTGATCTGTTGGTTATTTGGTAACGTATTGTTTAGCCTCCATGTGTTTATGTTTTTTACAGTTTTTTTCCTGTAATTGATTTCTAATCTCATAGCGTTGTGGTCAGAAAAGATGCTTGATATGATTTCAATTTCCTGAATTTACCAAGGCTTGATTTATGACCCAAAATGTGATCTATCCTGGAGAATGTTCCATGTGCACTGGAGAAGAATGTGTAATCTGCTGTTTTTGGATGCAATGTCCTGTAGATATCTATTAAGTCAAGCTGATTTATTGTGTCATTTAAAACTTGTGTTTCCTTATTAATTTTCTGTGTGGATGATCTGTCCATTGGTGTAAGTGGGGTGTTAAAGTCCCCCACTATGATTGTGTTCCTGTCAATTTCCCCTTTCATGGTTGTTAGCATTTGCCTTATGTATTGAGGTGTTCCTATATTGGGTGCATATATATTTATAATTGTTATCCCCTCTTCTTGGATTGATGCCTAGATCTCTATGTAGTGTCCTTTCTTGTCTTTTGTAACATTTTTTATTTTAAAGTCTGTTTTATCTGGGACAATGTTAAATGCACCAACATTCGCATTATAGGAGTCCCAGAAGGAAAAGAGAGAGAGAGAAAGGACTGGAGAAAATATTAGAAGAGATTATAGTTGAAAACTTCCCTAACATGGGAAAGGAAATAGCGACCCAAGTCCAGGAAGCGCAGAGAGTCTCAGGCAGGATAAACCCAAGGAGAAACACACCAAGACATATAGTTGTCAAACTGACAAAAATTAAAGACAGAGAAAAGTTATTAAAAGCAACAAGGGAAAAATGACAAATGACATACAAGGGACCTCCCATAAGGTTAACAGCTGATTTCTCAGCAGAAACTCTACAAGCCAGAAGGGAGTGGCATGATATATTTCAAGTGATGAAAGGGAAGAACCTACAACCAGGAATACTCTACCCAGCAAGGATCTCATTCAGATTCAACAGAGAAATCAAAAGCTTTCCAGACAAGCAACAGCTAAGAGAATTCAGCACCACCAAACCAGCTCTACAACAAATACTAAAGGAACATCTCTAAGCGGGAAACATAAGAGAAGAAAAGGACCTACAAAAACAAAAACAAAACAATTAAGAAAGTGGTAATAGGAACATACATATTGATAATTACCTTGAATGTAAATGGACTAAATGCCCCAACCAAAAGACACAAACTGGCTGAATGGATACGAAAACAAGACCTATACATATGCTGTCTACAAGAGACCCACTTCAGACCTAGGGACACATACAGACTGAAAATGAGAGGATGGAAAAAGATATTCCATGCAAATGGAAATCAAAAGAAAGCTGGAGTAGCAATACTCATATCAGATAAAATAGACTTTAAAAAATGTTACAAGCGACAAGAAATGACACTACATAAAGATCGAGGGATCAATCCAAGAAGAGGAGATACCAATTATAAATATATATGCACCCAATATAGGAGCACCTCAATACATAAGGCAAATGCTAACAACCATGAAAGAAGAAATCGACAGTAACACAATCATAGTGGGGGATTTTAACACCCCACTTACACCAATGGACAGATCATCCACAAAGACATAATATTTAATTTAAAAATTACTTAAACTCATTTTAGGAAAATTATTTCATCATGAATCATCAATTTAAGTTTATAAATTGACCCTTTATAGTCTCCTGTTTTAATCTTTTCCACAATTATATTTTTTAACACCTTTTACATTTCAGCTTGTACTGGACACTGATAACAGAATTTTAATCCATGATCCTGCATATGAAAATAATGTGGCAATTTATGAGAAATAGAGTACTTAAACTTTTATTATTAAATTGACAGGTCATGAAAGTTTGCCTTGGGCTTCTGCATCTTAATCTTACATGGAGAAGAATCAGGTGGGACAGAGTATTTTGCTTGTAAAACATTTTCCCCAGCTAGATTTCAAGGTGACAGTCTCTCTAAAATAAAGAAGTTGTGTAAAATTTGAAAACATTGGATGATATATCACTTAACCTAAATGTATAATTGGCAAAAATATAAAATTAATCAGCAAAACACTATTCCAAATTTTTATATATTCAACAGGAAAATATAATTTACCTAAGATCAAATAATTCATCAAGAGCAACTCACTTCAGATTTGTTCAGTTACTGCTAAGAATTTGAATGTAATGACTAAAAGTCTCAAAGTAATTTACCATAGTCAATGCTGACAGTACTGGACCTTTTCACTGATAGCCTCCCATTTAACAATTGTGTTTTTATAGATATTGGGGTATATAACAATAAAATTTATTTTCTGCAATTTACCATAAGAACATCAACAATACTTATATTTGTCAATTTACTATGTCAATAATACTTATTGATTTACCACAATTTACAATATAGAATGTTAATAAATGTTCTATAATTCTAAATATTGTTTATACGTAACACAAGTGGTTCCTAATTCAATAACCCCACATCTGCTTATTTCAGAATTTAATAGTAACTGGGTCCCCCACTAAAGACCAAAGTATCTGAAAGTTTTCACGTATTTTCTTTTACATTTTTTTCCTTTGAAAACTAGGCATTTGCTATTTGATTTGAAGCTTTATTGTCCCATAAAGTTCTAGTCCTAAAATAATTCTGAATATTCAGTGAGTAAGTGTAAGCTTTCATTGGTGTTTCACGGGATGTTTTTCAGCTACCTGTCCTTTCAGATATAGCCTATGTTGTTTTTTGATGCCCTAAATGGACAACTGGGAACCCCTCTACTTGAGCCCATCCTTGAAACACTCCTGGATGTTTTGCCTTGTACACAATGCAACAATTCATTTCTGGCAGTGAACTGAATAGAATACATTAAGCACACATCCTGCATTCTGAACTGCTTTCTGTTTACTTTGAATTGTAAGTCAAGACATTGAGGTCAGGCTCTAAATCTCTGGACATTTTAGCCCCTAGTTATCTCATAATTTTTTTAGCCCCGTTTGTTCTGTTCTACGGCAGAAAATAGCCTGAGATAAGATGACTTCATGTGTGTTATTTGGGTGTAGAAAAGGAACAATGCTCTCCTTTCTCCCTTCCTCAAAGACGCCTGACAATATGCCTTCTCACACATAGGACAGGACATGAGAGCATGCCAAAGTCTGTTTTCTTACCAAAAAATGTCAGATAAAGAGAGATGGTGGGGAAAAAAAATCTATAGAGTAAAGGAGAATTAAGATACATAAAAGAATCTCTAAATGTGGACTTTGTATATGGCTTAAAACAAACAAATATTTTTAAAAATCTTAAGACAGGGAAATGTGGATACTGACCTGTGATTTGCTTATACAATGCAATTTAAACTGTTTTATGGATGATAATGGAATTGCATTTGTGTTTTGTCAAAGTGCCACTATTTCATACTGAAATAGTTACAAACTAAATGCTATGCTCTCTGGAAATTGCTGCAGAATAATTCAAGAGTATTAGGCATATGCATGAAACAAAATTGGCCGTGAGTTCATGAGTTGATAATTATACATGTGGAGTCCATTATAGTCTTCTTTATATTTATGTATATGATGAAATTTTCCATAATAGAAAAAAGGGGCTCTTGAAGATAACTTTTAAGGAGAATAGGATAGACATTAGCTAAATATTCAAATATCATTCCACTCTGGTATATCTTTATAATGTTCGGTACTGGTGTGGTATAGGTCTGACAACCTGAGATAATAAAGAGTTTGTGGTACATGTATAATAAAATACAATTTTACAAATTTGAATATATAAAAAAACAGAAGAATATAAAGATATAATAGATATGGAGTATATGTCAGGATTTATTATGATATACTAGAATAAAAAATACAAATTGACGTATGTATGACACAGAAACAGACTCACAGACATAGAAAACAAATTTATGGTTACCAAAGGGGAAAGGGGAGGGGGAGGAATAAATGTATGTATAGTAGTGTCTATCTGGGATTAACATATACACACTACTGTATATAAAATAGATAATCAGCATGGGGAGTTCTGCTCAATGTTCTGTTATAACCTATATGGGAAAAGAATCTGCAAAAGGATGAATAATGTATATGTATAACTAAATCATTTTGCTGCACACCTGAAACTAAACTCCAATAAAAAAGAATAAAGAAACAGAGAATATAAAGATATAATAGATATGGAGTATACTTCAGGATTTATTATCATATACTAAAATAAAAAATAGAAATCGACATGTTTATAAGGCAGAAACAGACTCACGGACATAGAAAACAAATTTATGGCTACCACAGGGGAAAGGGGAGAGGGGAGGGATAAATTTATATATAGTAGTGTCTATCTGGGATTAACATATACACACTACTATATATAAAATAGGTAATCAACAAGGACCTACTGTTTTGCACAGGGAGCTCTGCTCAATATTCTGTTATAACCTATATGGGAAAAGAATCTGAAAAAGAATGCATAAGTGTGTATGTATAACTAAATCATTTTGCTGCACACCTGAAACTAACACAATATTATAAATCAACTACACTCCAATTAAAAAGAGGAAAGAACAGAGAATATAAAGATATAATAGATATGGAGTATACTTCGGGGTTGATTATGATGTACTAAAATATAGATGGGCTTAGATGATGAAAAAAATGGGATCTCATGCCCTTATTTGCTGCTTGTCTAGTTAGGAAAGCCATTGAGCCCTCCAAGCCTCAACGTCCTCTTCTATAAAAAATGGTAATAAGTGTGCCCACCTCCAAGGAGTACTGTGGAATTTAATACTTTGTGAAAGCTCCTAATACAATGAAATAAGCTCTGGTATTTACATAACTCTTCCTATGTTCTCAATTTGTTATCACATATATTAACTCATTTAATCCTCACAACAACCCTGTGAGCTAAGTGTATTTATCATGAAGTTTCACAGACAAGGAAATAAAGGCACAGGATTAAAGGAATCATTCAGGTACAAACAGCTAGTAGGTGGTGGCAATGGGGTACACACACCGCCATCTGACTCCAGAGGCTGTGCTCTTTATCTAGACATGTGACATAGACGCATAGCGGATGCTTAATAAATGTTTACAGGATGAGTAGCAGTGGCTGCTTTCCATGGTAGGATATGCATGAAAGAAGTTAATTTTTATGTTTTCATTAGTGCCACCCCTTCCCAAAATCGTATCTTGAATTTGAAAAATTAATATAAAAATTCTGTAATTTAGTTTCTCTATGACAAACTGTTAACTTGAGCACTTACAGTTTTAACAATCAGGGTACTTAACACTGCATATGTCAACTTAGTTTATGCTCACAGCAGCCACAGCAGCCAAATAAGGTAGGAAATATTGTTCTTATTGAACAGATGAGGCAGGTGGAGTTAGAAGATAGTGAATGACTTGCCAGACAACATGTAGCTTGTAAATGATGGAAACTCTTTATACATGAAAGGTGGCAGAGTTGACTCAAAAGCCCATTTGGATAATTTTGTTATCCAAGTATCTCAAGAACAGATGAGAAACTAGCAATTAATGTGTACCTGTTGTTCCCCCAAGTCTTTAACAATGATATTACATTATAGTCTTAATTATAATCTTCTGAAAAAAAGGTGCTATTATCTTATTTTTCTATATGATGAGACTGAGGCTCAGTGAACTTAAAGTATTTTAAGAATCACACAATCAGTAAATTGTGAAGCAGCTATTTAAACCCAACTTGACCTATCTTCAAAGTCCATCCATGCACTTGGCACTGTATCATATAATCGCACTTTTGGCCTTCAGTCACTTGAGACAATAATTATCAGCTCTAGTGTCCAGCAAAATAAGATCCCTTTCCGTCTTTGTATTTTCATATGATGCCACTCCCTTTTGAAATGCTGTTTCCTTGACTAGAGACTCCACTTGATATGGTTACTACATTTCCAAGTGGAAAATGTGTTATAATTAGAATAAGTGGTAGGTCTTATTCACTAGGGCTTCTAAGCACTGCTTATTAGTTGTCTTGCTGCTTCTCTTGTATATACTCATGTGTATGCTGTTTGTAGAACCGTGTGTGTTGCCTGTGGTAAATTGGAACCTTCAAGGTTTTGGATCATCTGAACAAAAACTCACCAGGATTTGAGTTGGGATAGAGGAAAGTATGAAAGGATATTATTCCAATCTCGTTTGTAATGCATTCCTTGAAGAGTGAAGGCAATTTAATGCTAAGGATTATTCTTATGAAGAAATGTGCCCACCCTTCCTGCTTTTTCACATAGGAAGCCTACGGAATTCACGCCGTTTATTTCAGTAGGCTCCAAATTTTTACCACATGACTTTTTGTCCCCGGTGAGTCACCCGAGAGGGCCTAAAAGAAATCTAAATTGTGCTCCTTTCATTTTGGCACCATCTTAATACAGATGGAAAGATTAAAAATAAAGTTATAAAAATATATTCTGATGATAATGAGAAGTATGCAAGATTAAGAAGCCAATTAATCAAGGGCTAATTTAATTGGTCAAGATTTGATAGAAGAGTTGGGGTTTGGACTGAGTGGCTTAGGGATACTTTCAGTAAAGGAGAAATGATGAGATCAGATTAAAAGGGTTTTCAGTGAAAAGATAAGAGAATGCGCTTTATTCCAAAGTACATAAGAATCGATAGTGATTCTGAGCAAGGGAAACAATTTCGTACAAGCCATATTTAAGTAAGATTTAGTATGGCAGTCTTATGTTTAGTGGGTTGTGTCAAGGAGAGTTTATGAGCAAAGGGAATGCTATTATAGCCATTCAGATGTCAAGGAATGAGGTATGGTGTGGAGTAGGTGTGGAATTGTGAACGAAAACAGGCTAAGGATGAGAATGTATAGAAAATGCATGCATGGATGATGATAGATGGATATTTATATACTATTTAAAGAAAACATAAAATAGTATAATAAAAAATTAAACCCTCAAAATACAGTGATGTAAAAAAGGTAGGAGAACACATCTTGTTTTATGACAATACACTGAGCTTCCCATTCCCAGGCTCTCTGATCCATGAGAAGTAGTTTCCTTTCTACTTTTTACTCTGCTTTCCTCTAGGTTATTCTCCACATCTGCAGGATCAAATTGGCACACTGACTTTCCCTAGTGTGGGGGAAAGAGCACAGCCACACCAGGAAATTCCCATTACAGCCAGTGAGACAGTGTCCTGCAAGACAAGCACCACAGTCCACAGATAAGGATGCTGTCTCAGAGCCGTTCTGAGCTGCCAGAAAGCCCAAGCCTTGGCCTCTGTGCACTTAGGTGATCTCCAACATTTTACTTCTCTAAATAACTGATTTCGCTATTGGTTACATATTTCCTAAGTTTGTTATGAGGAACATTTGAGACAATTGTTTCAAAGATGACTATTAACAATTTTAAAACAATTGTACAAATATGTCATTACTAGCGTTCAGCACCCAGTGAGAAAAATAAATATACAGCGATAGACTGGTGGAAACTAGGAAAAGGCAAAACTGCCTTTTCAATCACTTTTTTTCATTTTAAGGATGTTCTGTGAGCCCCTACCCAGGGTTATCACTATCTATTCATATCCTAATAATCAGTCTAGCACGTTTAGAAAAAAGTAAATGAAGACCTTATTCAGTGCAGAATGTTAGTTGATTTAAGAGGCATGGTTTTGAATTGTGGGGACTGGTATTAATATTGGTGCCTTTGATTCAAGCGCACTTAGCAAAGATCTTCTAAAATGCAGTCTGTGCCCAAGGTTTGCCTCATTTATTTCTTTAAGTGAAGTTTTCTCAGGGGAGATAATGAGGTAGCAGTTAACATTAAAAAGCAACACTGAACAACTGTGGCTGAAAGAACATAAAAAGGCACATCCATTTGAAATTCCAAAGGGATTATGTAAGCATTTTGCATGTTCCTTTCCCATCTTTGTAGATTTAATTTTTAATGGTTACAAATTTTCTGAACCGGGTTTCTGAATTATAGATGCAGATAATTGAATATCAATACTTCAAAAATGGAAGTTAGCAATTCCAAAATATTTATCTATTGGAATTAAATGTGTGCCTGTATGTAGGGTGTGTGTGTGTGTGTGTGTTATGGTCACACACACAGTTGTTATAACAGGATAAACCCTCATTAAAATTCATTTTTGAGGTCACCCAGGTCAACACCGTTCATTATTTTCAAGTTAGTGCCTTTTTAGTATTTTCATCCTGTTGGATATTGTTCTGTACTTATGTCTTGTCTCTGTAAGAAAATAGTAAACCCTTTGATAGCAGGAAATGGGTAGTCGATTTTGGTCTCTCTTTGTTAAAGCCTTACTTTATTAAAGAAAAGTGTTTAATGGCATAGAAAGGAGAGGAAAGAGATCTGAAGGCATGTTTCTGATCTGCTGGAAGTTGATATAGCTAAATAGTGATAAAAGCTGGTTTTTAAAATTAAGCAAATGCCACTCTAATAGAAGTTGAGAGTAAAAAACATCAAAGGCAAGCAGATATAAATTATGTAAGATAACTTTTAGGAACTAAAGCAAACTTTTAAAGAACCAGAAAAGAGTTGAGATGGTGTAGCAGAACTCATTTAACAATACCTGAGAAAGGGAAGCCTTAGTGCTAGAAATAGTATATTAACACTTAGGAGGAATGCTAGTAGCATAAAATAACCCTCAAGTTGTAAAGAAAAGTAAGAAAATTTATAATTTTGAAAAAATAAGCAATTATTACATATGTATTTATACATACACACACATACATACATACAGCTTTTCCTGTTTTTAAAAGCTGATAAATAGTTTATAATTTGCTTAATATTCCTAGAGAAATGTAACACAATCACTAGAAAGATTTTCGGTTTTCCAAGTGTGAGGGGAAAGCTTTAGCCTTAGAGCTGACCTTGGTGTGCTGTATATATACTTCAGGAAAGTTTTTTCCATATCTCTAAGTTTTTATTTTCCTGTATTTTAAAAGTTAATACTGACATCATCAGGTTTAAATGAGCTGGCATGTAAAATACCTTGCAATATGCCTGGCCCATAATAAATTCTCAGTGTTCAAATGTAAGAAAATAGTATTATGATGATGTGGATGAAAAAGGATCATGTAGTTATGGAAAATGATAAAGCACTATTGCTTAGAACTGGTGACAAAGTAAAAATTCATCTGCATATGAAGTAAATATTCAAGAGCTCTTCAGTGCTGAGTGCAAGGATTCTCTGATTAGTCATTCAGCAAATGTTCACTGAGCACCTCCTTTCTACCTGGCACTGCTCTGTGTGCTAGTGATAGGGCAGTTAGCAAGGGGGTCCTCGTCCTTAAAGAGATCTGGGGGCCAGGGTGGGGCGGGGGCTCAACTGTAAAGAAGACACAACAGCTGCCTTCAATGAGTTCAGTCGAGCAGAACACTCTTACGTATATTTCTGCATCCGAGTATGTCTGGGAAACTATTTTTAGATGAGTGAATGATATCTGTAAAAAGAGGTTACCACAACAACAGAAAGCATGAAATTTCCTTGAGGGCAAATACCTGTGGACTCATGCATCCTCTATACGCTATAACACGTTTGAAATGCGTTCCTCACGGAGAAGTGACAACTTTTAGATAAGTCTAATTTTCAATTTCACAATATACTTCACGCAAATTTCAAAGCAAATTATTTCTGGAACTTAAAGCACTACATGTAGTAGTTCAGGTGCTCAACCTGGCCTGTCTACACGTTTTTGATTCTTAGCACTCAGAGATTCATAAGAGTAGAAGCATTGCAAGTATTCTATAATTCATGAGTTGTAGAGTAGGATAAACATTTATCTCAACATTCACACGGGTATGTGATGGTGTAAGTTTTCCATCTTTGTCACATTTTTGCACTATATATCTATTCTGCTTCCTTCATTGATGCTGCAAGAATTTTCCTGCTAACTTGAGAGTAGCACTGCTCTAAGTGACAATGTGGTTTTGATCTTATGTGTTGTTGTCAGAAATTTCACGGCTAGAGGTAGCCATGTTGCAGAGGTTAGATGAATAAACATCTGTAACTATATTTATAAGATACAAGGGAGCTTATGAAACACACACAGTAAGTTAAAAATATGAAACCAGGGGTGGTAAAGATAATTAAAGGCAGTAATATTTCAGTGGGAATATTAGTATGTAAAATTTTTTGCATCTAGATTTTTTGATTATGAATCATGAGAACACATCTGAGTCTGAAGTTCCTGGTCAAAACACATACGGAAAAACTGGAATTACAAAGGTTATATTGTTGATAAGATGAAAATATAATTTCCTATGGGAAAGCACAGCATTACCTGACTCCAGAACTGGGGAGAAATAGCTCCAGTGAATTATACCTGAAACATCCACTGACTTCCATATTAGATGACAAAAGTACGACAAATACCTCTTTGAGTACCTCTCAATACAGGCTGAAAATCCCATGTTAAAATATAATCCAGTAAAAACAATCCTACCAGGTAAAAAAAAAATAAGGTTCAAGGAGGTCAGTTCTACTAATTGAGAGAAAAATTTAGACTCTCTGACATGCGAGCTTACATATGCATCAGATCATTGTCTATTTATATTATTTTATGCATCTAAGCTTCTAATCAGAACCAGACGTGGATTTTACCTCCAGGTTTGACTTATCATTGCTATACAGTTCCCCTTTAAATGATGCTGGAATCCTTTGGTATTGTCTCTTTTTGGACATGACCTAGATCTTGGAGACATAACAGGGAAATAGCCTAAAATCTTTTCCCCACTTCAGAAAGCTGGGAATTTCAAATGTCCAGTCACTAGGCCACCTAGATTGCTGAAATCATGTCATTCATTCCCTCCTCACCTACCTTATTTTTTCACCCAAGTGAATTTGCCAAAAGTAACTTTGTTTCCAAGTACTTTGTTAATTCTAGTATTATGGACTACAGCTTATAACAGGATGTGTACCTCATGGGGTGGTTGTGAGAATCACCATGGAATCATGCATGTAAAGTACTGAGTGCAGAGACCAGCACAGTGGTCCCAGGATTGCCTGCATTTTGGAAAACCCAGAGTGCTTTGAAAAAGACTGAGTCTGCCTTTCACCTCCATAGATTGTGATTTAATTGGTCTGGGGTGTGGCCTGGGCTTTGGAAGTTTTGAAAGATCTGTAAGTAATTCTAAAGTGGACAGGAATATGGGAATCACTGACCCAGCACCTAAGAAATGCTCCTAAGGTTAACTCTCCCTACTTCCAGATATGCTTTGATGAAAGCTGTGGTACCAAAGGCATCACATGCTAATTTTAATTTCCCAAATATGTTTTAATATTACAGCAGATACCATATAAAAGAGCATTTCTGTATTTCTATTTAAGGTGAGAACTTAAATGACACACTTTTGTAAAGTATCATAAAAATGTATTGTGCAACTTATACTATTAATCACATCTTTTTCTACATTGAAATAAAAAAAAAGCAAATCACGAGTCCAACAATCATAGGCAGTTCAAGAGCTGACTCTGCACAATGTCAACAAGTAAAGAGATGTGCTGAAGCAATCAGTGATGATTTGCAAGTCAGCAAACAGTGATAGCAGCTGCTTTATAGGTAGAGGAAAATTGTACCTCGTTTTCACCCTCTGGGAATATACGTTTTTAATTCATTTCTTGTTATAAATGTGAAAATGTTCATTAGACTTAAAAAAGCATAGTCTCTTATGTCATGTACATAAAGTTGATGTAAGTTAACTGATTAAAAGCATGGATGCACTAAATAACCAACAGAGCTCCAGCAAGAATAGAATCAAAGAGGTTCAGAATTCAAAGGCAAATTAATAGGTCTCCTTACCCAATCCTCTCATGTTGCAGAGGAGGAAATCCATTACCAAAGTATCAGCAACTTTTTCAAGGTCATAAGACGATCTGGTAGAAGAATCCAAAGTTAATTCCATCTATCTTCCAAACCATTGAGCTTTTTTGATTATGTGATTGATGCTGACTTCCTGGAAAATGAGCTGCATTGGATGCCAACGCTTAAAAGTCCAAGTCTAGATTCCTTTCTGTCAGAGAAGAAAGCACATTCATTAAGGTGGTGCCAAAGCAAATATTGCATCGACAAAGTGAAACAGGCATGAGACTTTATTTAAAGCAATTGCAATAGAGGAGAGAGGCCAGAACTGAGTCTAAGCTCAATTCTGCTGAAACAGAAGGTGGGGGTGGAGTGGAAGTGAATGTTGTGTGTGTCTGCATGTGCGTGCCTGCTGGGGTGAGAAGACGAAAACAGACCATCTTTGTTTGCTAATTGGCTTTACGCAGAGGAAAAATAAGCATTCTCTAGTAGTAGCCTAACCTCCACGATTAGGCTCTTACCCTCCCACAGAGACTGGGAGATAGGAGCACTAACTCTCTACAAGGATTATGTTTCAACAAGATGGCACCCAGGTCCTTGAGAAAAATATTATATAACTGTTAAGAGGTGTTTAAAAAGCTTTACAGCTCATGGGGCAAAGAAAGAAAGGATAAATGGTAAAAATAATACTAATTTTAAAATAAAAATACATTAAAATTAAAAGTTTTTAATTTAAAATTTCAAAAAATTTTAAAAGATAGGATTTTATAATTAAGTTTCTAATATATCTCTCCATTATCTTGAGTCTTGAATAAAACATAACTTTTGCAATCAATGCTTAAAAAAAAAAGAATAAAAAGAATGGACAGTTTCAAGTTCTCTTGAATAAATGCTCTAAGAAAAGACAGTTTGGGGGCCTAGAGTCAGGAAGAAGCCTGTTTAAAGGTTGTCAAGCCAAGCCAAAGGTTAAAGCTGTTTTGGTCAAAAGAAATGTCCTGATTTAAATTCTAGATGATGTCATATTTTTAAACTCTTTGTATATTTATATCCACTTTCTTATTTGATTTTCATAACAAATTATGAACTTGCAGCAACCAAAGTAATGCTTATTTAGTGGATTAGAGTATTGAGTCACAAGGATATTAACAATCTAAGTAAGTCACAGAATTAATGGGTGATAAATCCAGGATCAATCACAGCCCAATGGCTAGAAGTCTTCAAAATAGCCAGAGATAATGTTGGTAATTTTAAGCATGTGTTATAGTAGCGATGTGAGCAAAACATGACTTCACAGCATGCCACACAAATCAAATCCTAACATTGACTTACTGCAGTTGCTGAAAATGACCTCAAATATATTATTTATATGTAACTTATCCAATACGGTAGGCACTAACTGTTTGTGGCTGTGGAGCACTTGAAAAGTAGCTAGTCTGACTGAGATGTGCTACAAATGTAAACGAGGCACTGGATTTTGAAGTCTTCATATAAACAAAGAATATAAAATATATCGTTAACATTTTTCTTATTGACTAAGGTTGAAATAATGATGTGTTGGATATTTTGAGCCAAATAAAACATAATATTAAAATTAATTTCACCTCTTTCTCTTTGCATTTTTAATTTTTATACTAGAAAATTTAAAACTGCAAATGTGGCTTACAGTTTATTTCTATTGGACAGCATTGGTTTTAGGCAATTAAAGCAGTATAAAAATTAAATAAGATTTGTCATACAAAATTACATATTGTATGAATAACAAATCAAATGATCTTGTGAATAATTTGGAAGCTATGACACTGATAGTCCATTTAAATGAAAATGAATTTTATACTTGCCGTTAAAGAAGACCTATGAAGGAGGTGAAGCTAATTTTAAATGCTTTGGGTATTTTGAAACTGACTTTTAGCTGAAGTATTGTGATTAAATGACTCCAAAAATTATTATGCATATAAAAAGAGGTGTCAAGAAGGAGTGGTAGGGAAGCTTAGATACACAGTCATAGAAAGCCACAGATCAAGAAGGCATTATATACACAAAATATATGCTATAAGTATGCCTGGGAACATTCACTCTTCAGCGCTACAGGTAAGGTGCTCTATAACATCGTAAGAGAGATCCAAAAATGCGAAATACAGAGTCTGTACTAAAGTTTTAGATTCTTATTTCAGACATGCAGTTTTAACCAGGACCTTGACAGAGGGACCAAAGCATGGAATGTTAAATAAATTTCAGGTCTATACATCAATCACTTTAACTCTGTTAGACAGGATACTCTTGTGCCCTTATAAAAATAAAATATGTCTATAAAATAGACAATATTGACTCCATCTTCAGCTGACAGTTGATTCCATTTTCAGTTTATAGCCAAGATGGAATGAAAAGAACGAGCTTTATCCTGTCACTTGAAACAAGAATAATGGACAAACATGAAACAACAGTTTTTAAGTCACTGTACCATAGGCAATGATTCCTGAGAGATGTGAAACTAAGGAATAAGCCTTATCATTAATCCATCTATGTTTCTTAAGAGAGTTCCGAGGTCATAAATTTGGGCAGTAAAAATCCAGGGACCTGGTCAACTCCCTGGATTGAGGAGGTGTGGCTCAGAGTCCCATTTACAACTTATTCTATGAGGCCTGGAATATCCTGAAATCAAACACAGACAAAGGTATTTGGCGGGGAAAAAGCAACACTACAGACCAAGATACTTGACTGATAGATACAGAAACTCTAACCAAAATTTTAGCAAATAGCACCCAACAACATTTATGAGTGATAAAGTTTCGTGACTAAATAGGATTTATCTCAGAAATTCAAGAGATTGGTTTAACATTTATAAATCAATGTAATTCACTACATTAACAAAATGAAGAAGAGACATTGTAAAATTATCTCAGAAAAAGCACTTGGCAAAATCCAGCATTCACTCCAGATTAAATCCCTCCGCAAACTAGGAATAGAAATGAACTTTATTTTAAAATAAATTTATTTATTCATTTATTTATTGGCTGAATTGGGTTTTCATTGCTGCACTTGGGCTTTCTCTAGTTGTGGCAAGTGGGGGCTACTCTTCATTGGGGTGCACGGGCTTCTCAGTGCAGTGGCTTCTCTTGTTGCGGAGCACGGACTCTACGCACGCAGGCTTAAGTAGTTGCGGCACATGGGGTCAACAGCTGTGGCTCGTGGGCCCTAGAGCACAGGCTCAGTAGTTGTGGTGCATGGGCTTAGTTGTTCCACACCATGTGGGATCTTCCCGGACAAGGGATCAAACCCATGTCCCCTGCATTGGCAGGTGGATTCTTAACCACTGTGCCACCAGAGAAGTCCCAGAAGTGAATTTTTTTTATGCTCTTTATTGGAATATAATTGCTTTACACTCTTGTACCAGCTTTTGAGGTACACCAAAGTGAATCAACTGTATATATACATATATCCCCATATCCCCTCCCTCCCGTGACTCCCTCCCACTCTCCCTGTCCTGGCCCTCTAAGGCATCACCCATCATCGAGTTGATCCCCCTTTGTTATACAGCAACTTCCCACTAGCTATCTATTTTACAGTTGGTAGTGTATATGTCTATGCTACTCTCTCCCTTCGTCCCAGCTTCCCTTTCGCCCCCCACTCCCCCCCAACTCCGTGTCCTCCAGTCCATTCTCTGCATCTGCATCTTTATTCTTGTCCTGTCACTGGGTTCATCAGTACCATTTTTTGTTTTTTTTAGACTCCTTATATATGAGTTAGCATACAGTATTTGTTTTTCTCTTTTTGACTTACTTCACTCTGTATGACAAACTCTAGCTCTATCCACCTCATTACATATAGCTCCATTTCATTCATTTTTATGGCTGAGTAATATTCCATTGTATATATATGCCACATCTTCTTTATCCATTCTTCTGTTGATGAGCATTTAGGTTGCTTCCATGTCCTGGCTATTGTAAATAGTGCTGCAATGAACATTACGGTACATGTTTCTTTTTGGATTATGGTTTTCTCTGGCTATATGCCCAGTAGTGGGATTGCTGGATTATATGGTAGTTCTATTTTTAGTTTGTTAAGGAACCTCCAAACTGTTTTCCATAGTGGCTGTATCAACTTACATCACCACCAACAGTGCAGGAGGGTTCCCTTTTCTCCACACCCTCTCCAACATTTATCGTGTCTAGATTTTTTGATGATGGTCATTCTGACCAGTGTGAGGTGATACCTCATTGTGGCTTTGACTTGCATTTCTCTAATGATGAATGGTGTTGAGCATCTTTTCATGTGTTTGTTGGCCATCTGTCTGTCTTCTTTGGAGAAATGTCTATCTAGGTCTCCCGTCCATTTGTGGATTGGGTTATTTGCTTTTTTGGTATTAAGCTGCATGAGCTGCTTGTATATTTTGGAGATTAATCCTTTGTGCATTGCTTCATTGGCAAGTATTTTCCCCCATTCTAAGGGTTGTCTTCTAGTCTTGTTTATGGTTTCTTTTGCTGTGCAAAAGCTTTTAAGTTTCATGAGGTCCCATTTGTTTATTCTTGATTTGATTTCCATGATTCTAGGAGGTGGGTCAAAAAGGATCTTGCTTTGATGGATGTCCTAGAGTGTTCTGCCTATGTTTCCCTCTAGGAGTTTGATAGTGTCTGGCCTTACATGTAGGTCTTTAATCCATTTGGAGTTTATTTTTGTGTATGGTGTTAGGAAGTGTTCTAATTTCATTCTTTTACATGTTGCTGTCCAATTTTCCCAGCACTACTTATTGAAGAGGCTGTCTTTTTTCCATTGTATATTCTGGCCTCCTTTGTCAAAGATAAGGTGCCCATATGTGCTTGGGCTTACCTCTGAGTTCTCTATTCTGTTCCATTGATCTGGTAGAGTCTTTAGGGTATTCTATATATAATATCATGCCATCTGCAAAGAGTGACAATTTTACTTCTTCTTTTGCAATTTGGATTCCTTTCATTGCATTTTCTTCTCTCATTGCTGTGGCTAAAACTTCCAAAACTATGTTGAATAATAATTCTGAGAGTGGGCACCCTAGTCTTGTTCCTGTTCTTAGAGGGAATTTTTTCAGTTTTTCACCATTTAGAATGATGTTGGCTTTTGGTTTCTCATATATGGCTTTTATTATGCTGAGGTAATTTCCTTCTATGCCCATTTTCTGGAGAGTTTTTATCATACATGGATGTTGAATTTTGTCAAAAGCTTTTTCCACATCTCTTGAGGTAATCATGTGGTTTTTATCCTTCAATTTGTTGATATGATGTATCACGTTGATTGATTTGTGTATATTGAAGAATCCTTGCATCCCAGGGATAAACCACACTTGATCATGATGTATGATCTTTTTAACATGCTGTTGGATTCTGTTCACTAGTACTTTGCTGAGGATTTTTGCATCTATATTCATCAGTGATATTGGCCTGTAATGTTCTTTTTTTGTGACATCTTTGCCTGGTTTTAGTATCAGGGTGATGATGGCCTCGTAGAATGAGTTTGGGTGTGTTCCTCCTTCTGCTATACTTGGGAAGAGTTTGAGAAGGATAGGTGTTAGCTCTTCTCTAAATGTTTGATAGAATTCGCCTGTGAAGCCATCTGGCCCTGGGCTTTTGCTTGTTGGGAGATTTTTCATCATAGTCTCAATTTCCGTACTTGAGATTGGTCTATTCATTTGTTCTATTTCTTCCTGGTTCACTCTTGGAACATTTTACTTTTCCAAGAATTTATCCATTTCTTCCTGGTTATCCACTTTATTGGCATATAGTTGCTTGTAGCAGTCTCTCATGATCTTTTGTATTTCTGCAGTGTCCGTTGTTACTTCTCCTTTTTCATTTCTAATTCTGTTGATTTGCGTCTTCTCCCTTTTCTTCCTGATGAGTCTGGCTAATGGTTTATCAATTTTGTTTATCTTCTCAAAGAACCAGCTTTTAGTTTCATTGATCTTTGCTATAGTTTCCTTCCTTTCTTTTTCATTTATTTCTGCTCTGATCTTTATGATTTCTTTCCTTCTGCTCACTTTGGGGTTTCTTTGTTCTTCTTTCTCTAGTTGTTTTAGGTGTAAGGTTAGGTTGTTTATTCTATATTATTCTTGTTTCTTGAGGTAGGACTGTATTGCTATAAACTTCCTTCTTAGAACTGCTTTTCTGTGTCCCATAGGTTTTGGGTTGTTGTGTTTTCATTGTGATTTGTTTCTAGATATTTTTTGATTTCCTCTTTGATTTCTTTAGTGATTTCTTGGTTGTTTAATAGCATATTGTTTAGCATCCATGTGTTTGTATTTTTTTGCAGTTTTTTTCCTGTAGTTGATATCTAGTCTCATGGCACTGTCGTCAGAGAAGATGCTTAATATGATTTCCATTTTCTTGAATTTACGGAGGCTTGATTTGTGACCCAGGATGTGATCTATCCTGGAAAATGTTCTGTGTGCATTTGAGAAGAAAATGTATTCTGTAGTTTTTCGTTGGAATGTCCTATAAATATCAATTAAGTCGAGATGGTCTAATGTGTCATTTAAAGCTTGTGTGTCCTTATTCATTCTGTGTGTAGATGATCTGTCCATTGATGTAAGTGGGGTGTTCAAGTCTCCTACTATTATTGTGTTACTGTCGATTTCACTTTTTATGGCTGTTAGCATTTGCCTTGTGTTTTGAGGTGTTGCTATGTTGGGTGCATAGATATTTACAATTGTTATTATGTTCTTCTTGGATGGATCCCTTGATCATTATGTAGTGTCCTTCCTTGTCTCTTATAATAGTCTTTAGTTTAAAGTCTAATTTGTCTGATATGAGTATTGCTACTCCAGCTTTCTTTTGACTTCCATTTGCATGGAATATCTTTTTCCATCCCTTTACTTTCAGTCTGTATGTGTCCCTTGGCCTGAAGTGGGTTTCTTGTAGGCAGTATATGTAAGGGTCTTGTTTTTGTATCCATTCAGCCAGTCTGTGTCTTTTGGTTGGAGCATTTAATCCATTTACATTTAAGGTGATTATTGACATGTGTGTTTCTGTTACCATTTTCTTAATTGTTTTGGGTTTGTTTTTGTAGGTGTTTTCCTTCTCTTGTGTTTCCTTCTTGGAAAAGTTCCTTTAGCAATTGTTGTAAGGCTTACTTGGTGGTGCTGAATTCTCTTAACTTTTGCTTGTCTGGAAAGCTTTGGATTTCTCCCTCAAATCTGAATGAGATTCTTGCAGGGTAGAGTATTCTTGGCTGTAGGTTTTTCTCTTTCAGGACTTTCAGTACATCCTGCCATTCCCCTCTGGCCGGCAGAGTTTCTACAGAAAGATCAGCTGTTATCCTTATGGGTTTTCCCTTATATGTTATTTGTTGCTTTTCTCTTGCTGCTTTTAATATTTTTTCTTTGTGTTTAATTTTCATTAGTTTGATTAATATGTGCCTCAGTGTATTTCTTCTTGAGTTTATTCTGTATGGGACCCTCTGCTTCTTGGACTTTGTTAATTATTTCCTTTTCCACGTTGGGGAATTTTTCCACTATAACCTCTTCTAATAATTTCTCAGACCCTTTCTTTTTTTCTTCTTCTTCTGGGATGCCTATGATTCAAATATTTGTGTGCTTAATATTGTCACCAAGGTCTCTGAGACTGCCTTCCTTTCTTTTTATTCTTTTTTCTCTTTCCTGCTCTGTGGTAGTTATTTCCCCCATTCTATCTTCCAACTCACTTATTCGTTCTTCTGGCTCAGTTATTCTGCTGTTTATACCATCTAGAGTATTTTTAATTTCAGTTATTTTGTTGTCCATTACTGTTTGTTTGCGCTTTAGTTCTTCTGAGTCCTTATTAACTGTTTCTTGTATTTTCTGTATTTTGTTGTTGAGATTTTGGATCGTCTTTACTGTCATTACTCTGAATTCTTTTTCAGGCAATTTTCCTATTTCCTCTTCACTTATTTGGTCTTGTGGGGTTTTTTCCTGCTCCTTTGACTGCATGGTGTTTCTTTGTTTTCTCCTTTTGTCTAATGTATAGGATTTGCTGTCTCCTTTCCCTATGCTGCCTAGTTGTAATTCCTCTTGTTTCTGCCCTCTGTCCCCTGTGGTGGGGTTTGTCCAGTGTCTTGAGTAGGCTTCCTGGTGGGGTGGTCTGGTGTCTGCTTTCTGGTGTGTGGCTCTGTGTCTTTTCTCTCTGATGAGCATGGCCATGTCAGGTGGTGTGTTTTAGGGTATCTGTGAGGTTAATTTGGCTTTAGGTAGTCTGTGTGCTGTTGGTTGGGTTTGTGTTCCTATCTTGTTTGTAGTTTGGTGTGAGGTGTCCGGCACTGGCAGTTGCAGAAAGTCAGACAATGCCAAGTCTTAGACATGATACAGGGCTCTGTGAGAGTTCTCTGCAGTTAATCTTCCCTGTGTCTCAGGACTCCCTAGTAGTCTAGCATCCTGGATTCAGTGCTCCTTTCCCAGAGCCTCCTACTTGACTTCTGATGGAGTAGTCCAGACTTCAGAGGTTGCTTGTCCCAGCGGTAAAGGGGTTTAAAGAAGACTGTCCAAGCCCCAGACTAATGGCAGAGTATTGAGTCAAACAAATACTAAGTGAAGGAAACACGTACATGTATAAGACATGCTAATACTGAATCCAATAGAACATAAGGCACTAGAAAGACCTGACAGAAGAAACCCAGTATGCCATCAGACAAAGAGAAAACTAACAGAAATTCAAAACCAAAAACAAAAAACAAAACAAAACAAACACACACACATACACAAACACAGATCCAGGGAGATTTTGAAAGCTAGGATCAAATATAATAAAGAGCAAGAGTGCCACCAGACAGACTGAAGATTCTCAGAATGAAATCAGACAATTATACTTAGAACTAAGATAAAGACAAAACCTAATAACAAAAACGAAAGCAGTGTGTCATCTGGAGAATAAAGCAAGGAAACAGAGCAGACCAATAATATTGCTTATAAGTATATTAAGACAAAATAAACTAAAAAAGGATGAAAGACAGGGCAATAGATGAGTGTAGTGTGACTTGAAATATGAAAAGAAAAAGAAAACAGAGAAAAAAATAGAAATGTATAAAATAGAGAGAAGGAAAAGGGTAGAAGAGATAAAGTTAGCACTACAAAAAGCTTAGATAGAAATGGAAATATGTAAAAAGTCTAAAAATAAAAAGAAGAAAAAATAGCATAAAAGAATTTTAAAAATGTTATAATATGTGTAGATCCCTTAGGACTAAGATCGTATATAATTTAAAAGAACAAAAACAAAAACCAAAACAAAGAAAATACAAACATACAAACACAGATCCAGGGAAATTTTGAAAGCTAGGATCAAATATAATAAAGAGCGAGAGTACAATCAGACAGACTGAAGATTCCCAAAACACAATCAGACAGTTATAATCAGAACTAAGATAAAGACCAAACCTAATAATAACAAACAAAGCATTGTGTCACCTGGAGAATAAAGCAATGAAACAGAACTGAGCGATAATATTGATTATAAGTATATTAAGATAAAATAAACTAAAAGAGGATAGAAGACAGGGCGACAGAAAAGCACAGTGTGACTGGAAATATGAAAAGGAAAAGAAAGAAATAGAAATGTATAAAAGATAGAGTTGAGAAGAAGGTAGGAGAGATACAGTCGACACTACAAAAAACTTAGCTAGAAAGAGAAATATATAAAAAGGCTAAAAATAAAAATAGAATAAAAAATGTTATAAAATGTGTAGATCCCTTAGGACTAAGATCATAATTAATAAAATAAAACAAACAAACAACAACAAAAACAACATAAAACTAGAAATTACCCCAGAATGGACCAGATCAATAGAATTAATATTAATATTTCTGTTTCCTTGGGGTCTCAGCTGTAAGTGTCCTTCTACTTGCCTTGGGTTTTCTGTGTTACTCTGTGACTAGCAGAGCTTACTTTATTGTTCCTCTGTAAGCCACAGTGTGTGGGGAGGGAGAGGGTACAATAGTGGCTCCTTCCCCTGGGGCTGAGTGAGCAGTGGCACCCTGCCTGGGTTGCAGCGGCTCAGGCGGCTCGGGCGGTGCCTGTTGCAGAGGGACACTGGCAGCTCAGGCCGAGAGAGCGACTACAACTGAGGCTCCTCACCCCTGCTACGACTCTGCTGGGGCACCCTGCCTGAGTCATGGCAGCTCAGTCAGTCGTGACAGTGCCTGTTGCAGAGGGATGCTGGTGGCTCAGGTGTAAACAGAGTGTCTCCAGAGCTGGGCCACTCTGGGGAATTTTTGCTCTTGACTGCAGGCACTCTAGGCCAGCACCACCTGGGGGCCTTTGTTATCCCTGAGTGCATTAGCCAGGCCCAGAGGGGTCCTTCCTTTGTCTGTCGCAGCACCGAGAGAGAGGCTACACCTGCAGCTCCTCCCCTCTGCTTGTGAGTCAGCAGTATTGAGCCACTGCCATGGCCACCCAGCTTTCCATGGTAAGCACTCTCTGCTGCGAATTTCTTCCCTGCTGTCCTCTCAGTCCGTCTCCCCACTGCCAACAATATTTCTCACCCTGAACCAGGTCTCTGGTTCCTACGTTCCAGCTCCCAGACCCTCTGTTCAACTGTGAATCAAAGTCTCAGTCTGGACACGCTGAGCCGTGGTGCGGATGCTCCGTGTGTTTCTCATTCTTTCCCGTCTGCCACAGCTCAGGCGCTTCACCCTCTTTGAACAGTCCCAGATATCTCCCTTCTGACCCAGGGAAATTCCCCATTGGAGAAGTGGTTTCCCCGTCAGATAAGGGATGTTTCCCCAAATTCAGCAAGCTCCCCTCTGTTTCAGATCCCCCCGCCCCAGGGTGTGGGACCCGTCCCTTTCCTTTCTTCTCCTCCTCTTTCTCCCTTTCTTCCCCACTCTGTCCTACCCAGTTATGTCGGGATCTTTGCAGTCCTTTCTGGTGTCCAAAGTTTTTGCTGGTGTTCAGGTGGTTCTCTGTGGGAATTGTTGCATCTTTTGTTGTATTCCTGATGCATCTGTGGAGAGGGATGCATTCTATGCCCTTGTACTTCTCTGCCATCTTTCTTCTCCTAGTCACATATTCTTTACCTTGGTGGCTATGTCTATGTTTCAGCAACCCTGATCTCCCACTTCCTGACCCTCACCCACTCCTCTTCACAAACTGTGAGTCCCAGTCCAGTTTCCAGTCCTAACTTGATTTGTACTTGCTTCCCTGTTCTGTGCTTCTTCTTATATCATTCTCACCAAACAGAGGGCCTTTCTTTCTATCTACCTATTTAAGTCCTATCCCCCTTCACATTCCAATCTTAATACTTTTTCTTGGGCTGATCACCCTAGTCCAAAGTGCTTTCCTTCTCTCTTAAATACTTATTAAATATATGGATTTGGTGACACCTTCCTTAGAAGAGTACTCTAATGTATGTGAAATAGAAAATGCACACTGTCAAACTTTCTATACCAATGTAATTTACTGTTATTGACATTGCTGTGTTGTTGTTGTCTTAGCTAATCTTCTCACCTCACATTCTTCTCACATATCCTCTTATAGAATCCCTTACAACAAAAGTACAAACTCCTAAACAACAGGATCCAGGCCATAAATACCTATATGGTTCCTCCCCATCTCACCACCCTGCAGTGCCATGCCCAGAATACTCTTTAGTGAGACTTTGTCAAATGACCGAACTTTTTTAAAATGGTAGAGAACACTTATGAAAAACCTTCAGCTAGCATTATGCTTAATGATGAAAGACTTCATGCTTCCTCCCTAAAATGATTAATAAAATACAAATATGTTTGCTCTGGCTTCTTCTGTTCAATATCATACCAGAGGTATTTGCCAGTGAAATACGGCACACCCACATGAGCACGCACAGACAGACACACACACTCGCCCAAACAAACATACAAACAAACAGCCCAGCAAACACAGAGAAGGCATCTTCTGGAAAAGGAAATATTAAACTGTCTTTATTGAAAGATGACATGACCATCCAAGTGGATAATCAAACAGAATCTTTAAAAGGGCTTCCAAACTAATAATAGTAAGTTTGCACGATGAATATACAAAGATCAAGATACAAAGCTAATTGTATGTCTATAAAGTAGCAACAAAAAATTGGAAATAAAAAAATACCATTTACAAAAGCATCAAACATATGACATTCTTTGGGATAAATTTTACAGAAAATGTGAAAAACAGAAAAAAGTAAAATGATGCTAAGAGAAATGAAAAATGCCTGTGCAAATGGAGATATATGCTGTGTTCATAAGTAGGAAGATTCAATATTTTTAGCATTGCAGTTCTCCCCAAACTGATCTATAGCTTCAATGCAATGCCAATCAATATGTCAACAGAGTTTTTAGAAGTGAAAATTGACAAAAATTCAGTGGAAATGGAAAGATATTAAAATAGCAAAAATTACATTGAAAAAGTAGAACCAAATTGGAGGACTAACACTAGCTGACTTCAAGACTTACAAAACTACAATAATCAAGCCAGTGTAGTATTGGCACAAAGGTAGACAGATTTATCAATGGAACTGAATAGAGTCCAGAAGTAGGAACATGCATATGTGAACAACTCATTTCAACATAGATACAAAGGTAATTGTATAAAGAGATGTCTTTTCAAGGAGTGGTGCTACAATGGTCAGATATTCATCTGCAAATAAGTGAGTTTCAATCTGTACCTTGCACCATATAAACAATAACAGAATTTATCATAGACCTGTGAAGTCCAAAATTATAAAACTTCTAGAAGAAAACTTTCTGAAAGAAAATATAGGGGGAGAAACAAGCCTGTTTTGCCTGAGGCAAAGTTTGTTTGTTTTTTTAACACTAAAAGCACAATCCCCATCAAAGAACAAATTAATAAATTGGACTTCATTAAGTTTTTTAAAAATCTTCTCTTTCAAGGGTAGTGTTAAGGAGGATGAGAAAACAATCTAGAAGTAGATTGTTGAAAGGTGAAAGTTTTTGCAAATTATATATAAATTAAAGGAGTTGTATCAGAATATATAAGTAATTCTTAGAACTCAATAGTAACAAAAGAAACAATCCAGTTTAAATGAGCTACTTATTTGAACAGTTATTTTACCAAAGAAGGTACAGGGATGGGAAGCACACTCATTATAAGATGCTCAACGTCATTAATTGTTAGCAAAGTGAGAATTAAAACTGCAATGAGATACTACAATCCACCTATTAGAATGGCTAAAACTAAAATGAGTGATCTTACCAAGTATTGGAGAGAGTGTGGAAGGACAAGAACTCTCATATAACAGGAAATGTACAGGGGTACAACCATTTTGGAATAGAGTTGAATAATTTCTTAAAGTTGAAACATACACCTACTGTTTCAGTCCTGAGTACTTAACTAATATATTTGAAAAGCATATATTCCTACATGTATAATTATACTCATGTATAAGTCCTAAAGACTTATACATGGGTGTCCCTATCAGCTTTATTTATTGTAGCCAGATGCTGGTAATAACCCAGATGTCCATCAACAAGTGAATGGATAAAGATACTGTGGTGCATCATACAATGACTACTTAGCAATAAAAAAAGAATGAACAATTGATAGATGCTACAGCCTGGATTAATCTCAGAATAATTATGCTGAGTGAAAAAAGTCAGATTAAGTAAAGAAAATGTACATTCTGTATGATTCCATTTATATAAAATGAAAAAAATATTAAGTAAGCTGATCTACTGTGTCTTAAAGCAGATTGAAGTTTGACCAGAGACAAGGGTTGGGAACTGTCAAAAAGAGAGAGGTATTACAAAGCAGCAAGAGAAAATATTTTAGGGTGATGAACATGTTCATCAGCTGTATTGTGATGATAGTGTTATGGTTGTGCACGTATGTCAAAACTTACCGAATTAGACCCCTTACATGCTATTTATGTCAATTACAACTCAGTGAAGCTTTAAAAAATGATGAGAGTAAATGTGAGTGTGCAGTTGTGGGAACCAGATAGGATAGGGTGTTACAAGACAATTATTGCAGTGACTTAGAAATTTAATATCTCATAGATGCCCAAATTGTTATTATCTTAATAATAACAAACACACATTGGAAATTGTGGGAGAAACATATTGGATTTTTTTAAACTTTTTATTTTATATTGGAGTATAGTTGATTAACAATGTTGTGTTGCCTCTTCAATAAGTGGTGCTGGGAAAACTGGACAGCTACATGTAAAAGAATGAGATTAGAACACTCCCTCACACCATACACAAAAATAAACTCCAAATGGATTAAAGACCTAAATGTAAGGCTGGACACTATAAAACTCCTGGAGGAAAACATAGAAAGAACACTCTTCGACATAAATCACAGTGAGATCTTTTTTGATCCACCCCCTAGAGTAATGGAAATAAAAGCATAAATAAATAAGTGGGACCTAATGAAACTTCAAAGCTTCTGCACAGCAAAGGAAACTATAAGCAAGATGAAAAGACAACCCACAGAATGGGAGAAAATATTTGCAAACGAATCAACAGACTAAGGATTAATCTCCAAAATATATAAACAGTTTATCCAGCTCAATATCAAAAGAACAAACAATCCAATCAAAAAATGGGCAGAAGACCTAAATAGGCATTTCTCCAAAGACGACATACGGATGACCAAGAGGCACATGAAAAGCTGCTCAACACCACTAATTATTAGAGAAATGCAAATCAAAACCACAATGAGGTATCACCTCACAACCGTTAGAATGACATCATCAGAAAATCTACAAACAGTAAGTGCTGGAGAGGGTGTGGAGAAAAGGGAACGCTCTTGCACTGTGGGTGGGAATGTAAATTGATACAGCCACTATGGAGAACAGGATGGAGGTTCCTTGCAAAACTACAAATAGAGTTACCATATAACCCAGCAATCCCACTGCTGGGCATATACCCAGAGAACACCATCATTCAAAAAGACACATGCACTCCAATGTTCATGGCAGCACTATTTACAATAGCCAGGACATGGAAGCAACCTTAATGTCCATCAACAGATGAATGGACAAAAAAGATGTGGTACATATATACAATGGAATATTACTCAGCTGTAAAAAGCAATGAAACTGGGGCATTTGTAGAGACATGGATGGACCTAGAGACTGTCATAGAGAGTGAAGTGAGTCCAAAAGAGAAAAACAAATATCGTATATTAATACATATATGCGGAGTATAGAAAAATGGTACAAATCAACCAGTTTGCAAGGCAGAAATAGAGACACAGATGTAGGGAACAAACATATGGACATCAAGTGGGGAAAGCAGGGAGGATTTGGGGGGGGGATGAATTGGAAGATTGGGATTGCCATATATACATTACTATTAAGAAAAAAATACCAAATTGTACACTCTAAATATATGCAGTTTATTGTATATTAACTGTATCTCAATAAAAGTTCTTAAAAAAAAAACAATGTTGTGTTAGTTGCAGGTGTACAGCAAAGTGTTTGAGTTATACATATTTATGTATCTATCTTTTTCAAATTCTTTTCCCATTTAGGTTGTTACATAATATTGAGCAGGGTTCCCTGTGCTATACAGTAGATCTTTGTTGGTTTTTCATTTTGAATATTGTAGTGTATACATGTCAATCCCAAACTCCCTAACTATCCCTCTGGTAACCGTAAGTTTGTTCTCTAAATCTGTGAGTCTGTTTCTGTTTTGTAAATAAGTTTTGTATCATTTTTAGATTCTGCATATGAGTGGAATTTATTGAATTTTAGACCACAAATACAAGCCAATGTTTTTATTTAAAAAGAGGGCAAGAAATCTAATTTTACAGGATGATAGAGTACTGTGTTAATTGGGTCATAGTTTCTCAATAGCTTTACATCTTTTCTATTCCAGTCACACTTGCCAAAAAATACAGTAGTAGTAGAAGCAGGATGACTTAAATCTTCTCATAATGCTAAAGTAGGCTGTATGGGTAAAGGAAATATTCTCTATTTCACAATTCTATCTTTTATCTACACAGAAAAATATTATTTTCAAGAGAAACAAAGCCCGAGTGAAAAGTCATCTAGGTCATTAAAAGAGTTTATCTAGAATGTGATAAAATTTGAAAGCTTTAGCCTCCAATTATTACCAATAGTATATAGACAAAGGAAATCACAAAATGTTTCCTCTGCCCAGATAGCCTTCTCAAATATCACAATCCAGAAGACATTTTCTTCTAGCCTTTGAATACTCATATTAGGAGTCATTTTCTCGAGGCAGCCATCTTTAAACGTCGTTCCCGCACCAATAGCACCTTCCTTAACTGTTTATGTTCCGCTTTCTTTGTGTTTGTGCCAGCCTCTGTACAGACATCTTCTATAGACCCGAGCCCCTTGATTTTAATTATCCATTGACTGATCTATCTTTCCCATTAGACTTTTATTATTCTAAGAGAATGCAATGTAATATTTTCACATCTTAATCTAGAATCTGCTACATGATAAATAAATAACAAAATGTTAACTAAATTTATCTGTTTGGAAGGTATATCCCTGCTTTAGAGAAAATCCTGATAAATCCGACATTTTCTACATCCTTCTTTTGTCACTGTCTATTCTATAAATTTGTTAGTAAGCTTACATAAAATGCTGAAGTTCTAACTGTTCCCAGCTGATCTATTCAAGTGATTTTAATCAATCTGTCACAAAAATCATAATAGAAACTACAATTATGTTGTATACTATATGTTTGATAGTATCAAGATGAGATACCACAAATTGCTTGAATAAATCAAATGAAAGAGCCATATGGAGTGTGGATTCTGATAGTAATTCAATCAGTAAACTAGAGTCACACATTCATTGTAACCAATCTGATGAGACACCAAAATTGTTACATTTTATTCTTATGCTTATTATACAGCCATGCCCAGATGGGGCTCAATAAATTCTAGTTGGATTAAATTCTGTACAAGATGGGTACATTGTATTGCCTATTTATTTAATTCAAACAAATGCTTACTGGACACTTTGTATTTGAAAATAATTTCCCGGTGGAAAGCTGCATAATAGGAGTGACTGGCTCTGGCGTGGAGCTTTAGAGCTCCACTGGGTTATGCAGTTATCT
The DNA here is from genome assembly GCF_030028045.1 of Hippopotamus amphibius kiboko. Taxonomy (NCBI): domain Eukaryota; kingdom Metazoa; phylum Chordata; class Mammalia; order Artiodactyla; family Hippopotamidae; genus Hippopotamus; species Hippopotamus amphibius. The sequence continues at coordinate 19,336,855 of NC_080195.1, forward strand.
GGTTGTAAGTATGGAAATTTAGGCACAGATCATTTTATATTAACATTTTATTGCAAGTATTTTTGAGTATTTATTTTGTTCTAATGTCATGCTAGTGCCTGGAAATAAATGCCAAATAACATCAAGCACTCTTTCTTTCCTTATGGAGTTCAAAGGTGCCAATCAAATAATCATATAAAGCAGGAGAGGAAACTCAGTCGTGATAAGTGCCCCAAACAAGAGGTAAACTTATTAGGAGAGCCTAAGGTAGAGGCATGTGACCCCCACAAGGAAGTCAGCCAAGGTTTCTCTGAGAAATTGATGATTAAGCTGAGATAGGAAGAACCAATAGAAGTTAACTAGGAAAAGAGGAGATGAGAACATTCCAGGCAAAAGAGAGAGGCTGTGCATAGGAGTGTCCGGAGGAAGCACCGTAACTAAGGGTGATCAAAAAAAGATCAACCTGTCTGTGACGATGCAACAGAGGAAAGTGTTGGTCATAGACAAAGCCTCTGAAAAATAAATGAAGAACAAGGCTTTCTCGTAAAAAACAAGGCAAGCCTTTGGCTGGAGTGTTGCTGCAGTTTGGAGAATGGATTGGGTGGGATGAAATGGAAAATCATAATCAGTTTTGAGGCCGTTGTCATCATCCAGATGAGAGATGACTGGATTTTGAACCAGCCTGGTAGTAGTAGAAGGGAAGAGAATGAATGAATTAGAAATAAATTTAGGAGGTTCAGTGGACTTGGCATGGATTGGATAAGGTAGGGAGTTTTAAGACTTGGGGCTTTGCATTACAAGATGCTTTAATCACTGAGATATGAAGTGCTCAAAATGACCAGTTATTTTCCGGTTGGCTGGAGGTGGACAAGTACACTGGTTTCGTCTTTAGACATGTTGAGTTTGAGATGCCTTTGCACGTACAAAAGTTAATGTCAAACATACAACTGGGTAGGAGAATCTGGAGCTCAGATGAGGGTTAGAGATAGCTGTGGGTTAGAGATAATTGTGGGCTTTTTTCGTTTGACTCATAACTAAAGACAGAGGAGAAAGTACAAACTGAGTGAAGTAAGATGAAGATGAAAATAGGAAAAAAACGGATGGAAAATGAGAAGCCATTGTGTGCACCTTAGGCAGGTAGACTGGAGATAGAGCACAGGTTAGAGTCTCAATAACTTTGTACCTCAAACTATAGTTGAAGACTGGTGGTGATTAGTAGGAATTCCAAATCCTGGATAGCACAGAACACCTGCATTTTAATAAGATCTCCAGGTGATCTGAATGCAAGAAAGTTTGAAAAGTGCAGCTCTGTGACACTCTGTGCTATAGACTAGGGACTTTGCGGTTCACTCATTCCACTCCTTATAGGACCATGAGTAACTTAAAATGAGAGACTGACTCTAAACTTTATATTCATGGAGTTTAGCACAGTGCCTGAAATATATTGAATTTGTAATAATTATGTAATGAATGAATACAAAACAAGGAGAGAATTGAAAGTGAATGAGAGCATCTTTTTTTTTTAAACATCACTTTTTTTTTCTATACTCCTTCCACAAAATTCAAGTATACCTTCACTCAACTTTGGCCTTGGCTATAGTTTAAACTCATAGCTTTCCTATATCTCTTTGTCATTCATTCTCTTTCCTTTGAATATTCTATGGAAATAAAGCTGAGTTCCCTACCCTTCTCCATGTTGGACAGCATATCTCTTGTATGCTATTTACCTACAACAAATAACCCCACACCTATTTAGAGAAGGTACATGCACATTAATATCATGTTACATTTCACTTTTTTAAAAAAAAAAAAGACACTTTTACAGGAGCAGAACAGTGATAATATTATGCATTGCATTCATAACTAGAAACTAGTAAATATGATATTAAAATGAGGTTTTAAAATATTTTGTTTTCCTTTGATATTGGCATACTTTTTTGATACTTGTACTTTGCAGAAATTAATAATACACAAAATCCTTTATAGTCTTATATAATCATTGTTAACAATTTGTGTACATACTTCTAGAGTTTTAATAAGCATATACAATTAGATGGTGGGATAAAATAGAACATTTTTCTTTGTTACAAAATAAAAATATACAGTTGAATGTGTACTATTTACTATGAATTTCTTTTTTTTAACTTAACAGCCTATCATCTCCTTTTGGTCTGATTATTTATTTCCCTTTTCTTTTTTCTGATAGGGAGTCCATTTCCCACTCCTCCTTACTCTTTTCTTTTCTAGAAGACATTCTTGCCCTAGTTTTGTCTTTTTTTTTCATTATCTGTTTTTCCATGTATTTTTGTTTTCTAATTTATTTATTTTGCATTTAAAGCCTTTCTTATGGTTTTTCAGATGTCTCTTGTTCATTTTTTCCAGTCTTCTTGAGCTCATTATTTTAATAACTTACATAATAGCTAAAGGACTTAAGACAATTTTTGGTGTGCTCATTGGACAGCATTGTATACATTTCTTAATCTAAGAAGTCTACCATTTTAATTTTTGTTTCTTCTTTGATCTACAAATTATGGAGCAATGTTTTTTACTTTAAAATCTTTTAATTTAACATTATTATTAGATGTTCTATAAGTGTAGTTGGAGGTCATAAATTCTAACAGTAGACAGAAGACTGTCTACTTTTATGTCTACTTTTAGAGTTTGTCAAGATCGAAATTATGTCCTAGAATATGATGGATTTTGATATAATTATTCTATGAGCTTTAGAGGAGTGTGTTACTTCGCTGTTTCAGCAGTAAAATATTATAAATAGAGATCTTGGCATTAGTATAGATAACCAAAATCATTGGCTGTATTATTCAAATTCCCCGCATGATTTCTTCTCTATATAATCTATTGACGTATGAAAAAGATGTCTTATTATCTTTCATTAATACTGTGGCGCTTTAAATTCCTCCCTGTATTGCTAGCAACTTTTCATTCCTTTTATGTTGCAGTACATTTGCTAGGTGCATAAAGGTTTGTGATTATCACATAATATCCTGCTTGTATCTATTTAAGATTCTGGCCTAAAATACTACATTTTTAATAAGAATTATGTATCACTACCTGTGTTTTCTTTTGTTTGCATTTTCTAATTTAGTCATTTTGGCCTACTTGTATTTACAATGTTCTCATCTTTGTTTTTCAGGTGTGTTCTCCTCTAACCCCAATCCAAAATGGCATGTGGCTCTGGGAATTTTACTCTAGAAAAACTGTGTGGCTAGTGTCAATGAGCCAGATATGAGTGCAGGAGGAGATACCAAATGAGTTAGATTCATAATCAAGTCAACTACTGATATCATCTGGCTTTACCTCAATTCTGGGAATTGTGGCATGAGTAGTTGTCCTCAGTGGATTCCCTCCTGAATTTACAGATCATCCTCACACACTCCCAACAAACCAGTTATGTGATTTTTAGCACCACGTAAAATAATTGCCTTGGATTAGTATACAGAGGTGAGTCTCCTCTTGGGTAGATTAGAGCTAAGCATGTTCATCTTCTGAGAAGCCACAAGGGAGCTGAGTTGAGGGCCTTGGTGTTTATAATGTTCATACAGTTGGAGGGACACTGAATAGTGGTGACAGTAGTAGGGCTGGCACAGCTTTCCACCTCACTTTTACATGTTCATCAGTAGTGTGTGCTGTGGGACACCCCTAGTTCCCCTCTTCAGGACTGAAGCACTCATTCCTCTAGGTCTGGGAGTGTTGGAGGCTGACAGCTCCTAGATGACTTCTTCTCCGAGAATTGCTCTGGACTGAAGGGAGCCACTTTTCCGGGGGGCATACAACATCCAATAACTACTCAAAGCAGGATTATAAAGAAACATCCTTCATGTTTCAGTTCAGGACAACGCTTCAGAGCCAGCCTAGCTTCAGAGTTCCCTGTGGCATTGACTGAGTTAAAATTCTCCTTCTGCCCAATCCTGTTTTCTGTACTCCCTGCAAATGTTAATCCTAAGAGTTTGCCCCAGTACAATTTCTACATGCAAATTTCTCTCTCAGAGTCTGTTTTTGGGGGAACCTGGCTAGCAACACCATCTCTGCAGAAATATGAAGCTAAAAAGGTCTAGGCAGAGCATCTTTCTAATTTCTAGGGACGGGGAAGTTTTTTTCTCTATAGGTTGAGTCATCTCAATGCAGAATAAGAAATAACAAAGTTGTTTTCAAGATGCCATCTTGGTCACCTGTCTCGTGATATAATTTATCTGTGTCCACTGTAATGGGTTTCAGTGTTTTGTGTTGGAATCTTGCACAAGCAGTACAGTCAGCCTGAATCAGGGAAGAAAGATTTCAGGCTGAATCAGGGAAGAAAGGTTTGACTAAGTGACCAAACAGTTATGTGAGTGACAGAATCACAGAATGGAAGAAGCAGGTGAAATGTCAATTAAACCAAACCTTTCAATTTGCAGACACGTGTGGCTTATTCTTTTCCTTCAACACACGGCTTAGAATATAAATTTATTTATTCCTGTAAGTTTTACATAGTCTTTAAAGGAAAAGGGTTTAATTTATTCTTGTAAACTTTACAGGATCCACGTGCTGTCATTTTAGGAACTCTAGGGAACAACTTAGAGAAAGTTTTAGTTTCTGGTATAAAAAAATGATTTTGACTTAAAGAAGCACTGGAAAGAAATGAATAAATTTGAAGGAAAGTATGAAGCTTTCAGACTGCAATGAGTGATCCCTGCTGTAGAGGAATAAACATTATCTTAAATAGTGGACTTTGAGAAAAGCTGCAAAGTATGAACTGTCTGAAAGCATTTTCCCTATGGTTCCTTAAATTCTAACCATTAGCAGTGAATTTCCTTGAGCTAGCTTGAACTCTAAACAAATACTATTTTGAAGATTAGAAAATGATTTTATACCTTACCAGGTAGCTTCCACTTTTGGGAATTTTTATCAATTTGCCAATCTACTTCTGTTTCATCATTTGTATACATTTATTCATTTATTCAATAGATATTTACTGAGTCCTAGTATATGTCTTACACTGTGGTAGGCCTACCTGTTCAATTTCTTTTTTTCCAGCAGTATTAATTATGATTTCAAATTCGTGGGTGTTAGGTTTAGTGAAGGAATATAAAGAAGAAAGTGTTTTCAAAGCAATGCCAGAACGTGAGGCATCCTGGACTTATGGACTGGCCACGATAGCAAGTGATTCTGAGCAGCCGTTAGGCAGCAAAAGAGCGTGGAGGCTGGTAACTGGGGTTGAGGAAAGAGGTTCTGCTCACTAGCATGTAGGAGGAAGGGGTATGTGGGTGTGATGGAATCAAAGAAGACAGACACAGTCTTTTGTAATTACAGGGGGATTCAGAGATATTTATTTTTAAAGGTAATCAAAATAAGATACAGAGAAATTAAGAGACTTGGACGAACTTATGTTGCCATTTAGTTCAAAAATTGAAGGAAATGCAAAAAAGTCAAACTTTTAGTCCATGAATTTTTCCCACTCTGTTAACTTGTTCCTCCTCCTATTTCACAATTTTGCCTAGAGCGAGCCCTGAGGAGACTTACTTTTTACTAGAACAGGGCTAATCCCCTATCGCCAGTGACATTTTATATGGGTTTTCTTTTTTTCATGTCTGCAACGGAAAAGAACAAACTTTTCTCACAATATATGGTAGAAATTATTCAGACTCTCTTGTTCTGCATATCTTATCTCTGGCGAATTTCTTTATGTGGGACGCTTGCCCAAGTGCAAACATCATTTGAGGCGTAGTGCTTCTTCTATGTTTAAACATACTGTTTAAATAATTATCTTTGTGCCAACCTTTCCTATGAAACCCAATTGACCTAGTGTTTACTTAGATGACTAGTGATCGTGTTGCTCTTCTTATTCAGTTATTATGTCAAACATACCAAAATGAATTTTCTATATTTTGAAATTAGAAAATATTTTCACATTTTACTAATAACGGACAAGGACATCAATAAATGCTCAAGCTGGACAATCCTGTGTGTAAGTTCATATTTGAGAAGCTTCTTCTATGATATTTTTTCTATCTATAAATAAAAATAGACTACGAATTCATTTTTCTTGTGTGCATGGAAGATCATAAATTGTAGAGACATATATGTGATGACCTTGATCTGATTTTTTTTTTTTTTTTTTTTTTTTTTTTTTTTAGTATTCCTTGTTAGTAGGGGCAAGGGCTAGCACCATCTGAGTCAATATGTCTTTTCTTAATCTCATGGTGCAATATATTAGAGAATAAAATTATGAACTATTGTCTGCATAAGAAATCTTCATCCCTGAGGGGAAGAGAGACTGGGGAAAATAAATCAGAACTGATAGACAACATAATTAACACACTATTTGGGGAATTCAACAACATACTCGATGTTGCAGGAAGCAAAGGAACAAACCTTCTTTCTTCCCTGCCCTTTTCCTTGTCCTTCTTTCTGTCCTACATTTATTGAATGCTTATTACCTGGTCTTGAAAATTTGCAGACTAATTGGAGAGGGAAACATACAATAAGATAAAGAATGATATAATAAATTCCCTACAAGAACGGATAAGAAAAGCATTCAGAAACCCAAATGAATTACAAAATAGATTGACTTACTCCTTTGTGAATGTGAAAAGGGAGTGGTTTGGGGCCTTATTCCTACCCACACTGAGGGCCGGCTTCTGTGTTCTGCATTGGGCAATCTTGTGCTGCCCATCCACTTGTACAGCTTGTAAGATTCTTCTCTCTATGTTCAGCTCTTCCTGTGATTACACTTGTAATATACATTCTGTTTCTCTGAAGTCGGCCTGTGACTTTCGTTATGTGGATCTAGAAGGTAACAACAGTTTTCCAAAATGTTTCGGAGAAGTTCAGTCTTCCTACAGTCAGGAACTGGACAGTAGGTAGTTCCTTTGAATCTAGGCTGGTACTTAGGATTGGGAGAGATTTACCAACGGGTAAAAATATTGATGAAAGGAAAATGATGGAGCAGGAAAGGTCAGCAGATTGTTTAAGCTCATTAGTAGATAAAAAGTACCCACAGAATAAAAGGCATAATTCAGTGCACTTCAGGCATCACTGAAGCATTGATTCCGACCTTGCTGCCAAAGAGCTTACAGTTAAAATGGTAAGCGCATAAAAGGACATCCACGGATAGACAATAATGCACTCTATTCTTTGGCAAAATGTAAAATTGGCTTTGCAATTTCTGCTTGAGAGAGAGTGTGTGTGTGTGTGTGTGTGTGTGTGTGTGTGTGTGTGTGTGTGTATTCACCATTTCCTTGGAATAGGAAGATGATATTTGCTCTCGTCTGAATGGTTACAATTCTATTTTAAATGGCTAGGTATTTCTGTTTTCATAGGACTAAAACACTTGCAGCGTGTGAAAATATTATTATTAATTTCTTTAACTGACATATAGATAATAACAACTATTGTTTGATGCTATATAAATAAGCTTCTTTGGCTATTTACTTCATAGTTCAGAAGTGGTTCAGTATTTATGGGCACTGATTAATTATGATATGTTGTATTGAGACTTGATTATTTCACATTGATGTCTTGGTAAGGTACAAACTTTTAAGACAGGGATGGATTAATTTCCCTCACATTTCTAGTACTGCACAATCCCTAGCCCAGAAATGTGATTTTTGCAGCTGCTCAAAAGAAAAATGAAGTTGTTCAACATATAAAATAATGTTCTTCAATTGCTTGTGGTGGTGTTAAACAGAAATTCATACATTGTGGAACTTCTAGTATGTGAAAATCTGACTGCCAGTATTTTCTTAGAATCATTACATCTTAAATGTCAGTTCCTGCTGTCAGAATTGCTCCTTTCGTACAGTCCCCAATGCCATCAAGGAAAAATGGGGGAAACTACTTGTGTTCCCTGGTATCTTAACCCATGGCTAAAAGTAGAATGATCAAGCTACACAAATCATGGAATTTTATTATAATAAATAATAAATTTTATTATAATTTTATTATAATAGCAAGTGATCCATAGGTCATAGTAATTAGAAAGTCTACATTGTAGTTACTTTTACAGAAAAAAATACTGCCTTCTCAAAAAACTCTGGTAAAAATGGTCACATTGATATTTAAGTTGATATCTTAAAAAAATCTTTATGGAAAAATTTTCACCATATTTCAATTCTGCGCATGTATTTTATTTTTCACCTTTATAATCTAAACAATCTCTTTGCGCCTTGGTTGGTGCATGACTGATTTGGCAGCAAAGTAAAACTAAAGGCTGTTGAAATGGCAGTATGAAAAGCTTTTGTAAAACTTTTGATTGGTTGCTCTATTCCACAGTAATCAGTTAAAACTGGCATTTCCTTCAGGGCATGCTGTAAGATCAGGAAAAGCTAATTACCTGTTCTCTCCTTTTTGCCTCTACTATCCTTTTCTAAAAACAGGGTAATGACTCTTCTTTTTTATTTGGAGTAAAGATTATTTTCAAATACAACCAGGTAGATGGTAAAGATAATTAAAGACCAATCAGTGGAATTAAAAAGTGAATAATCACATAGAATTTTTAAAATGCCATATAGGAATAGTTTGGTCTGAATGGACCCATGTTTTGCTCTTGAACATATATACACGGAAATAAACTTGTGTCTGAGGATGATACTTATAGATGCTATGGGAAGATATTAAACAGAAGAACCCAAAAGCCCATATATGGATATCTGATTTTTTTAAATAGGCATTCTGCATTAGGTATAGTTAAATTATTTATTCATTTCTTTTGTAATTTTTAAAACAAACCATCCTATGTTATTAAGAAAATATTATGGCACATATATGACAGGAAACATTGGATTTACTCATTCATTTGGGCGTTGCTTCATGTTTGATCTCTCATTTTGGGTCTTTCTTGGAAAATTTACCATTTGCTAATTTTGAGTCTTTTTTTTCTATCTCACTCCCAGTGCACCAAATCAATATACTGGTCAACCAATCAAGCAAAGAAAATAATATTATCATCAGTTATAAAGTAATAATGAGTATGTAGCCTGCATTCAGTTGCACCTCCAATGTATCACTGTAGATGTAATGATTTCTCAACAAAATATCATGTCCTTGGGCCTCTAATAATAACCTCTCCTATGGGTCAGACCTCTAAAACATTTATGACTTTTTGTTGTTACATTTTGGTTTTACTGTTGAGGAAAAAATATCTTTGCAATATATTGACTAATTTATATAGTTACCAGCATTGTTTATACAGTAAGTTGGCATTGATGTTTGCAAACCATATTGAAGAAGAAAATATTTGTTCCACATACGTAGTAGAAGTTCTTGATATCCTTTTAATTTTGTTCAAACTTGTTAGAAAATTTTCAAATTTATAGAAAGATTAAAGTACAGTGAACTTATATACCTAACACCTAGGTTCTAATTAATATTTTGTTATTGTCTTATGCTTAAGTATTGATCTACCCATCTCTCTATTTCTCCATCAAACAACCATGGGATTTTTTATGAATTTAAAATAAGTTGCAGACATCAGTGTGCTTCCTCCTATTTATTTCAGCATGTGCGTCATAGAGTTCAATATTGCTTAATTTTTATGCTTTTGAGATAAAATTTACATACAATAAAATGCACAAATCTCAAGTATAAGTTTTCTGAATTTATGCAAATACATACAACCTATAATAACTCAAGTCCCTATCAAGATATACATCTAAGGGCCTAAAATGTCTCTTCCCAGTCAACTGCTCCACAAGCAACTGCTGTTCTTTTTTTTTTCCACTATGAATTAGATTTGCCTGTATTAGAACTTCATGAAAATGACATCATACAGAATATATTCTTGTGAAAGTCTTCTTTGTTCACCATTATGTTTTTTGACTCTATTCATGTTACCTCATATATTAGTATCATAATTTTTATTGCTAAGTATACCATTGTATGAAGATACCATTAATTTTTTTTATCCATTTGCCAACAATACTTAATTTGTCCCAGTTTTTGGGTATCATATATAAGGCTACTATTAATCATCTTGTACCAGCAATTTTTTTATGGATATATGTTTCTATTTTTCTTGGGTGAAAACTAGGAGTGAAATTTCTGGGTTCTTTTTGAATTTTACTTATAAAAATAAAATAAATCATTATTCCTTTTATTTTGCAAAAATATAAAAAAGGAAAGAACACAAAAATGTCAAATAAAATAGCCCAAAGGACCCCTACTGATTCTAATCATCATGATACAAAGTGAAATTATTCTTTCATGAGTAGTGAGCTAAAATATACCTGAATAGGTGATAAATTAAACTCGGTTTTATGACTTTTAATGTGTCATTTATTTCCTTAAAAGAGTGTAAGATTCACTTAATAATTGAAAGTATTTTGGTAAATTTATTTCAGAGTCTCAGATTTTCACATAAGATTTTCTATGAGTCTTGTTTTTATTTATTATTGAATGAATGAATGTGTATTACATAAGGCATCTTAGGCTTTCAGGTAGCAAAAGCTAGCTTTGTTGACTTTTGTTTCATGTGTATGTCCAAGTACAGCCTGCAGCACAAGTACTTGAATTCACAATATGTAAATATATATCCAAAATAAACTGAATTTGCAATATATAAAGTTACCATTAAAAGTAAAGAACTAAAATAGTTACTCTGAACACTACAGATCCCCAAATAGCTTTAAAAAATGTATCCAGACATCATCTATAAAATAAATTTTAACGGTGTCCCTAAAGTAAAACATGGAAACTAAGGTAGTTTTGTCTCTGCAAATTACATGAATGATTTGTAAAATTCTGGCTTGGGAGCCAAACATGTATATTAACGATATTACATATGTTTCAGTGTTAAATAAATCTATTTTTGAAAATCAGAAATAAACCTAGTGATTAGAAATGGAAAGCTTAATATATTTTTCCTCAGCTTCTGTGAAAAATACATCTAAATAATGTAAATAGATATAAATTTTCCACATACATATTGCAGCTATTCCAAATACATTTACTTTACCACTAAAGTTTTATTTCAACCATTAAATTTAAAAAGAAGATGAAAATTTATATTCACCAAATAAATCTGGATACGTATGTTAATACATATTCATTCTACTAAACAATATCGCCATCTGTTTCCATATTTACATGGTTATTTGCATAAGAAAGATAAAACAAAATTATACATATTTACAGAATATATTTAATGATGATAATTGTAATCAAGTCCAATTTTATGTGGAGATAGGTCTTCTTGGAGCTTAAGAAGTAATTTTTCCCAAGTCCTTCAAATTAATTTAACCATAAAAGATGATAAAAATTAGCATAGTCTGCCTTTACATTACATAAAGTTCCACCAGGTTTATTTTTCCTTCATGCTGGGGCACAAATACTTGTGTGTGTGTGCGTGCGTGTGCGCATGTGTGCGCACGCAACCAATTTTTTCTTTTCTTGAGGAAAAATATGCTCTCAATTAAAAAGTACCACCAACTCACCAAAACCATCAAGTGGCAAAGTTCATCACCCTTCCTAAAAAGTGAAAGAAAAGAAAAAATATATTATTCTCTTAACAATTTAACAAAATGCAAAAACAGGGAACAAACTGGGCATTGCAATCTGAGCATAGATTCTAGAAATATTTTACAGCAAAAATCTGAAAATCAATGAAATATGTATTTAGTTGCATAATGACTTTTATATTAACCAATTGTCTGTAATGTTATTGAAAAATAAAATTTTATAAACTGCATTGTATTATAAAAGTTTTTCTTTATCTCTTATCAGATATTGATGTATGAAATATAAAAATTCCTATATTTATTTCTATTTGAGACCTAGCCTAGAGTTTTGCAATGTTTATTTCAATTACAGCTGTATTCAAGTACCTATCTTTTCTCCAAAAGGGTTTTGGGAATAGAGTAAGATGTGCAGAACACTTTGTATGAGATGTTTCCTCTAAAAAGTATTGCTAGGAAGAACTTCCTGGGTAGCATTACTAAGTTCTTTGGAATTTAGAGTTCAAAGAAAATCAGTATTCTTGTCATTTTTTTTGGTACTTATTTAGAACCTCATTTTAATGAAAGCAAAGTCACGGAGACTATCTCTCTTGAGCCCCTAAAATATCCTTCAACTTGGTCAGAGTTCTACTAGCTAAGACTTATTGCACATTCCATTAGTTGCTAGAGGATGAGATAAAAAAAAAAAAAAAAAAAAAAAAAAAAAAACTAAGGCAAATTCATCAACACTATCACATGAAAGTCAGCTTAATTACACTCACCTTTTTGATGATGGATCCAAAGCTTAAAGTTAGCATAAAAATTCAGTGTTACCACTAAATCAGCATCTCCTCGGTAGAACTGAAAATGTTAAGAGATTCAAACATAGACATAACTTCTAAGTACTTTTAAAATAAACAAAGCCAGAGCGATGATGCCTGACCTATGACCAAAACCGTGTCTGTAACTTTTGTAATCTTGGTGAAATGATAGCAAATAATTCAGATTATGCTTAGTAATAACTTGTGTTTAGAAAAAATAAATTCAAGCGTTACTTTGTAAGTTTAAGAATATGATTTGCCTTCTAATTCTTCCCTGTATTTTAGATTAATTATTAACAGAGAACAATATTTAACTCAAGATGTATAAAGCACATAAGGTAAAAAAATAAAAATAATACAAATATGTTAGTTAAAAAACATGCCAAATGAATGTGTGAATTCAGAAGACAGGCAGGTCCATCAGATATTTAAGAATGCCTACTTGGTAAATGAAGGTTGCTTGTTTGAAATAAAAATCACATTTTTAGAAGTAATTTGAAATGTTAATTTTAAAAAGAAGGTAGATTTTCTTCATTTGCCTTGCACAACCAATTTATGTGTTTGACAACATGCTGGTAACATAATTGAAAACTTTTGCTATATGCAGGTATACAGATGTTGAACATACCCCGTGTTCTTGAAATAAACTCCGAATTTGGAGGGGCTGCTATTTTTTTTAATTTTATTTATTCATTATTTTTTTGGGGGGTACACCAAGTTCAATCATCTGTTTTTATACACATATCCCCGTATTCCCTCCCTCCCTTGACTCCCGGAGAGGCTGCTATTTTTTAAAGCCTGTGATTCTGTCTTTAATGACCATTCCAAATTGCAACTTATTGCTTAGTCATAGACTTTACACTGGTGATTAATTGTAATTTTTTATGTTAAACTGCTATAATGTCAACCTAACAATATTTAAACTTCTATAAATTCACTAGTATCAGAGAAGATTTGACATGTTATGGCCACATTTAAGAGTTATCTTGTAGTAATATCTTACCATATAATTTCATAGCAGTATTTAAGAGTAATTTATCATGACCAGCATGTAAAAAATAATCCTCTTTTCTTTCGCTTTCTAAAGACAATGAATTTGGCATGCATCATAGGCATTTAAATTCACTCTCTAGAAATCTTGTTTATGTGATATGAGTAGTATAAGGAAATAATTTTTTTTAAAGTTCCTAATATAATGCTAAATTTTTACAGCCTATTTCTTTAACTTTGTATGAGTTTTTTAACATAAAATTAATGTTATATGTTTTAATTTGGCACAACAAATAAGATTGAGGTATAACTATAAAAAGAAAATTGTTTAGTCCAACTTCTGTGATAGCTGTTACTCTTTAAGATTTTAGGACCATTGTTTAAATAATGTCCTCTCTAATATGATAATACCCATAGTAAAAAAAAATTTGGTCCTTCATCTGAGTTCCTCCAGAAAATTGATGCTAAGAGAAACCTTGTTCATTTACATATGGACTATAATTTCTTACTGTCCAAATTTGACTTTTCATCTACTTTTGAATTTTCTGATTTTAGTCCAGAGTATTCATTAATGTTTGCTCTTCCCACTTAAATTTAAGACTTTAAATATTCTATTATCAACTACTTAACTTTTCTCTTGCATTTTTTGTTAAAAGACTACTAACCCAATTTTATTATAAATAATATCATTAATAATACAGATTTAATGTTAAATTGTTTCAGCTACACAGCTTCATGTATTCAGCTCTCATTTATTGCTTGTTTTATTTTTGTTCATTTCTCAAATTATATCCCCCTTCATGAATGCCTGTGTCTCTAGAAATTTTCACTAAATTGTAATTTCATTGCCAATAGCCTAACCATAAGAATATCGTTTCTGCTATCAAGTTGTAAACACAAACCCACTTAGACATATCCAGTGCTGTTTCCATCAAAGATGACTGCTAATCAGAAGATTATGTTAATAGTGGTTGTTACACATTGTTTAACCCTTGGCCTTTTGGGTACTTATGAAGAAAGGAGAGAGGAGAAGAGAGAGGAGAGAAGAGGAGAGGAGAAGGGAGGGGAGCAGAGGGGAGGGGAGGGGAGGAGAGGAGGGGGAGGAGAGAGGGAAGGAAGAAGGAAGGAAACCACATATATATTGATATTTGGCAATACAGAACTTTTTCTTTTGGTCTGTCTCTATTTATCAATTCCTATGAAGATCTTCTGGCCCATTTTCCACTTTCTTTGCAGAATTCTAAGAGTGGCCATTCATTTATTGAACGTTCCAGAAGATGAAATTCGTCTTGCAAAAGAGAATAGACTACTCTTGGAGAGAGGATAGTTTCAATGTTTCAGGAATGGCTTAGAATTATCTCGATCCTGATTTACTGAAATCTGTTTTGGAAGCTTTTAATAGGGAGCCAGATACTGTATTTGAGAAGAACAGACTCTAAGAAAGAAATAACTTGGTGGTTTCATTTACTCTTACACTCAAAGATAAAATCACTCACTTTTATTTACATTAACAATGTTGGTTTTAAAGATAAATTACTTTAACTTTCCATCTTTTGCCAAACTCTTTTATATTTCCTTTGGACAAAATGTTTTTTGTTCTAGAATTATTACATTGACTATAAATCTTTATTACTTCATTTCTCATCTGCCTTGGTTTTATTGATCACAGTTATAGAGCAAAACAAAACTTTGAAATCAAATGTAGAGTAGCATACATTGTTAAAACATTCAGCAGAGATAATCCAAAGAGATAATTTGTTTTCCTTGTTTTAGACTGAAATGAAATGAAGAATGTCAGCAAAATGACCTCCAGAGTTCTCAAAATATAAATTCTCCAATGCCCCAATAAAATATCCTGCCTTCAGTGCTCAATTCATGCCAAGGTTTAATGATCTCCGAAGTATTGATTTCATCTTCAGTTTCCTGAAATAATAACTTCTTATGATAATAAATCTTCATACTCTAGACAAATCATTCTTGTGTAGTGAAATCAATCTTCTCTTTACACAATAACTTTTTGGTCTATATATTGAAGTCTTTATTTTTTAAAGAAATAGGTGCTTATTTCAGTGCTAATCATCTGTTCTTTTTTTTCAATTTGCATACAATAGTCTAAAGTTGAAAGTAAAGCAATGTTTCTAGCTATTACTTTTCCCAATAGAATCTGATCAGTATTTTGTTCCTTATAAACTGAAAATATCTTATCACTATTATTATCTTCATCTAAACTTATTAATTTATTACATGGGCTCCCATCCCTCTCACAGTTTAAAGACAAATGTGAAAACCTAGCTAAAATATTTAATACGTATACTAATTTTGTAGTTGTCTTTTCAGGTTGATTTTTGAGTTTCTGGTGGGAAACTTGAGAGACCAAATTCTGAGGCAGTGCAAGTTTCAGTAGAAATAAGCTGAATGCATTTTGGCCACAGTGACTTGGAGGTATGTGTAGGCAATGTTTGTGGATAAGTCTGTACATAAGATCACCTGGGGAAAATGAGGACGAAAAGAGAACAAGAGATACACAAATGAGGACAAGAGCTGAGAAATCCCAGAGTTGAAGGGTAGGTTGGAGAAAAAGAAGACTGAAACTGAGCGAAATAATGAATGTATAGAAAGAAGTAAAAAACCAAACACCACTAGTATGTCTTGAATGTGGAAGTCAGAAGAGGAAAGGGTTCTAGTAGGAGAGAAGGGTTGACTTAGTGAAATGTTACAGATGATGGAACTAATATTAGAGGCGAATGCATGCATTGAGTTTGCAAAACAGAAAGTTGTTAATAATCTTGGTGGGAACAGTTTCATTAAGAAGGAAAAATGAAAACCATGTGGAGTAGATTACGAGATAAATGAGATGTGAGAAAGTCAAGACTACAAGCTTAGGCTTTGCTTGAAAAAGCTTGATTGTGAAGGAAAGAAGCATAGTAATAGCTAGGAGATAGCTCCTTTTTTTTTCCTTTCTTTCTTTTTTTTTTTTTTTAAAGATGAGAGAGATGAGCTTGAGGACAATCTTTCCAAAATATCTTTCTGCTAAAACAGGTTTAGTGATCTCTCCATTTCTTTCTTAGTGCTCTGAATGGATTTTAGGAGTTAGCTGGTCTTTTTTAATTTTAAATTTCCCATAGCCAGTATATTAGAGAGAAAGAATAATCGTGTCCTCATTTTCTTTTTTCAAGTTGCAAAATCCTTTTACAGCTTCTATCTCAACCAACTAAGAAATATTAAATGATATTTTTTCATACATCTTCACTCAGCAATTTAAATCTTCATCAGTCCTAAGATTATCCCTAGTGAGAGAATAAATACAAGCATTCTGCTTACAGAAAAGGGGACAATGTCAGGGCTGTTCCTCTACAAACCTGTAGCCCCCCCAATTCTGTGCCAGCTCCTACCCTCTTCCTCTCCCCCACAATCGCAGTCTCAGGAGCCTTGCCTCCTTCAAACAGTGCAAACATGCCTTTTCAAAAACCTTTGCTATTGTGAATACAGCTTTAGTGGAGAGGGGTAGAAAAAATGATTGGATCAACTCACATCATCAGATTCTGAAATACAATCTGATAAGTTTTATAAAGAAATCCTTGTTCCTCAGTAGCCACCTACAAGGCAAATCAAAAGGCTTATTAAAACATTAATGCTGTGCTTGCAGTCAAAGTTATGCTGAATGAGATGCCCTAATGCCTTACACATTAAAATTACAGGATCCTTGTGAGGTGGCATCATATTTAACGCTTTTCTTCCAAGTATCATCTATAATGGATTAAACACAGTGAATAAAATATCTAATGATATTTGCTCTTGCTAACCTCACAAAACTTCTTATTTGCATTGATGAGGTACTATGTCTTTACTAACATAAGCATAAAATTTTTATATTCATTGTAGTTATAGAGCAATGTGGACTCACGCTGTTCCCTCTACCTTCCTATCGCACTACTTTTCCAGTAGAAAAACATTTTTTTAAAAAGATCAGAGACCTGGCAATTTTAAAATCTTACAGCGGTTGTCCACATCAGAAGAAAGAAACTGTTATAAATGAACAAATAAATGTAAAAGGTCCAATCAGTGTGCTCTGGGGTATGGTAATGTCTGAATCAATCTCACTCTTCGATTTCAGTCTCTGATCAAAACAGTGCCATCCACCCAAATCCAGAGCTCTGCCTCACCAAGTGTTGGTTAATGGTCTATTAAGCAACTTGAATTGCTTCTGAGGTATTTTGTTTTTGTTCCTGCTCTCATCCCTCTTCCTTGTGGTAGGAGCAACTTTTCTTTCCTCAAACACTCACACCTACCATCACTCTCATGATACATGGGAGTGTTCCTATTCAAAACTGGATTTGATGTACATACACTGGGGTTAATTTTTTTGAGGCAGGAGGAATAAGAAGATACAGAGGTTTTTGTTTTATTTCATTTCCTCAAAACTCAGGTTATGTTTTTGAACTCAATATAGAAAGAGGCAACAATTCATATTTCTAATAAATCCTCCAATTTAAGCATGAAGTGAGTTCAACCCTGCTATTCCATAACATATTTGAACCCTGGGTGTGTATACAAGCATGATGCCAGACACCCAGCAGAGTGCAAAAGGTAAAGATTTGAGCCCGGCATGGTACTTTACAACTTAGGTGGAGAACCCAATTATACGAGTGGAAATACCTGGAGAACTAACACCAAAGAACACACTCTTGCACAAAGAGTATCCTGCTGAGACTGGCCATGGAACAACTGGAAATGGAACACAAAGTGCTATTGTTAGGTGATGACTGGATGTGGCCAGCCCCAGGCTAGTGGCATTTGAGACTGTAAGCCTGCAGTTTCTTAACATCTCCAGTTTTCGAGTCTGCACTTTCTCTGGGCTATTTTGAACACTATAAGGAATTACGGAGGCTTCAGGGATCCACACATATTCACTGTGAAAGTGATATCAATATCCTTTGCTCTGTTTGCTCTTCATTCAGTAGTAAACCAACATGAAAGAAATCTTGAAGCAACAAGTTATCGTTCTTGCCAGTGTTTGAAATTCAACCAACTGTTTATATTTCTTAGAATGACTGCCAAGCACAGAAAGCTTAGAGCAATAGAACACACAATCTTATAATTATCACTGAATTCCTACTATGAGTCTTGCACAGGATGTGAGAGAAGTAATTAGGAAAGACTACTTTGTGGCAGAAGTTATACAGGAAGTGGGGAAATTATATGGCAGATTTGATCTGTGTATCTTTTTCATGCATCATAGTTTGTCTTATTTATAATTTGTGTTTCTCTATAAATTCAGCTTTTAAATGTACCAGAATGATTTCTCTGGCCACTCTCTACAGTGTGGCTTTCAAGATCAGCCCCTGTTGTAACTGTTGCATTCTCCTGGAGTTTCCTTGTTCAGATCACACTCAAATAGGCACCTCTCTCTAGCACTAATTTTCACAGGACAGAAATGGGGAAGAAATAGGTTCATATGGTTCAAAAGATTGATGGTTATGTTTTATATTGATGATAGGATGTACTCTGGGCAGCCTAACAGCAATTTTGAGCATGCAGCTCATGTAACTTGATTTTCATATCTAAAATGTGAGAAAACCATAATTGAAAAAGATACATGTACCCCAGTGTTCACTGCAGCACTGTTTACAATAGCCAGGACATAGAAGCAACCTAAATGTCCATCAACAGATGAATGGATAAAGGTGTGGTACATATACACAATGGAATATTACTTAGCCATAGAAAGGAATGAAATTGAGTCATTTGTAGCGAGGTGGATGGACCTAGAGACTGTCATACAGAGTGAAGTAAGTCAGAAAGAGAAAAACAAATACCATGTATTAATGCATACATATGGAATCTATAAAAATGGTGATGAACCTAGTGGCAAGGCAGGAATAGAGACACAGACATAGAGAATGGTCTTGTGGACACAGCGGGGGAAGGGGAGGGTGGGATGAATTGAGAGAGTTAGCATTGACCTATACACACTACCATGTGTAAAATAGATAGCTAGTGGGAAGCTGTTGCACAGCACAGGGAGATCAGCTCAGTGCTTTGTGAGACCTAGAGGGGTGAGATAGGGAGGGAGGCTCAAGAGGGAGGGGATGGGGGATATATGTGTACATATAGCTCATTCACGTTGTTGCACAGCTGAAACTAACACAACATTGTAAAGCAATTATAATCCAATAAAGATATAAAAATATTATAATATGGACCTGTATATGTATGTATATATAGCTATATATATATATATAAAAATGTAAGGATATATTTATATTTATTCATATAATTTGGGCAATTATTTACCTAACCAGTATAATCAATTGGCCTATTGTTTTACCAGTAAACCAGGTTCTGTGGTATTTTATCTGCATCTTGTACCTATTCTCTTTCATTAAGGTAATGTAACATAACTACCTAAAGTTCATTTTCAGGGTAATGAGCAAAGAAAAATCTTTAAATTTTCCAATACACTCTTAACTTAAATATTCAGTCCATTGTTATCAAAATCACACCCCTATTGGCAGACTGTTATGTTATTGTTCAGAAAATCTGATCACTGACTCAAGCTTTGTGCTGACAATTTTGAACAGAAAGGACAGAAGTGTCCTTTTCCCCCTTCCTCTTTATGACTACCTGGTGCCTTGGCATCACTGGTTTGTGCAGTGATATACCTTATGACTTTGAGGACTTCTAAGACTAATACAGTTTGTTATATGGAAATAGGGCTTGTCGTATTAACACCAAATTGGCAACTAGGTTCTTACACTGAGGACTAAAATGTGCTTAAGAGAGCTGCCCAAACTGCGGCAGCATCCTCTGCAGCTTACCAAGAGGTGGAAGAGTCAGCTATGGTCAGCCTTCAGGCGCCACATTTTCTAGTCTATATGATCAGAATGAAGAGGAGAGACAAGGGTTGCATCAGAATCCCCAATTCTGGCTTTTCCCTTCCATTCTCAATGAGGGGAGAGAGGTTAAGAAAGGGCTAGTTAAGTCTTGCTTGGACCCCAGCAAGCCCCATAGAGTCAACGTGCTTCCAATGACTCAACGGTTTGCTTGTTCCAAATGTCTATGGCTTGACTTAGAATGTGAGGTAGTTAGTGCTTTTTCACCTTGTTTGACAGTTTAGGAGCAACAAACCTATTTCACTCCACATCCTGTTTGTTACATGTTTAAACGGGAAGGATGAAATAATTATTTTTCACTTTTTCAATGTTAGCCACCTTTTAAAAATGTTGCTTGCGTCTTCATTCAGAGGCTCTGTTTTATATCTTTGAAAATGGATCCTTTGCTGACACTTAAATAGTCTAGATTTAGTGAGTCAAGGGAACAGTACAAGTATTTTGAATGTGATGTTGTGAATCACTTTTTGTATATTCTGTGAATACTAGTGAAACATTACTGCATTATAACGATTCTTCATTGTAAATAATGTTTTATTTTTCACAGTTAGAAGATATAAGAGCTGAATGTGTCTGAATAAGACTGGCATGATTCAGTAATCAATCTGAAAATACGGGTGCATATGTTCAGCAATACTCTCTGAAGAGTAGTAATACAACCTATTGTCAGTATTTGGGGAACTGCAATAAAGTGCCTCTAAGAACACAAAAATGAGAGATGTAAGATGCCTTTTTTTTTTAAACTGAAAGATAAATATACCCAATGAATCAATGTGTAGATATGGAATCACCTAAAAGAGACAAAATTGTTTTTACCATAGCAATACTGGGGCTATGTGAGTGAATATATTAGTGTATGTATACCTGTGAGTGAATGCATTAGTATATCCAAAGGGGAAAATGTAGCTGAGGATGAGTGTGTCAGCCATGGAGACCTGGAAAAATGAGTATTTCAGAGCGAAAATTGGCTAATTCAAATTCTGCCAAACAGAAGGCACTTTCACCAATGGACAGTCTTACCTTGATATATTTAAATATTTGGTAATTTAACTGGCCTTAAATATCTGATTACTTAGATATCAAGCAGTCTTTCAATAATACTTTGACTTCCTATTTACTTTACCCCAGATTTCAATTTTTCTAATCCATGTTACTGTTATTTCTCATGGTAAATAAATACATTAAGGTTTTGATTTTATTCTGTTTAAAACTGTTTTAAAGGAGTGCATTAGCATTCTGATTTTATATATCTCTCTCGGTTGAACATGAGCTCTTCCATGAGAGAAAAGTCCTTATCTCTACAGGGGCAGAGTGGGGTTAAGGTGCACTCAAGGTATAGGGCCAGACCTGGGACCCAGACAGTCCTCACCAGCCTAAGAGGCATCTGTGGAATCAGCCCAGCTTCAAGGTATGTCTCCTGCGGGGGATTCCTAAAGATGTTCTGGACCCATTGCAAAGGGCTTAACCAATTCTTCTTGTTAGCGAAGCTCCAGTATTGTATGATAACATATAATATGTATAGTGATGTTATGCACCTATCACATTGGGCTCATGCATTTTATTTTTTTTTTTTCACGCCCCCCCCTCGATTCCCCCCCACCCTCCCTGCCCCAGTCCTCTAAGGCATCTTCCATCCTCGAGTTGGACTCCCTTTGTTATACAACAACTTCCCACTGACTATTTTACAGTTGGTAGTATATATATGTCTGTACTACTCTCCCGCTTCTTCTCAGTTTCCCCTTCACCCCCCGCCCCCTCCCATACCTCGAGTTCTCCAGTCCATTCCCTGTATCTGCTTCCCTGTTCTTGTCACTGAGTTCATCAGTACCATTTTTAGATTCCGTATATGTGAGTTAGCATACAATATTTGTCTTTCTCTTTCTGACTTACTTCACTCTGTATGACAGATTGTAGTTCTATCCACCTCATTACATATAGCTCCATCTCATCCCTTTTTATAGCTGAGTAATATTCCATTGTATATATATGCCACATCTTCTGTATCCATTCATTTGTTGATGGGCATTTAGGTTGCTTCCATGTCCTGGCTATTGTAAAGAGTGCTGCAATAAACATTATGGTACATGTTTCTTTTGGGATTATGGTTTTCTTTGGGTATATGCCCAGGAGTGGGATGACTGGATCATATGGTAGTTCTATTTGTAGTTTTTTAAGAAACCTCCAAATTGTTTTCCATAGTGGCTGTACCAACTTACAGTCCCACCAACAGTGCAGGAGAGTTCCCTTTTCTCCACACCCTCTCCAACATTTGTTGTTTCCAGACTTTGTGATGATGGCCATTCTGATTGGTGTGAGGTGATACCTCATTGTGGCTTTGACTTGCATTTCTCTGATGATGAGTGATGTTGAGCATCTTTTCATGTGTTTGTTGGCCATCTGTATGTCTTCTTTGGAGAAATGTCTATTGAGGTCTTCTGCCCATTTGTGGATTGGGTTATTTGCTTTTTTGGTATGAAGCTGCATGAGCTGCTTGTATATTTTGGAGATTAATCCTTTGTCCGTTGTTTCATAGGCAATTATTTTTTCCCATTCTGAGGGTTGCCTTTTAGTCTTGTTTATGGTTTCTTTCGCTGTGCAAAAGCTTTTAAGTTTCATGAGGTCCCATTCGTTTATTCTTGATTTGATTTCCCTGATTCTAGGAGGTGGGTCAAAAAGGATGTTGCTTTGATGTATGTCAAAGAGTGTTCTGCCTATGTTTTCCTCTAGGAGTTTGATAGTGTCTGGCCTTACATGTAGGTCTTTAATCCATTTGGAGTTTATTTTTGTGTATGGTGTTAGGAAGTGTTCTAATTTCATTCTTTTACATGTTGCTGTCCAATTTTCCCAGCACCACTTATTGAAGAGGCTGTCTTTTTTCCATTGTATACTCGTGCCTCCTTTGTCAAAGATAAGGTGCCCATATGTGTTTGGGCTTACTTCTGAGTTCTCTATTCTGTTCCATTGATCTTCCTTTCTATTTTTGTGCCAGTACCATACTGTCTTGATCACTATGGCCTTGTAGTATAGTTTGAAGTCAGGAAGCCTGATGCCACCAACTCCATTTTTCCTTCTCAAGATTGCTTTGGCTATTCGGGGTCTTTTGCGTTTCCATACAAATCGTAAGATTTCTTGCTCTAGTTCTGTGAAAAATGCCATTGGTAATCTGATCGGGATTGCATTGAATCTGTAAATTGCTTTGGGTAGTACAGTCATTTTCACGATGTTGATTCTTCCAATCCAGGAACATGGTATATCCCTCCATCTGTTTATGTCATCTTTGATTTCTTTCATCAATGTCTTAAAGTTTTCTGCATACAGATCTTTTGCCTCCTTAGGCAGGTTTATTCCTAGGTATTTTATTCTTTTGGTTGCAATGGTGAATGGGAGAGTTTCCTTAATTTCTCTTTCTGCTCTTCCGTTGTTAGTGTATAGGAATGCAAGAGATTTCTGTGCATTCATTTTGTATCCTGCTACTTTACTAAACTCATCAATGAGTGCTAGCAGTTTTCTGGTAGAGTCTTTAGGGTTTTCTATATATAGTATCATGTCATCTGCAAAGAGTGATAATTTTACTTCTTCTTTTCCAATTTGGATTCCTTTAATTTCTTTTTCTTCTCTGATTGCTGTGGCTAACACTTCCAAAACTATGTTGAATAACAGTGGTGAGAGTGGACACCCTTGTCTTGTTCCTGTTCTTAGAGGGAATTCTTCCAGTTTTTCTCCATTGAGAACAATGTTGGCTTTTGGTTTGTCATATATGGCTTTTATGATGTTGAGGTAATTTCCTTCTATGCCCATTTTCTGGAGAGCTTTTATCATAAATGGATGTTGAACTTTGTCAAAAGCTTTTTCTGCATCTATTGAAATGATCATATGGTTTTTATCCTTCAATTTGTTGATATGATGTATCACGTTGATTGATTTGCGTATATTGAAGAATGCTTGCATCCCAGGGATAAACCCCACTTGATCATGGTGTATGATTTTTTTAATGTGCTGTTGCAGTCTTTTCGCTAGTATTTTGTTGAGGATTTTTGCATCTATATTCATCAGTGATATTGGTCTGTAGTTTTCTTTTTTTGGGACATCTTTGCCTGGTTTTGGTATCAGGGTGATGGTAGCCTCATAGAATGAGTTTGGGAGTGCTCCGCCTTCTGCAATATTTTGGAAGAGTTTGAGAAGGATAGGTGTTAACTCTTCTCGAAATGTTTGATAGAATTCGCCTGTGAATCCATCTGGTCCTGGGCTTTTGTGTGTTGGGAGATTTTTAATCACTGCCTCAATTTCTGTACTTGTGATTGCTCTGTTCATGGTTTCTATTTCTTCCTGGTTCAGTCTTGGAAGATTGTATTTTTCTAAGAATGTATCCATTTCTTCCAGGTTATCCAATTGATTGGCATATAGTTGCTTGTAGTAGTCTCTCATGATGTTTTGTATTTCTGAGGTGTCCGTTGTGACTTCTCCTTTTTCATTTCTAAGTCTGTTGATTTGCATCTTCTCCCTTTTTTTCTTGATGAGTCTGGCTAATGGTTTATCAATTTTGTTAATCTTCTCAAAGAACCAGCTTTTAGTTTTATTTATTTTTCTTATGGTTTCTTTCCTTTCTTTTTCATTTATTTCTGCTCTGATCTTTACGATTTCTTTCCTTCTGCTCACTTTGGGGTTTCTTTGTTCTTCTTTCTCTAGTTGTTTGAGGTGTAAGGTTAGGTTGTTTATTCGATCATTTTCTTGTTTCTTAAGGTAGGACTGTATTGCTATAAACTTCCCTCTTAGAACTGCTTTTGCTGCGTCCCATAGGTTTTGGGTTGTTGTGTTTTCATTGTCATTTGTTTCTAGATACTTTTTGATTTCCTCTTTGATTTCTGTAGTGATTCCTTGGTTGTTTAAGAGTGAATTGTTTAGCCTCCATGTGTTTGTATTTTTTGCAGTTTTTTTCCTGTAATTGATATCTAGTCTCATGGCATTGTGGTCTGAGAAGATGCTTGATATGATTTCAATTTTCTTGAATTTGCTGAGGTTTGATTTGTGACCCAAGATGTGATCTATCCTGGAAAATGTTCCGTGTGCACTTGAGAAGAAAGTGTAGTCTGTCGTTTTTGGATGGAATGTCCTATAAATATCAATGAAGTCGAGATGGTCTAATGTGTCATTTAAAGCTTGTGTGTCTTTATTTATTTTCTGTTTGGATGATCTGTCCATTGAGGTAAGTGGGGTGTTCAAGTCTCCCACTATAATTGTGTTACTGTCGATGTCCCCTTTTATAGCTGTTAGCATTTGCCTTATGTATTGAGGTGCTCCTATATTGGGGGCATAGATATTTACCATTGTGATATGTTCTTCTTGGATGGATCCCTTGATCATTATGTAGTGCCCTTCCTTGTCTCTTTTAATAGTCTTTACTTTCAAGTCTAATTTGTCTGATATGAGTATTGCTACTCCAGCTTTCTTTTGACTTCCATTTGCATGGAATATCTTTTTCCATCCCTTCACTTTCAGTCTATATGTATCCCTTGGTCTGAAGTGGGTTTCTTGTAGGCAGCATATAGAAGGGTCTTGTTTTTGTATCCATTCAGCCAGTCTGTGTCTTTTGGTTGGAGCATTTAATCCATTTACATTTAAAGTGATTATTGACATGTGTGTTCCAATTACCATTTTCTTAATTGTTTTGGGTTTGTATTTGTAGGTGTTTTCCTTTTCTTGTGTGTCCTACTTAGAGAAGTTCCTTTAGCACTTGTTGTAAGGCTGGTTTGGTGGTGCTGAATTCTCTCAACTTTTGCTTGTCTGGAAAGCTTTTGATTTCTCCCTCAAATCTGAATGAGATTCTTGCTGGGTAGAGTATTCTTGGCTGTAGGTTTCTCTCTTTCAGGACTTTCAGTATATCCTGCCATTCCCTTCTGGCCTGCAGAGTTTCTGTGGAAAGGTCAGCTGTTATCCTGATGGGTTTTCCCTTATATGTTGTTTGTTGCTTTTCTCTTGCTGCTTTTAATATTTTTTCTTTGTGTTGAATTGTCGTTAGTTTGATTAATATGTGTCTTGGTGTATTTCTCCTTGGGTTTATTCTGTATGGGACTCTCTGTGCTTCTTGGACTTGGTTCATTATTTCCTTTCCCATGTTGGGGAAGTTTTCCACTAGAACCTCTTCAAATATTTTCACAGACCCTTTCTTGTTTTCTTCTTCTTCTGGGATGCCTATAATTCGAATGTTGGTACGTTTAAGGTTATCACTGAGGTCTCTGAGGCTGTCTTCTAGTCTTTTTATTTTTTTATCTTTTTCCTGCTCTGTGGCGTTTATTTCTTCCATTCTATCTTCCAACTCACTTATTCGTTCTTCTGCCTCAGTCATTCTGCTGGTTAGAGCATCTAGAGTATTTTTAATTTCAGTTATTTTGTTATCCATTGCTGTTTGTTTTTCTGAGTTCTTATGAACTGTTTCTTGTACTTTCTCTAATTTGTTATCGAGATTTTGTATCATTTTTACTATCATTACTCTAAATTCTTTTTCAGGCATTTTTCCTATTTCCTCCTCATTTATTTGGTCTTGTGGGTTTTTTTCCTGCTCCTTTGCCTGCATGGTGTTTCTTTGTTTCCTCATGGTTGTCCAAGCTTTTGGGGTTGCTTGTCCTGGTGATAGAGGTGTTTATAGAAGACTGTCCAAGCCTCAGACTAATGTCCAAGTATTGGATTAGACGAATATTCAGTCTAGGAAACACATACATGTATAAGACACACAATTATTGAATCCGTTAGGACATAAGGCTCTAGAAAGATCTGACAGAACCCCAGTGTGCTATCAGATATTCAGAGAGAAACCCAGCAGAAATTGACAACTGAAACAGAACAAATCAGAGACAAAAGCAAAAGCAAACAAACAACAAATAACACCCTACACATACAAACATCAATCCAGGGAGATTTTGTAAGCTAGGATCAAATATAGAAATGAGCTGGAGTACCACCAGAGAGAATGGAGATTCTCAGACTGTAATTAGACAACTGTACTAAGAACTAAGATAAAGACAAAAGCCTAATATTAATACCAAGGCAGTGCATCATCTGGAGAATAGAGCAAGGAGTCTGAGCAGACCGATAGTGTTGCTTATAAGTATGTTAAGATAAAATACACTTAAAATGGCTGGAAGAAAGGGGAACAGAAGAGCGTAATGTGGTTGGAAATATGCAAAGAAAAAGAAAGGAATAGAAGTGTATAAAAGAAAGGGATGAAAGGAAAGTATGAAAGATATTTTGTCCGTACTACCAAAAACTTAGCTAGATATAGAAGTATTTTAAAAGCCAAAAAAAAAAAAAAAAAAAAAAGAGTAAAAAATATCCTTATAAAATCATGTTGTAAAACTTGTAGATCCCTTAGGGCTAAGATCGTATTTAATAAATCAAAAAAAAAAAAAAAAAAAAAAAAAAGAGAGAGAAAGGAAAAAAAAAAAAAAAAAATCCAGAACTGATCCCCGAATGGACCAGTTCAATAGGTATTGATACTACTATTTCTGTTTCCTTAGCGTCTCAGCTGTAAGTGTCCTTTTCCTTGCCTTGGGTTTTTTTTTTTTTTGCGTTATTCTGTGACCAGCAGAGGTTCCTTTATTGTTCGTCTGTAAGCCTCGGTGTGTGGGGAGGGAGAGGGTGCAATAGTGGCTCCTTCTCCTGGGAGGGAGTGAGCAGTGGCGCACTGTTGCTTCAGTCAGGCTTGGAGGTGCCTGTTGCAGAGGGCGCTGGTGGCTCAGGCGTACACAGAAAGTCTTAGAGTTGGGCCTCTCTCGGGGTTTTTTCTTTTTGATGCTGGTTTTTTTTTTTTTTTTTTCTCTCGGCAGCCTCCCTGCTGCTGGCGTTGCAAGGAGTTTTAATCTAGCCCCGCCCGAGCGCCTGAGGGTGCTTGTTATCCCTGAGCGCCTTATGTGGCCCCGCAGGGCGTCTCTCCGCTGCCTGTTGCAGAGGCGCAGAAAGAGAGAGAGAGGCTATGCGCGCCGCTCCTCCCCCCCCGCCCGGGAGGGCTCATGCATTTTAAATTTTATATTTTAACTTTTAAAGATTTTAACTACTTTACCTATTATGGTTATTATATTTAACATATACATAATCTTTATTCCATACCCTGTAATTTCCTATGTATTATGTTGGAGTTTCAGTAGTTGTTACAAAAATACAAACATATTATACATGCTACTTTGCCACATGTATTTATTTTCCCATTAATTATACAATAAAAGTTTTAAGAGTACTTTTTAAATACCTGTATACTATTTTGTAGTATGCTTGTACCATTAATGTATTTGTTTGATTCTGTCTAGATAAATATTCAGATGGCTTTCTGTTTTTGCCACCATAAGTAAAGGTGTAATAAGTATCCTTAAATATCGATGCTTTCACACTGTTATTTTTATATTTGTAGGATAATTTCCCAGAGATGGTGTTACTATGTTAAAATTTGCATTTTTAAAAAATGTGAAAGCTATATTGGATTATTTTCTAAAGTGACGTTAGCATTTCACATTACTGCATGTATAAACGTGTCTAATTCCCAGCTTCCTTACCAACTCTCAATGTTAACTCTTTTTGTAAACTGCTTATATGATGGGCAAAAATGGTATTTTTTGCCATCTTAATTAGCATTTTACTAAATATTAGAGAGATTATACATCTATATGTTTTTTGGAGATTTGCATTTTCTATAAATTATTTTTTCATATGCTTTTTTTCCTCTTAGAATGTCTTTTTCTTATTAATTTGTAGATGCCCTTTATTTATTAACCCTATTGTTCCTTTTCGGTTCATATATGTTGTAAATCTCTCCCCCCATTCTGTGGTTTCTCTTCTGACTTCGTTTTTGGTGCCTTTGGTTATCTATAAATACACACATTTTACTCATACATAGTCAGATATGCTTGTCTGTTCCTTTTGGCTCTAGGTTTTCTGCCTTACAGACCTCTCCCAACAGTTAATAGAATAATTTAATAAATTTCTCGTAATACTTTATTCTCTTATTTATATATGTACATCATTTGCCCACTCCAGTTTAAATTACATGCTTTGACTTAGGATTCCAAGTTGGTTTTCTTCAAGTATGTGTGTTTTAGGTAGGAAAACTCAGAACATTACTAATGATATTAAGATATACCTTCTTTGCTGCCTGTTGGTATAGTTTTGAGAGCATAAATATAGCATCTAATCAAGAAAAAAACTTATTATATAAATAAGTCTACTTAGACTACTGGTCTTCAAATTTGAGTACACGTTGTAGATATTTTGTATGATGGACAATGCTTTAGGTAAGATAACAAACGTCTTAGGTGGTCAAAAGGTGAACGTTGGTTATATTATTGTCCCTGTAGTGATATGGTCGTAAGGGACCAAGTTTATGAAATCTCAGGATGTCACCAGGCTTTTTGGCTTGTCTAGGATGAATCCCAAGAGCCTGGGTGGCTATTCCACCCTGAATTTTTGATTATCGCCAGTATCAGAAGGTAGAATTAATAGATTAAAAGAGAATATTTTCCCCAGTGACTTAAGCACATATCTCTATGTAAACAAAACAAAACCTGTAAACAGCTGCCTAATTGAATTAATTCCATTGCTTATATGCTGTGCTGATTCATTAAACATTGAAATAAATGATTCAATGAAAGGATTACCCCATTTATAACTATTCCATTAAACTAGGTAGGGGTGACAGTGATGAATGCTTAGTTAAAATCAATGTGGTTTTAGTTCTTTTAATTGTGACAAAGTGGGGTGGAAGCTAGAGAGGAGAAGAAATCAGGAGAGAAGCATGTGGAAACCTTGAAGTCCCCAAAGCAGCTTCCCCTGAGTAAATATTATTTGCATTAGTCTTACCTGGGATTTCCTTTGTTTTCATGTCAAACATATCTTGGACTGGTGATGAATTTTCACCAGCTCTTAGCAAAATGAATATTTACATAGGGTAGTATTAATCTTCAGGGGTCTAGTATTCTGAGATGATGTCATTTCCCTTATTCTTTTTTTATTAAAGTACCATTTATTTTATGAAGCTATAGTGATCACTTTTATTATTAGTTTTATTTAATTTGGATTAGTTTAATTTTGTTTATCCTCACTTGACAAAAATCTGCTCTATTATCTTCTTACATTTGTTTAGGGATGTCTCTGTGTGTGTGGTGGGGGGGTGGTCTATGAAATTAAAAAATTTGGAACCACTGTTTCAGAAAGCATTATGTTCTGAGATATATCAATCCCAACCATGTTTTGAAGAAGATATTGACTGTAAGGCAGGTGTGCTAGCTAGTTTTAAGTTTTTACTTTCATACATATCAGGCTTACAGTTGGCTTTCGTGATCCTAAGAGTATAAATTGAGACAAGAGCAACTTTAGGTGCAGGATTCCAGCTGGTATTTGTTCTGCCAAAGGTGCCCAAGACCTGGAACAGGCATAATGTCTTTAGTCCTTAGTGTTCACTGGAATAGGATCCTGACTGGCAAAGAGTATCCAAGGTTGAAATAGAAATCAAGAATGCTGGAATGAAGTACCTGGAAAATCTCAGGAGCTAGTGAGTGAGTTCTCCAAGTGGGGTGCAGGCTCTGACTCTGATTGGGTCCATTGCTTTGGTCCAACTTTGCCAGGGCTGAGGCACAGACTGAGAGGTACTGCAGTAGTGCTGGGCTTCGTGGGGAAGGCTGCAATACTTCATTAGTAATGTTTCATTTGGCTCAGCCGGGAGGAGTTGTGGCGAACTATCCAGGTATTTGTCATTCCCATTTCAGTTTGTTCCTCTAAAACAGCCAGTGCAAAATAAGGAAATATTTTGGTAAATATGAAATAAATGAGAATATGTGCAATAAAAGGTAGTAATTATATGTGGAAAATGAACAAAACATAAATGTAGTGAGTATAGAAAAAATCAAAAATTCTTTTCATTAGCTGAAAGTTTAATAATTTAGTTATATATTTCAGTTTTTAGAAATTAATAAAATTTTATTTATAGGGTTATACATGTACAGAAACAATAGAACTTTTAAACTAAAATGTATGTTAAATCTCAATTTAATTGTCAAAAATTAGTTCAATTTTAGTAATGTGTATCAGTTTTTAATCGTACTAGTATAATAAAAACATTAATAAAATCAATTTTAATTGTCCATTTGAAGTCAGAGAAAAATATCAGTTGCTCCTGTGTCACTATTTTTTAAAGAATATACTCGAAGTTCTATTTATTACTGACAAAAATTTGAAGTGAATTAACTTCCAAGATAAGTGCTAAAAATATATTTAAGTAATTTAATAAGTTGGTTCTTTAAAATGCTGACTATATATATTTATATGTGTGTGTGTATATATATGTATATGTATTTTTACATATTCAAGTCGTTATTGTGACTTGCAAATACTGTATATGTATTTTTGGACCCATATCCTCTGCTAATTTGCATTTCTGGCTTACTGTATCTAAAGTTGTTTCTATTATAGTTACACTATAAAATTGGGTGAATCTACTTTCTTTTAACATGTAAAATCTATATAAGCCAATGTAAAATATGAACAACACCACAAAACCATTTTATAACTACATTATTATGTATATATGTGTTAATATAGATATATTTTTCTAAGAGTGGGTGAGTTATGGAGATAAATTTCCAACGTTTCAAGTATTTTCAAATCAAATATTTCTTTAGCTAACTTTGCAACATGAAAATATGTACTACGTTTATAAATCCTGACCTCCCCCTAGATTGCTAGTCAAATGTATTATTTTACTAATCCATTCACTATGAAATTTTAAAAATCTCTGGTTTTATTCTCTATAACAGTTTTGATACTTCAATATATATTTTTATCCATTACAATCTACACTTATTTATGAGATGATTTATGGATGTTACATGACATTTAAAAATAAAACTGACAAAATATTTTCTTGATGAAAAGTGCCATTTTTTAGAAAAAGGATTTGTAAAATAAATTTACGAAATAAACTATGCTAAGCAAATACACAAACTATTGGCTATATATTCCCCATGTTGTACAGTATATCCTCATAGCCCATCTTATACCCAATAGTTTGTACTTCTTACTCCCCTATCCCTATGTTGCCCCTCCACCCTCTCTCACCACTGGTAACAACTAGTTTGTTCTCTATATCTGTGAGTCTGCTTCTTTTTTGTTATACTCACTAGTTTGTTGTATTTTTTAGATTCCACACATAAGTATTATCGTACAGTATTCGTCTTTCTCTGTCTGAGTCATTTCATTTAGCATAATTTTCTCCAAGTCCATCCATGTTACTGCAGATGGCAAGATAACGTTCTTTTTTATGGCTGAGTAGTATTGCATGGTATGCATATACAACATCTTCTTTATTCATTCATCTGTTGATAGACACTTACATTGCTTCCATGTCTTGGCAATTGTAAATAGTGCTGCTGTGAACATTGGGGTGCATGTATCTTTTCAAATTAGTGTATTTTAAAATACGTACCCAGGAGTGGAATTGCTGGATCACATGGAGGTTCTATTTTTAACTCTATGTTTTTAATAAGACATTAATATTGTTTTCTAAAACCAAATCAGCATATTGTAAATGTGATAATTTCTTTTTACACTTTTCATGTTTCTATATTATTTTCATTATAATTTTCTTTACTTAAAATATAATGTTTGGCAATTACCACTATTATGCTTTTATAAAATTGTGCTTTTTTTTCTCCATTTGTGTTCCTCTTTAAAAGCTACTTTTTCTGGATAAACAATTCTAGATGGACCTTTTTTTTTTTTTACAGTGACGTTATTACTTAATGACTTTAGGCTTTTGCTGCTCATATTTAAGAGACATCTGTCAGTCTAGCTGTTGTTCCTTTGAAAATAACATGGTATTTCCTGGGATGCATTTGGGCATTTTTCTTGTCTTGTGTTTTTAGTTTCACTTTGGTACTTCTAGGTATGAGATTTCTTTAGACTTCTTGAAGTTGAAGATTTACATCTTTCATAACTTTTTAAAATTCTCCTTTAACATTATTCTTTGACATACTGTTTCTGCCTCATTCTACCTTTATTTTACTTCTAGAAGTGTAGGAGGTTCTTAATCTGTCTTTATGCATCTTAACCTCTTTTTCATATTTTTCTTTTCTTTAACTCTGAGATGTAGCCTGGGTACTTATTTCAGCTCTATCTTCCGATCTGTGAATTCTTTCTTCATCTATGGCTAAATTGCTGTTTAAACTAATTATTACTTTAAATTACTCTACTTTTTTAATTGCTAGAAGTTGCCTTTGGTTCTTTTTAAAATAATCTTGGTCATTTTCTACTCTCTTCATCCTTATGCACATATTTAGGCCTGACACAAATGTGTATCTTTAAATCTGTTAATTATATATATGTGTGTGTGTGTGTATATATATATTCCATATATGATATTCCCAGTAGCTAATGTTTGTGCAATTTTGATTCTGCTGTCTACTGTTTCTTGTAGCTTTCAAGCAGAGTTGCCTTGTTCTGTTTCTCATTTTGTGTTTGGTGGCCTGATTGTGAATATATGTTCTTTAGAACTTTATTGATAGGAATTATTTGAAAGTACATATCTTAATGAAGGATGTGTTTTTGGAAGTACTAATAACTTGGGAACATTTAGCATGAATTATTGTGTATTAGGTCTTAGAAAAACAATGATAGTAGTGAAACCATCTGAGGTTCCATTTTTCCACAGAAGTCTCCTTTCAGACCTCTCTCCAAGGATGAGACCTAGGTTCTAAGTCCTCTTGCTATGTCTGGTGCCATCTTCAAAAGGGAGGCCCAAATTACCAGATTTTGGCAGATGCCCTGGAAGTGAATATTTGATTGAATGTTCTCTCACCACTAGATAAACACTTTTCAATTGACTTTTTTTAGCCTTTAACATCTTCTGTTTTATTTTAATCTGTTTTTTTTAAATACAGAAATTTTAGTTATTTTGGAGTGAGAAGTTTGTTTAGGTTAATTTTTTTTAATTATGTAATTTTTTAAAGTAATGTGTATTCTCTATTGGATACACAATTCTATACTATTAGCTCTTTCTGCTTACTTCTTTTTGTTTTGCCTTATTTAGCTGGTACATATTGTGAGGATCATTGTTTTTTGGGTAAGATATGTCATGATGTCAACAGCTAAGGTGAAATATTGAATCTATAATTGCTCTTTCCCTCTTTCCAAATTAAGTAAGTGAATATTTGGAAGGCCAACTTCTTTATACAGAATGAATGTACCAATTTTACTTTATAGAGCATGAAGTAAGATTCAGTTTTATTGCATTCCTTGCATCA
Source organism: Hippopotamus amphibius kiboko (assembly GCF_030028045.1). Lineage (NCBI taxonomy): Eukaryota > Metazoa > Chordata > Mammalia > Artiodactyla > Hippopotamidae > Hippopotamus > Hippopotamus amphibius. The sequence goes on from NC_080195.1 coordinate 19,371,237, forward strand.
TGACGGAAGATGATTTGCAATTCATCAGTTATATTAGAAGGGCAAACAACTTCCGTCTTTTGAGATGAATAAATGAAATTGCTATTAAAGTTTGCCAGAAGCCACTTAGGAACAAATTGAGAAGTTTTATAACCAGTGGTTTTATGTTATTTTGAAACTTTAAAAATTTAAGCCTTCTAACTTTCATAATTTATTAATATGGGTTTAATTTTATCAGGGCAGGTATAATTTTTAATTATCCCAAGGGAAATGTACACTATATAATTTTTCCTTCTTAAAGAAAATTTAAAACAAATTTCAAAAAATAAAATTCATGGAGGTCAGATTCTATTGCCAGCAGGACAGTGACAATGATGAAGCAATCACAACTATAAATATTCAAGAAATAATTAATATAGGTTATATTCACAAAATGCATACTTAACCATGAACAATGTGACATTAGGATGTGACTTTAATATTGTGCAAGCTGTCTCCATGAAGAGACACACTTACAAAACACCTTAGTAATTGTTCAGGATAGTATTTCAAACAGGGGTCACAGCAGCGTCAAGGTTAAAACAAAAGTGAATAAAAAACAAACATGGAAACAGTTTACTGAAAAAAGTGACATAATATTGTTGAGAGTGACCTATCCAAAAATTCCCGTTAAATGTTCATCTTGTGGATAAAACTACTTTTAGGACCTCTAAAAACAGCCTTAATGTCAGAGGAAAGAATGTTTGATCTACTTTATGAATTTTGTAATTGTCTATAATTCACATAGGTAACAGAAAATTAATGTTTTCAGTGTAATACTCTGAAAATTATCCAAACGGCTTTACAGCTTACTTTGAAAGATGGAATCATCATCCGATCTCTTGCAAACAAAGACCAAGTTGCTAAAAATATTAAGATCATTTGAGAAGTAAGAATTCTACTTTAGGCTACAAGGATGTATTATACAACATGGGGAATATAAGCAATATTTTGTAATAAATGGAGTATAACCTTTAAAAGTTGTATAAAAATTAAATTTTTGAAAAACAATAATAAAAGAAAAAAGATCATTCGGCAGTCATTTTATTGTTGCCCTTGATCTTTACAGTGGCACTAATCAGGGAATGATAAGAATGTAAAGGTGGGTTTTTAGAAACATTAGTAAAGGTACATATGAATATCTTTCTGGAATACTGCATTTTTTTATCAATTATTTATTGTTAAAACAGAAATATAGTAGAAATGATTGAATTAGATGGGAATATTTGGAAATTGGCCAAAAAATTTGTAAAATGAATGAAAATTCATATCATTAGTAAAGCAACAAACTCTAAGTAAATAAAGTGATTTTTCGAGCAGTATAATTGAGATTAAATGTGATGAATATTATGTGATTAAGAATCCAAGTCCCCAAAATTTGATAACCTGGAAAAAATACAACATTTTCATGAAAGACACATACTGCCTAAACTCACACAAGAGGAAATAGACAATCTGTATAAGCCCTTGTCTATTAAAAAAGTTGAGTTAGTAATTAATAATCTTCCAAAGGAGAAAGTACCAGAACCAAATGGATTCAACTGGTGAATTCTACCAGACTTGTAAGGAAGAAATTAAATTGGTTCTCTACAATTTCTTTCAGAGAATAGAAGCAGAAGGAATACTTCTGAATTTATTCCATGAATCCAGCATTATCCAAATACCAAAACCAGGCAAAGCCATTACATGAAAAGAAAACTACAGAACAATATCTCTCATGAACATAGATACAAAAATCCTTTACAAAATATTAGCATGTCAAATCCAAAAAAGTGTGAAAAGAATTATACACCATTACCAAGTGAAACTTATACCAGGTATGCAAGGCTAGATCAACATTCAGAAATAAATTTATGTAATCCTTTACATTGATAGACCATGATCATAGCAATAGATACAGAAAAACCATCTGACAAAATCCACTACCTATTCGTGATAAAAACTCAATAAACTAGAAATAGAGGGGAACATCCATAACTTGATTAAAAAAATCTACAAAAAATAAATTTAAATTATACTTCATAGTTAGAAACTCAAGTTTTCCCACTAAGATTTGGTACAAAATGAATATAGTCAACTGATCGTTGTTTTGACAAAGGATAAAAGGTAATACAATGAAGCAAAGATAGTATATTCAACAAATAGCGCTGGGACAACCGGGCATGCACACGCAAATAAATGAATCCAGACACAGACCTTACACTCTTCTCAAAAAATTAACTCAAAATGAATTAAAGACCTAAATGTAAAATGCAAAATTTTAAAATCCTAGAAGGTAATAAAGAAGGAAACCTAGATAGCATTGGATATGGTGAGGGTTTTTAGATGTAACACCAAAGACACGATCCATGAAGAAATAATTGATAAACTGGACTTCATTAAACTTATAACTTCTGCTCTGTGAAAGACAGTGTCAAGAAAATTAGAAGACAGGCCACAGACTGGGAGAATATATTTGCAAAAGATGTATATGATTAAGGACTGTTATCTCACATATATGAAGTACCCATAAAACTCAACAAGAAGCATACAAACAGCCCAAATATAAAATGGGCCAAAGATCTTAAAGACACCTCATCAAAGAAGATATATAGATGGTAAATAAATATGTCAAAAGTCTCCTAATCATATGTTAGCGTATAAATGCAAAACAGAGCAACAATGAGGTACCATTACAAACCTATCAGAATAGCCAGAATCTGGAACACTGATGCCACCAAGTGCTAGCCAGGATGTGGAGTGACAGGCACTTTCATTCATTGCTGGTGGGAATGCTAAATTGTATAGACACTTTGGAAGACAGTTTGGCAGTTTCTTACACTCCTACCATAGATCCAGCAGTCACACTTCTTGGTATTCACCCAAAGAAGATGAAAACTTAGGTCCACATAAAAACCTGTACATGGATGTTTATAGAAACTTTATTCATAATTGCCAAAATTTGGAAGCAATCATGATGTCCTTCAGCAGGTGAATGGATAAATAAACTGTGGTACATCCAGATGATGAAATATTAGCATTGAAAAGAAATGATCTATCAAATCATGAGAAGATATGGAGTTATCGTAAATGTATTTTGCTAAGAAAAATGTCAACCTGAAAAGGTTACATACTGTATGATTTCAACTGTATGGCATTCTGGAAAAGGTAAAACTATCTAGACACCCCCACCCCACCCCCAAAAAATGTCAGTGGTTGCTAGAGCTGGGAAGCAGAGAGAGATGAATAGGCAGAGCATAGAGGATTTTTTAATATAATGAAAATAATCTGTTTGATATTATAATGATGGACATAGGCTATCATACTTTTTCCCCAAATTTACAACACCAAGAGTGAACCCTAAAGTAAACTGTGGAATTTGTGTAATATGTTGTGTTGATGTAGGTTCACCCTTGCTAAAAAATATACCATTCTGGTTAACGATGCCCACCATGGGGGAAGCTACAGATATATGGGGACCAGGAGTATATGGGGAAATCTCTGTACATTCCTCTTAATTTGGCTGTAAACCTAAAACTTTTTAAAAAAGTAAAAAATAATAAAATATTCCATCAAAGAAATCAATAAAAAACTAATGTGAAACAGTGAAAGAAGTGATGGAGCCAATATTATACCTAAGAAAGACATCAAAAAACCCTATGATAGATTTTGATATAAAGGAATGTAAACAATTTGAGAAAAGTATGCAAGAGGATTTATCCAAATCATTTATTTCACAATCTCACCTGACTCATAAAACATTCTTGAGATAATAAAGAACAGCACTGAGTTTTCTAAATATCTACCAGGACTCTAAAACAATCTTTTCTCAAGGTATAGAAATACCAGGATTTACCCCTGAAACTGGGAAATATCACTGAAAATCCAAGTTTAGGACATTGAAAGAGCTATTATTTAAAAATTCAGTTATTAGGTTTCTGGCCATAATTATTTGGTGAGTGATAGTCATCACCTTTAGGACCTAGCCTGTGCCTGTCATTCTGTTGAAATAATAATAAGGTGCTGTTTCTCCAAATTCCGCATTCTTATAATGTTAAAGCACTATCTGTTACTGAGCAAGAAAGACATTAATTAATCATGAAGACCTGAATTCAAATCCTCAGTGTCAGCCTTAGATTTCATCCATGGTTTGCAATAGGTGGTCCCAAAATGTAGATTGAGAGACTAATGGGGAGTGTGTGTGTGTGTGTGTGTGTGTGTGTTTTGAGTGTTTTTATTCTTTGGAAGACTAACAATAGGTTAACAAAATCTCTTCCTTTAGATGATTTGACTTAGACCCCCTGAGGCCCATAGGCCAGTGATCAGTGTGTTGGACTGCCTCAACCTCAGATTCCGCTAACATTTACAGAGCGTTTATTTTGCAGGCATCATGTAAGGCACTTCCATAACAATGTGTCAGGGTGAGAATATAAGCTTGGCACTTAATTTTCAAAGCATGAAAACAATTCGGTCTCCCTCTAATATTCAAAGCACATATTCAAAGCACCTCTTACTTGATACAGCAGTACAGAATATCTACATTAGGGGCACTTTTAAGAATGTAATCATGAATTGAATATAATCAAGCTTCTGTCAAAGAAAGGCATTGATATTTGAAGAAATTTAATATTTGAGAGACGACCTAATGGGCATGGTAGACCTCCATTTTTTCTATATTAAAATAACACATTTAGTCTCTAAATTCAATTAGATCTCCAAGAAGGAAAATACGTGGACTAAGTTATCACAAGTCCTACATGTGGAAATAACTTCAAAGTTGTTATGCCTTTAGCATTTATAGCAATTTTATATTTTAAAATGTCAATTTGTATAACAATTCTGCCTTCAATAAATCTGCAGTGAAATATTTTCTGCCAGTGAGGACCCAAACAATATGATTTTCCATAAGAATTTAATAAAATGAAAACTGTGTAAACCAATTAGTTTTCTTTTTTTCTTTTTACCTTAAGTAGCAGCACGCCTAAAGCCAAATTCAGAGACAAAATTATAAGAATCAGCAAATCCCTTCTGTCTGGTAATATATATTTCTTCTATGCCCTCCAGGAAGTTTCTGTTTTATTTTTATCTTCCTTTGTCTTATTTTATATTACTTTTCACATTCATATCATCAATTAGCTTCAAGCTCTGTAGGATATAAGAAGAGTTATCACAGTTGTATCATTGAGCATAGACATATTTATGGGAACAATAGACCAGAATATTTGACTTCAAGAATTAATTAGTAATTCCAGGACATATGCTCATCATAACTATAAGTCAAATGCCAATATTCAGTTTTAAATATTTGATGCGGTTAGCCTTCAATCTTGAATGATGTTACTGATATTAATTTTTTATTACTTGGAAGAATCCTGCCAAGAGATAAATGTACCTGAAACATCTTGGCTTTCATAAAATATTTTTACATGGCATGAGTGGCAGGTGACAAGGCAGTTGCAAGGGACCAAGACCTGAAACCATGGAAAGGTAGAGACATCTGGCAGATATGGACAAGTGATCAAGTCTCTAGAGTTCAATCAAGTCCAGAAAGAGTTGACTATGGTAGGACATTAATCAATAATGGCCATGTTCTTGGGATGTTCCAAAGTCTTTAAATGTATACTAATGAGGATGGTTGAACTCCATGGTAGCTGTTTCTCTCTATTCTGTTGTGTGTGGGAAATCCTGGTATTTTTTTATATTAATTGTTGACAGTAGAAACACATAGTCAACATAGAATTTAACTCCTTAATGAAGCAGGATGATGCTAAGTTACCTCATTTTGCTTTTAAGTCTTACACAGATTTTTCCTTTTTTCAATTTGCTAACATATTGAAAAGGCAAGGAAATACCGTAGACAAATTATTTTAATGATTTCCTCAAGTAAATATCCAGATATTTTCCTCCCAGTGCTCTGCCCCCTTACTCCTTATACCTCTCTCTCTTCTGCTTATTTTCTGTACTACTTTCTTTCTCTCTTTTTTTCTCCCTGTCATTCCTCTCCTCCTTCCTTCTTTAGTCTTTTTCTCCCTTAAACTTATATACTATAAATAAAATTTCTTTTTTTTATCTTTTTGCATTTAAGAATCAGATACTTTAGTATGAAATAGGTCAAATTTGAATTTTCTATCAAAGTGGAGTTGATACTGAGAGACCATCTATATGGCGTGTCCATTAGACTCTGACAGCTGGGAAATTTAAGTTAGTTCTTTTGATGTTCAGTTGTTTTTCAAAATCAAAATGTCAACTGAGTTTACCCAGCAGTCCTAACAAACCAGGACAAAAAAAAAAAATAGTATCATTGTTTAGAATTAAGAAATTCAGGGCATTTGAAATGCTTAGATGATAAGTATCCATGCTCCGGTAAGTTTTTTATAGGAATGATGCTCACCTAGATCCAAAAACTTAGTGAAGTTAAAAACTTTATTCTTTGACTTTATTCTATAGCTTTTCAATATAATTTAATGTAAAAACCTGGATTAGGTATAATAATTTGTATAAGTGAAACTTGATGATAAAAATCCTTCCTTATAACTACTTATCATCCTGTAGGCTTATTTGCTATAAAACTGACTGAAATTAGGGTTACAAATGAAGGAAAGAACATGGAAGTGCTGTTAAAAAACTTTCACTTAATACCTATGTTGCTGAAATATGAAATATTTTCATTGAAATCAAAGTTTAAATTTAATGACCAGTGTTCTTCAGAGTGGTTGTCCTATACATTAATCATAATTTATATTTTCCCTTTTATGAATTCATCTACAGTTTTCAGAGATTAACTTTAAGACCCATCGAGATAATCTGTGCTTCAGCTATCTGCTTGCAAATCATATCCTTGCCATTCACCAGTGTAAAATCATCTCTGCTCTGGTGTAATTACCCTGTTCATAAATATGTCCAGAATAGTTATACTTCCTTTAATGCACTTTTTTTTCACTGAATTGCTAAGGTATCCCCTGTTATTGGACCTTACATTCCTTCTTTAATGCTCACAGAAAACAAGTACCATAGTACTGATTAGTCTGTGCTTTTTCTATCCATCTGGGGTAGCTATGAAAAAGTGAAGCCAAACCAAACTCAGGAAAAATAGCAGCTCTGTAGTGCCTGGACCAGAAATCTTGCCACCTGGACCAGGAATACCAGGGTTCTCTAAGGAGTTGCTTGCCTTTTCAGGCAACCTCAGGCAGCTGTCAAGTCTCTGCCATATCTGCCCATCTATTTATAAGCATGCATTTTCTTGAGAAGAAAGCCTTTGAGAAGCATCTTTTTATGAATTTTTATGAATTTAGGTCAGTTCTTAAAACATTTTGATTCTTGGTAAATAAAAGTAAAGGACAAAACTCAGCATGCAATTTTCTTTTTTTCTTAAGCTGGGACTCATGTTGTGAGTGCAGTAAAATTTCTGATATTAGGAAATTAAAACAAAAAAATGCCATGTGAAGTAGAATAATGCTCTTTTCAGAAGAGAATTTTGATAGTTTTGATTATCTTTGATAATGATAGGGACCATATTAATATTGCATGTGTGTGTACATGTACATTAAATAAGAAAATCAAATTTTAAATTTAAGTGCTGCAGTACAGAAAATTTCTTAAATACTTAAAAATATGAGAATATACTTGAAATAAACATAATACAATAATAATATTACTATTAGTATTATTATTATTGTTAAAACTTTAACAAATTAAGCTTTTAACATGTTGGGATTTTTAGTCAATTTGCTAACTTGAAAAACATTTAAGGACTATGTATTTTATCTTATTATCTTTCTGAAGTTTTTTTATATAGAATATAAAGATTAAATAAATGTCACTAACAAGTACATCCCCACTCTGAGCACCACTTTTTCTTATTTAAAGAATCTAGAATTATATGGATAAGCCTTTATTTCATGTAAATTGGAAGGCCTTTTTTTTTTTTTTTTTGGTATATAGTCTTGATTATTTCAATTATCTTCTTTAAAGGATACTGAAATATGTGAAACTCATTAATGGCTTTTGCTCTTTTTTAAAAAATTATTTTTCATTGGAGTATAGTTGCTTTACAATGCTATATTAGTTTGGCTTTTGATCTTAATAAAGCTAAGTTAGGTTTTTCTAATATCCTTTATATCTGTCAAATGACAAAATGGTGAGCACTATAACAGCTCTTAAGTGTTCCACGGTGCCCACCAATTTTGCAGCTTTGGCTTCTGAGATTCTTATTAGCAATAGATCTGTTATTCCTTTCAGGAGAAGATTATAGTGGTGACACCTTAATGGTTTTTAATAGTCCCACCTGTGTCTACTTACATTTTGATGTGCCACTGGTCACAACAGTTTGAATTTCTTGTCTTATTTCCCTTGGAGTTTTATGCTGTGGACTTACCTGAGGCTTTGTGAGTCCCCTCACCACTGCCATCTTGCCTTCTCAGATTCAGGGGTACCTATTTATTTTCCGTAGTTGATCCTTCCTAATTCAACCAGATTTACTATTTCTGGCTGCCTGTGCACAGTTCTTTAGACCTTTCAGGACCTCTGAGAGGCACTACTTCGTAAGTGAGGCCAGCCACAAACCCAAATGTTGTGGTCCACTAAGTCTCACCCAGAAAAAGCCTAGAATCTCTCGTGCCTCAATTTTCTACCAGGAAAGATTAAGACAAAAAAAAAGTCAAAGAGCTGAGATCGCGAAATAAGCAGAGCTGCATCTGAGAAAAGCTTACAGTACTTGAGATTTTGGAGAGCAGCCAAAGAGGCAACAAGCCAGAATGGCTCTTTGGGTACCTTCACTTGCATGTAGGAACCATCCCTGGAATCTTCAGCAACCGCCTTCAGGTCCCATCTTGTCACCAAAATTGTGAAGTGACAAAACTAAAACAAGTTGGTAATGAGTTTGATGTTCTTTATTCAAGGGAAAACACTCTGTGGACTGGGGAGTACAGTGGCTCACAAGCAGTGGTGTACTCCCCAGGAATTTTGGGCAAGAACAGGTTCTATAGTGCTTAGAGAAGCAATGCCAAAACTGGGGACGATAGACCAGGAGATAAGGGATTTCCTTATAATAAGGCCATCAGGTCCTGTTTTCAAGGGGAAGATAAGCTAGCCAAAGCTGAACTGGAGGACTGTGATTGGTTTATGTTCAGTTTCCTCGACAGGCTGACTTGGATTTAGATGTGCAATGTGAGCCAGACCAGTGGGGCAGCCTCCATTTTGTGGGTCCGGACATATGAATTGACGTTTTGTGTCTGATACTTGAAATGTTCTTTATGTGCCTTGATTGCTATTGTCTGGGAGAAAAAAAATCATATCTTCTACCCTCTTAGTTTAGTAAATGTGAGCCTGTGAATTAAATTGACAAAAGGCAATTAACAGGAGAAAAATAAGATGTATTCATATGCACGAAAGAGCTAAGAAAAGAAGTAGCTAACTGGCTAAATGGTTATAGTTAAAAGCTTATGTACTGGGGCTTCCTAGGTGGTGCAGTTGGTAAGAATCTGCCTGCCAATGCACGAGACATGGGTTCAATCCCTGCTCCAGGAAGATCCCACATGCTTCGGAGCAACTAAGCCCGTGCACCACAACTATTGAGCCTGTGCTTTAGACCCTGTGAGCCACAACTATTAGCCCATGTGCTGCAACTACTGAAGCCCACTTGCCTAGAGCCTGTGCTCCACAACAAGAGTAGCTCCCCGCTCACCACAACTAAAGAAGCCCGTGCACAGCAACAAAGACCCAACACAGCCAATAAAATTAATTAATTAATTTTAAAAAAAGCTTATGTACCTAATTCAGTAGGGGAAAATGTACAAAAGACTTCTAGAAGAGGAACAAAGAGGTTTCTTTAGGAAAGGCTAATGCGTTCTTAGGAGGACTAACAGGAGATTAAAAAAAAAAAAACAAATACAAAAAAACTTTGCGGTGATATTTGTTTATGGGAGTGCAACTGGTCTTTTTCTCCCTCCAGAGAAGATTTATGGTAGGTTTACTCTTGGTTTCACTCCTGAGAGTAATTTAAGGAAGCCTTATTTTCTAGAAGTTGCTGCTTTTAGTCAGGTAAGGGAAGCTCTGAGAAGGCTTCTTTCTGCATCTGCTGAATTTCAAATGTCTTCAGCTAAAATAAGTGTCATACCAACTCTGGGATTCTGATTGGGTCCCATACTGGCGAGTCTCTAATTCTTTGTCAGTTGTCCTTGTAGCAAAATCACTAGCTGTACTGATGATTAAAAAAATAAAATTTGAAAACATGAATTAAAAAAAAAGACAATCGCCTCTAAGCATATGGCAGACTAAGCTTTTGCTTAAGCAGCAACAGTTGTTCTCTTGTGACACAGTTTACCATCCAACTTTCTGTTTCCAATGGATTTAAAATTGTTCATTGACTTTGAATTCCATCCCACACACAGTGAAGTAGAGAAGGAATCTTGAAGTGATTTTTAGTAAATGGAACAGATAGGGGTGCAATGAATATACGACCTTCTGGGAGTTTTGCACAGTATCATAAAAAGAAATAAATTCTTTGACTCAGTTTATAATGGGCCATATTGTAGCTGGAGAAAAATCCCACATGAAAAGCAAGCACTATGGGAGCAATCTTCATTTGTTTAACTATTACCATATCTACATTGTCTCTACGCTTCCAATTCTGTTATCTTGGTAATTCTGGACATACATTCAGAGCGCTTCATTTTTTCCTTCTGAAAATTAAGAAAGCTAAATTTACACATTTTTAGCAAAAATATACTGAGTGGAGAAATTTCAATTTTCTGTTAGAAATATCACAGTAGATAATATTTAGCAACCATTCCATCAGGTCAAGAATTAAAGACCATCTGGATTAGTCTTCTAGATGCCAATACTATTTTGCTTGTGAAAGCAGACATTACCCAAACCACTACCGTAAGTCCCCTACACATGAACCTTCAAGTTGCAAACTTTCAGAGATGAGAATGTGTATTCACATGTCCAATCACATAAGCTAGTTCACATGTCTGGAGTAATTGTTATGACTGTGTATCCTTTACAAGTGATTGTGCTTTGTGTACTTTACTGTACAGTACTGCATAGAGTACAGTAGTACAGTATCTTTATCTCAAGCCCAGGATATCTGGAAGCAAGCTTAAAAGCAGTGGTGATGTAGCTGATACTTGCCTTTTCACTCAAGGACAGCCCCTGTATGCCACCTGTAATATTGTACTACTGTACTTTTCAAGGTACTGTACTGTACCATTAAAAATGCTTTATTTTTGTGTTTGTTTTTATGTATTATTTGTGTGAAAAGTATTATAAACCTGTTATAGTACAGTACTCTACAGCTGATTGTGTTTGTTGGGTATTAGGCTAACTTTGTTGGACTTATGAACAAATTGGACTTACAAATATGCTCTTGGAACGGAACTCATTGGCATGTAGGGGACTTACTGTTCTCTGAAGTTACAGAGTAGTTTTAGTTGAGTTCACAGTTTCCTGCCAGAATATGGTCTTTCAAACATAAAAAAATTTTTAAATCCTAGTATGGAAAAACATATATTATTTCTTTTTTAACAGCTTCAAATTCATTTGAAATACATAGATATAGCCTAATATGTATAAGTTCAACTTGCAATTGTAAAATTAATCCAATCAGTGTTAGAAATTCATGATGGAAATCTCAGGTCTTCCTCTGTGGTTGAGTTTAAAATACATAAATCTGTGTAAGAAGACAACTTCTGGGAAATTCCCCAGTGGTCCAGTGGTTAGGACTCCATGCTTTCACTGCTGAGGGCCTGGGTTTGATCCCTAGTCAGGTTGCTAAGATCCCACAAGCTGCACACTGAGGCCAAAAAAAAAAAAAAAAATAGACAATTTCCTCCAAGAACCTTTCCTTCTTTCCTTGACCTCCCTGGATCTTGGCAATTAAGTCTTTAGTTTGTTTCCTCTTGTTTTGTTCTACATATTTAACATATATATGTTGCCTTGAAATGTTATTTTGTCTTAGATACTTATGCAAAAATACTTTACATTTTAGAAGATTAGGATCATATATTGTTTTGCCTTCCTAGGTCTAGTGGAATATTCCAACTATTCCATGTATAAATGTTTTTGCCCTCATGATTCTGAAGATGATATTGTAAACATAAACAGTTTATTTTGGGAATCTAGGAATACAGATTAGGATTAGATAACCTATATTCAATTGAATCACTATTTTCTCAAATGATGTTAATTTAGCAAAAATAATTTTTGTTCTGAAAACATTTGATGGAATGAATCATATTTTAAAATTAAGGTATCATTTCTTAAAGATTATCTTAAAGATAATCCTTCAGTATCAAATATATTTTTTAGGTCATGGTGGCAACAAGACTAGTTCCCTAGCCCAGTAACAATGTCAGTATAAAAGATAGTTGTAAGCAGTCCTTTCAAGCTTGCGGTATTTCTCTAGCTGCTACTGCTTCATCTCTTACTTAGCTGGTTCCCCTGAAGTCTGAAGCTGACCAAGGGATATTTGAAATAAAACAGCCAAAGCAGGGATGAGCATGATTTGGCATGGCTTTGAGTCCCACCAACATCTTGGTGGTTAGGATAATAAAATTAAAGGTATTCAGAGAAATGAAAAGTGAGCCGAATGCTCTTAAACCACCAGAAATGATTAATTTTTCTATAGTATTGCCTATAGTATGTTTTCATGAATTACTATTGCTTGGTATGTAAAAGTCATGCAAATTGCTTAGTGGTATTTTCGCTTTTATTTTCTAATCTCATGTTTCAATTGTTCAGCCGATCCTTTACATGTTTAAAGCCTTTCATTGGTTGAAAATATTTGGATTCCTATAAAAAGGGATCTTTTATTAAATTGTAACAGAATCTATGGAAAGGAAAATACAAAGGCATCATCACACCAGTTGTTCGGTTTCTTGGTTGTTGTAAACTTTTTGTTTGTAAAAAATGTCAGGGACTTGTGCAATTCCTCTGAAAGTAAATTCTGGCCACTATTGCTTCAGCTTTGGGCGTGCCAATGATTGATTGGAGTTGTTTATCTAGGAGAGCAAATACCCACTGTGTAGCTTTTTTTTTTAAAAATGCGGATTTAAAGAAGCACAGTTTGTATTAACTTTACAACTCCAGCTAATAGTTAAATATTCAATATTTGTTAAGGATTTATGTTGTACACATATCTTGTGCTATTTAATCTTCACAACAATTCTATAGGTAGGGGCTAATACTCCCCTCAATGTTTAAATGAAGAAATTGCCTGAGATCACACCAATTGTAAGTGAGGAGCTGATAATTGAACTCAGGTTTTCCTGACTTGAGTGTTCAAGATCTGACCACTACGCTCTTCAGGGGGCCTTCAGCCACATCTCAGATTGTCTTAGTTTCTGAAATGGAGATTGGAATGCAGGGGGACTGTTGGAGAGTGTTCTCGGGAACTTTCTGAAAGGAATGATGGAAGCTGAATTGGGCAGAAGGAGAGGTTGAACTGTGATGCAATTGTAACAGTGTCCTCAGACTATCTGCACAAGTTCTGAAGCGAGGTGGCCCTTCAGGACCATCCTGAATGGAGGTAAGAGGGCTAGGCCCCTTACCACACTCAATGGTAAATGGATGTGGGTTGCCTGGTAGGGAGGGTGTGAGCTTAGGTGAAGCAGCTCGTTTTTCGTCTCAATATCTTGAGTCTTCAGAAGCCATTACTCTGACGGTGGTAGGGGGTGATTACCTCACTTCTGGAGAGAGGACACTGTATCCATCACAGGGCCTCTACAGTGTGCTTTTAAAAAATAATTCTCAACAAAACATCCCAGAATAAGAAATCAATTACTATATTAGAATGGATTAGACAAATACAGTGAACTGCAAGCTTAAGTATCCAAAGAATTTTTAATTGAATACAAGTTAACTGTATCACTTCACTACATAGCTCTGTTTACTTTCATCTTTCTTGTGTATTTCTAGGGTAAATCCATAACATTGTCAGAACTCCTTCCTCTCTGTTTGTCCATCTTTATTTGACCTCTGTTCAGAGATGTTAACAGTCTCCTTCACACTATTCGCTTAGCTTATTATCTTCTTTTTTCTCAAGAGTGTCCTTGGCCCATCCTCCAGACTAGACTGCTGTCTTTCTGTTGCTTTTCTCTGAATTATTAATATTTTTTAAAGTGGAGGTGTGTTCAGTTCACTCCCGTATATTCATTGCCCCACTTCCACTGATTATTTACTCCTTTAAATATAGTCTTTCTAAGGGGTTCACAACTTTTTAAATAAAAACAGTGAATTTCAACACGGTTGCCCAGCTTTCTTTGTGATGCAGTGATATTTGAAGTGACAGATTTGTTGGTATGCGATCCAGGAATCATTAAGTGCCACTTTCAGGTCTTATTATAGCAGCACTTCAGTTTGGGTTAGTATGATCTTCTGAGGCTGTGCTCCTGAGTGTCTGACAGCCTAGACCAGTAGAGAGCAACCCCGGCCCGGCACAAAGCCGTGAGCTAGAATCCACTCCAAGTTATCATTTAGTTCATCCAGCTTTCAAACAATAAATAATTTACTCAAAGCAGCCCAGATAAGTGGGAGTCTTACCTCTACCATCTTCTGGTGTTAGTTTCTACATTTTTCAAATGGGGAAAATAAGCTCTCTGTAAAGGATTATGGTGAAGCTAAATAGAAAGATTACAAAGACAAGAATGTAGTAAATATTACTAGAAGATATTTAATAAATTGTAGATATTGTTATTATTAAAAATTATCATGGGGATAATGGTCCTAACTGTTTAAACAGAATCTGTATTTGAACTTTTGTAATCTTTCTAATTCTGTTTGTATGCTCTCCAAGATGAGTACAAAATTGACATCTGAGATATTTTTATTTTATTTGTTTGACAAACATAAATATGAGCAGCATATAAGTTACACTATTCTAAATAATTTTAAAATAGTAACTTGTTGAATCATCCTAACAAGGTAAAAACTAAGTATTTTATTATCCCCACTGATGTACAGAAATGTGAAAATCTTATGCAAGGTCACAGAACATCGTGGGAGAGGTTTTGAAACCATTCAGTCTATGCCACTAACCAAAACATATGCTGCCTCCAGATCGATTAATCATATTTATGTACCAATTTACAGTTTTCAAAATATTTTTACAAAATCCATTAGCTAGCTCTTGGCAGGAATTCTGTAATGTATGCTGGTCAGTATTGTTGTTCTTACAATGAGGAAGACTGATTCTCTGAAGATAACTGGACATTCTTATGCCTGTACACGAAGCAGTGGGAGAAGCAGGAACCCAATCTCAGGTCTTTGGGACAGTAAGCAAGCCCTTCCCAAAGACATGAAGAACCAAAATTATTGATTGTTTGATTAGAGGAAATAATCTTTTAGAAGTTTCAGTGAGGATGTAAAATAACAAGTTGCTTCCATTATAATGAATTATTCCATTTAATTGATGGGTCACTTTTTATTATCATTTGTTTTGTTTATATATGAATATCTTTAGACTTCAAAAGAGTAATGCACATTTCAAAGGTATAGGAATATCCTTCTTATTAGAGGACCCTTGGGTTTATAAAAAAGTTATGTAAAATTTGTTTGAAAGTGCAATGATAAATTTCATTTTAAAATTACATTGCAAGAGGCTCCAAGAATACTACCCAGAGAAGTGTGTTTAATCTTTCATGAATTAGTGTTCTTAACTGTCCAGAAACTGTGGACTTATTTCTGAGAACTAGTAAGATGAAGCCAGTGGGTGATATAGATACTCTGTAGCTACCCTTACTTCAGATGCAGCAATCACATTCTCCCTTAGAAGGATAAGTAAAGAAAACTGGGAAGAAGGAAATATGAGGATATTCCTCTCATCTGTCCCTCAAGAAAACTGCACACACAGTATCTTCTTGAATCTCAAGTACAAAATTAGACACTTTTAATGGAAGTCTGGCTTTGCTACTCTCTATATAACTTCTAAAAGGGCAACACTGTTTGGTTTATTTTTATCGATATATTTTTCATATTTAAGGGAAATAAGTAATAACTAGTATAAAAATAACAGCCCTAAAATCTTACAAAAATGTACTATGGGTACCATGAGATAACAGAATTGAAATCACCCTGAAGTGTTAAAACCCAAACAAATATGGTGCATTATGACTTCATATTTTATATTCACTTCAAGTATTCTAATGATGTCAGAAAGGTACAGATGATATAAAATGGAAAAGACAATAAGAATCATTTAGTTCTTTTTAAATGCAGTCAGAACATACACTTAGAGAAAAATGCACATTTACAAATACATAATCTCCCTTTGACTTCTCCTTCAGTTCAGCTCTGTTGAGTGTTCTGGAACCTTTTATACATGGAATTAGGATGCAAAGTTAGTGATCTATTAACACACAGTTCAGAATTGACAGATCCTGCATTTGGTGGTTAATTTATAATGAGGTGTTTGCCATGGATCAATAGATCACCATGAAGTGTCTAAAACAATGGAAGAATTGAAAATTTAAATAAAGAATCTAATCTTAGTGTTATATTACTAGGAATGATTTGGAAAGTCTCTTTTGCCCAATTGTTTTATTGATTAAACTTTGTGAGAAACTTTGAATTAGTAATAAAATCAATATTCAGGATCCCCTCAATAAATTTTCCTTCTACTTAGTTAAAGTTATAATGGAAAAAAAGGAATAATTGTAGATCAGCTACAAAATATCTCATGTTTAAATGGGCTACTTTGTTATTGGAAATGTCAAAATTTTACTTATTTTAAATTAATTTTCTCAATATAGTATTATATAAAGTTATAAAATTAAGTATAAGGATACGATTACAGTGAAGCTAATAAATTATGACTGATAATTCAGACACAAATTTATTTGGCAATGTAAACGTTGAGAAGCTAATAGCAGTACCTGCTGAGTACAATAGGATATATTTTATCTAATGACTCTGATGTACAAACTGTCCATTTGTAAAGATGTGACTACTTCAAAAATTTTATTGCTTAAAGGAAAGTTATATTATGCTTTGAGTTTGACTGCTTTTTCTGTCACTAATAAGCATATCATGCAGAAACCCAGCAGTAGATTAATAATAGAAAATAAAGTCCATAAATAACTAGAGGAGTAGGCCTTGTTCTTTTGAAAAGTTATGCTTTAGTTGCTGTATCCAAACCTTCTGATGTACCTACAGACTTGTAAGTATAGGTTAATGCCACTTATGTATATAGGACTAGTTACCCAGAACAGCTTTCTATAGAAAAAGATGAACTTTGTTCATGTCTAGATGGACAAAGTAAAATCAAGATAAGTGCCATCTTGCAGAATGGGATCTTAGTTATAAAACTACAAAATATGAAGTCAATTGCTTGTTTGCCTTTAAAGAAAGGTTTGTTACATTTTATATACAGATTACAAAATATAATCTTCCACAACCAAATATTGCCTTATACCAGATATGGTTCACAGTGTGATAAGGTCACTGGTAAATTTGGGACATACTGGAAACAATAGACTGGCACAGGAACAATTCCACAATTCTGCTGACATTTGGTTGAAAAAAAACATTACAGTCTGCCCCCTTAGCCACAGTGTTGCTTTCTGCAGTTTGTTACCTGTGGTCAACCAGGATCTGAAAATACTAAATGGAAAACTCTGGAAATAATTCATAAGTTTTAAATTGCTGTTCAGAATAGCGTGATGAAATCTCACGTGGTCTTGCCTGGGACGTGACACCCCGCCCCCACCACGGATCCCGACTGTTAAGTCACCTGGTAGTCGCCTCAGCGCTTGAGGTGAGGCAACAGTTGTTTATTAATGGCCCCGAAGTGTAAAAGTAGAGATGTTGGCAATTTGAATATTCCAAAGAAGCCGTAAAGTGCTTCCTTTAAGTGAAAAGGTGAAAGTTCTTGACTTAATGAGGAAACAAGAAAACTCGTATGCTGAGGTTGCTAAAATCTACAGTAAGACCGAATCTTCGTGAAACTGTGAAGAAGGAAAAAAATCGTGATAATTTTGCTGTCGCACCTCAGACTGACAAAGTTACAGCCACGGAGCACAGTAAGTGCTAAGTTAAGAGGGAAAAAGCCTTAAATTTGTGCGATAAGATATTTTGAGAGAGGGCACGTTCACGTACCTTTTATTACAGCATATTGGTATAATTATTCTATTTTATTGTGTTATTATTGTCAGTCTCTTACTGTGTCTGATTTATACGTTAAACTTTATCACAGGTATGTCTGTATCGGGGAAAAAAACATAGTATATAAAGGGTTTGGCGCTAATTGCAGATTCAGGCGTCCACTGGGGTCTTGGAATGTATTTCCCGCGGAGGCGGGTGGCGGGCGCTGTTTTTTCACCTGATTTTTGAACTATTCCATCCCTTCTCCCATGGTGTCTCTGTCCCAGTAGCACTTTTATTAAGTATTCGCTAAAAGTTATTCTTTGTTTTTTGGGGTGTCAGAATTTTTTGGCTTTCTCGAGTATGGAATTTTGTTCTGTTTCTCTGTGCTATACTTGTATTATCTAAACAGCGTGACTGTTGCTTTATTTATAGTTTTAAATATTTTATAATTTGAAGGCAGTGGATAAGAAATCAAAGAGCTTTGGTAGAAATCTGGTATATTACTTTGTTATTTACCAGCTGCTCATAGAAGGTATTTTAAAACCTCATATTTGAAATGTATCTACCATGCAAAAATGCTTTTAATCCTTACAGTATGTAAGTAGTGCCACTATTATCTTATTATACAAACCTACATGTGTATTAATATATTGTGTATTTCATTTTTACTTTAAATAAAAAAACTAGTTGTGACTTTTTAAAAATCCCAACAATTTCATTATCAAGCTACTGGGAAACCTGTTAAAATGTTAACATTTATTAGAAATATAAGACTAGATATATTTCATTTCTCAAGTATCTAGTCTCTCAAGTTGCCATAATAGCTGATGTACAGATACAAATACACTCCCCCCCCCCAAATAGCTTGATATTGAATTTACAGATATTTTTGTATGGTGCCATGTATCTAGATGTATGATAATCGTGTAAATGTTGTACATCTTTAAAACTATGGAAGATGTCCATACTTTTTTTTTAACTTCTAAACTCTCTTCAGGAAAGGTGATGGAAGAACAGTAAGATAAATATGAAAGAGCTTTTACTGCCTGAAAACAAATTATTATTACTTCAGTAAGAAACACAAGTGAGATATAGCAAATATGTGTCAGGCTCAATTCCAAATGATGCCACCTGCCAATCCTCCTTTTGCTTGCAAAGGCTTTGCAGTGTTAGCAACTAATGGAAACGAACTGGGGACTGTTGGGTCTGCTCCCAGCAAAGTAGCAAATTCTTCTGTAATGTGAGACCTTCTGAATTGCATGTATAACAGTATTTCCCAAAATAGCTCCCCAGTGTGCTGAAAGGAATGATGTGTTTTCCAAAAGTATACAAAGGAATTTCTAATATTTGTGGAAAATATCATCCCATACCTTTGCCTATTTGATAAGATTTGGGGAACAACATTTGAAAGAGCATTTTACGAGTTGTTTTCAGTGCCTGTGTTATTTTGTATGTTTTCTCATTTGAATTTTAAAGTATTATTCTGGTAGGTGTTATTCTTGGAATTTATGTACTGTGGCTGAAAGAGCTCTCTTGATATGCCTCTAGTGTAGGCATTTTTATATCTTACCTGTTTCCAAACAACCTTTTGCCAAATAGATTTCTTTGTTGGCCAGGAAATGCAAGTGAACAGAGACAATTCCCTGACTTAAGAGCTTTCAAATGTAAGCAGGAGCACAGGTATAGGATGATTGGGAAAAGCTAAAGTTGCCAGTGTGAGAAGGAATTAAGTGTAAAACTGAGGGATGCAGAGGCTAGCATAGAGACAGAAATTGAAGTTAAAATATCCATGCCCCAGATACTCTCTAATTTTGTTCTGTTTATGACATCAATGCATTCATATTACATGTGTATGTATGCAGTGTGTGTGTACACCTTCCATATATATATTTGCATAATATGTATGTTGGACTGTAGGTTACACAATTTCTCTGAACACATTTTACACTTTAGAAGTGATTATTTCTGAATAATCTCTCACACCTTTTAAAAGGAAAGCATTCTCACAACAGTGTTTATCCATGCATTTTTCTACATTATATATTCACTATTAAAAATGTGAGAAAGAAGATGGCTGCTATGTGAGGTGATGGATATGTTAAGTAGCTTGACTGTGGCTGTCATTTCACAATGTATACATATATTATTGCCGAAATTCGGCCTCTGTAAACCAGTGCCGGATTAAATCTCAGGGACAGAGTTTTGGGTTAAGTAGAAATAGCTTGATTTTTTTGACAGGCATAGGAGGCCACAGTGGGCTAATGCTCTCAAGACTGTGTGTCCCATCCTGGAGGGGGTAGTGAGGAATCTCAGTGTTCAAAGAGCAGGGCATGATCAACTCGTGAACGTTCTTCTGATTGGTTGGTGGTGAGGTAATCAGGAGTCAACATCATCAATCTTCTGGTTGCAGCTTGTCTGGGGTCTGTATGCATGTGGACAGTATACATTAATTTCTTCCACCTGGTGGGGGTTTCAGCATCTGCAAACCAGCTCAAAGGACATGGCTCAGAATATTAGCTATAGTCCTTGAGGAGGAACTAATGGTCCTTGACTTTGTTTAATGGCTAAAGTATTATTATTTTGTCTTGCTTGACTGTTTTCCTCTTTCTGCATTTTCTCACTTCTCTGACTAAATTTATTCTTTGACTAAAGTTTTTCTACAGTCAGAAGGCTGGCGGAGGACACAGGTGGGGGTCTGTTATGGGAAGCCCTCATAGGGTCCTTATGGTTACAATACCAAATCATCAAGTTGTATATTTTAAATATGGACAATTTTAAATTCTCAATTCTACCTATATAAATCTGGGGAAAATGTGAATTTCATGAGTATGCGCTAAACCGGAACATTTTTGTTTATTCTTCTAAAATCTTAATTCTTTCGTCTCAAGTTTATAAAGATCAGCTGTCCTAGGGATTGCTCTGAAATGAGATGGCTTTAATTTTATCATCCTAATGACCAGAGAGCTGTATTGATTTTTCTTTTAAGCAACTTCATTTAGAAAACCTATTACTAAAGAAATCTTTGCCTTTCTGCCTGCTGCCATTTTCCCACATTGATTTCTGAGTGATATTTTTATGAGACCTGTTTTTTTTTATTAATTTTATTTATTTATTTATTATTTTTGGGGGGGTACACCAAGTTCGATCATCTTTTTTTATACATATATCCCCGTATTCCCTCCCTTCCTTGACTCCCCCCCTTCGAGTCCCCCCCCACCCTCCCCGCCCCAGTCCTCTAAGGCATCTTCCATCCTCGAGTTAGACTCCCTTTGTTATACAACTTCCCACTATCTATTTTACAGTTGGTAGTATATGTATGTCTGTGCTACTCTCTCGCTTCATCTCAGCTTCCCCTTCACCTCCCGCCCCCTCCCATACCTCGAGTTCTTCTGTCCATTCTCTGTATCTGCAACCTTGTTCTTGTCACTGAGTTCATCAGTACCATTTTTAGATTCCGTATATGTGAGTTAGCATACAATATTTGTCTTTCTCTTTCTGACTTACTTCACTCTGTATGACAGATTGTAGTTCTATCCACCTCATTACATATAGCTCCATCTCATCCCGTTTTATAGCTGAGTAATATTCCATTGTATATATATGCCACATCTTCTCTATCCATTCATTTGTTGATGGGCATTTCGGTTGCTTCCATGTCCTGGCTATTGTGAATAGTGCTGCAATAAACATGATGGTACAAGTTTCTTTTGGGATTATGGTTTTCTTTGGGTATATGCCCAGGAGTGGGATTACTGGATCATATGGTAGTTCTATTTGTAGTTTTTTAAGGAACCTCCAAACTGTTTTCCATAGTGGCTGTACCAACTTACATTCCCACCAACAGTGCAGGAGAGTTCCCTTTTCTCCACACCCTCTCCAACATTTGTTGTTTCCAGATTTTGTGATGATGGCCATTCTGATCGGTGTGAGGTGAGACCTCATTGTGGCTTTGACTTGCATTTCTCTGATGATGAGTGATGTTGAGCATCTTTTCATGTGTGTGTTGGCCATCTGGATGTCTTCTTTGGAGAAATGTCTATTTAGGTCTTCTGCCCATTTGTGGATTGGGTTATTTGCTTTTTTGGTATGAAGCTTCATGAGCTGCTTGTATATTTTGGAGGTTAATCCTTTGTCCGTTGTTTCATAGGCAATTATTTTTTCCCATTCTGAGGGTTGCCTTCTTGTCTTGTTTATGGTTTCTTTCGCTGTGCAAAAACTTTTAAGTTTCATGAGGTCCCATTTGTTTATTCTTGATTTTATTTCCATGATTCTAGGAGGTGGGTCCAAAAGGATCTTGCTTTGATGGATGTCATAGAGTGTTCTGCCTATGTTTTCCTCTAGGAGTTTGATAGTGTCTGGCCTTACATGTAGGTCTTTAATCCATTTGGAGTTTATTTTTGTGTATGGTGTTAGGAAGTGTTCTAATTTTATTCTTTTACATGTTGCTGTCCAATTTTCCCAGCACCACTTATTGAAGAGGCTGTCTTTTCTCCATTGTATATTCGTGCCTCCTTTGTCAAAGATACGGTGCCCATATGTGTTTGGGCTTACTTCTGAGTTCTCTATTCTATTCCATTGATCTTCCTTTCTATTTTTGTGCCAGTACCATACTGTCTTGATCACTATGGCCTTGTAGTATAGTTTGAAGTCAGGAAGGCTGATTCCACCAACTCCATGTTTCCTTCTCAAGATTGCTTTGGCTATTCGGGGTCTTTTGCGTTTCCATACAAATCGTAAGATTTCTTGCTCTAGTTCTGTGAAAAATGCCATTGGTAATTTGATCGGGATTGCATTGAATCTGTAAATTGCTTTGGGTAGTACAGTCATTGTCACGATGTTGATTCTTCCAATCCAGGAACATGGTATGTCCCTCCATCTGTTTGTGTCATCTTTGATTTCTTTCATCAGTGTCTTAAAGTTTTCTGCATACAGATCTTTTGCCTCCTTAGGCAGGTTTATTCCTTGGTATTTGATTCTTTTGGTTGCAATGGTGAATGGGAGAGTTTCCTTAATTTCTCTTTCTGCTCTTCCGTTGTTAGTGTATAGGAATGCAAGAGATTTCTGTGCATTACTTTTGTATCCTGCTACTTTACTAAACTCATCAATGAGTGCTAGCAGTTTTCTGGTAGAGTCTTTAGGGTTTTCTATATATAATATCATGTCATCTACAAAGAGTGACAATTTGACTTCTTCTTTTCCAATTTGGATTCCTTTTCTTTCTTTTTCTTCTCTGATTGCTGTGGCTAAAACTTCCAAAACTATGTTGAATAATAATGGTGAGAGTGGACACCCTTGTCTTGTTCCTGTTCTTAGAGGGAATTCTTCCAGTTTTTCCCCATTGAGAACGATGCTGGCTTTTGGTTTGTCATATATGGCTTTTATTATGTTGAGGTAGTTTCCTCCTATGCCCATTTTCTGGAGAGCTTTTATCATAAATGGATGTTGAACTTTGTCAAAAGCTTTTTCTGCATCTATTGAGATGATCATATGGTTTTTAATCCTTCAGTTTTTTGATATGATGTATCACATTGATTGATTTGCGTATATTGAAGAATCCTTGCATCCCAGGGATAAACCCCACTTGATCATGGTGTATGATTTTTTTAATGTGCTGTTGGATTCTGTTAGCTAGTAATTTGTTGAGCATTTTTGCATCTGTATTCATCAGTGATATTGGTCTGTAGTTTTCTTTTTTTGTGATATATTTGCCTGGTTTTGGTATCAGGGTGATGGTAGCCTCGTAGAATGAGTTTGGGAGTGTTCCGCCTTCTGCAATATTTTGGAAGAGTTTGAGAAGGATAGGTGTTAGCTCTTCTTGAAATGTTTGGTAGAATTCACCCGTGAACCCATCTGGTCCTGGGCTTTTGTGTGTTGGGAGATTTTAAATCACTGTCTCAATTTCCGTACTTGTGATTGGTCTGTTTATGGTTTCTATTTCTTCCTGGTTCAGTCTTGGAAGATTGTATTTTTCTAAGAATGTATCCATTTCTTCCAGGTTATCCAATTGATTGGCATATAGTTGCTTGTAGTAGTCTCTCATGATGTTTTGTATTTCTGCAGTGTCTGTTGTTACTTCTCCTTTTTCATTTCTAATTCTGTTGATTTGCATCTTCTCCCTTTCTTTCTTGATGAGTCTGGCTAATGGTTTATAAATTTTGTTAATCTTCTCAAAGAACCAGCTTTTAGTTTTATTAATTTTTGCTATGGCTTCCTTCCTTTCCTTTTCATTTATTTCTGCTCTGATCTTTATGATTTCTTTCCTTCTGCTCACTTTGGGGTTTCTTTGTTCTTCTTTAGTTGTTTGAGGTGTAAGGTTAGGTTGTTTATTCGATCATTTTCTTGTTTCTTAAGGTAGGACTGTATTGCTATAAACTTCCCTCTTAGAACTGCTCTTGCTGCGTCCCATAGGTTTTGGGTTGTTGTGTTTTCATTGTGATTTGTTTCTAGATATTTTTTTATTTACTCTTTGATTTCTTTAGTGATTTCTTGGTTGTTTAATAGTGAATTGTTTAGCCTCCATGTGTTTGTACTTTTTGCAGTTTTTTTCCTGTAATTGATATCTAGTCTCATGGCATTGTGGTCTGAGAAGATGCTTGATATGATTTCAATTTTCTTGAATTTGCTGAGGTTTGACTTGTGACCCAAGATGTGATCTATCCTGGAAAAGGTTCCATGTGCATTTGAGAAGAAAGTGTATTCTGTCGTTTTTGGATGGAATGTCCTATAAATATCAATTAAGTCGAGATGGTCTAATGTGTCATTTAAAGCTTGTGTGTCTTTATTTATTTTCTGTTTGGATGATCTGTCCATTGATGTAAGTGGGGTGTTCAAGTCTCCCACTGTTATTGTTCTTGTCGATGTCCCCTTTTATAGCTGTTAGCATTTGCCTTATGTATTGAGGTGCTCCTATACTGGGGGCATAGATATTTACCATTGTGATATGTTCTTCTTGGATGGATCCCTTGAGCATTATGTAGTGTCCTTCCCTGTCTCTTGTAATAGTCTTTACTTTAAAGCCTAATTTGTCTGATATGAGTATTGCTACTCCAGCTTTCTTTTGACTTCCATTTGCATGGAATATCTTTTTCCATCCCTTTACTTTCAGTCTGTATGTATCCCTTGGTCTGAAGTGGGTTTCTTGTAGGCAGCATATAGAAGGGTCTTGTTTTTGTATCCATTCAGCCAGTCTGTGTCTTTTGGTTGGAGCATTGAATCCATTTACATTTAAGGTGATTATTGACATGTGTGTTCCAATTACCATTTTCTGAATTGTTTTGGGTTTGTATTTGTAGGTGTTTTCCTTTTCTTGTGTGTCCTACTTAGAGAAGTTCCTTTAGCACTTGTTGTAAGGCTGGTTTGGTGGTGCTGAATTCTCTTAACTTTTGCTTGTCTGGAAAGCTTTGGATTTCTCCCTCAAATCTGAATGAGATTCTTGCTGGGTAGAGTATTCTTGGCTGTAGGTTTTTCTCCTTCAGGACTTTCAGTATATCCTGCCATTCCCTTCTGGCCTGCAGAGTTTCTGTAGAGAGGTCAGCTGTTATCCTTATGGGTTTTCCCTTATATGGTATTTGTTGCTTTTCTCTTGCTGCTTTTAATATTTTTTCTTTGTGTTTAATTGTTGTTAGTTTGATTAATATGTGTCTTGGTGTATTTCTCCTTGGGTTTATTCTGTATGGGACTCTCTGTGCTTCTTGGACTTGGTGAATTATTTCCTTTCCCATGTTGGGGAAGTTTTCCACTATAACCTCTTCAAAGATTTTCTCAGACCCTTTCTTGTTTTCTTCTTCTTCTGGGATGCCTATAATTTGAATGTTGGTACGCTTCATGTTATCACTGAGGTCTCTGAGACTGTCTTCTATTCTTTTTATTCTTTTTTCTTTTTCCTGCTCTGTGGCATTTATTTCCTCCATTTGATCTTCCAATTCACTTATTCATTCTTCTGCCTCAGTCATTCTGCTGGTTATAGCATCTAGAGTATTTCTAATTTCAGTTATTTGTTATCCATTGCTGTTTGTTTTTCTGAGTTCTTATGAACTGTTTTTTGTACTTTCTCTATTTTGTTATCGAGATGTTGTATCATTTTTAGTATCATTACTCTGAATTCTTTTTCAGGCATTTTTCCTATTTCCTCCTCATTTATTTGGTCTTGTGGGTTTTTTTCCTGCTCCTTTGCCTGCATGGTGTTTCTTTGTTTCCTCATGGTTGTCCAAACTTTTGGGGTTGCTTGTCCCGGAGATAGAGGTGTTTATAGAAGACTGTCCAAGCCTCACACTAATGTCCAAGTATTGGATTAAACAAATATGAAGTCTAGGAAACACATATATGTGTAAGACACACAATTACTGAATCCATTAGGACATAAGGCTCTAGAAAGTCCTGACAGAACCCCAGTGTGCTATCAGATGTCCAAAGAGAAACCCAACAGAAATTGACAACTGAAACAGAATAAATCAGAGACAAAAGCAACAGCAAACAAACAAATAACACCTTACACATACAAACATTAATCCAGGGAGATTTTGTAAGCTAGGATCAAATATAGAAAGGAGTCAGAGTACCACCAGAGAGAAGGGAGATTCTCAGAATGTAATTAGACAACTGTACTAAGAACTAAGATAAAGACAAAAACCTAATATTAAATACCAAGGCAGCAAGGAGTCTGAGCAGATCGATAGTGTTGCTTATAAGTATGTTAAGATAAAATAAACATAAAATGGCTGGAAGAAAGGGGAACAGAAGAGGTACTGTGGTTGGAAATATGCAAATAAAAAGAAAGGAATAGAAATGTATAAAAGATAGGGATGAAAGGAAAGTATGAGAGATATATTGTCCGTACTACCAAAAACTTAGCTAGATATAGAAGTATATAAAAAGGCAAAAAAAAAAAAAGAATAAACAATATCATTAAAAAATTATGTTATAAAACTTGTAGATCCTGTAGGGCTAAGATCGTATTTAATAAAGAAGAAAAAAAAAAGAGAGAGAAAAAGAAAAAAAAAAAGGAAATAAAAAATCCAATACTGATCCCAGAGTGGACCAGTTCAATAGGAATTGATACTAATATTTCTGTTTCCTTAGCGTCTCAGCTGTAAGTGTCCTTCTCCTCGCCTTCGGTGTTTTTGCATTATTCTGTGACCAGCAGAGGTTCCTGTATTGTTCATCTGTAAGCGTTGGTGTGTGGGGAGGGAGAGGGTACAATAGTGGCTCCTTCTCCTGGGAGTGAGTGAGCAGTGGCGCACTGTTGTTTCAGTCGGGCTTGGAGGTGCCTGTTGCAGAGGGACGCTGGTGGCTCAGGCATAAACAGAAAGTCTTATTAGAGTTGGGCCTCTCTGGGGTTTTTGTTGTTGTTTTTGTTGTTGTTGTTGTTGTTGTTTTCCTTGGCAGCCTCCCTGCCTCCAGCTTTCCAAGGCGTTTTAATCTAGCCCCACCCGAGTGCCTGAGGGTGCTTGTTATCCCTGAGCGCCTTAGGTGGCCCAAGGGCGTCTCTCCACTGCCTGTTGCAGAGGCGCCGAAAGAGAGAGAGAGGCTACGTGCGCGGCTCCTCCCCCCCCCCCCCACCCATGAGCCCGCAGCATCCAGCCGCCATCATGGCCGGGCAGCTCTCAGGGGCGGGTACTCCTCGCCGCGGACCTCTTCCCTCCTGTCCTCTCCGTCCGTCACCTTACTGGCAACAATGTTTCTCACCCTGAACCAGCTCTCCGGTTCCCACGCTCCTGCTCCCGGACCCTCTGTTCAGCTGTGGATCGAAGTCTCGGTCCAGGAACGCTAAGCTGCGCTGCGGACCCTCCGTATGTTTCTCACTCCCTGCCGTCTGCCACGGCTCTGCCGCTTTACCCTCTTTGAGCCATCGTAGATGCCTCCCTTCCAGTTATGTCGGGCTCCTTACGGTCCTTTGTGGTGTCCGAGGCCGTCTGCTGGTGTTCAGCTGGTTCTCTGTGGGAATTATTGCGTCCTTCGGTGCATTCCCAATGCATCTGTGGAGAGGGATGCATTCCACGTCCCTCTACTTCGCCACCATCTTTTTCCTCTCTCTGAGACCTATTTTTATATACAAATGTTTTCTAATGAACATAGTGCTCTCACTTATTAAATGTCACATATAAAATTTACCATAATGGTTGCATTAATAGGTTTTACTTAAGTTCATGATAAAAATTAAATAAATGGACCGCACTCTGGTGGAGGGGAGTCTTGTTTCATACTTTTGTTGAAGAGACATCTTTGTATATCCTTCCAGGGAAACATTAAACTTTTCAGGACTAGATGATGAAAGTTTGTTATGAAAACAGATGTTATAAAATAAACTAGTATTGTTATATTTTTCTCAAGCATTTCAAAGCATGCAAAGATGAATTAAAATGTTCACTAATGTAGATCTCCCAAATTTATTTACCTCAAGACCTTTTCAAAGACCCTATGGTTTTTAGCACACATTTTTGGAAATATTGGTCTACATATTTAGAACTATAATAAGAAAGCACACAGGTACTTATTTTTCTACTTTTTGCATTTATTAAATACTTACATTTTGTTTTTAAAGTCATGCAAATATGTATTTGAAATTTTTGTTAATTATTATCAAAATTCTAATTTGTAAAGGCTATGCTGAAGAATTGAATGAGATTTTCTTTATTTTTAATTAATTCAAATGAGTTATAAAAATATTTGCCAATACAGATATACCTTTCCACATTATTTTTGTTTCTGTTTACCACATTGGATGTATTTGTTTATGATAATATGTATTATTAAATTTATCAAAATATTTTTATTTAGTAGAATGAACAAACTAAATTGCAGTCTAAATCAAACAAGAATGCTTAAATAAGTGGGTAGCTACACAGTTTATTCTCTCACTGTGCGGTGTTAGTCTTTTTCCTTTCTGGAACCCAGTTAAGAATTGGAAGCAGATCTGATACAAGGGGACATTGTTGGTAGTCCTCCAAAGAAATCGAAAGATGTACTTCATTTCATGTTGAGATCACATTCAACTCAAAATTTCATTTTTCGTTAGTTTTGGAAGCTTCTGGGTTCTGGCAAAAGAGTAGTGTTTCAGATTGCAGCCAAGGTCTGTATATAGGCCATCATTTTTTGACATTTTTATCTTGGCCTTCTCAGGTGAGTGGTGACTTTCAGAATTTTGCCATGCTGTTCTATTGCTGACAGACATGGTTGCGTGAGTTGGAGACCTTATTTGACATGCAAGTAACCATGACAACTTGGAAACATCATTACTATATTCCACATTATTTGGTCCTCATTTGATGTGTACAGTTACTTAGAATGCTTTTATTGAAATGGAGCATTAGAAAGAATCTATGTTCTAAAGTTTTATAGTTCTAAACATACAGTATAAAGTAATATTTAATGATTCCTGCTCTGAAGTAAGATGGATTTTCTGTTATTCCAAAGGGACATTTTATGAAGTGTCAGTCTGGAAGACTTTTCGTTTTGGAGTCTTATATCATTTTTGGTATGCATAGCAAACCTACGAATGCTAATGTCACTTTTTAAGTCATTAACTGGAGCAACAGTCACATGGGTCTGTCTAATGTGTGTAAATGTCAGAGAAGGATTTTGAAAGGCAGTGTTTTCTTGTTATATCCCTAGTTTATTATTTAAGACAGCATTCTATCTTTTAAAATTATTTTTTGGTACTTAAATGTCTATAAACCAGAAAATAGTATATGTAAATAAAATAGATACAAATAGCTTACATAGCATCAAAGCAGCTACTCTTCACCTTGGATATGTGAATGAAGAAACAGAAATAGCTAAAATGATAATTTATTAGAAGATTATAATTATTTAAAATCTTTGAACATGAGCAGGATCCTTTTCTCATTTCAATGTAGAGACTAAGTAAATTTATCTTATTTTTTATTATTTACTTTCAAAATTTTATTTGCATTTGCATGTAGGATATAAAATGTGCTCAGTTTCTAAAACTAATTAGTTTTTTAGGAAATAAATGAAAAAGAGAGATTGAAAGATAGAGGTAAAATAGTATTTGTACATATATAAAATACTTCAGACATTGGTACTTTATAGTCCTATATGTGTATATGTCAAGCTGTATTCTCATTGTCACAAACTATAATGCTTTTTCAATCAGTAAAGCATTTCTGCAAGCAGGTTTTGGTGCGAGGTATGAAATTAAGTTTCTCCATAGAGCATTCATCTTTTCTGAAAATTTATATTTATTAAAATTTTTGTATCTAATTCTTGAATTAACAAATGATTGGTCGTCCAGGGTCAGCTGTCAGGGATTATGTAATTGACAGCATGCTGTGTTTTTTCTTGTTTACCAAATGCGTGCGCATACGTGTGTGTGTGAACTGCTCTTTGTTCAAAAATAGCTTAGTGTTCAGGATTTGATTTGATGCTGTCTTTTCACAGGAAGAATGAGATGTGGTGCAGCATATTCCAGTGAGTATGGGGAGCAGGAAATAAGCCAGGATTTATTTTTGTTGCGATGTAGTAGATTGTGGTAGATTAGAAACGTGAGCCATTAGGGTCAAACTAAGCCAGATCTCGACACCATCTGAATGGTGTCCAGAATTTGAAATACCCCCACTGCCCACAGCCATTTTCTGCTAACTGTGTCACTTCTCAGAAGGTGGGAAAATAAACCTGAAATGTGTCAAAGAATGCCAAATGTTTCCAGTCTGATGAAGACAGGCAAAATTATCTCTATCTCACCACGCTTCAGAAAACAACAGAATAAAACAAAAAACACATAAAAAGCATCATCTAATATATGGCATCATAAGGAAGTTTAGAATATTTTATCATTTATGAACAAATTAGCAATCTGATTGTTAGAACTTTTGAGCTAATTGTTCTGGTATAGATTGTTGAATGTATTTGTTATTGTACCTATTTTAGGATTATTGCTCAAACTGACATCTTCCAGGATGTATTCTTCTTTTTTCATTTCTGGAAAATACCCTGTGGTTTTTAATAAGAATATTAAATTACAATATAAACCAAGTTAAATAGCTTTTGTAATGACTTATAAGGCATTGCCATCACATCAATATCATCCTCTTTTCAGCATAGTAGATATAATAGATATCTAAAAATAATATAAATTTGAAGAAATTATGGGCTAGGTAGTCTAAGGAAATCAGTAACTCAGCCTGTTTTTACTTTAGCAATATTTTCTGTTAATGTATATTATCAAATATGTATCAGTAGACTCCCAGACCAAAGGCAGACCAAAACTCTAGATTCAGCTACTAAGAAAAAAGTATTTATTAACTTCAGTCAAAATTTTGAGAATGTTATTAAATACAAGGTTTAATATTGCTATCTTAAAAAGATAGCAATAAGATTATAAATTTACTGAAAATAAGTTTGAGGAAATGCCACAAATAATCAGTCATTTGGCAAGTTGTTGCCTGATATTCTTATGTGTAAAATGGTGATATGAAGAATATATAGTGAAGTTTAACCAGCTACATGAATTTATCCCAATATATGTTGATGAAAACTATTGCAAATTGAAGAGATTCTGTTTTAACCTATTGAAGGTTACCTTATTAATTTTTATCATTGGTTAAGTGAGGGTGTGGAAACTGTATCATTGGTTTTGATGATACAAACTTGAAAGACTAATTAGGGTCATAAGTTTAATAGAGTGCCATAACTTAAATAAGATGAAAAGTAATTACAATAAATATAATATTTTATATTTAGGTAAGACAGCTATTAAAGCAGAGAGTGGGGATATAGTTGACATGATAGAAGTTCACATATTATAAATAGAGGAATTAGTGGAGTATAAGCTGTATAACTGGTAAATAGTTACTAAAAGCATGATTCAGTTTTTGGCTGTACACATAAATATGCTGTCCGAAATATCTGGTTTCACAATATGTCTACAGTGGCTGAAGAATACGCGGAGAATTCTTGATTTCTAGGTGACAGAAGTGAGGGATGTTTTTAAGCACTAAAAGACTATGAATGGACAAGCCAGAGTTCCTAGAGAGAAGTGATCAGGCTGGCTCAGAAGTTAAAACCATGCCTTATAATTAAAATCATTTTATTTTCCCAACTAAACATCTGACATGTTAGCCAATAAAGAATTCCCCCAATTTAAGTATTTCTGGGAATGTTTTCACTTAGCATAATACCCTCAAGGTCCATCCAGGTCTCAAATGGCAAGATTCCATTCTTTTTTTTTTTTAATTTTTATTTATTTATTTATTTATTTATTTATTTATTTATTTATTTTTAAGAACTTTTATTGAGTTACAGTTAACAGACAATAAACTGCATATATTTAGAGTGTACAATTTGGTATCCCAGTCTCCCATTTCATTCCCCCCCAACCCTCCCCGCTTTCCCCATTTGGTGTCCATATGTTTGTTCTCTACATCTCTGTCTCTATTTCTACCTTGAAGATTCCATTCTTTTTTTGACTGAGTAGTATTCGTGTGTATTCGTGTGTGTGTGCGCGCGTGTACATACATATCTCACAAGCTTTTTTATTCATTCATCCATCAGTGGACACTTAGGTTGTTTCCGTATGTTGGCTATGTAAACAATCCTGCAGTGAACATAGGTGTGCATATGTCTTTTCAAATTAGTGTTTTTCTTTTCTTTAGATAAATATCCAGTAGTGGAATTGCCAGATCATATGGTAGCTGTCGTTTTAATTTTTTGAGAAACCTCCATACTGTTTCTCATAGTGGTAGTACCAATTTACATTTCCACCAACTATGCATGAGGGTTCCCTTTTCTCTACATCTTCACCATTTGTTATTTGTTGTCTTTTTAATAATAGCCATTCTGACAGGTATGAGGTGATATCTGTTGGTGATTTTGATTTGCATTTTCCTGATGATTGGTGATGCTGAGCATCTTTTTATGTGCCTTTTGCCCATATGCATGTCTTCTTTGGAAAACTGTCTGTTCAGATATCCTCTGCCCATTTTTTAATAGGTTTGTTTGGTTTTTTTGTTATTGAATTGTATGAGTTTTATATATTTTGGATAGTAACCCCTTTTTGGATATATGCTTTACAAATATCTTCTTCCATTCTGTAAGTTGCTTTTTGGTTTGGTTGATGATTTCTTTTGCTGTGCAGAAGCTTTTTGGTTTGATGTAGTCCCATTTGTTTATTTTTGCTTTGGTTTCTCTTGCCTTTGGAGTCAGATCCCCCAAAAGTGCTGTATTATTTCACTTATATTTGGAGTCTAAAAAACAAAACAAACAAAAAACAAAATCCAGACTGATAGGTTCAGAGAACAGTTTGGTGGTTGTCAGAGGAGAGGGGTTTTAGAGGATGGGGGAAATGGAGGAAGGAGATTAGTAAGTACAAACTTCCAGTAATAAAATAAATAAGTCATGAGGATATAATGTACAGCTTGGAGAGTATTGTCAGTAATATTGTATTAACTGTGTATAGTGATGGATGGTCACTGGACTTGTATACAAATGTCATACAAATGTCATATCACTGTGTTGTATACCTGAAACTAATATGATATTGTATGTCAATTACACTGCAAGAAAAAAAAACCTCAGTGATAGACAGTAAATACAATGTGTTAATTCTGTATAGCTTCCATTCCATTTGCACTTGATTTTGACTTACATTAATCTTTTTAGCAAGAAAGGGGCTATACTTGTGCCTTCTTAATTAAAACTGTTACAGACTAAAAAGAAAAAAAAAAGTCTTAAAAGCCTAATAATTAAATCATGTTTATTTACAAAATTTACTGAAAAATAATACTGCATGAAGTTAAGAGTTGTGAATGTTTAGCATGGCTAAATCAGATGTGGGGAAGTTAAGGTAATTTCTCCAGATTTTGAAAGCAAAAACAAACAAAAATTAATTGAGACATTTATATTCAATAGAAGAAAGACATTACAAAATTACAATATGGAATTATTCACTTTGCTAGATAAAGAACTGTACATCAAGGAAAATATACATTTTTAAAGGTATTATCTAGAAGTAATTTATTTAGGGAAGTACAAAATTGGGTTAAAACTCAGCTTCAGAATCTAACAATATTTGCTTTGAGGCCAGGTAGATACATATAACAAGCCTTCTTTAATTTGGGCTCTGCTAATTGAAAATTATGGTAATTGACATAGGAGTGGGCTGGAAGGTAAGATAAAATAATTAACTGAGTGGATTAATAGTGTAAACAAGATGAGATTCTTAATCAACTTGATGCAAGTGATTTGCAAACCTCTTTTGGAAAAATTGATCCATGTCACTTTGAGTCCCTCTTTTATGCCAAGCATTGTGCTAGGTGCTATGAGAGAGATAATGACATATTATATGTGGCCCATGTCAGCAGAATCTTACAGAATAATTAAGGAGATAAATTTAATCTGAAAGAAAAAAATTAGAGGACATAAAACAATACAGTAGGAAATTAAGTAACCAATTATTGGTCTCATATTAGTATAGTATAAGAATTTAGGAATTCAGGATATCAGAGACTTTGTTTTCTTGACTTACATATGCTAAAAGTTTAAATAAAGTTCTCTGAACCTTGATAAAAATCTATAACTTGCCCATTCATGTGTTTCTTTATCATATTCCCTAATTGGATGTGACCTCATGGGGAGTTTGCCACGTCCTCAGTCAGTAGCTATTACACAATGGCCACTAGTTAAATACGTGTTGAGTAAACCTTTTTTTCCCCTTATTTTCAAAATAAATATCTTACCTATCTTTCCAAACTTACTGAACATTTTGAGTACCAATTGCAGTAACTTAGATAAAAATAATTTAAAAGAAGTTGTCATATTATGTAAATATATTGTATAATTGTTATGAATTATTCCTATCAGCTTATCAGAGATATGAAAAATTCTATCTTTTTTGGTTGAAGTACAGACACAGTGTACACGTAACAAACCAGAAATTTTCTTTTCTAATGGACTCTATTTGTTTGGTTTTGACCTGAAAATACAGTACACTAATTTCACATGATTCAAATTAATATATAATGTTTCCTAGTACAAATTGTACTTTCCAAAAAGCAGTAATTAATTATGTTAATACACTGTTCCCACCCCAAAATTGTTATTTGCTCTTGGTTGTATACATCAAGAATATTAGTTTAAATATTATTTCATATTTTTTGATAGTAGGAGTTAGAATAGGTGTAATAGCCATCTTATTCCAGAAATGTTAGTTAATTGTGGTGTTCTCTATTCACATAACTTACATGCACTCCAGTGAAGAGGGAGAGATGGAAGACATTACTAATGAGGTCAAGCAGTTTTCATTCTTCACTGAGGAAAAAAAAAATTACTAACAAGCACGAGTTAGTTACTGGAGACATCTAGTCATAGGTGAAGCAGTACTTTTTGATAATTAACTGGAAGCCAAAAAAAAAAAAAAAAACACCCACTTTGGGGAATAGTAGACCCCATATCTTGGAGGTGCCTGGGTAAAGTAAATTACCATTATTTCATAGACAAATGATGTACATTTCAGTGATCCACTAACATGTATAAAACTAGTATCATGTTTGCAGGCAGAATAAAATTAAAATAATGTTTTATGGTAACAGTTTGAGTTGTTTATGAGACAATTTAAACTTATTGAATTGTTATAAATTCTGAGAGTGGCAGAAATATCACAGATATTTGTACATATTTGAAAGTACTCTACCTTCATAATGACAGCATACTTTATTACCTTAGTTACTCTATTTGTGACATGTACTACTCACAAAGAAATGGCTTTTCTCATAAGGACCCAAGTGAGGCAAAAAATAATGTTCTAAAGCCAAGCAGAACTACACAAACCTCATGGATGGTTTCCAGTTGATTTCACAGAAGTGTGTGTGCATCACACAATGTTCTGTGGTTTAACCTTCATTCTTATCAATCCTAGTTAGCTGATTTCAGTGTGGATAAGGGACATAAAGTGATTATAGATTTAGGACAAGTACCCAACTGAGTAGTTCTTTTCTAGAATAACTTTCAAATGTTTTAGAAATTAAAGTCTTTCTTTAAATTAGTAGCAATGTAAATTTTCATCGTTTGATGGAAACAAACAAAAAAATCCTTCTACTTGTGGATGATGTGATACATCTTCATAACAGCTAAGGTTTCCAGAGCATGGTTTAAGAACTATTGGTTTAGTAGACACCTAGTGTCTTTATGAATTTTTACTTCTTTTTTAAGGTTTGTAGGCATTTATGTAAAAGTATTCTGTTTTTAAGAATCTTCAAAAAGTAACATTTATAAAACATTCAAATAGTCTCAGGTGTTATTTGAATATGCACTTTTTTATGATTCTTATAATTTCCACAAGCAGTTCGTTATATAAAACAATAGGGGACATCTTAAAACTAAGAAATTGTAGCTATTGCAGTATGTGAAACAGAGTGCTGATACTCAGTAGATGGAGGGTGAGTCAAAAATTATCCGCACTCCGGTTACATTAAAACTTCTGCAAATTCTACAGCCAGAGTGTGGATAATTTTTGACCCACCTTCGCATTATTAGCCTTTTCTTTATTACTTTATTTTTCTGTGTCTGAGACACACAGCATTTTATTTATCTCAGTGAATGGCACAACATCAGTGTCTTTGGAAAGCTTTTCTTTGGACTTTTAAAACTTTATTTTGCTTTTATATTTCACCCAAACCCTAGCACTATCTCTTTCTCATAGATAGGCCCTTTATTGTATTTATAAATGTGCTTCCAATGTACTTTTCTTACGTTTACTAAGATATTTGTGCATGCTCGTATGTTATGTATATATGTATATGAATGCATATAGATATTATTTTCTGTATATATTTAGCTTATATAAATGGTTTTGAGCTTATATAAATTTTGAAAAACAAAATTTCATTCTTGTTTTTCCTTCCTTTTTCCCACTCAGTGTTTAATTGAACATGTGCCCATGCTGTTACCATCTGGTCTGTAGATTGACTTCTTTACTTATGTGTCTTTATATGTGCATTTCCCTGGATGAATTCCTAGGCTAATTCCAACTATTTGGTATGATGATTAGCACCATGCTTAATTTAATCACACACTGCTTTTCTAGGGGTATGTGTGTGAGTTTCTCTGGTATATTTGAGAAATTTCTAGGTGACAGATTATACACATACTTAGTTTCACCAAATACTGGAGACTGTGCCCCACATTTATTGTTCCAGTTGCAACTCTAACCAGTAGTGGATAAGGGTCCTTAGTCCCCTTTTCTCTCTAGGATTTGATATAATCTGATTTATTTGTTTTTTTTCAGTAATAAGTGTCATGTCATGTTAAATTTTTAAATAATTATCATTAATCTGACTGTTATTGAGGTAGAGGATCTCTTTACCATAAACCATCAACATCTTACTCAGTTTTTCCTTTGTGCAGATTTCCTCTTCATAACCTTGACAATTTTCCTGTTGGGATTCCAAATATTATCCTTGATGATTAAAGAAGTTTCTAGTATATTCTAGATAGGAAGTTTGTATCTGTTACTTTGTGATGTCATTACTTGACAAAGGAAAATATTTAGGCTTGAAAAAATGATATCCATCAACTTTTCTCCTTATATTTTGTGACTTAGGAATGGGACTGGGGCTAGTGTTAAGAAATAGTTCCCAATTCAAAGGCTCACAAGGATATTGTCTCATAGTTTCTTTTATTAGCTTTATGGTTTAATTTTTAGCTTTAGGCAAAATTAAATGTTTAATAATAAAGTTGATTTATATTAATAAAGATAAAATAAACATTAAAAAAGAAACAGTAGGAAGGTTAAAATACAAATAATAGTTATCTAAGGAAGAAATAATACTCAATGAAAAATCATAAAGAAATGAAATAAAAGAAATGCTAAAGCAATTTTAAGAAGAAAGAATTACTGACAGAATATGTAAAATAATTAAAAAACAGATATCCTTAGTAGAACATAGAGTATCATATCTAATTTTAAAATATAAGTATTTAATATTATCTAAACTCTTTTTTAAGCTTTTTATTGGAGTATAATTGTTTTACACTGTTGAGCCAGTTTCTGCTGTACAACAAAGTGAATCAGCTGTATTTATACATATATATCCATATCCCCTTCTTCCCGTGACTCCTTCCCACCCTCCCTATTCCACCCCTCTAAGTCTTCACCAATCATCAAGCTGATCTCCCTGTGTTATGCAGCAGCTTCCCATTAGCCATCTGTTTTACATTTGGTAGTGTATATATATATCAGTGCTACTCCCTCACTTCGTCCCAGCTTCCCCTTTGCCCCCCACCCTGTGTCCTCAAGTCTATTCTCTACATCTGCATCTTAATTTTTTAAATTGAAGAATAATTCATTTAAAATAGTATGTTAGTTTTAGGTGTACAACATAGTGATTCAATATTTTTATAGTATATTACTTAATGTGAATTAATCTTATTGAGAAAGTTTGTTTCACTAAAAACATCAACAGATTGTGTTTTGGCCAAATTAAGAATTCATCAGGAATTTTATTCTGAATATATAATTAAGAATATATAACTTATTTTTTAAAGCTCTTGATTGGAATATAATTGCTTAACACTGTTGTGCCAGTTTTTTCTGTACACCAAAGTGAATCAGCTGTATTTATACCTGTATCCCAATATGCCCTCCCTCCTGGGACTGCCTCCCACCCTCCCTATTCCAACCTTCTAAGTCATCATACGTCATCGAGTTAATCTCCCTATATTATGCAGCAACTTCCCACTAGCTATCTATTTTACATTTGGTAGTGTGTATATGTCACTGCTACTCTCTCACTTTGTCCCAGATTCCCCTTTGCCCCTCCGCAACACCCCATGCCCCCATCCTCAAGTCTGTTCTCTACATCTGCATCTTTATTCTTGCCCTGTCACTGGGTTCATCAGTGCCATTTTTTTTAGATTCCATATATATGAGTTAACATATGGTATTTGTTTTTCTCTTTCTGGTTTACTTTGCTCTGTATGACAGTCTCTAGGTCCATCCATCTCACTATGCATAATTCAATTTCACTCCTTTTTATGGCTGAGTAATACTCCATGAATATATGTGCCACATCTTCTTTATCCATTCATCTGCTGATGGACATTTAGGTTGCTTCCATGTCCTGGCTGTTGTAAATAGTGCTGCAGTGAACATTATGGTACATGTTTCTTTCTGGATTATGGTTTTCTCTGGGTATATACCTGGTAGTGGGATTACTGGGTCATGTGGTAGTTCCATTTTTAGTTTTTTGAGGAATCTCCATACTGTTTTCCATAGTGGCTGTATCAACTTACATTCCCACCAACAGTGCAGAAGAGTTCCCTTTTCTCTGCACCCTCTCCAGCATTTATTGTTTCCAGATTTTTTGATGATGGCCATTCTGACCGGTGTGAGGTGATCTACCTCATTGTGGCTTTGACTTGCATTTCTCTAATGATTAGTGATGTTGAGCATCTTTTCATGTGTTTGTTAGCCACCTGCATGTCTTCTTTGGAGAAATATCTTTTTAGGTATTCTGCCCATTTGTGGATTGGGTTATTTGCTTTTTTGATACTAAGCTGCATGAGCTGCTTGTATATTTTGGCAATTAATCCTTTGTAAGTTGCTTTGTTGGCAGGTATTTTCTCCCATTCTGAGGGTTGTCTTCTTGTCTTGTTTATGGTTTCTTTTGCTGTGCAAAAGCTTTTAAGTTTCATGAGGTCCCATTTGTTTATTTTTTATTTTATTTCCATTATTTTAGGAGGTGGGTCAAAAAGGAGCTTGCTTGATTTATATTATAGAGTGTTCCGCCTATGTTTTCCTCTAAGAGTTTTATAGTGTCTGGCCTTACATGTGGGTCTTTAATCCATTTGGAGTTTATTTGTGTGTATGGTGTTAGGAAGTGTTCTAATTTCATTCTTTTACATGTTGCTGTCCAATTTTCCCAACACCACTTATTGAAGAGGATGTCTTTTTTCCATTGTATATTCATGCCTCCTTTGTCAAAGATAAGGTGCCCATATGTGTGTGGGTTTACCTCTCGGCTCTCTGTTCTGTTCCATTGATCTATATTTCTGTTTTTATTTCAGTACCATACTGTCTTGATCACTGTAGCCTGGTAGCATAGTTTGAAGTCACGAAGCCTGATTCCACTAACTCCGTCTTTCCTTCTCAAGATTACTTTGGCTATTCGGGGCCTCTTGCATTTCCATACAAATTGTAAGATTTTTTGTTCTAGTTCTGTGAAAAATGCCATTGGTAATTTGATGGGGATTGCATTGAATCTGTAAATTGCTTTGGGTAGTATAGTCATTTTCACAATGTTGATTCGTCCAGTCCAAGAACATGGTATGTCCCTCCATCTGTTTGTATCATCTTTGATTTCTTTCATCAGTGTCTTATAGTGTTCTGCCTACAGGTCTTTTGCCTCCTTAAGAAGGTTTATTCCTAGGTATTTTATTCTTTTTGTTGCAGTGGTAAATGGGAGTGTATCCTTAATTTCTCTTTCTGCTCTTTTGTTGTTAGTGTATAGGAATGCAAGAGATTTCTGTGCATTCATTTTGTATCTGGCTACTTTACTAAATTCATCGATTATTGCAAGCAGTTTTCTGGTAGAATCTTTAGGGTTTTCTATTTATAATATGTCATCTGCAAAGAGTGACAATTTTACTCTTCTTTTCTAATTTGGGTTCCCTTTATTTCGTTTTCTTCTCTGATTGCTGTGGCTAAAACTTCCACCATTGAATAATAATGGTGAGAGTGGGCACCCTTGTCTTGTTTCTGATCTTAGAGGGAATGCTTCCAGTTTTTCACCATTTAGAATGATGTTGGCTGTTGGTTTGTCATATATAGCTTTTATTATGTTGAGGTAATTTCCTTCTATGCCCATTTTCTGGAGAGTTTTTATCATAAATAGGTGTTAAATTTTGTCAAAAGATTTTTTTGTGTCTATTGAGATTATCATATGATTTTTATCCTTCAATTTGTTAATATGATGTATCACATTGATTTGTGTATATCGAAGAATCCTTGCATTCCAGGGATAAACCCCACGTGATAATAGTGTGTGATCTTTTTAATGTGCTGTTGGTTTCTATTAGCTTGTATTTTGTTGAGGATTTTTGTGTCTATATTCATCAGTGATATTGGCCTGTAATGTTCTTTTTCTGTGACATCTTTGCCTGGTTTTGGTATCAGGTTGATGGTGGCCTCGTAGAATGAGTTTGGGAGTGTTCCTCCTTCTATATTTTGGAAGAGTTTGAGAAGGATGAGTGTTAGCGCTTCTCTAAATGTTTGATAGAATTCACCTGTGAATCCATTTGGCCCTGGGCTTTTGTTTGTTGGGCGATTTTTAATCACAGTCTCAATTTCCGTACTTGTGATTGGTTTGTTCATATGTTCTATTTCTTCCTGGTTCAGTCTTGGAAGATTGTCCTTTTCTAAAAATTTATCCATTTCTTCCAGGTTATCCCACTTATTGGCATATAGTTGCTTGTAGTAGTCTCTCATGATCTTTTGTATTTCTGCAGTGTCCGTTGTTACATCTCCTTTTTCATTTCTAATTCTGTTGATTTGGGTCTTCTCCCTTTTCTTCCTGATGAGTCTGGCTAATGCTTTATCAATTTTGTTTATCTTCTCAAAGAACCAGCTTTTAGTTTCATTGATCTTTGCTATTGTTTCCTTCCTTTCTTTTTCGTTTATTTCTGCTCTGATCTTTATGATTTCTTTCCTTCTGCTCACTTTGGGGTTTCTTTGTTCTTCTTTCTCTAATTGTTTTAAGTGTAAGTTTAATTTGTTTATTCAGTATTTTTCTTGTTTCTTGTGGTAGGGTTGTATTGCTATAAACGTCCCTCTTAGAACTGCTTTTACTGCATCCCATAGGTTTTGGGTTGTTGTGTTTTCATTGTCATTTGTCTCTAGATATTTTTTGATTTCCTCTTTGATTTCTTCAGTGATTTCTTGATTGTTTAATAGCATAGTGTTTAGTCTCCATGTGTTTGTATTTTTTACAGTTTTTTCAGGTATTTGATATCTAGTCTCATGGCGCTGTGGTCAGAAAAGATGCTTGATACGATTTCAGTTTTCTTGAATTTACCATGGCTTGATTTGTGACCCAAGATGTGATCTGTCCTGGAGAATGTTCTGTGTGCACTTGCGAAGAAAGTGTATTCTGTAGTTTTTTGGTGGAAT
The DNA here is from genome assembly GCF_030028045.1 of Hippopotamus amphibius kiboko. Classification (NCBI taxonomy): domain Eukaryota; kingdom Metazoa; phylum Chordata; class Mammalia; order Artiodactyla; family Hippopotamidae; genus Hippopotamus; species Hippopotamus amphibius. The sequence goes on from NC_080195.1 coordinate 19,413,436, forward strand.
GTCATATAAATATCAATTAAGTTGAGATGGTCTAATGTGTCATTTAAAGCTTGTGTGTCCTTATTCATTCTCTGTGTGGATGATCTGTCCATTGATGTAAGTGGGGTGTTAAAGTCTCCTACTATTATTGTGTCGATTTCCCTTTTTATGGCTGTTAGCATTTGCCTTGTGTATTGAGGTGCTCCTTTGTTGGGTGCATAGATATTCACAATTCTTATATCTTACTCTTGGATTGATCCCTTGATCATTATGTAGTGTCCTTCTTTGTCTCTTTTAATAGTCTTTACTTTAAAGTTTAACTTGTCTGATATGAGTATTGCTACTCCAGCTTTCTTTTGACTTCCATTTGCATGGAATATCTTTTTCCATCCCCTTACTTTCAGTCTGTATGTGTCCCTAGGTCTGAAGTGGGTTTCTTGTAGGCAGCATATAGAAGGGTCTTGTTTTTGTATCCATTCAGCCAGTCTGTGTCTTTTGGTTGGAGCATTTCATCCATTTACATTTAAGGTGATTATTGACATGTGTGTTCCTATTATCATTTTCTTAATTGTCTTGGGTTTATTTTTGTGGGTCTTTTCCTTTTCTTGTGTTTCCTGCCTAGAAAAGTTCCTTTCGCAATTGTTGTAAGTCTGGTTTGGTGGTGCTGAATTCTCTTAACTTTTGCTTGTCTGTAAAGCTTTTGATTTCTCCCTCAAATCTGAATGAGATTCTTGCTGGGTAGAGTACTCTTGGCTGTAGATTTTTCTCTTTCAAGACTTTAAGTATATCTTGCCACTCCCTTCTGGCCTGCAGAGTTTCTACAGAAAGATCAGCTGTTATCCTTATGGGTTTTCCCTTATATGTTAATTGTTGGTTTTCTCTTGCTGCTTTTAATATTTTTTCTTTGTCTTTAATTTTCATTAGTTTCATTAATATGTGCCTTGGTGTGTTTCTCCTTGGCGTCATTTTGTATGGGACTCTCTGTGCTTCTTGGACTTATTTCCTTTCCCATGTTGGGGAAGTTTTCCACTATAACCTCTTCAAATATTTTCTCAGACCCTTTCTTTTTTTTCTTCTTCTTCTGGGACGCCTACGATTTGAATGTTGGTGTGCTTAAATGTCACCAAGGTCTCTGAGATTGTCTTCCCTTCTTTTTATTTTTTCTTTTTCCTGCTCTGTGGCAGTTATTTCCCCATTGTATCTTCCAACTCACTTACTCTTTCTTCTGCTTCAGTTATTGTGCTGTTTTTACCATCTAGAGTATTTTTAATTTTAGTTATTATGTTGTTTATTACTGTTTGTTTGCTGTTTAGTTCTTCTAGGTCCTTATTAAATGTTCCTTGTGTTTTCTCTATTTTTTTTTTCTAGATTTTGTATCATCTTTACTATCATTACTCTGAATTCTTTTTCAGTCAGTTTTCCTATTTCCTCTTCATTTATTTGGTCTTGTGGGTTTTTATCTTGCTCCTTTGCCTGCAAGGTGTTTCTTTTCTTTCTCATTTTGTCTAATTTATAGTATTTACTGTCTCCTTTTCCTATGCTGCCTAGTAGTAATTCCTCGTTTCTGCTCTCTGCCCCCTGTGGTGCGGTTGGTCCAGTGTCTTGAGTAGGGTTCCTGGTGGGGGGGGTCTGGTGCCTCCTTTCTGTTGTGTGAATCTGAGTCTTTTCTTTCTGATGAGCAGGGCCATTTCAGGTGGTGTGTTTTTGGGTATCTGTGAGCTTAATATGACTTTAGGTAGTCTTTATGCTGATGGGTGGGTTTGTGTTCCTGGCTTGTTTGTAGTTTGGTGTGAGGTATCCAGCAGTGACAGTTGCAGACAATCGGGCGAAGCCAAGTCTTAGACTCTGATAGAGGCCTCCATGAGAATTCTCTGCAGTTAATCTTCCCTGTGTATGAGGACTCGATAGGGGTCTAACGTCCTGGATTCAGTGCTCCCTCCCCAGAGCCTCCAACTTGACTTCTGGTCAGGTAATCCAGACTCCAGACGTCACGTGTTCCAGCAATAAAGGGGATTAAAAAAGACTATCCAAGCCCCAGACTAATGGCAAAGGGTGAAGTCAAACAAATACTAAATCAAAGAAACATGTACATGCGAAAGAAGCACAAATACTGAACCCAATACCACATAAAGCAGTAGAACAGCCTGACAGAAGAACCCCAGATCGCAGTCAGACAATCAAAGAGAAAACCAACAAAAATTCAAAACCAAAAAAAAAATAAAATAAAATAACCCAAAACACACACAAACACAAAACCAGGGAAATTGTGAAAACAAGGATCAAATATAATAAAGAGCAAGAGAACAACCAGACAGACTGAAGATCCCCAAAACGAAATCATACGATTATGATTGCAACTAAGATAAAGACAAAACCTAATAACAAAAACCAAAGCAGTGTGTCCTCTGAAGAATAAAGCAAGGAAACGGAGCAGACCAATAATATTGATTAAAAGTATAGTAAGATAAAATAAAATAAAGAGCGAGAGAATACAGAGCAACAGAAGAGCATAGTATGACTGGAAATATAAAAAGAAAAAGAAAAAAAATAGAAATGTGTAAAAGATAAAGAAAAGAAGACAGGAGAGATAAACTCAACACCACAAAGAAGCTAGCTTGAAATAGAAATGTATAAAGAGGCTAAAAATAAAAATAGAAGTAAAAAATAGAATAAAAAATGTGTTATAAAATGTGTAGATCCCTTAGGACTAAGATCATAATTAAAAAAGAAAAAAGAAAAAAAGCTAGAACTGATCGCAGAATGGATCAGATCCATAGAATTAATAATATTAATTTTGTTTCCTTGGGGTCTCAGCTGTAAGTGTCCTTGTACCCGCCTTGGGCCTCAGGCCACCTTTGCCTTCGCAAGAGGCCCTCTTCTGCCTCTGGGTTGGACTCTGGCCCTGCTGTGGGTCCTATGCGGTCCACTTAAGCTCTTATCTTGCCCAATTCCTGTGTGTGCTTGTCCATAGCTGCCAGAGCTAGACCTTTTTCATTTGTGGGAACATTCATTGTTTACTCAGATATTCCAAAGACACCGTGTCCCTCTAGCTAATCACGGGGATTTAGTCTGCAGTGTATATATCTGATGGAAAAATTTTAGAACCTATTCCTTAGTCCCCCTGTCCCTGGTGTTCAGCTTTGGTTTTGTCCCTGCTTCTAAGTGTGGTGTAATTGTCAGAGCCTGGTCCTGAGGCTGCCTTGGAGCTCTTTGGCTCTGCCTCAGTAAGGGTTGCCTTTATTGTTCATCTGCAGATTGAGGTATGTGCGGAGAGAGAGGCTTTGATAGTGGCTCCTCTCCCTGTATGTGACTCAACAGTAGTGCCCTGCTTGGATCGCGAGAGCCCCAGGTGTGACGCCAAATGCACAGGGATGCTGACAGCCACAGGTATAGGAAATCTGGCCTTAGTGAGGTTCTTTTCTGGTACCTGGTGCAAGGTGCCTGATGGGCATCCCTTGGGGGCTTTTTGTATTACTCTGTGACCAGCCAGGCTTCCTTTGTTGTTCATGTGTAGGCCCTGCTGTGTAGGGAGAGAGAGGGTTCAATAGGGTCTCCTTCCCCTGGGAGTGAGTGAACACTAGTGCCCTGCCTGGGTCGTGGGAGCCCTGGCAGCGGTGGCAGTGCCTATTGCAGAGGGAGGCCAGCGGGCTCAGGTGTAAGCAGAATGTCTCCAGAGCTGGACCACTCTGCGGACTTCTGGCTCTCGGCTGCAGGCACACCAGGCCAGCCCTGTCAGGGGGGTTTTCTACCCCTTGTCAACTGCAGCATCCAAGCCCAGTGGGGGCCTCCCTTTGTTTGTTGCAGGCGCAGAGAGAGAGGCCACACCTGTGCCTCCTCCCTCAGGCCTGTGAGTCAGCAGTAGCAAGCCGCCACCATGGCTACCCAGCTTTCTGTGGTACGCATTCTCCACTGCAGATTTCTTCTCTCCTGTCCCCTCAGTCCGTCTCCCCACAGCCAACAATGTTTCTCACCCTGAACTAGTTTTCCGGTTCCCATGTTCCAGCTCCCAGACCCCCTGTACAGCTGTGAGCCCATGTCTCAGTTCGGGACACCCTGAGCCGTGGTACGGACCCTCTGTGTGTTTCTCAGTCTTTCCTGTCTTCCATAGATTGGCTGCTTCACCCTCTTTGGACAGTCCCAAATGCCTCCCTTTTGCCCTAATCAAATTCCTCATTTGAGAGGGGGTTTCCCCCTCATATAAGGGAGGTTTCCCTGAATTCAGCAATCTCTCCTCTGTTTCAGCCCCCCTGCCCCAGGGTGTAGGACCATCCCTTTCCTTTCTTCTCCTCCTCTTTCACCTATTTCTCCCCCTCTGCCCTGCCTAGTTATGTTGGGATCTTTGCAGTCCTCTCTGGTGTCCAAGGTCTTCTGCTGATATTCACCTGGTTTTCTGTGTGAATTACTGCATCTTCTGATGTATTCCTGATGCATCTGTGGAGAGAGATGCATTCCATGTCCTTCTACTTTGCTGCCATCTTCCCCCGCCCCGAATATATAATTTTGCAAATAAATTTAAAACATTTATGCTGAAATTTCTTTTTAATGAGTTTAGGAAATAAATGAAAGGTGAAATTTTGCTTCTAGTTCACAAAAAGAGTAAGTATGTATATTATTTGATAATGAGATGTTTTGCATGGCATTTTGGACCACATCTATAATCTTTTATGAAAGGATTAAGTTATTTGGGAATAACATTATTTATACCAAAACATTATGCTATACTCTCTGTACTTGGAAGCAATGTTGTTTTCAGGAAAGACACAAGGGATCAACAGTGTATTTTCCCAAACAAAGTCAGGGCAAAGAATTTGCAGAAAAAGCTGAGGGCCGCAATTCAAGTAGCATTTTCCCCTTATGTCTAACTTAAACCTATTTTAAGGTAAACACATTTTATAATACACTTCAGGGTGGATAACAGTGTAAGATTATAAATTGAGAAAGAATATGACTATCTTTATGCAAAAATAAATAAGTAATTTCCTTTAACTGACTCTTTCATTTATTCCACACTCCAAATGGCCATTCCATCATCTAATACTATTGAATAAATGACCCAGAATCCCTGATATACAATATTACTAATTATGAGGAAGGGCATGATTAGAATTTGTTTTAACCCTCTTGAAGTAAATACTTCCCATAAGTCTCTTCCTTCTTTTCTGCTGTTTTTTCCAAGTTCCTGTCACTTTTACCCAAGTCCAGCAATGTATCTCCTCTCTTTATAATATTTCTGAATTATTTCATGGGCAGTTGAAAAAACCATCATATTCCTATACACCACTGTTAGCTCCCATACCAGCTGTCCTTCCAAATTCTGAGATTTGAGTCTTTGGGGATAATTTTCCAGTTTTTTTAAAGAACTGATTGAAGAGTTTCTAATTTTTTATCCATCTTAGTGGCTAATACCTATCTCTCCATCTATCTAACAATTATATATCTGTCTATTCTTCAACAAAGAGACTCAGCTACACCCTGAGTTACTTTAATAGCCATCCCATTAGCATATACATTTTTTTGGTCAGTACTTTTATTTGGAGGGGTCAGGATTTTAAAATTTATGTTCTGTTACACACTAACCAAAGCCAATATATCATCCACAATTTTTGGCTCTTTTTGATAACTACTGGTATCCTTCAATGATTAGAGGTGAGACTCATAAGTTTTATGTGCTGCTATAAACTATTAGATGTGGTGGGAAGTCTTAGAAAGAATTTGGTGCACCTATTGTCATTTATTTGTTAGTAGTCATGTGAACATTTTAAAACCTGTTGCTTAATGAAATTTCAGTTCTCTGTCCTTTTAGTTGCTCTGACAACATATAACATGAAAAGATCATTGAGACAAATGCTATAGTAACTAAAGGCAAGTTTTAGTCAAACTTATTGTGGGCATAGGCATTTACTGGGCAAAACAGTTTAAAATAAATAAGATGCCTCTTAATATTTACATTGATTTATATATTAAAATGGTGAATCATAATTATTGATAGATATTACCAATTAATGAGTGGTTTTTGCCCTCTCCAAAAAAAATTGACTGCCAGAATTTATTCCTGGTACTAGATGTAAACAAGAATCATTTTCCCATAACTTGTTTCATGTCTTATTTTCACTTATTTTAAATAGAACACTTCCTTTTCTTGCACAGTTGGTTTACATTAATGTGACATTTCCTGCACATGAAAAAGAAAAAATGTATATATAAAATCTCTAATTTGTACAATCTGCTGTTTAAGTCCCATTTGTATATGTGTCTGATATATTGCTTGGCACAGTTTTATGAATTTTTTCCCCAAATAACTGCAGTCCTTCACACATCGTGTATATACAATCTTTAAATAAAATTTTGACTTAGCAATTTTTTCCATCTGAAAGTAGGTAAACTTTTAACAGTAACTAAAAATGCTCTACTGTCATAGAGAAAAAATTTGTACCCCTAAATTTTATTTTCTTAATGCCCTTGTCTTCTTATCAGCACAGGGCAATGACCTTGTGTGTGGTGACTTACCAGACCTGTTTAGGAGGCACCTGCATGGATAATGGAGAATTTTCTTTTTGTTCCTTCAACTCATAAAACTGCTACCACCAGTGAGTCATCACAGGAGGATTTTATTGGCCAATTACTTCCTAAGTATGCTTATATAATTTAGAGTTCATTAAGGATGATAGAAGAGTCTCCCAACTAAAAGTTGTAACTTGACCCAAGATTTTATAGTTCATAAGTATAATTGAACTAATATTTATGCTGCAAATGTGCCAAATTTAAGAGTAACAGGAATTAAAACTCTCTTCCTTTGAGTAAGCATTCTTTCACAGCATAAATTTCAACTTATTAAACAAAATCTTATTGTTAATAAATTAGATTATAAATTCTCAAAGCCTGAGCTATTTAAACAGTCCACAGGAAAAAAAAGTCATATTTAGTAGACAAGGTTTTTAATTGATAGTATAAATCTTATCAATCAGAGAATACAAATTAATCAAAAACATTTTAATTTCAACATTCCTACAATGTGTTTTTATGGGAAGAGCCTATTTTTTAAAGAGATTCTGAATTTTGGTGCATGTTACCGTTGGAAATGTAGATAAAAGCCAGTGATATTCATGAATATTAAATTGCAGTTGCATTTGTCTTTGTCTTCAGTGATCAAAGATCTTCCAGATTTCCTATTGTGATCTAAAAATGAGATTCAACGTGAGTTTCACTGTCTGAATTGAAATCAGACCTGATATGTATTTTAAACTGATAAGCCTTCAATGGTTTCCGCATTGATGGGTTAACTGATTTTTTTAATATATGGGCTAATAGATATAATCAGGGCTGTCATACAGCCAGTGCACAGCAGTACAGTTGAGTTGGTTGTTTAGAAAACAGAATCCTTGGTGCTGTTGGTGTGTTGATTTTGATGGGTTGGTTTCTGTGCCATACAGGTTACTGAATATCACTATCAGGTAATAAGCTTCCTGCCAACTGTTATTGACTGAAGTATCCCTTTCAGCATAATTCACTCAGCAAATGAATGAAGAAATGGTAGAAACTAGAGCCACTGGAGGTTTATCAAATCATTATTTAGGGAAAGTAAATAATTTGATTTTTGAATGTTACTTTCAGTTCATAACTTATTTCTTTCAAAATGTACTCAGTGTTTATAGTTATCAATGTTCTCTATTTTGGTTTTTCTATTAAAAAAAAACTACTACCTAGAGTCAGATAGATATCATTTACACTGATAAAATTTTTATGGAAAATATATTAAAAATTACTCTGATAGTTTATGGTATTCATAGAATTTCCAACCTCCAAGAGTAACTAGAGAAAATTTGGGTTCACTGAAGGGTCTCCTCGTAGAGAATGAGGAATATCCGCATATCATATATTTTCACCAGTAGGTACCGTGTGCTAAAATCACTCACTGTGTGTCTGTGCCCCTTCATCTCTTTGCTCTTGTTGTGGTGTTTAAACATTTGCCTCTTCTCCTCATCCTCTTTCTTTGTCTCTTCCCTGCTTTTTTCTCCTTCCCTCTCTCCCTCCCTTCCTCCCTTCCTCATTCTCAGGTATAGGCTTCTATACCTGCTGCCTTGTCTTCCTACCCTCCTCTTTCCTATTTATCCTCCTGGGTAGGAAAAAAAAAAACGATTTTGTCACTTAGCCCCTTAAGCCCTCCAGATCAGACACTGACCCTAGCATAGCAATTTACTGCAGGGAACCTCAGAACCCCTAGCTGCTTTTCTCTGCAGGGGTAAGTGAATGGTCAAGCTCTCTCTAGCTTGTGTAGTGCACTTCCGTTGTCTGTGAAGGAAATGGCTACTTATTTTCAAAGATCAGCATCTTTGTAGAGGCTTCTCTGAGTCATAGTCCTCCTTTATTATAGCAATTTACAGATCTCTTGACTGGACTATAAAATCTTTAAGGCCAGGAAATCCTTTACTCATTTTATGTATCTTCAAAGTGTAGTAGTTGTTATATAAATATTTGATGGATAGATGAAAGAAGAGAGGGAGGGAGGTGGGAAGGAAGGACTACAGGCAGGAAATGCTTAAACTGCAAGTTGATGTAGTGATTGTGAGAATTATCAAACATTTTAACCCATAATTTCTCCTAAAATACATGTTCATTGCACCCAGTTGGTATTATGTAAGGATTTTTGATAAATTATGATTAAGGCAGCTGTTATGTCATTAACCTTGACTCCAGGAACACAGTGACAATTCCTTTTTAAATAAAATGGTTCTCTTTTCAAAAATAACTAAAATTAAATATGGTAAGAAACCTATTATTCAAATAGCCTATTATCCCAGTCATCTTGGCAACCTCTTATTACTATATATTTTCGTCATTCTCATACATTTACTTATTGATAAACCTAAATGTCCTAAATTTATTTCCCTAACAAATTTCTTCTCCAAATTCCAGGCTCAACTATTCAGCTGCCTACAACTTTCTCACTTGGATGCCTGTAATATGCAGTCATCTTCAACAGAGGGTGTGTCACCCACCAAATTATTCTTTTATACCCACCTCTAGTCCCCAGCAAGTATTCTCTATCTTGCAGATTGGCACCCCATTCATCCTGTCAACCCAAACAGCCGGGGATTATTCTTAAACTATTGTCTCACCACTCACATATAATCCTTTATCAAATCCCTTTGATTTTACTCATTCTAGAATCTTTTCACTTCTACTCCTCTCATCCAAGTTCAGAAATCATCTTTCATATTACTCTTGCTTTTTAAAATCTTCTTTCCACACTGAAACCCAAAGAATATTTTTAAGGACACAAACCTAATTATATTGCTCTCTTGCTCAGTGACTTCTCATTGATTCCAGAATAAAGTACCAAATCCTTCGCTGAACCTACATACTTATGCAAAGTCCAACTTCCAGACCTCTCTAATTCGTCCTTGTACCGCGTTTGCTACTGCTTTCTAAGATTCAGTCACCGTCTCCACTGTGTTGCACCTTGGCACAGGCTCTTCCTATTGCACAGGTGTTTCTTTCCATCACTGTGTGCCCGGATCATTTCTTCTCTTTGTTGAAACTCATCTTAAAATTTACCTCCTCAGAGTACCTTACTGGATGACCCAATCTATACACCTTAAGCACATCTGTTTCTTCACTTAATCACAATACTAATTAAATGATTTTATGTTAGCATTAACTTTTAAATAGTATATAAACTTCATGAAGACAAGGAGTACGTCCCTTTTTTTAATGCATCGGATACTTTCAAAGCCAGTGATGTGTATACTCATGCCAAAAGCTTTAGGAGAGGATAACAATGGCCTTTAGTTGATAAGATAAAGTTGTAGGGAAAGATAGAGTTTAGTATCATGGCTGTGTGGTCTGTGCAGAGATATATGCATTATATCTTATTATCTTCATTATAATCTATACCTGTTGACTATCTAATGGTTAGAAATAGAAATAGCATTGAACTCTAATTTGACCTGTATACTAACTAGGTTGAAGGCACAATTTGGGAGCCTGTCTCACCATCCACATGTTGGTGAGGGAAAGAACTCAGAGAATAGAAGAAACAAATCATCCCCATCTATAGCGTATTGCTCTAAGAAAACCCTGCAAAAAGTGTAAAGGAGGGGACTAGATGTTACAAACTATTCTTAGGGGAGACTCAGTGTAACAGGTTGACTTTAATTGTTATTGCTTAAGCTATGCTTTCACTGTTTGCCTGTTATCAGACAAGAACTTCCTGGGGAACACCAGACAATTTTGTCATCAGTGGCTCATTATGTATATGCTTATGTGTAATATTCACTGACCATTTACTTTGTGTTAGGCATTATATTAATTAAAATATTTACATGATTATCTCATTTATTTCTTTGAACACTATCAAACTAGTACTATTACCCTGTTTTTGCAGATGAGGAAAGAAAGGTGTAGAGAAGTTAAGAAGGTTTTCCATGATCAGTCAGCATGAAATGTAGAGTCAATATTTACCTCCAATAACCCTGCTTGACATCAGAGCTGATGCTACTGATTGTTATGTAGAGATAGGAGACAGGAACCTGGGAACCAGGCACTCTTCTTCCCCCAGATATCCTTAATTTAGGGGGACAAGAGGCAACTAAGGAGGTACATTCTCTTTCTTGAAAGTCAGCATTCCAGGGTAAGAGAAAGAGAACCTACATCATGACCAAAATAAAAGCAAATTAACCAAAATTCAACTCACCTACCTCTAGTAATTTCTTCACTTATTTGGAGGTGGGGGTGGGGGACGGTAATAAAAATAGTGGATTTTTGTTTACTTGGAGTTTTACCTTGCTTGTTAATACAGACTGGTCCAAAAACCTGAGTGAGTGCTGGATTGGGAGAATGGTTTGTCTTTCCTGTCTGTTTTTATCCTAGATTTTTTTTTTTTAACTTAAGCATGTTAATGAACTAATTCTCAACCCAGTAAACACATAAGGATCAGAGGAGCTTTTAATAAATACAGATGCCCAGTTTCCACATTAGATAGATCATCTAGACTCTCCATGGGTGAAACTCAGGCTTTGATGTTTTTAAAGGTTGCCCTGGAGTTACCAATGTGCAGTCTGGGCCGGGACTGCCATCTGCCACTTTAAGTTTACTATTTGAGACTATTATTACCTGTTCAGAAGTTCATAGCAAAGTGCCTAGCACATAGTAATCTTTCAGCATAGGTTAATAATTATTAATATTAGACTAAGTCCTTTTCTCTTCATACCTTTTTCTGGCATAAAGATGCAACACTCAGAATCTTTGGTCTTCCCCCCCAAATCTTTGGTCTTCCCAATTCAGCATAAAGTTTTCTAGCAGCCTTTACTGGTGATAGATACATAATTAGATAGACAGATATTTTTTGAAAAATCTTACTCTAAAGCTCTTCATTTCATCTTTGAATTTTTTGTCACCCTGGTTAACATAGTTGGTAAGCTTGCCTCAGACTGGAAATGTGTACGAACCACCCCACCCCATCCCCACACACATACACTGCTAATGACATATTAGAAACTGTTCTATTGTTTTAATTATTTAACTCATTTATTTCTTTTTTTTAGAAGTGTGTTACCTTTTTAAAATTATTTATTGGCTATGTTAGGTCTTCGTTGCTGTGCAGAGCTTTCTCTAGTTGCAGTGAGTGGGGCTACTCTTCAATATGGTGTGTGGGCTTTTCGTGGTGGCTTCTCTAGTTGTGGAGCATGGGCTCTAGGTGCATGGGCTTCAGTAGTTGTGGCACACGGGCTCAATAGTTGTGGCTTACAGACTCTAGAGCACAGGCTCAGTAGTTGTGGCGCATGGGCTTTAGTTGCTCCACGGCATATGGGATCTTCCCAGGCCAGGGATCGAACCCGTTTCTCCTGCATTGGCAGGAGGATTCTTACTGTGCCACCAGAGAAGTCCTTAACTCATTCAATTCTCATGCTATGCAATTTTAACCCAATTTATCAATGAGTTAACTAAGAACCTGAAGAGTTAAGTAATTTATCCAAGATTACAGGACAGAGGTAGGATTCGAACCCAGGTAGTATTCTTTTGGAGTTCCTGTCCTTAACTATCACATCAAATGACAGAACTTGATGGAAAGACATGTTATCAATAAAATCAAAATTAAGTTACTAAATTATTACTTATATGAAATTAACAATACTAATTATAGTGATATTTTATTAACTAAAATTCTGTGTAGCAAATTCTATCAAAATCTGCATTATTAATTACTAATGTTATTCTCAGTAAAATTTGAATTAAAGTAAGTAATATACCGTTCTTTTTGGTACTAGAAATTTCCACATTATATGTAAAAGATATAAAGGTTTATTTGTATTTAGAATCCACTTGGTTTTCAGTACTCCAGTTGTACAAACTGTTTATATTTTTAACATACCCCTCTGTCATTCTATAGCCTTTGAATTGTCAAGAACTTCTGAAGAGTAAAGAAATGTTTGTGTTTGGTTTTAACAAGGGAGAGAGGGTGTCATTTATTTATTTATGATTTTTGGTAAAAAAGATGACAAACATTTTACTTGACGTAGTTTCCAGAATCAACAAAACTATTTCTTTTCGCCTTAGTTGAGAAGCTTGTTTTGGTTCATCTGGGAATTTAAACAATTGCTCAGTGAGATCAATAACATTTCCCTTGGGTAATGTAAAAACTGTATCACCAATACAAAAGGCCCAGCAAACATCAGAAACAAAGAGGAAAAAAACAAAACAAAACAACTCATGTTCCTTGTGACCTGAAGAAACGACCTTTGGGGAGCAAATTTGGAGAATCCCTGTTTGTTTCTGTCTGGACTCATCACCAAGGGGACGCAGACAGGCTTTTTAAAAGCAGTGAAAGAGCATAGTCAATCTTTCTCTTTATGTCTGCACATTGACATTCAGTTATCTTTGTCAGATGGAAATGGATTTTATAATGATGAATTTATATAGGTTTGAAGTATGCTCTTTGCAAGACAACTGACAGAGGTTATGAGAGAGGTTTTATTTCATTAATTGTAATGGCTTAATTTCTCAAAGCAGTTTTTTATTTGAAAACTAATACTGAATATATATTTTTAAAAGTCTAAGTAATGTAGAACCATTGCACATCTCCTATATTTACTGAATGTTTTGTATTTGAATTTTCTTTAGTATCTTAAAGCTCAGCTGCAAGTTTTAAATTTAAGCTTTATACAACTATGTTTATTAAGTTAAATATTTCCCATGTTTTCTATAACGGTGTTTCAGTCTTCTTTAAAGGAAAATTCAAACCAGTCAGCAGTTGCTTTTGATATAGTTATCAATTATCTCCTGGACTTAAGAATGTTATAAATGGCATAGAAGTAAGAATCAAGGGAGGAAACTGTCACCACTGGAATAATAAGGCTAAGTAAAGTAGCATGGATAAAGCTGAAGTTATTAAGTAAAGTTGGCACTTTAGACTTTTGACATCTTATAAAAATACCCGTCTTGTGAAGAGATGATTCTTAGTGATGTTTTCTCCAAATCAGGAAAGTGAGGACATTAAATTACTTAACGTATTGATGCTATTTGACTCTGACAGAGGTGAATTATAGTATTTATCATAGCTAAAAAAGGTCATGGGCACTTAATCAGTGTGGTTCTTATCTCTTGCCTGAGGCTCAGTATTGGATCCTTGATAAATGCAACATTTATAAAGTTTTATGAAAAAATTCTAAAGTTATGGAGAACATGAAAGCTGTAGCTAATTATTCATAATCTAGCACAAATACTATTAAAATATAGTTCCATTTCTTTTAAAGAGAGAAAATGTATTTGTCACTTTTTTGGCCTGTGTTAATTTCTATTGCTGCTGTAACACCTTGCCACACTTTGTGGTTTAAAACAGGATAAATTTATTATCTCACTACTTTATACATCAGAAATTTGACAAGAGTCTCACTGGGTTAATCCAAGTTGTTGGCAGGACTGTTTCCTTTGCAGAGGCTCCAGGAAAGAATCCATCCCCTTGCCTCTTCCAGCTTCTAGAAGCCACCCACATTCCCTGGCTTTTAGCCCCCTTCTTCTATCCTCAAAACAACAAGGTAGCATTTCTCTGATCCTACTCCTATAGCTGATCTCTTTTTCTGACCACTGACTGAAAAGCTTCCCTGCTTTTGTGGACCCATGTCATTTGATTGGACCCACTTGGATAATCCAGGAAACCTGCCCTTCTCAAGGTCCTTAACTTAATCACATATGCAAAGTCCCCTTAGCTGTGTAAGGTGGGTATTCACTGGGTTAGAGTGTGGACCCTGCTCCATTCTGCCAAACACATGGACTATATGGAAGAATAGCTCCATTGTAGTTGGCTATTGGCTTAGCAGTTTTTATTTGTAGTGTGGATACTTCTTTCTCTAATCACCACCCAATCATATCCATATTTTTAAAACCATGGAATGTTAGATTTGGGAAGGAAACATAGAGAACAACTAGTTCAGACTTTCCATTTTAAGGGTGAGATGGACAAAATTCACCACTGAAAGTAACTGATCACAGGTATTGTGTTTTTTTTTAAAAGACTGTTTTTTATAGCAGTTTTAGGTTACAACAAAATTGAGCAGAAGGTACGTAGATTTGCCATATAACCCCTACCCACACTTATGCATAGCCTCGCCATTATCAACATTCCCCACCAGAGTGATGCATTTCTTACAGTTGATGAACCTGTATTGACACATCATTATCACCCAAAGTCTATAGTTTACATTAGAGTCTATTCTCAGTATTGTATAGTCTGTAGATTTGGACAAATATATAATTATATATATATATGTGTGTATATATATATCCATAATTATGGTATCGAACAGATAATTTCACTGCCTCAAATATCCTCTGTGCTCTATCTATTCATCTCTACTCATTGCCAACCCCTGGTGACCATTGATCTTTTTATGATCTCCATAGTTTTGTCTTGTCCAGAAGGTCATGCACTTGGAATCACACAAGTACATAGCCTTTTCGAATTGGCTTATTTCGCTTATTGATATGCATTTGTTTCCTCCATGTCTTTTCAAGGTTTGATAGCACATTTCTTTTTAATGCTGAGTAATATTCCATTGTCTGGATGTACCATAGTTTATCTATTCCTACTGTTTTAGTCTATTCAGAGTGCTGTAACAGAAAGCCATAGACTACGTGTAAACAACAGAAATTTATTTCTGGAGGCTAAGTCTAAGATCAAGGTGCAGGCGGATTCCATGTCTGGTGAGGATCTGTTTCTTGGTTGATAGATGGCAATCTTTTTGCTGTATTCTCATATGCCAGAAGGAGCAGGAGACCTCTCTGAGGTCTCTTTTATAAGGGCATTAATTGCAATCATAAGGGCTTTGCTTTCATGACCTAATCACTTTCCACTGGTCCTATCTCCTAGTACCATCACATTGGGGATTAGATTTCAACATCTGAATTGTGAGAAGACACTAACTTTCAGTCTATAGCAGCTACTGGAGGACATCTTCTGGCTACTTCTAAGTTTTGGCAGTTATGAATAAAGCTGCTATAAGCATTGTGTGCAAGTTTTGTGAGGACATGTTTTCAACTCCTTTGAGTAAATACCGGGGAGTGCCATTGCTGGATCATATGGTGAGAGTCACAAACTTCTAAACTGTCTTTCAAAGTGGCTGTACCATTTTACATTTCTGTTAGCAGTGAATGAGAGTGCCTACTCTCCACATTCTCATCAGCATTTTCTGTTGTCAGGGTATTAATTCTTTAATGGTGAGGACCATATTTCCTAATTTGCTATTAAATTGTTAAAAATTTATCATACTTTAAGAAATAAGTTCCAATGCAGTTTTACATGGAAACAAGCCTTATTTTTTCTTCTGTATTTATTGTTTCTCCACAGATGTCTAAAATCTAATGCTTAGGTGTACCAGTAATATTTTGAATGATAAACTATTAAGAAAACAAAACATTTAATTTTGTTTTTTTTTAATTTTTATTATTTTTTCCTTATTAGTAATGTATATATGGCGATCCCAATCTCCTAATTCATTTCCCCCCAACCCTCCCTGCTTTCCCCACTTGGTGTCCATATGTTTGTTCTCTACATCTGTGTCTCTATTTCTGCCTTGCAAACTGGTTGATTTGTACCATTTTTATATATTCCGCATATATGTGTTAATATACAATATTTGTTTTTCTCTTTATTACTCACTTCACTCTGTATGACAGTCTCTAGGTCCATCCATGTCTCTAGAAATGTCCCAGTTTCCTTGCTTTTTACAGCTGAGTAATATTCCATTGTATGTATGTACCACATCTTCTTTATCCGTTCATCTGTTGATGGACATTAAGGTTGCTTCCATGTCCTGGCTATTGTAAATAGTGCTGCCATGAGCATTGGAGTGCATGTGTCTTTTTGAATTATGGTGTTCTCTGGGTATATGCCCAGTAGTGGGATTGGTGGGTCATATGGTAGTTCTAGTTTTAGTTTTGCAAGGAACCTCCATACTGTTCTCCATAGTGGTTGTATCAATTTACATTCCCACTAGCAATGCAAGAGCGTTCCTTTTTCTCCACACCCTCTCCAGCATTAATCGATTTTCTGATGATGCCCATTCTAACCGGTATGAGGTGATACCTCATTGTAGTTTTGACTTGCATTTCTCTAACAATGAGTGATGTTGAGCAGCTTTTCATGTGCCTGTTGGCCATCCGTATGTCTTCTTTGAAGAAATGTCTCTTTAGGTCTTCTGCCCATTTTTTGATAGGGTAGTTTGTTTTTTTGATATTGAGCTGCATGAACTCTTTATAAATTTTGGAGATTAATCCTTTGTTGATTCGTGAGCAAATGTTTTCTCCCATTCTGAGGGATGTCTTTTTGTCTTGCTTATAGTTTCCTTTGCTGTGCACAAGCTTTGAAGTTTCTTTAGGGGGTGGACCAAAAAAGATCTTGCTGTAATTTATGTCAAAGAGTATTCTTCCTATGTTTTCCTCTAGGAGTTGTATAGTGTCTGGCCTTACATTTAGGTCTTTAATCCATTTTGAGTTTATGTTTCTGTGTGGTGTTAGGGAGTGTTCTAATTTCATTCTTTAACATGTAGCTTCCCAGCACCACTTATGGAAGAGGCTGCCTTTTCTCCATTGTATATCCTTGCCTCCTTTGTCATAGATTAGTTGACCGTAGTTTATCTCTGGGCTTTCTATCCTGTTCCATTGATCTATATTTCTGTTTTTGTGCCAGTACCATACTGTCTTGATCACTGTAACCTTGTAGTATAGCCTGAAGTCGGGAAGCCTGATTCCACCAACTCCGTCTTTCCTTCTCAAGATTGCTTTGGCTGTTTGCGGTCTTTTGCATTTCCATGCAAATCGTAGAATTTCTTGTTCTAGTTCTGTGAAAAATGCCATTGGTAATTTGATGGGGATTGCATTGAATCTGTAAATTGCTTTGGGTAATATACTCATTTTCACAATGTTGATTCTTCCAATCCAAGAACATGGTATGTCCCTCCATCTGTTTGTATCGTCTTTGATTTCTTTCATGAGTGTCCTATAGTTTTCTGAGTACAGGTCTTTTACCTCCTTGGTTAGGTTTATTCCTAGGTATTTTATTCTTTTTGTTGCAGTGGTAAATGGGATTGTCTCCTTAATTTCTCTTTCTGATCTTTCATTCTTACTGTATAGGAATGCAAGAGATTTCTGTGTGTTAATTTTGTATCCTGCAACTTTACTGAATTCATTGATTAGCTCAAGTAGTTTTCTGCTGGCATCTTGAGGATTTTCTATGTATAGTATCATGTCATCTGCGACCAGTGACAGTTTTACTTCTTCTTTTCCAATTTGGATTCCTTTTATTTCTTTTACTTCTGTGATTACTGTGGCCAGGACTTCCAAAACTATGTTGAATAGTAGTGGTGAGAGTGGATGTCCTTGTCTTGTTCCTGATCTTAGAGGGAATGCTTCCCGTTTTTCCCCATTGAGAATGATGTTTGCTGTGGGTTTCTCATATATGGCCTTTATTATGTTGAGGTAGGTTCCCTCTCTGCCCACCTTCTGGAGAGTTTTTATCATAAATGGGTGTTGAATTTTGTCAAAATCTTTTTCTGCATCTATTGAGATGATCATGTAGTTTTTATCCTTCAATTTGTTAATATGGTGTATCACAGTGATTGATTTGCATATATTGAAGAATCCTTGCATTCCAGGGATAAACCCCACTTGATCCAGGTGTATGATCCTTTTAATGTATTGTTGGATTCTGTTAGCTAGTATTTTGTTGAGGATTTTTGCATCTAAATTCATCAGTGATATTGGTCGTAATTTTCTTTTTTTGTAGTATCTTTGTCTGGTTTTGGTATCAGGGCGATGGTGGCTTCATAAAATGAGTTTGGCAGTGTTCCTTCCTCTGCAGTTTTTTGGAAGAGCTTGAGAAGGATGGGTGTTAGCTCTTCTCTAAATGTTTGATGAAATTCACCTGTGAATCCATCTGGTCCTGGACTTTTGTTTGTTGGGAGATTTTTAATCACAGTTTCAATTTCATTGTTTGTAATTCATCTGTTCATATTTTCTATGTCTTCCTGATTCAGTCTTGGAAGGTTATACCTTTCTAAGAATCTGTGCATTTCATCCAGGTTGTCCATTTTATTGGCATATAGTTGCTTGTAGTATTCTCTTTAGGTGCTTTTTATTTCTGCTATGTCCATTGTAACTTCTCCTGTTTCATTTCTAATTTTATTGATTTGAGTCCTCTCCCTCTTTTTCTTGATGAGTCTTGCTAGAGGTTTATGAATTTTATTTATCTTCTCAAAGAACCAGATTTTAGTTTTATTGATTTTTGCTATTGTTTTCTTTGTTTCTATTTCATTTATTTCTGCTCTGATCTTTATGATTTCTCTGTGTCTACTAACTTTGGGTTTTGGTTTGCTCTTCTTTCTCTAGTTTCTTTAGGTGTAAGGTAAGATTGTTTATTTGGGATTTTTCTTGTTTCTTGAGGTAGGATTGTATTGCTATAAACTTCCCTCTTAGAACCGCCTTTGCTGCACCCCATAGGATTTGGATTGTTGTGTTTTCATTGCCATTTGTCTCTAGGTATTTTTGGATTTCCTCTTTGATTTCTTCAGTGATCTCTTGGTTATTTAGTAGCATATTGTTTAGCCTCCATGTGTTTGTGTTAACTTTGGTTTTACAAGAAAGGAGAACAGGACTTTGGCTTTTGCCAAAGAAGAGTGATGCAGTAATTTGTGTGTGTGTGTATGTGTGTGTGGTTGCTGGGATTTCCAGACTGTCCTTTTTAATGTTACAGAGTTCTTTTTTGCAGTCATATATCACAGAAATCAGTTATTCAGAAGAATAGGCAGCGTTATTTCAGTGCAGTGAGCTCAGTTTTATTTACAATTGTGTGTTATGCCATTGAATGAGAGAAATATCAGAGGAGGAAAATGAGGTATATACCTAGGAGTGGAATTTCTTGGTCATATGACAACTCTATATTTAACCTTTTCAGAATTGCCGGATTGTTTTGCAAAATGGCAATGTAAAATGCCAGAAGCTCACTGTTCTTAACAAGATTCATCCATTTTTGTTCAATGGTGCTTCTGAGGTGCTTCTCAGAGTGTTTCAAACCTTTGGTTAATTTCTAGAATTCTGAAAGAATTTACTTTAACAATAGTATTTTGGTCGCTTTTATTGAAGAGCAGATTTTCAGAGTTCTTTTCTTTGCCATTCCATAAATGTTTCCTGGCATCTACTAAAATTGAAACAGTGAACCTAAGGAGGGCTGAGGCCTTTAATTAAACACAATTTTTAAAAATTCAAGTAGAAGCAAAGTACTTTTCACAGGATTTTTTCTATCTAAATTTTTTTTCGTTAGTTCTTCTTAGATAAAGAGGAGATGAACTTGATGAAAGAAAGCTGAGGAGGTAGAATTTAAAAATCGTTTCTTGTCACAAATACCACACGTTAATATTCTGATGCTATATTGTACTCTTGGCATTTTTTTCTTTTGAGTAAGAGAGGGTATGAAATTAAATGTTTTAAATTGAAGCTGAGGAGTCTACAATAGATTCTAGGAATATCATGCTTACTATAAGTGATGTAAGAAAAATTGCTGGAGGTAGGCGAAAGGGATTGGGGAAATCCAGAAAATCCTGCTAATTTGAATACACTTTGGACAAAGATAAATGGACTAGGTAATATTTTGATTCCTATCAGATGATTGTTTGAAATGTGCACCGAGTTTTATTAAAAAGGAAAGGTCATGTAGCAATGTACCATAACAGTTAAATTAATATTTTACACCATATCCATCACAGCCTGTTAAAAAATACACCTGTAAGGGAAAATAATCCTTAGTTCCTTGTTACATGAGAAGTTGCGTTAAACTTGTGTATTTTTGAGAAAAACAAATATAAGAATAGAGACAGTGGATTTCGCTGGCAGATCAAAGGCATTATGCTTTATTACAGGAACTAGAATTGATATTTTTAATATACTTTTGCTTCCTACAAACAATGAGGCAATTTAATATGCACTGCATAATTACTTTGAAAGAAATCAATCTTTTCTTTGGTTTTTAGGTTAATGATTTATATGGATTCTTCTCATAAACTTTCTGTGTCTTTCAAAGTCATTGTAAGGAAATTTATTGTTGTTTGCTTCTTTAATTTTTGCTCATAAAGTGATTATGTATACTTTCTATATTCAGTCTCTCACTTATGTTCCTTCATCCTTTTAATCTGATCAGACAATTTTTAAAAATCATAATCACTGAATAAGTGCAGGAAGGGTTGGTAAAGCTTGGTGAGGTTCAGATATGGGCATAACAAAATGAAAGCTAGAGATTGTAATGAAATCATATTTGGCAAATGAGTGCCTTTCCAGATATTCACTTCTGTTAATCGGCTTAGTCATTCACTCCACTCACAAAACAGTGTTCTGCAACCTTATCAATTAACATCTTTCTCATTTAAGAATAAAGGTCACTATTTTGTGTATTGGTCCTTCACTTAACAATAACAGAAAAATTGTGATCCCCAGTTTATATTCTTTTTCCATTTCCTTTCAGAGCCTTAATGCTTTTTTAATAAATTCGTATGAGCTTTGACTATCAAGATTATTCTTTCCTGTCATACTTATTACAGCTGTTTTTCCATTTGTTGTTGACCATTGAATATTGTTTACATATACACAGAACTATTTTCATTGTTTTGTACGTTCTTACATTTTTTAGAAATGTATTTCTCTAATTAGAAATTAGGAAATATTCTCCAAATTTCTTCTAGTTTTAAAAAATATGGATAGATTTTTACATGATTAATCACTTTAATTATAATTATGTATGCACTTTATGTTGTATTCAGCAGGAGGCAAAAAGCTAACCTGTTTTTTTCCAAATAGAATAATAATTTGATGTATCTTAACCCTCTCATATTTTCCCCTAGTTTGTGATACCACCTTTGTCATATAGTAATTTAAATAAGTACAGTGGCCTATCTGCAAATTTGTTTGTTTTAGGGGCAACTATTTTACTAATTTAACTATTTTAGCTTCTACATATGATTAAATATTTAATAGGGCTAAGGCTCTATTACTCTTAGGCCTTTTTTTTTTTACCCATTTATCTTTTCAAACAAACTCTAAATTAATATTTTAAATATTATAAAATGGTATTCTGTCGCTGCATGGATACATACACGTTTGTAGATTTTGCTTTTTTTGATGGAATTATGTTCCCATTTTAGTGTCTAATTTAAGAATGTCTTCATCAGTAATCAAAGAAATGCAAAATGAAGGTACGAAACTATATACATATATGTAGTTTTTGTTCTTTATCATATACAAAGATGCAAAATGATAATGCAGGCAGAAAACTTAAATTCTCACAGTGTTTTGGGGAAATAATTTATATGAATTAATCAGGAAACTCCAACTTCAATATCCCAGGCATAGTTATGGAAAGCATATGATGAAAAAATCTGAATAAAGATTTATGCGTGAGAATGTTCTATTTTAAATATGATCTCTGTGCTGAGGACACCCAAATTTATATCTCCGGTAAGGAGTTCTTTGAATTCCAGATTCATTCATTCAACTGACTACTTGACATCTCCAATTAAATATCAAATTTAAGAATGTGGAAAATGGACGTGACCTTGACTCTTAACCTGTTCCTCTAGCAGTCTGCTCCATCTAGCTAAATGGCATTTCCTCTCTTCCAGCTGCTCAAGCCTAAAATCCTGACATCGTTCTTGACCCCTTTTATTCTCTCATACCGCACATTCAGTCTAATAATAAATTCCACAAATAAGTAGTCCTCCCTACCTCCATAGCCACTCCCTGGCCCATGTCATCATGCCCTCATTGATTTCATTTCAGTAGCTTCTCAATTGGCATTGCTGCCTCTGACTTGCCCCCTTCAGTCTGTTTCACCCCAGAAGCAGAGTGGTCTTGTTCAAATGCCAGTTGTATCATGCTGCTCCAGGGACGTCCCAGCTCAGAGTAGAAGCCAGGTTGTTTCAAAGTCAAAATGATAACTTTCCACGGCTTGAAAGTTAAAAAAATTAGTCCCCTGGGATAGCTCTGATTTTTCTCTCTTACTTCCCTCCTCTTCAGTCTGTGAGCTTCTCCTGCTCCTTAAACATGCCAGGCATGCTTTTTCTCAGGCCTTGCTTATATATTCCCCTGGAATTGGTCTTCCTCCCTTCTCCAACTCCATCCCATTTCAAGATGATTTTGTTCCCTCACCTCCTGGAGGTTTTTACCCGGATTTCTTCTCAGTGAGACCTTCTCTGGACACCTAAACCTAAATGTGTAGCCACCCTCTGGCACTTTCTCTTATACTTCCCTGCTGTATTTTATTTCCCCTCAGCATCCATTTCTATCTAATATACCGCATATTATTTTATCATGTTTATTTTTTGTCTCTTCATATAGTATGTAAGTTCCATGAAGGCAGGGAGTTTTGTCAGTTTCTTACTTGCTGTATCCCATCCTGGAAAAAAATACCTGGTACATAGAAAGCCCTCAATATTATTTATTGAAATAATGCAAAATTACTTACAGTTGTGAAAAATTGTAAACAATCTTCAACAAACAGCGTTCAGTTACTAAGGAACTGACTTAAAAAAACATGGGCATTTATGGGGTAGAATATAATGTGGTCAAAAAATTTATAGTGGTAGAAAATAATATGCTATTATATTAAGTGAAAAGGCTAAGTATAAAATAATTTATATGATATAAGGTTATCTTTGGTTGAAGAAGACAGATTGGATGGAAATGTGCTAAAATTCTGACATAAACTGATCTCCATTATACATGTAAATTTAATTCTGCTTCTTCATATATTTTTCCGTTCTTTCCAAAATTTTCCAAGTACAAGTCACAGTATTTTTTAATCAGAAAAGTGTAAAAACAACAACAATAGCAACAACAAAACCCCCAAAATTCTACACTTCTTTTGAAAGGACTAATTAAAAAAAATCTGATGTTGGCTTTGCCTTTGCTTCATCATGTACCAGCTCAGTTCTATAATTACTGCACCTCTTCTGTGGGCCAAGCACTGTGGGAACTTCAAGATTGCAAAAGGCCCTCTCCTGCCTTCAAGGCCCCCGCCCCCCTGCTTTCCTCACTTGGTGTCCATATGTTTGAGAACTCTTTGGTTTTCTTTTAATATTAAGTATATTGTGATGTTGACAATTTGCAACATAAAATACAATGTGAAAAAAGGTTAAATTCTTATGCAACATATTAAACATCTAATTATCTTTTTTAAAGTAATCAAATTCTAAATGTTTATCCTATTGGTATTATATACACTTAGGAAATCCCTGCCACTTTTTTCTCCAAGCAGGAAGGCCTTTAAAAATCATGAGCATAATACTGTTTCTAATTTTGGTTGAGATTTACTTTGTAGAAAACTTTTATATATGCCAAAGTCAAGTCTAAAATAGACACTGGGTACGTTAGTTCTTTACCATCCATCAACCAAGAAGGAAAGTACATAAGGATAAAAATCCTATTTATTTATAATTGATTACATAAGGAAATAAATTCAGTTCATTTACCTTATACTAATATGGAAATAATTATTTGTGAACATTATTAATACAGACTATGTGACATGATCCTTAACTCAGTGTCTTTATAAAACTTAATAGACTCACCTCAATAAGGTATGTCAAAAATAGGACCAGTTTGGAAAGCTTTTTGGCATTAAGGGAAAGACGTACATTGCATATATGCAGAGCAGTGCATTCTAAACAAGACATTTATATTTAGAATTAATCAGACTCTTAGAGAAACAGTGATTGTTTATTCATCCCGATGCTTTAAATTATCTCTTTCCATCATCTTTGAAACCAATCTGTCAAATAATCATCAAGAGTAATTAGTTTATGCTAAACTCCCCATGTGAAATTTAAGGATGACAAAACAAATGGTTGGCTCCATTACAATTCATTTTATTATTACTCAATTGCTATTCTAAATATATAGTAAAAAAATAATGCTTCCATCATCATATCTATCCAAAGCTGCCTTCAAGTACTTACTTCCCTGAACATAAAAGAGAACCCATAATGCTGTTGTCAAGGCCCATGACATTTAAGGGTGGGAGAGAAACCAAACAAGGAACGACTGCTATTAGCAAAAACAGAAACCCAAACCAGATCTCAGGGAGAATGGCTATGAGGAATAGGTGTGAGTTTCAGGCCAAGTGAAAGTCACAGTCTTGCTTAGTAGGAGCTGGAGTCTAGAAACAGCCTGGTTATGATTTCAGGAGACACAGGGCTGCTAAAGCCAATAGCCAAACAGCTGTTAATAATAAGTTCTGAGAGTGAGTAAAATATGAAGTTAGAGAATATCATTGGATCTTGGACAAGTGAATCCCATGCTGGCGCTGTATATTTCAGTATTAAGTGAGGTAAGGCTTAGATCAGTAATTTTTAACTCTGTGTCTCTCTTTTAGCAAGGAAACATTTTAGAAACTGAATATTATAGGTATTTAATGCATTATATTTAATATAATTGAAGTGTAAATCCAGGCAAGCCCAGATTCCTGCCTTCTCTGTAGCTCTCACCCTGCAATGGTCCCTGAATCCTTACTAACCCAGAAGTCTAAGGATCACATCTGAGAAACCCATAAGGAGCTTCTTTCTGTTTCTCACCTTGTGCTCCATGGTTTAGAGACAGGCCAACCCTGAGATGAGGGAGGTTCATAGATTTCCCTCTTAATGTCAGAAGATGAAGTAGTTTGAAAGATAATGTATAAAATCAGGAGTTTGCCTCTGAATTGAGGAAACAAACAAGAACATGAGACTAGGGAAGCATTAACTTTTTTGCAGTGTCTTTCCAAGAATGATACATATAATTTATTTCTAAAAAACCTTTATTCCATGATCCCATTCATTTAAAAATTGTATAATTTACATAGATATAGAAAGAGATGAAATCAATAAAATTACAAATTCTCAAACATAAAAAAATCAACAATATTGTGCACTTGTTCCATATCATATATTTTGTTACATTCTGTGGAAAAACGTTTATAAAGTTGGACCTGACTCAGAATGATGCTGATATCGCAGTGGTGAAGGCAGGTAGGAAAGGAGAACAGGCCAAAATAGAGTGGAACTGGAGCTATGAAACAGGAGGTGAACTGCAGAAGGGACTGGAAGGAGTCCTGCTACTGTCAGGAACCACACTGGTCTAATCAAACAGTGGGGCTTAGGGAAAAGAAATGTAGATAATGCACAATATACAAAGTAAACTGGCGTCGCAGAATTGCTGTTCTGAGCGATTGGTTAATTGATTCAAAAACCTAACCAGTGTGTGTGCAACAGATAATATAATTCATTTTAGTAGTATCTTTTCTACCCAGCAATGATAAATGTGTTGGGATTGTGTCTACTGATACAGCACCAGCAGAGTTCATTCTACTACACAGAAGGAAATATAGAAAATAATTTTATATTAACCAGATCTACAACTGTCAACATGCATAAATCTGACAGACATACACAGAAGATAAAATAGAAACATATCAAAATATCCTACACAATGCCATTTATGTACTTAAATACATGAAATTTGGAGCCTGTGATGGACACTGTGATACACTGTCCAAATGTTCCCTCAAGGAAGGATGAATTGCTCCAACTTCTGGGAATGTTGTGAGCAAACAGCCTCCAGCCATTTATTAATCCCTTTAAGGACTGCCTCAGCCTCAGCCACCTTGCCCAAGGTCTCACATCCTGTGACACACTGAGACTGTGGTATTGAGTCTTGGCCATTTGGCCAATGTAGGACAGCTCTGAGGGGCCAATGCAAACTCCAGAGCTCTTGTTGAGGTTGACTGAGGCTGCCATGACCTGCATCCCAGCTGGACTTCTCCCTCTGCTCAAACCTGCTTCCCTTCCACTCCTCCATGGGATACTCCCTAATAAACATCCCATCCACCCAGTCTGTCTCCTGGAAAATTCAGCCAATGACAGGGTGTATGGAGGAGAGAGAGAAAGCGATTGGGAGTAGAACAGAGGGAACAAAAAGTGATGTCAATTTAAGTAAATACAGATAAAGTTTTTATGCACTAATTGATCATGATACTATGCCACTAAATAATGATTATGATTAATCCATTTAAAGGTTCCTAAAAGAAATTGCATAAAATGAGCATAATATTATCATGGAAGTTGTATTTTCACTTCAGTTCCCTTGTGTAAAGTAAATAGAAGGCAATATTATTTCCATTAACTATAAAGAGGAAACTGAGGTTCAAAGAGGTTAAATGATGTGCCAAGTCACACAGTTGGTAAATGACAGAACTTGAACCAAGACTCTGACTCCATATTTTGTGCCTTATCTAAATTGCCCATGAGATATTCCCATACTGATAAGTAGGGTAGGAATGCATAAAAGTGCAATTTAGTTGCTGAGTCCAGTGCAGTTTTTGGAATCTATATGAATACATCCACAAGCTTAAGTCAGAATCTAACTGGTGGTCAGCAGGGAAGAACACCCCATGTATGCTGTACACTGGACACTTTGGTAGCAGCTGAGGAAACTGGAAAAGAGAGTTTATCAGAGTACTACCAATGAAACAACTAGGAAATGTTTAAGTAGTAACATATAGTATGTATATATTATTGGCTTAGCATCTACCAGTATGTTATATTTAGGAAACTCTTAGACAAAAGCAATAAATTATATCAGGAAAGGCCTCCCAAGGGTACATCTTACTTTTTAGAATATGAAAGATCTTAGCCAGTTGGATATATTTTGACGAGGATCTCCATTATTCATAGTTTTCTAATTCTATCATTAAACAATACACTCACTTTTAGCTGGAGAATGCCTTAACTTCTCTCTCTTTTTTTTTTTTAAAACACATACACTGAATTTTAAAGACATCACACACACACAAAAACAAAACCAAAAAAGAATAGAAATATATCACTAGTATTTTTTTTAAGAACTTTTATTGAGATACAGTTAACAGACAATAAACAGCATATATTTAGAGTGTACAATTTGGTATCCCAATCTCCCAATTCATTCCCCCCCAACCCTCCCCGCTTTCCCCACTTAGTGTCCATGTGTTTGTTCTCTACACCTGTGTCTCTATTTCTGCCTTGCATTTCCTCTTTCATAGTTGTTAGCATTTGCCTTATGTATTGAGGTGCTCCTATATTGGGTGCATATGTATTTATAATTGTTATCTCCTCTTCTTGGATGGATCCCTTGATCTTTATGTAATATCCTTTCTTGTCTCTTGTAACATTGTTTATTTTAAAGTCTGTTTGATCTGATATGAGTATTGCTACTCCAGCTTTCTTTTGATTTTCATTTGCATGGAATATCTTTTTCCATCCTCTCATTTTCAGTCTGTATGTCTCCCTAGGTCTGAAGTGGGTCTCTTCAAGACAGCATATATATGTGTCTTGTTTTTGTATCCATTCAGCCAGTCTGTGTCTTCTGGTTGGTTCTTTTAGTCCATTTACATTCAAGGTAATTGTCGATATGTATGTTCCTATTACCATTTTCTTAATTGTTTTGTTGTTGTTTTTGTAAGTCCTTTTCTTCTCTTATGTTTCCTGCTTAGAGAAGTTCCTTTAGCATTTGTTGTAGGGCTGGTTTGGTGGTGCTGAATTCTCTTAGCTGTTGCTTGTCTGGAAAGCTTTGGATTTCTCCATCGAATCTGAATGAGATCCTTGCTGGGTAGAGTATTCTTGGTTGTAGGTTCTTCCCTTTCATCACTTGAAATATATCATTCCACTCCCTTCTGGCTTGCAGAGTTTCTGCTGAGAAATCAGCTGTTAACCTTATGGGAGGTCCCTTGTATGTTATTTGTTGGTTTTCCCTTGTTGCTTTTAATAACATTTCTCTGTCTTTAATTTTTGTCAGCTTGATTACTATATGTCTTGGTGTATTTCTCCTTGGGTTTATTCTGCCTGGGACTCTCTGCGCTTCCTGGACTTGGGTCGCTATTTCCTTTCCCATGTTAGGGAAGTTTTCAACTATAATCTCTTCCAATATTTTCTCAGGTCCTTTCTCTCTCTCTTCTCCTTCTGGGACCCCTATAATGTGAATGTGGGTGTGTTTAACATTGTCCCAGAGGTCTCTTAGGCTGTCTTCAGTTCTTTTCATTCCTTTTTCTTTATTCTTTTCCGCATCAGCGATTATCACCATTCTGTCTTCCAGGTCACTTATTCGCCCTTCTGCCTCAATTAATCTGCTGTTGGTTCCTTCCAGTGTATTTTTCATTTCCGTTATTGTGTTGCATATCTCTGTTTGTTTGCTCTTTAATTCTTCTAGGTCTCTGGTAAACTTTTCGATCTTTGCATCCAGTGTTTTTTCAAAGTCCTGGATCATCTTCATTATCATTATTCTGAATTCTTTGTCTGTAAGGGTGCCTATCTCCTCTTCATTTAGTTGTTTTTCTGGGGCTTTGTCTTGTCCCTTCATCTGGTACAAAGTCCTCTGCTTTTTCATTTTCTCTGTCTTTCTGTGGCTGTGGTTTTCAGTTCTGCAAGATGAAATACTGCTGATAGTGCTTGATACTGCTGTCTGCCCTTTTGTGGAGGAAGCTATCTAGGAGCCTTCTGTGTGCTTCCTGATGGGAAGAACTGATCTTAACTTCTTAATAATTAAATTAAAAATCCAGCCTATTGCCTTTATGGAAATAACGTAAAACAGCTGTAAGAATTCAGTTGACTTTCCATAATACTGCTTTCATTAATGTGTTCATATTAGCTGTCCAACTGCTTCTTGAAACTGTTTTCCCTTTCACTGAAGTGGAAATAACACTCCTTTTCTTGTTCCCACTGTTTTCTCCTTACACTGGGGTGACTGGTGTTTCATTGCCTTTGCCATTCTTTATTTAATGCTTGCCTCTTAGACACCACAGTGAATCATCCTCACTGTAGCCTTCCTTTGCTCGTTCCTCTTATAGATCTCAACATAAGCTTTTCTGAAAGTCATTCCACGTACATACGTTTCTTAAGTCAACAGTATCCTTAACGCTGCTGCATTATTTTGGAAGATATTTTGGAAGATATTAACATTCAGCTTAAATACTGTATATAGGCCAACCTTGTCTCATTCTCAGCCAGGCATCAGAAAATACAGGCCAAGGGCAAACTATATCAGAACCACCATGCTATTTATTTTTCCCCTATAGCTAATAAAACATACATACTTTCCCTTTTTTTTTCTTTTCCAAATAACTCCTGTCTTTTTTTTTTCTTAGTCACAGTTGTAAATTATATCTTAATTTGAATAATATACCTGCAAAGTGTAGAAAAAATATAGTAGGCATTGGTCTAAAACAGAAGATTCTTAAAATAAGAAACTTTTAGAAAAGATTCTGAATAGCATCAATTTATGTCTTCTGATGTTAGCATATAAAAAAAGAAAAGGGAAAGAGAAAAAGAGAAGACTGTTCCTGCCTTAGCTTTCAGGTGAAAACTGGCATCAGCATCCTAAGTGCTTTGAAGTTTTTACTTCTCAGTTACTCTCAAGTAAAGAGGGAACTGAACTGCAGCTGCAGCTTTTCTACTTCGGACATGGAGCATCCGAGTCATTCATTTGGGAAGAAAGACGATCCTTACCCTTGCTCTCTTGGATTCTGATGAAAGACTATTCAGTCTCTGGACAGCCTGTTTCTGTACAGCACTGATTTAACAAAGGTCCAGAATTCCACATTTACATGTAAAAAAAAGTGCATACGTGTAAGAATAACAGAGAGACACAGAGATTCATTGAAATCATTGCAAGTTACCAGAATTATCAGTTTTTGCTTATCACTTACTCCATAAAAAATAAATTATTTATTTTATAATGAATGCTTTGGAACCTTCAATTGTGAAACAATTTTGGCCTTATCTTAAAAACTCATATGGACTAGTTAAAAGAGAATCTGTACATCTGTGTTTGACAGCAAAAGAGAGAGTTGTCACAGATCAGTAGGATAAAGAAATATGACTTTTTATATCTTTAAAATCTTAACTCTATGACTTTAAAGAAACGTCTTTGTGTAGTTAATAAATGCCAGAAATTTGTTCAAAACATACAATGTGTGATGGAACACAAATCAAATGCCTACCTCAAAATAAAGCCTAGGCAATTGTCAAGACTTAGAAGCAATTTGACTTTTAATAAGTGGTTAGCTCATGTTTTCACACTAATACACTTTAGACACTAAAATATAATTATTATATCGTTAAAAATATTTTCTTTGTAATGTTATCAGGCATTTGCTTACTCAAATAGATACATACATAGAAACTCTCAGTCATGGTAGGTCCACTGCCCATCTGTGGTCTCAGAAACAGGAGCAGAACCCTCCAGTGCTCTCTGCTTGGACCAAAATCTGTTGCAGGAGAAGGAATCTCTAGTGATGTGTCCTGAGGAACAGTATTAATTAATGTCATCTGCTAACTCTTCTTATTTCCCCTTTGTTATATACAATTTCTCTTTCCTAATTTTGATATTTCCTTTTGCCTCTCTCATAATTCTGTTTCAGCCTTCTAGTCCAAAGCAAATAAAAGCTATTCCATATTTGTGTCAATAAATTTTCTGTCACATTGTATAACTAAAAAAAAATTTGTGTCCAGAACTAATATAACTTTTTTTACAGGTTTGTTGAGATATATCTCATTTTTTTAGGAAGTATATTTCATATGCCGTAAAACTCACCCATTGAAAATATACAGTTCGATGGAGTTGTTGCCATCATCTCTAAAATCTAATTTACTTTCTGTCTCCATAGATTTGCCTATTCTGAACATTTCGTATAATGGATTTACGCAATATGTGGCCTTTTGTGACTGCCCTTTATCACTCAGCATAATATTTTCGAAGTTCATCCACGTTGTAGCATGTATCAGTACTACATCTGTTTATGTGGCTCAGTGGACTCAGTGATAGTCCATTATTTATGCACTTATCAGTTGATGGGCATTTAGGTTGTTTCCACTTTTTCTGTATTATGGATAACGCTACTGTGAAATTCATGCACAAGTTTCTGTGTTGACTCCATGTTTTCAGTTCCCTTGGATATATATCTGGAAGTGGAACTGCTGGGTCATAAGCTAACTCTATATTTAACATTTGAGGAACTGCCAGACTGTTTTCCAAAGTAGCTGCACTGTTTTAACAAGCCCACCAGCAACGTATGAAGGGCCCAGTTTCTTTACATTCTCATCAACGCCTATTATTTCTCTCTTTTCTATTTTGGCCATACTAGTAGGCATGAAGTGGTTTCTCATTGAGTTTTGATTTGCATTTCTCTAATGACTAATGATTTGAGCATCCTTTTTATGCATTTATTGACTATATATCTTCTTTGGAGAAATATCTGTTCAAATCTTTTGTCCAAATTAATTGGGCTAGTTTTCTTTTTATTGTTGAATGGTTTATATGTTCTGTGTAGAAGTTCTTTGTCATATATATGATTTGCAATATTTTATCTTATCCCGTGGGTTATCTTTTCACTCTATTAGTGGTATCCTTTGGCACAAAAAAGTTTTTCTTTAACTTAACAAAGTCAGTTTATCTTTTTAAAAATTTTATTCCTTCTACTTTGTGTATGGTAAATAAGAAATCATTGCCTAACCCAAGATCATGAAAATTTACTCCTGTTTTTTTCCCCTAGGGGTAGTATTGTTTTAGCTCTTACATTTAAATCTAAGCTCTGTTTGAATTATTTTTGTGTGTGTAGTATGAGGATTTCAAATTCATTCTTTTGCATGTGGATATCCAATTGTTCTAGCAACATTTCCTAAATGGCTATACTTTTCTTTATAAATTATTCTGGCATCCTTGTCCAAATCAATTGTCCCTAAATGTAAGGGTGTTTTTCTGAACTCCCAATTCTGTTCCATTGATATATATGTCTGTTGTTATGCTAGTACTGTGATGACTTGATTACTATAGCTTTGTACTGGGTTTTGAAACTGGAAAGTGTGAGCCCTTCAACTTATTTCTTTTTCAAGAAGATTTTGGTTGTTTTGGTCCCTTCTATTTTTTCTACAAGGGTTTCATATAAGGGGTTCATGAATTTGAGATCAGCTTGTAAATTCCTGCTCCAGCCAAAGCCTGGGATATTGAAAACAATTGTGTTGACTCTGTATATCAGTTTGTGAAGTATTGCCGTCTTAACAATGTTAAGTCTTCTGACCCATGAACCTGGTATTTCTCTTTATTTAGAGCATCTTTAATTTCTTTCAGTTGTTTTATGTATTTACTATATGTCTTGTACTTTTAAAAAATTATTCCAAATTTTATCATTTTTGTTGTTATTATTTGAGTCTGTTTTGTAAATTTTATTTTCAGATTGTTCATTGTTACATATAGAAAGTTTTTGATTTTTTTCAAAGAACCAACTTTTGGTTTTGTTGATAATTCTCTATTGTTTTTCTATTCTTGATTTCATTTATTTCTAATCTAATTTTTAGAGATCCTTCTCCTTGCTTTGATTAAGTTTGGTGTTCTTTTTTCTTAAGGTGGAAGGTAAGATTATTAACTTGAGCTCTTCCTTCTTAATGTAGGCATTTACAACTATAAATTTCCTTCCATGCACAGCTTTACGTGTATCTCATAAGCTTTGGAATGATATATTATTTTCATTTACCTCAAAGTATTTTTTCGTGATTTTTTATGTGATTCACTGGTTATGTAGAAGTGTATTGTTTGATTTCTACATATTTGTGTATTTCACAGAGATCTAAATGTTTAGACAAAATATTAAGTGTATTCTGGGGATAGTGCTTTTAATAGAGTTCCAAAGATGGTCAGATCTCTTTATTAGCTGCAGTGCTGCCAGATTTTGGCTACCAAACTACTGAGCTGGGAGGAAAGAACGGGAATAGACCCAAGTGAAAATGTCACAGACCTTCTCTCTTATAGAGATTCAGCAGTTTCTCTTGATGTGATGATTTTTCATTTGTTCTGAGGTTTTGTTAATTACCAGGATTCTGAAATCATTCACAGTAGTTGTTTTGCCCATATTTTCATTGTTTTAGAGAGTGAGTGAGTTCACAAAGTTCCTCATTGCCATCCTGGAAGTAAATTACCCAGAATAACTCTTTTCACAGAGTGTTTTGAGTCATGGTGGTTTTATGCCCATTTTCAACGAAGTGAATCACAGTCCAGAAATGAAACAGTTTATTTAAGATCAATGCTCCTTGTTTATAACATAGAATTTAACTCAAGTCTTTTTCTCCTTTTCTCTAGTACTGTATTCTTTCCACCATATCACAGCCCATTCACTTTACTACCATTTACTAAAATCTTAGATGCCTTAACCTGGAAGAAATCTCAGAAATAATCAGTTTCTAGCTTTTTATTTTACAGATAAAAAAATACTGCAGTCCAAAGTGGCAAAGTGCCTTGCAGGGGATTTTATTGCTAACCACTCTAATACATGCTCTTTGTACCTTATTCCTACTGACCCCAATTGAATGGTGAGTTAATTAAGAATTTTATTTATAGACGTAAGTGGACAATTATTGCCTTCAAATCAATTTTTTGTTTTGATTTGAGTCTCAGTACAGCCACACAAATTTCCTTTATCTAAAATGGTGACACTCTTTTTAGCTACATCATAAATATATTAGTTTTCTATTGCTGTTTAAAAAAACTTCCCACAACGTTTGCAGCTTAAAGCAATACCCATTTATTATTTCACAGTTCTGTAGTCAGACAAAAAAAAATCAACATGTTTAAAGGATGCATTCTCATGTGTTGCTTGGGGTACTATTTCAAGCTCATTCATGTTGTTGGCAGAATTTAGTTCCTTACGGTTGTTGGAATGAGGTCCCTGTTCTCTTTCTGGATTTTAGCTGTGGACTGCTCTCAGTTCTTGCCCCAAAGCCATCGTTGAAAAATCTTCCTCCCATTGAATCTCTCTTATACTTTAAATCTCTTCAGGAAGGGCTAAGTCCCTTTTTAAGGGGTAACTCACCTGATTAGGCCAGACTCATGCAGGATAATGTCCTTCTCTAAAATCAGTTGATTTGGGACCATAATTACATTCAAAAATTGTTTCAAAGAGTCATGTAGATTACTCTTTAACTGGGTAACTGGGAGAAAATGAATGTGCCCAAGGGAGTGGAAATCTTGGGAGCCGTCTTAAAATTCTAACAATAGATATACATTTCTTTTCTTTTCTAACAATTTTATTTGGCTTTCAGAGAACAGTACTCAGGACCATATGCGTTCACTGAAGATAGTACATCAACTGATACACACTTTGGAATTCACTATGCTCAGCTGTCATTGGGTTTAAGAAAGAAAACTTAAGGTTTGTTCTAGATTTGATATTAGTAGATAGAAGAGAATCTGCATATCAAGGACACATAGGGGAAACAAAGTAAAGCATATATATTATAATATTAAAACATTATAATATAAATATAAGGCATGTTATAAATATGTTTTCCCCATTTTAATCAAATTTAGTCAAATTTAAACCAATAGTTTTTGTTGATTAGTTTAATACCAGTTGATGAGTTAAAAAAAAAATCAACCCCCACCCCTAGAATTTATATTTAGAAACAAATTTCCTTCATAAAGTTGTAATCAAAAATGATCCACAAAACTGTGCTTGTAGAAGCAGCTAAGTAACAATTATGACCCAAGTCACATTTAACTCCGGACAATTGACTTTTAAGCAGCCCAAGGTAAATTATTATGTTTAGTTAAACAACATAGCACAATAGTCAGGTTGACTATAAGAAGACCATTTTATTTTCAAAGATATTGAAATACATGAATTATTTCCAGGGAAAACTAAAAAGTCCCATTACTGAAGACATTTTTCTTTGTCACTGGAAGAAAATGAAGTTAGAACTTCTGAAATTGCTGAACAGTATTTTCAGTTGAAAAGTGTTTCTGACACTTACTACACTTTAGTCTTTTTCTTCAGAATTCCAAAGGTCAATCACAATTTTCCTTTGCTTTCAACATTAGTTATAATTATTTTTGCCCTATGATGTTGCTAAATTTTATGACTATGGTACAAGTAAGGACAAATGTCTTAATTTCATACCTTTCTTTCCACAAGTTATACATCCCTGCTGCTTCCAAGCAGCATAAAAGAATGATAGTGGACAAATAATATTATAGAAGCACTCTTCCGAAATTTAATTTCTATTTTTGAAGGTTGCTTTTCCTAATTAGGTATGTATGTTGCCAAGGGTTTTTAGAAGTAAAATGATGTTCCTTAAACAGCATCTGAATATTGGTTGACCAAGATCAGTTGAAGGATCTGGGGTTCCTCATGAATTTCTAATGAAAATTAACTTCTTCTCATCTTTATCCTTGTATAAACTGTGGTCAAATCTTGGTTGACTGAGGAAATTCTGTTCTATCAATGAGTTAGGTCCATGAACTTACCTAAGTGGGGGGTTTTTGTTCATTTTGTTTTGGTTTTTGTCGTTGTTGTTTGTTTTATTTATTTATTTTTAATTTATTCATTTTTGGCTGTGTTGGGTCTTTGTTGCTGCACAAGGGCTTTCTCTAGTTGCGGCAAGCAGGGGCTACTCTTCATTGTCGGGCATGGACTTCTCATTGTGGTGGCTTCTTGTGTTGTGGAGCATGGGCTCTAGGTGCGTGGGCTTCCGTAGTTGGCACACAGGCTCAGTGGTTGTGGCTCACGGGCTTAGTTGCTCTGTGGCACGTGGGATCTTCCCAGGCCAGGGATCAAACCCATGTCCCCTGCATTGGCAGGCAGATTCTTAACCTCTACACCACTAGGGAAGTCCTATTTAAGTGTTTTAACTCTGAAAATGCAAAATCCAATAATGATTCATCTTGATCTTAAGTAATGAATATCTGTATATTCCAACTTGAGCAATTTTTTTAGGACTCCAGCCACCCCACCTTGCAATCTCTTATAGGGTGGTTTATGACCAGTCCTGAAGTTCACAGGGCTCTAGAGTCCCAGAAGTTGTCCAGAGGCAATCTACAATTCAATAACATTGAGGACCTGTATTATAGACTATAAAAATATATGGTATCTCTTTATTAAGATAATCAAATAAACCAACACATGCACTGAATATACAGTCGGCCTTGCATATATTTGGGTTCCATGTTCGTGGATTCAACCAACCCCAGATCAAAACTATTTTTTTAAAAATCTGGAAATTTCCAAAAAGTGAGATTGAATTTGCTCATGCTTACAGCTATTTACATAGCATTTACATTGTATTTACAACTATTTATATAGCATTTACATTATATTAGGTATTAATAGTGACCTAAAAATGATTACTCTACATTACTTATGATACTGAATCTGAGGTCTGAGGATGTGCATAGGTTATATGCAAATACTATACTGTTTTATATAAGGGACTTGAACATGACAATTTTGGTATTCTTGTAGGTCCTAGAACAAATACCCTACAGATACCAAGGGACGACTGTACCCATCTATGTCCTTTTCTCTTTATAGCACTTAGAGAACAGTTATTGTCTCACAGAATCTCAGACTCTCAGCCAAAGATAGTCCTCTGCTGCCTCCAGGCATTGTTTTTGACAGTGTCCATCAGTGGGAGACAACTTACCTTATATGAAATCCATCCTATTATTAGGCAACTGCTGTTATGAAAACAGTTTCCATTAAATTTACCCATAATCTAATAACTTCATCTAACTTATGGAGTGGATCTACATGGCTCTTTGGAACCACACATATTTCCAAATCTGTCAGATATTTGCAAAAAGTATATTAAACGTTCATCCCGTTTTATTTCTAAGTTCCCAAATCAGTGAAATTTGTCCAAGTTTCTTTTAGCAGAAGTAGGTAACCCAAATAAAACTGACTTATATTTACTGAGAATCTACTGTGGTCAATTCAATGTGCCAGGAAGTATGGTAGATACAAAGATGAATAAATAATATAGCCATATTCAAAGAATTTATAATTAATTCAATAAAGTATCCTACTCTGATATTTAAAAAAATTTTTCCAAGAAGGACAGAAAAAAATAGCTGATGACTCAAACTTAGCACTATCTGTGGTGCCTTTAGGTTACATTGAAATCTTATGTATATATACAGACATTGTGTGGTTTAAAGAGCTGCCTACAAATTTCTAAACTGCATTCTGTTCATTGAGAATTAGGAGTCTTCTTTCCCCAAAGCCAACTTTTCAGTTTTCATAAAAGATGCTGATTCCATTAACATTGTGAATTTCCAATTAAATAGCATATTTCTTCTGAAGAGTTCAATCACTCTAGATATTAATAGTAACCACCTTTGTAATAAAAATACCCACATATACAGACAGAACCACATAATAATTGTGACTATTTTGGAGAACAGTAGAAGAGCGTCATAATTCTTATATTTCAGGTAACAAAATTGAGGAATTTTAAGGTTTATTATAAGAGTATATCATAGTCATGTTAGAGATTACATTCATTGTAGCTTCTGTAACTTCACATTTTAAAATTCTGTGCTAATTGTCTCTTTCATATCAGTATGTGCTTTGCAAAGGCTTAAATTAGTACATGTAAAACAATATTCAGATTGGAATTCAATTTACTCTCTCCAGAAAAATCAGTTACTCAGTTTAGTCATTCCATCAATTAATTAATTCGTTCAGTGCTAAGCATTGTGCTAATAATACAAAAATGGAAGAGAGACAGCAAGTTCATTGTTTCATAAGGGAATCGGGAATTATGGGAAATAACCATGTTAAAAGCATGTTGGTCAGGACTATTAAAACTGTACCAGGGTGTCTGTCTCAAAAGAAGGACTGATAAGCCTTGACTGGACCCGTCAGGGAACAAGTCCCAGAGAAAGAAGCACAAAAGATGCAAGATGCAAGCAGAATTTGCTAGGGAGGAAGGATGCTGAGTCATGTGTGGGCAGCAACTGTGAATCTCGTTTTCACTGCTGTATTCCCAGGACCTAGCACCATTCTCTACGGAGAATAGATTTCAGCAAAAATATTCAGTGAAAATATGATTTCCAGGCAATGAAAATGGCAAAGGCAAAGGCATAGGAGTGTGAAACAATTTGACAGATTCTTAAAACTGACATTAGCCAAGAATGTCTAAAATATAGAGATAATGCTAAGGAGGGAGGCAGAAGCTCAAATATGGTGAGTTTTCCATGTTATATAGGATTTTCCGACAAAGATTTTCACCATATGGTTACTTCCTCAGGCATTTCAACTTTATTATTTTAACATGTCATGCATACACAAATTTTACAAACATATCTCTTTGCTTTTCCAAGAAAGAAGGAAAGAGAGAAAGAAAGGAGGGAGGGAGGGAGGATATCAAATAAATTGCATTTTTGATAGGGATTAGCCAAGAAATCGGAAAGTAAGATTGAAACCAAGAAACGGTTTGTGGAACTTTTAGCTTCTCTAGAATTTCAGTTACTTTTACCAACCCTCCCCGCCCTCCCCCCCCCCCCCCCCATACATGTGTACCCTAGGTGCAAACAGAACAAAACAAAACAAAACCCAGTGTGCTTAGAGAAACTGCAGTTTGGGGGCAGTATCCTAGTGCTTACTCTGGTTCATCCTGCCCTAGGCAGATTGCCACTCCCAGCAGTTTGTCATGTATGGAAATGCTGGAGCTGACAATTTTTGAAAAATAGGGCTCAGTAAACAAATATAGATGTGTGTGTTTCTCTTCTTTTCTATATTCACAGTACCAACATAATAACCATACTTGTTTTCAAAGCTTTTGAATGTTAATGGTAAAATACTCAAAGTAAAACCAGAGCTTTAAGTCTTAATCCATAGGAACAATTCAGTTCATCTGCCCCTGGAAGGATAATTATTTTAAAAAGAAGAACAATAACAATAAACTTCACAATAGACTTTAAAAATTATCATTCCTTAGACTGAAGACGAAGTACCAAAATTTTGCTTCCAAATTAAAGATATATAAATAACACAGTAGACTCCTTCTTTTAATCATAGAAAACTTTTATTGCTTTTTTGCCTGAATCAAAAGGAATTTAATATTAGAATGCTACTTTTGGAAATTCTTTTGTCTATGCTATGCTTTAAGGCTTAAATAGGAAAGCAAATACAGTCTTATTAACATTCTTCTAAAGAAGATCAAAATTAACAGTTTAAATCATCTACAACCCAATTTTCCCCAGAATCTTAGAGATTCCTTCCGAGTTAGATGCTTACAGAGGCAAATTAATGACGAGGGGTCCCTAAAGTACCATTTGGTGATACTGTAAGCACCTAACTCCATAAGTACTTTATAAATTAAGGGTTGGTTGTTTGCTTTGCCAAAGAATTCTTCTCTTTATAGGAGATTCACCAGAGGGTTTCTTTAATTAGCTAGCTTCCTAAGTGCATGTAAAATAGGGAGAGAAGAAGGTTCCAAACCTCATAGCCCCTTTTAGAAGATTATCCTGTTTCTAACTTTTTGGATTAAGTATTGTCTTTACGCAGATCTCCTGCCTGATGCTTACATAATCTAAGTGCACAGAGATTCTCTGAACATCATGCTAGGCTCTGGGTTAGGTTAGGGAGTACACAAAGATGAGTGATGCCTGCACCTGCAGTCAAAGAACAAACAGATACACTGCCGCTGCCCTCTTTCAGACAGCTTCATCCAGCTCTGTAGCCAGAATGATGCAGAGATTAAGTTATTCATATGGTTTATTGTGTTTCTTTCCTATTGGCAGGGGAAGAAGTAATTAACTTAGGAGAAATATTTGGGTTTAGTGGTAGACATGACAAAGAGGTGAGGTAGAGACCTTTCTAGAAAGAAGATATGCATGAAAAATGAATCAGGATCCTTATGAATCATGGGGTGTATTCTGATAGAGCAGTTTAACTGGAGTAAGGGGCAGAAGTGATCTAGCGGTGGGACAATGGGATGAGAAGAGGAAGGTAAAGCAATGATAGTCTAGCCTGAGTCTGATGGTAAAGGACCTTGAATGTAAGGCTGAAGATACTGTATTTTGCATTACAGATAGCAGGAACCATTAAACATTTTCAGTAACTGAGTATTGTGATTATATGTATCATGGTTTTCCAGACCAAAACTTGAATCTTGCAACAGAGTATAGGAAGTAATTGAGGACAGAGAGAAAGTTTCATAAAAGCCCATCTGAAAAAGAATAAGACTTGAACTGTGGTATCTGCATTAAAAAGGAAAGAGAAGGAACAGATTGAAATGTTGTATGAAAGGAGAATTGCAGGTTTTGCAGACCAACTAGACAGAGACTGTGAATGAGAGGAAAGAGACACTCATGTCCTCTTGTCCTGACCACAAGGTGGCTGGCAACACCACAAACCAGCAAACAGACTAGAGCAGGAGGAGAATTTGATTTTTTTTTTTTTGTATTTATCAAAAAGTTTTGTGTTTCTAACCATACGTTAAACCATCCCTTGTATTTTATATTGTAATAATTCTAAAGAGAATGGTGGAGATATTGTGATTTTAAAACAACTTAAATAAAAAAATAAGTTTTTGACTATTTTTAAAAATCTAAAACAATTCATTACCTACAAGCAGTTAAATTACTTGTTTCCCATTGTTTCGACCATAATGTTGAGATTTTTCTTTCCACTGGGAAATACTGTATTACAAGAGTCCATCACCTGATTCTATTAATTCAACTGGATTTTAGAGTTGGAGAAATCTTAATCAGGGTAGAATTTCTATTCTTGTATATGTCTCCTGTTCTCTTTATTTCTCTGACTGTAAGTGAATGTTAATAAGACTGCATTTGCTATTTCAGAATTACTTGGGGTTGGGGGTGGGCAAGAAACACTGCTTCCTGGGCCTCATGCCCAGAGGCTCTGATTTAAATTTTTTATTATTTTCTACTGGAATAATCAGCAGACACTGTGGAACTAAAGATTTTAGTCTTTATTTTGATGAGCTCTTTACTGTTGTCAAATTGTTCTCTAGAAAAGCTCTATTCAGTTACATTCTCAGTAGATCACCAGGATGCCCAGCTTCTTACCAACAGTAGATAGTACCATCTTTTAAAAAACTTTACCAAGTTGATAACGGAAAAATGTTGCCCAAGTATAGTAAATTGCAATTGTTTGAGAACTAGATAGGGTTGGATATATTTGGTACTGTTATCCATTTGCATTTCTTTTTCTTTGAATCTCTTACCCTCAAACCTGAACTGATGGAGGTGGGTATGGGATTTATGGCAGTATATACTATCGATGTGCCAGTATGGTGATTCTTCCTTTTGTTCTAATTGAATCACAGCGTAGCAGTTTACATCATCTCTTAGCCAAATTTTAAACATTAAACACGTGTGTTAAGAATTGAACTCATATCTTGACTCCAGCTACCGTCCTTAACCCTTCCTTCAACTTAAATAGTTAACGATATGTTTTATTTCGATTAGCTCAGAAAATACTAGTCATGGATTTAAATGCTTCAAATAAGAATTCTGGAGAAATTAATTTATAAAGGTTAAATTGATTTTTTAACCCTTATATTACCATTGGGGCTGGCGCTGCTGATAGAAATAAAACTGGTTTTGCTGTTAAAAAAAAAAAAAAAATTCTGGAGAAATTACATACTGCAAAGAGGAATTGAATTGTCAGTAACTATGTTATAGCTTTGTTATCACTGGAAAATGCCTTGCAAAATTCAGATAGACCCTTATGAAAAGTTGGGTCTGTTGCTTTTGCGGCCCTAATCTCTGCTGCCCTAATCTCAAACCACCAACAGTGTGAGTCATGAGAAATGAAAGCCTTAGAATTCTGTCAGGTGAATTATATGCTGGCAAAGCTATCACAAGGCTGCCTTTGGAATTTGACATTACTATTATGTTACTGGGCATGTTCTGCTTTCAAGCTGATGAAAACCAAAAGGGGAATATTCCTGGGAAAATTTCCTAAAGCTCTGCCTCTGTGGGCCTTTGCAATAATACAGCCACAATCTGACCATATGTTTCCTTTCAGTATTTTTGATAAGTTTTCAGAGTTGGCTTCAGTTAGTCAGTATTGATAAAAGCCCCCAGGTACCTGGCAGAGTGCCTCGAGATGAGAGGCCAGGAGTTGACCTTCCAGTCAAGGCTGGTTTTAAATTGAACCCCATGACTATCACCTGTCATTCAGCCTGGAAGCTGTTGAGAGTAAAATGGGATACTGATTTTACATGAGAATACGAAGTGTAAACCAGGATGGGGCCAGGTGTAGTGAGAGCACTAAGTACAGAATTTTGATTCCCAAACTGGGAAAAATAAGAATAGAGACTCCTAGGAATTTACATTCAAGCTGGATCCTGGAGGAAGAGTGAGTTACCCAAATAAAGTGAAGGTCAGGGTGTCCCAGGAAAGGCCGCAGAGTAGGACTGCTCAGACCTAAATGATCTTACCACGTATCTGTGTGAGTAGTGGTCCTGGGCATTTGATGGCTGAGATGGGAGAGACCAGAGAGGGCCACACTTTGAAGGGCTTATGTGCCCAGCTAGGACTCTGATGTCAGTTTACCTACTCTACCTATACGTTCTAGTGAAAAAAATAATAAAACAAAATAGAAACAAACAAAATTCCTGCTGATGTTCCTGAGAAGGTTCACAAAAATGTTTAAATAATCAGAAGAACCAGCTAATCATTCCCCTTTCTCCTGGGTAACATAGAAACATATAGATCGATAGATATAGATATTGTACATTTATTATAATCATGATATTTAGAAAGACTGTTGACAACCAGTGAAGCTAACTGGTTTCCTATGATAGGAACAAAATTAGGGACTACTGAATTGAATATATTGGTTTTAGGAGTTACTTAGTTCTACTTGGTAATTTATTCTTCGT
The DNA here is from genome assembly GCF_030028045.1 of Hippopotamus amphibius kiboko. NCBI lineage: Eukaryota > Metazoa > Chordata > Mammalia > Artiodactyla > Hippopotamidae > Hippopotamus > Hippopotamus amphibius. The sequence continues at coordinate 19,456,641 of NC_080195.1, forward strand.
ATATATTGCTAAAATAAATGTGTACATTTTTATGTTTTCTTACTGCTTTGAATTCTTTGTGGAACAATGTGGGATTTAACAAACTATAAGTTATATATATATATTTTTTAATTCCCATGTATTAACTCATTTTGTGTAATGCAAGTTAACATTCTGTTTTGTGAATTTTGAATGAAGTGGTATGGTGAATCTTCTTTCCTATAATTTTTAAAACACTAACTCTTTGTTAAAGGTCCAGTATATGCAAGGTGAAAGTATTTGTGGCTAAGAATTACCACAGTTAAGGAAATGAAGTAAACACACAAAAAGCAAAATAATTATGTTTTTCAATTATACTTTGTAACTGAACTAGAAGAGATTATTATAAGTTCAGACAGCATATGTATAATTGTCAGAGGAATCACATGAAAACTGGCATTGTTGCAAAATGGATGACTATGGAGCAGTTAACATTTGACCTTTAATATGGGCCTTGAAACATGCTTGAAAGATGGGTATACTTTGTATTGGCAAGGAGGAAGGAAGGCTTAGGACAAAACGGTGTAATGGAAAGCCACTGGATATTGTGAGTAAATTGGTCTTCTTTTTCACCCAGAGAAAGAATGGGAAAGGTAAAATTTCAAAGGCTATTAAAATGACCTTGTTTGTATTCCTTCCTTCTTCTCTCCTTTCCCAAATATTTCATTATTTGGTACCCATATAATACTAATTTCCCAGTATTTTCATGCTAAAGGTTGTCAGTGATTGATGATGAGCTATCTAGATTTAGTTCGTAAAAGGACAAAGCAAACCACTTTAGTGACTGACTTTTTTTTTAACCTGCTGTGTGTATTGTTTGATATGCCTGCATAATTTATCAAGACACTTCAGAATCTCCACGTCACCTGCTCCTCAGATCAGAAGGTGATTGTGGCTTTGGGTGGATATTAATCAGCCACAGCACTGCCTGGTCAGAAAGAGCAAGTGTCCTAGCCTTTTACCTCATGAGACCTTGTGTGTCCATCCAGCGTAGGTCCCAAGGGAACTGCATTTGGTGGACTGGAGTGGCCAGCATGCTTCAGGTGAGATGTGAAGGACAATGTTTGACCTGTGTTTAAAAGCCTCTCTTTCTCATAAAGCACCTAATTGTTACTCACAGGAGCACTTTTATTGTTATTTCCTCTTACCATTCTCTGAAAGTTTTATGCTATAATGAGAAAATAAGAATATATGCAAAAGTTCGAAATCCATGGGCAAAACTGCAAATAGCACAAATTTACATATGCGTGCTTTCATTTTACTTTCTTTGAACATGAATGCTGATTTAATTCATGAACAGTCAGGTTATTATTGGAAGACACTTTCTATGTACCCTCAGAAGGCAGAGATTGCTTTTTGTTGATGAGTGTGGCTGCCATCATGAGCAGTGCATATCTCGTCTTCTGTTATCAGGTTTCCATTCTGGTTCCCATTATCAGGAAAGCAGAAGCCCCATAGAAGTATAAACATATGTTTGTAGGAGCTAACCTCTCAGTAGAGTTTAGTCAAAGAGAATCCGGGAACAATACCCCAGGAATCCAGAGAAGACATTGATAGAGAGAAATGCTTTTACTCCATGAAACACTAGAGGTGGGAGATGAGCCAAAGAAAAAATTTTGCATTCTACAATTTTTTTCTAAATTTGATCCTGCTCCAACATAATTATACAAGCTGCAGTTGCCAAAAACTAAATATGAATAAAAATGGAAAAGACAAGATGTTTGTAGGAAAGGTTACAGATGCCTATTGATAAGGAAAAAAAGTCAATAAAATGTTTAACTGATATGAAAAATAACTAATTCTAGAAATGTTTTCAGGCAATTGTTGAGAAGGCATTTCCTGAGGATTATGTGTACCCAATAGTAACGCTTGTTGAATCAAGTTTTTATTTTGATAGATTTTTACTGAATCATATAAAAATGAAAACTTCCCTCATTAATATTTTCCTAATATTTAGAAAAGTCAGAATCTTCTATAGGTACATATCAACTGGAGATATCTTTGAATATTTTATACTCTGTCAACTATTTACAAAGTGTGAAGACTTTGTAAAATATTTACTTTGATGTAATGTTTCTATGTTCCAAATGATTCTTAGACTTAAAGCTTAAGGCTATACTGTACATGTTCCAAATATTTAGAGGTATTATTCTGTACCACTTTGAGAAATATTGCACTTGAATGTTTGTGCTTTCATTTCCCAAGATGACTTGGGCAAAGAGGCTTTAAGGTATGGTCTCTGTTAAAAATTTGATCATGGAAGTTTAGGAATCAACAATACTCAACTGAAAAAACTAAGACAAAGAAACTGTTAACCTTAGGGGACAAATAGATTGCTGAAATGTATTTCCTTGGGAGAAGAAATGTCAGAGGTGGGTCTAATGAACTTCCTTATGTCAAATACTTTACTTCTGGGTATTTTTAAGGATCACAGCTACCTTCATTTTCTGTTAATAAAACTAGTTATCCTGTGCATAATCCTTCTTTTATTCTTGGGGGAAAAGAAAAGTCATGAAATTAGAGAAGATGGGCACAAGTTCCTTTCTCAGTCAACTTAGATTCCCAAGAAAGTGTTTCCTCTTAAGCCCAGAAGTATCCAGCAGTAGGCTAAGACAGTAATGACACAGAGGATAGATAAAGATGGAAAACACTATTCTACACATGGATTACCTCAAAGATGCAAAAAGGTTTTAAAATATATTTCCTATGTAAAATGTTATGGTCATCTCTTTAGTCAATAATGTATTGTGACAGAACAGTAATATAATGAAAAGTATTTGGGCTTCAAAGTTATAAACAAATCATTACTTTAAGAGATTTAGATAAGCCATTGATATTTGTTTGGTAAAAGTGTTCTTATATTGTAAGAAACCAAGGCTAAATGTTAACGTGTTAATTTCTTCTCCACATAGATGTGATCGTGCCACTATCTTGTGTACTGCCCCACCAACTCTAACCCTTCAAAACTTAGCATACTTTGTTCTGATTTCAGAAGCATTTGGTTCTAATTCCAGAAGCCTTCCATGAAACATACCTTTTGCACTGTCAGCACTCCATCAACTCCATAGACAAAATTAACCCTTCATTTTGTTTCTCACAATCCTGTCTATGATTCTGGATTATCATATGTATGATGCGGTATATTAATTATTCATTTGCTTGTGACTCTCTCCTTTAAAAGACTCTACTTTGAGCAGGGCTATGCTATTTTTCATTATTACAACCTCACAACACAGTATAGTGCCTGCATATTTTGGCTGCTCTTTATACTAAATGAATATTTGAATGAAAAATTTACATGAATATTATATATGAAATTTAGCAGTGAGGGAATATGAAATTATTTGATATAAAGCAAACATCAGATATGTAATTGTCCAAAAACATTGCAAACAAATTGTTTCTCTCAACACAAAGGGAGGTATAGGTTGCCTGCATGCAGAAGCGAGCAGATGGGTATATCAGTTTGCAAAATCCAAAATAGGACTGTTTAATAGAATATACTCTTCTCAATGCCTATATAAAAAGAAGTAAAAAAAAAACAATAACAAAACCTTTAACTTTCTATGTTAAGGTAATTTAAAAATGATAAAGAAAAAGAGACACTTCTGTATTCATTGTGTTTAATTTAAAAATATTTCTATCCTAGGTAGTGCTAGGAGCTATTTAATTTCCGATTTCAACCTTACCTTGTTTTCTCTTTTAATAACAACTTTATTGAAGCATAATTGCACATATTTAAAGTGTAAGAATTGATAAATTTGACATAAGTATACATCCAGGAAATAATCACCACTTTCAAAATAGCACACCTATCTACAGCTCACCAAAGATTCCTTGTTCCCTGTCCCTCTCCCACCGATGTGTTAGGCAATCACTAATCTGGTTCCTGTCATGATACATTAGTTGTCATTTTGTAGAATTCTGTGTAATAGGAATCATGTAGTATTTACTACTTATTCTCTGGTTTCTTTCAGTTAGCATAATTATTTCGCGATTAATCCATGTTGTAATGTATATCACTATTTTCTGTTTATTGATGAATAGTATTCCATTGTGTGGATACCATAGCTTGTTTATCCATTCACCTGTTGTTTCCAGATTACAAATAAAGCTTCTCTGAAACTTAATGTAAAGGTATTTTTATTGACACATACTTTTCTCTTGGATACAGCTAGGGGTAGAATGGCTGGATCATATGGGTTGGTGTGTACTTAACATTTTAAGAACCTGACAAACTGTTTTCAAAGTGGATTTACTATTTTACATTCCCACCAGTATTGTGTAAGAGGTTCAGTTCCTCTACATATTCAGCGGTTTGCCATGATCACTCTTCTTAACCTAGGTATTCCAGTATGTGTGTAGTGATATCTAATTGTGATTTTTAATTGTATCTCTTTAATAACTAATGATATTAAGCATCTTTCTTTGTGCTTGCTTGCCATCCATATACCTTCCTTGGTGAACTGTTTGTGCAAATATTTTACTAAAATTTTAATTGGGTTGCTGACTTTCTTATTATTGATTTTTGATAGTTGTTTACATATTCTGATACAAATGCTTTATGTGATGTAATAATTCTTTCCCAGTTTTGTGGTTTGTCTCATTTTTTAACAGTGTCCTTCAAAGAGGAGAGGTTTTTGACTTTGCTGATGTCCATTTTATCAGTTTGTTCTTACATGGATCATAGTTTTGTAATTGTACCTAAGAAATCTTTGCCTGATCCAATGTGACATTTTATCCTATGCTTTCTTTTACATTTTTTTTTATAGTTTTAGGATTTACATTTATGTCTGAAAGCCATAATAAGTTTTATATGTAGTGGGAGAGATTGATCAAAGTTCATTTTCTGGCATATGCCTACCCAGTTGTTCCAACGGCATTTGTTGAAAAGATTATCTTTCTTCTACGAATGTGCTTTTGCATCTTTGCAAGGGATAGCCATATATTTGTGGGTCTGTCTGGTCTCTCTGTTTGTTCCATTCATCAGTGTGCCTGTCATTTCTCTAACACAACGTTATCTTGATTTTTATTAGTTTGTAATATGCTTTGAAACCAGACAGTGTTAGTCCTCCAGTTCTTTCCTCTTTTTCAGTGTTATTGTGGTTATTTTAGGCCTTTTATATTTAAACATGAATTTAGAATTATTTCCTCAAAAGATTTCCTCAAAAAGTGTGCTGGGATATTGATTGACATTGTATTGAAAATATATATCCATCTGGAGAGACAATATATTGATATCTTATTTTTTCACTTATAAAAATAGTTTATTGACCTTTTTGTGTATAGTATTTTGGTCATGTTAAAATTATTTGAACCTTTTAGATATGAACATAAAAATGCTTACAAAAATGATGTCTTAACAATGTATTGAGGTTTTATACCCATGAACACAGGCTGTGTCTTCATTTATTTTTGTCCTCTTTTATTTCTTTGAGAAATATTTTATGAAGTGTCTTTAACATTTTCCATCATGTTTATCCTGAACAATTTAATAGCCTATTATAGATAGAAGTTTTAGGCTATTGTACATGGAATTTAAAATTTTTATTTTCCATATGTTTATTGCTTAGTTTATGGAAATTAATGATTTTTTATTGATCTTTTATCCTGCAGTCTTGCTAAATTCACTTTTTAGTTCTGATAACGTCTTTGTATATGCCACCTAATAGTCTAGATGGATGATCATGTTGTCTGGAACAGACATTTTTGCTTCTTTTCCAATTTGGATGCTTTCTGTTTTTTTAATGAAATCACTGTCTAACACCTTGAGTGCAAATGTTGAATAAAAATGGTGCAAGCAAAATAATTGAACTCATACATGTAGAGTACAGATCTGTGGTTGCCAGAGGCAGAGAGTGAGGGGTGGGTGAAGGAGGTCAAAAGATAAAAACTTCCAAGTATATAATAAATGTCATCGGTCTGTAGTGTACAGCATGGTTGACTATAGTTAGTACTATTGTATTGTAAATTTTAAAGTTGCTAAGAGAATTGATCTTAAAAGTTCTCATCACAGGAAAAAAAATTGTAGCTGTGTGTGGTGATGGATGTTAACTAGACTTATTGGGGTGATCATTTTGCAATATTGCAAATATTGAACTATTATGTGGTACACCTGAAACTAATATAGTGTTATATGTCAGTTATGTCTCAATTTAAAAGAAAAGAAATGGTGAGAGCAGACGTATTTACATTTTTTGAAATATTTTGTTTTTCTTTTCTTTTCTTTTAGGCTGTGTTGGGTCTTAATTGCGGCACGCGGAATTTTTCGTTGTGGCATGCAGGCTTCTCTCTAGTTGTGGAGTATGGATTTTCTCTTCTCTAGTGGCGGTGTGCAGGCTCCAGGCTGCACGGGCTCTGTAGTTTGTGGCATGCAGGCTCTCCAGTTGAGGCTCACCAGCTCAGTAGTTGAGGCGCATGGGCTTAGTTGCCCTGTGGCATGTGAGATCTTAGTTCCCCGACCAGGAATCCAACCCGGGTCCCTTGCATTGCAAGGTGGATTCTTTACTTCTGGACTACCAGGGAAGTCCCAAGAGCAGACATATTTGACTTATTCTGATTTTAGGGAGAAAGCACTCAGATTTTTTTATCATTAAGTATGATATTAGCCCCAGGTTTTATATATATATATATATATATGTGTGTGTGTATGTAAAACATTATATATATCCATATATATATTTACGTATATATATAACATTTATATATATATATATATATAAATGTTCTTTATCAAGTTGAGGAATTTTCTTTCTATTTTTAGTTGCTGAGAATTTTTATCTGGAATGAGTGCTGGATTTTGTTGAGTGATTTTTCTGTATCTACACAGATGATCACGTGTTTTTTCCTTTCCTTTTTTTTTCTTTTTTTTTTCTTTGTTAATATGATAGATTACACAGATTCACTTAATTTTAAGTAAAGCTTGCATTTCTGTGATGAACCCATCTTAGTCATATTGTATTATCCTTTTTATGTTTTGTTGGATAAATTCATTTTGCTAAAAATATAGGATTTTTTTCATGTGTTCATGAGGGATATTGGTCTGCAATCTTCTTTTGTTGGAATGGCTTTATCAAGTTTGGGAATAAGAGTTATTTGGCCTTATAGGATGAATTGGGAAGTAGAACCTCTTCTATTTTCTGGAATTTTATATAGAATTGACTTTTTTTCTTCCTTAAATGTTTAGTAGAATTCACCGGTGTAGCCATATGGGCTTGAACTTTCTTTTCCTGTGGAAAGATTTTTAGATACAAATTCAATTTTTGAAGTAAATATAGGGCTATTCAAGTTTTTTATTTCTTCTGGAGTGATTTTTGGCGTTTTGTGTTTTGAAAGAAACTTTACGGTTTCTTCTAGGTGGTCAGTTATATTGATATAAAGTTATTCATAATAATTCTGTATTTTCCTTTTAATATCTGTAGAATCTGTAGTGATATGATCTCATTCCTAATACTGATTATTTATATTTTCATTCTTTTCATTCCTGGTAATTCTGGCTGGGATATATTAATTTCTTCATCTCCTCAGAGATCCAGCTTCTTAAAAATTTTTTCTATATTATTTATTTTCTGTTTCATTGAATTTCACTCTGATCTTTATTATATCTCTTTCTCTATGTATGCTAGGTTTAATTAACTCTTCTTTTCCTTGTATTTTGAGGTGGGATTTGAGAAAATTGATTTACGACATTTCTTTTGTCCCAACATGGATAACGCATTCCATAAATGTAAATTAAGTGGGTTGATAGTATTCTAGTCTGCTACAAGCTAACTGACTTTCTGTCTTCTTGTTCATTCACTTGTTAAGAGAGGAGTATCAAAATCTTTGACTATAAGTATGGATTTGTCTGTTTCTTCTTGCAGTGCCATCAATTTTTGCTTCCTGTATTTTGAAACTCTGTGATTAGTGTTGTGATGTCTCCAAAGGAATTGATAGTTTTATCCTTATGAAATGGCCATTTTATCTCTGGTAATATGCTTTGCTCTGAAGTCTACTTTGTCTGATAATAATATAGCCATTCCTTCTTCCTTTTTATTTATGTTAGCTCATTATGTCTTTTTTCCATCCATTTATCACTTTGCCTTTATATTTGGAGTGCATTTTTTAGGAAGCACATAGTTATGTCCTACTTTTATTTTTATCTCCTATGACAAATTCTCTTCTCTCTGTGTTTTATTTTAGATAGTTTTTGTTGCTCCATCTTTAAGTTTTTAATCTTTTCTTCTCCATATCTAATCTGTCTTTAATTTCATGCTGTGAATTTTTAACCTCAGGTGCTGTAGTTTTCATCTCTAAAAGTTTAATATGAGTATTTTTTTTAATATCTTCCATGTCTCTACATAAATTGTAGAACATATGGAATACTGTTAAAATGACTGCTTTAATTTCCTTGTCTGCTAATTCTAACATCTTTGTCAATTATAGGTAAGTTTCTGTTGAATGATTTTTCTCATTAAAAGTCATGTTTTTCTGCTTTTATGCATGTCCGGCAATTTTTATTAGTTTCTAGACATTGTGAATTTTGCTCTTTGGGTGCTGTTTTTATATTCTTATAAATGTTATTGACCTTGTTTAGCATGCAGTTAAGTTACTTGAAAATTGATTGTTTCATCTCCTTTTAAAAGTTGTTAGGCAGATCTGGCACAGTGCTCAGTTTAGGATTATTCATTCCCTACTAATGAGGCAGAGTGCTTCTGTGTGTTCTGCCCAGTACCTCTGTGTCATAAATTTTTCCAATCTGGCTGGAGGGAATAGGCACTATTTACACCCCATTGTGAGTGCTGGGCATGAAACTTCTTATTCTTTTTTTTTTTTCTTTTCAATCTTTATTGGAGTATAATAGCTTTACACTATTGTGCCAGTTTCTGTTGTACAACAAAGCAAATCAGCTGTATTTATACATATATCCCCATATCCCCTCCCTCTTGAGCCTCCTTCCCTGGCATCCCTCCCACCCCCCCATCCCACCCCTCTAGGTCATCAGCAATCATTGAGTTGATCTTCCTGTGTTAGGCAGTTGCTTCCCACTAGCTATCTTACATTTGGTAGTATATAAATGTCAATACTACTCTTTTACTTTGTTCCAGCTTCTCCTTCCCCACCTCACCATGTCCTCAAGTCTGTTCTCTACCTCTGCACCTTTATTCTTCCTCTACCACTGAGTTTGTCAGTACCATTTTTTTAGATTCCATGTATATGCCTTAGCATGAAGTATTTGTTGTTCTCTTTCTGACTTACTTCAATTTGTATTACAGAGTCTAGGTCCATCCACCTCACTACAAATAGCTCAATTTGATTACTTTTTATTGCTGAGTAATATTCCATCGTATATATGTGCCACATCTTCTTTATCCATTCATCTGTTGATGAACATTTAGGTTGCCTCCATGTCCTGGCTATTGTAAATAATGCTGCAGTGAACATTGTGGTACATGTGTCTTTCTGAATTATTATGGTTTTCTCCGGGTATATGCCCAGTAGTGGAATTGCTGGGTCATATGATAGTTCTGTTTTCAGTTTTTTAAGGAACCTCCAAACTGTTTTCCATAGTGGCTGTACCAACCTACACTCCCACCAACAGTGCAGGGGAGTTACCTTTTCTCCACACCCTCTCCAACATTTATTGTTCCTAGATTTTTTGATGATGGCCATTCTGACTGGTGTGAGGTGATAGCTCATTGTGGCTTTGACTTGCATTTCTCTGATGATGAGTGATGTTGAGCATCTTTTCATGTGTTTGTTAGCCATCTACATGTCTTCTTTGGAAAATGTCTATTTAGGTCTTCCACCCATTTGTGGATTGGTATTTGCTCATATTTTGCCTTTTAAAAACCATCAACTGTTTTTTTGGAATTTTTTTTTCTTTTCTTTTTCTTTTTTTTTTTTTTTTACCTATACTTCAGATTTCAGTTCAGGTATCATCTATGTAGGAAAACATTTTGCTGTTCTCAGTTGCTCCTTCCAACTCCATTTTCTTCAGAACATTTATTCTAATATGTAATTATCCACTGATGAAAGTTCTATGGCTGACTCCTTATCACTTTTGTCCTATCATTGTGTTACTAGAGTCTCCTGCAGAGTCTTAACACAAAGTGGATGCTTAGCATCTGTTTGCTAAATGAATAAAAATTGTCTTCCCACACCCACACCCAGGTAACTCAGACCTGGAATGAAGGACTGGTCAGCAATGTGGACCTTGATATAAAAATCAGAACAATGGAAGTAGCCCTGGGCTGTGTGTTAGGAGGTTCAGTTCTTAGTCATCCCCTTACCATTGACCTTTGGATATGAATAATAAAAAATTTGTCTAGCTCTCAGTTTTTCTCACTTGTAGGATGAGAACACTGGACAAAATGATTTTGGAAATCCCTTAATAGTCTATGATTTTATGACAATTTTCAGTTGATAGTTTGTGTTTTCTGATAGCAATTTCATTTTAAATGAGCTTGATTCTTTCCATAGCATCCACAATATGTCTTAACTATTGACATTGAAATTCCCTGAGTTTTTTAAAGGTGAAAGAAATGACTATTATATGATATGAAACTTTTTTTTTCTGGAGACCTACTATTTAATATTCTCTCAAGTTACTACATTTCATGCTCCAGTGACTGAAACTTCCCACTGACCAATCATGTAATTATGTGGTGAGTAGGATTCTCAGAAAGAATAGAATTTTAGTTTTTTAAATGCCATGAATATGAATTCTCCCATTACAACATTTATGAAAATGCAAGGCAAAATCCAATTAATAAAATTCCAGATAGTAGACTTTTCAACTGTTTATATGTCTTACTCATTGGGTTAGCATATAAGCCTTTTTTGAGCTTATGCTTATAAATGTAGCAGAAGAAAATCTTTTTGCATAGTTCTATAGTTTGCATTTGAAGATTGTAAACTATTCTTTTTATTCTTTAAAATATTTTATTATAATTTGAAGATTCAGTCAAGACATAGCATAGCATTTAATCTGTATTCCAGAATGCAATATTTATTTATTTATTATTGAAGTATACTTGATATACGTTGTGCCAATCTCCCAGCATGCAATATTTAAAGTGAAGAAGTCCGATTTTGTAATTTGGCTTTCTTTTTGTTCTTTTTACACTCTATTCTTAATAGTGTTAGAATGGATTCAATTCTCCATTATCGTGCTCTAGCAGGCAAAATATTTGTATTCTCTGATAATATTTTTTCATTTATAAGATGGAAATAGTAAGACTAACTTTATAGAAATGATGGGAATATTAAGTTAACATCCTTGATACAAGATCTAAAATACAAGTATTATATATCTATTTATAGATGTCCCCAATACAATAATTATTATTACAGAATTGATATCTTACTACCAAACATAAATGCACAGAAACAACACATCAACCAATTTAACATTTTTTAGAGTCTTATAAGACTAAGGTAAAAATAAATTTAAGATATTTTCTAATCAAATCCCTTCCTTTTATAGATGAAACTAAGTTCTATGGAGATTATACAGCTTATGAAAGATAGTTCCTGACAAGACAATACGATTTAGGTTTCCTTAATTTATGTGTCATGCTCTACTTCTAAGTGACCTGAGGATAGTTCCCAGCAAAGGCTTGTTTTGAAGAAATAAGATTGAAATGCTTTGACATTGATTTTGATCATCTTCTCCATTAACCCAATTACCTGGATACAGAATTTTAATGGGCAGGATCAGAAATAATGTTTTCTAGATTTTGATAAAATACCGTGTATCGTGGTTTTTACTAGCTCTAGCATCACATATATTTATTAAAACTGTTTTCTTATTACCACCGAAGCATGATTAATTCAAATTCAGATAATGTCTTTAATGTCTCAAGTGAATATTTCCTTTTTGAATTTTAACATTGCTCTAATACCTATCCCTTAAAATATAATAGTTGGCAAGAAGACTTTCCTGATCATTCTGATTAGTAGTCAGTTCTCTTGTGTTTGAAGTCCTTTAAGCACAAGTAGTCTTTTCTTCACTTTCAAGCAGATAATTATATTCAAGTCATATCAACAATCTTTCATTGGACATCTACTATACTTAAGGCTCACTTGTTCATAAAGATGTGTTTCATTAATTCAGATCATGATAAAATGTGAGCAATGCAGGTATAATAGTGTCATTTGGTTCTTTTGCATCCTTGCTGAAGTGCAAAGCACATGAATCTTTAGATATGAAAAATCCAAGGAATTGTACAGTGCCCTTTGCTTTGGTAGTACTCACTGGCCATTGGGTGATTGCTTGGCAGTGATTCAGTAAGAGTGAATGGGATAGAGGAAGAAGCTACTCTCTTTAGCACTAAATAGGGCTTTATCCTACTTCTCACTAAAGTAATCAGGGCTCCCAGTGGGTTAGCATACTTGAGCCCTGGGATAAGAAGAAGACAGATAGGTATTGAAAGTATTCATGACACTAACTATAGATTGAAAAAGGATTTTCAAAAGCAGTTTAATGTTTGAATTTGCGATGCAGTCGATTTGAAGAGAAAGCAGATATACGGGGGAGCTGTCAGTGACAATAGAGAAGAGTCAGAAAGTGTGGAAAATAGTTAACTTGAAAACTTGAAAGAGAAACCTTCTTTGTGAAGTTGTCAAGCAACATTGTAAGAAGTAGAGGAAGAATAGGATGCACACTATTTTTGAAAGCATCCTGTAAATTATTAAATGGGTGGTGATATAACATGTGAAACCAATAAATAGATGAGAATGTCCCTGACTTGACTGAAGGGGGCTTTCCAGTGGAGAGTGAAAATATGTGTGAGTATGAATCCCCCATGACACAAATTTAATATTGGTATGATTACAAGAGTCATTGTAAAATAGTAGGAACTTTTCTATGTTTATATTGTAAGGCACATTCTAGTTTGTAGTATTATATGCTAAACTTGTTTAAATGCATCAGTGTTTCCCAATTTCATATTTTATGCTTTATAAAAAATTATGACACTCATGTGGTTAACAATGGTCTCCCCTTTTCGACACTCTCAGCTTTGGGAGAGGTGGTAAGAGTGATAGCTAACTCCAACATTAGAGAACGGATTGAGAAGAGGCTACATTGGCAAAATAAGCATTGCTAGTAACATGCTAATCATTTCAGTGGGTGCATTTGTGCCAATGAAAATTAAGGCTTTTATTAAAGTCCCTAATAAATTTTAGGACTATGTCTGTTGCTAAGCCTTTATGGTCTATAGGTAACTGCTAATATCGAAGCTATAAATGATCAGTAGGAACTGTACTGTCAGTATCCCTTCCTCCTCACCTGTCCAGCCACTGATGCCTTGTACACATTCATCCTTTTCAACCCTTGTAGAGTAGATGACTGCAAGTAAACAGGATAGAATAGATAAATTAATAGGTACATAAATGAATGACTGCCGTTGTCTTAATCAAGATTCTTTTGGTTTGTAAACAACGGATACCAAATTGAGATAGCCAAAGGGTAATTCTCGGAATTCTAATAACTCAGTAATTTTTTGAGTTATTAGAATTAACTAATAATATCAAAGGAAATGTTTTAAAAAGTAAAGCTTTAAGAAGGATGGAAATCAGAGTATCGCTGAGTGGATGAATCTTTAATACAAGGCATTCATTGTAAATGGGGGATGGCATAAGGACAGTGTTTAATACACTGTATCATGCAGATAAATGAAAGAAATGTATTATAAAAACAAATATGCATTCTATGGCCATAAATGCATAGGTACTTTGATGATTCTCAATTTATATCTCTATTTTAAACTCTCTCCTGAATTCCAGACTTATAAATCCAACTGCCTACTTGACATCTATAAGTGGATGTCTCATAGACCTCTCAAAGTTAATATTTCTCAACAGAGCTCTTACACATGCCCCCACAAATGGGGCCTCTACAAATATTTACGCTCACAGCAAGTGGCATCTCTCTTTACCCATTGTTCATGCATAAAGCTTGGAGTTATTATCAACATTTCTCTCTCACAACCCCATATCAAATATTTTTAACCTCTGCTTTCAAAATATCACTAAAATATGAGTTCACAGTTTCATCATTACCATACTGATCTATTCTAAGCTACCATCAATTCTCAGGTAGATTACTGCATTAGTCTGTTGGCTCTTGCTGAATTTAGTCACCCCCACCCCACGCCCCACTACACTTGACATCAATCCTCTTCAAGATCATTCTTCTAAAATAAAATCAGTCTTTTTTTTCTTTCTTTTTTCTTAAATTCCACTAGAATTTTTCTTTTTCACTGTGAGCATCACTTAAAGCCTTACCCTGCCCTTTGGGTTGCTACTTGGTCTGCCTGCTTCCTGGCCATCTTTTGGAGTTTTCTTCTACCTGTATCACTTTGTTCACTCTGTCCCAGCAGTATTGACTCAGATTCATTGGTGTCAGGCTCTGGCATTGATCCTGAAGAACTGTTTTGTGTTCTTTTATTTGATGGTCAGTTAGGTGTAACCACAAGTGGAGACACAAGAGACAAAAGAAAACAAAGTTTGTTATACTCGCATGTCCTAGAGATGGGGTTACCACATGCCATTCAGTGTCACAGAGAAGTGCCAGGTTTTCGTCAGGTGGTAGAAGACCAGGAGTAAGGGGAAAGCTTAGGACCTTTATTGGGGTTTTCACAGGCAGACAAGATAGAGTAGGGCAAACAGGTTACAATTGGCTAGTTTGAATAATTTCAGAGGACTATAAACTATAGGGGTGGTCGCTAGATACCTGGTACCTGGCCCTAGGGATGATTAGGCAGAGAGTGTTGCCTGCAGAGATGCATGGGCCAGAACAGAAGAGGTCATGCTCTGAACTGGTTAGTTTTCAGAGCAAAGTTATGCTTCCTGTTGAGTCCTTTGCTTTCTCTAAGGATTGGCTAGCCTCAGGAGGGACAGTCTCTCCCCAACCAAGAAGGATGTTTTAATATTTAAGATATTATAATACACAAAAAATTAAAAAGTATATAATACAAGACCATAGATTCCTCTACATTCAAATGAGGGAAGAGAGGGAGGAGTAGCACACCTCTTTACCACTTTGGCCAGGATGTGTCACTTATCAGTTTTGTTTACACCTTATTTTCAAGAATTAGCCACAAGAACACACTTAGATGTAAAGGAAGCTGGGAAATATAATCCATGGATGGGCAGCCAGTTTCCAGAAACAGCTCTACATTCTGGAAGGGAAGCACTTGAATCTTGGAATCTTGGGTGGAGCTCCCCCCCCCCCCCCAATGCCTGATTAACCTACCTGCTATTTCTTTAAAACACTAAGAATGTTCTCTTCTTGGGCATTTTATTTGATATTTCTTTTGTCAGAAGCAGTTTTTCAGACCTCTTCGTGGCTCACTTCTGCACTTTATTGTGTTCTTTGTTTAAGCATCACCTATTCACAGTGGTTTTCCTGACTACCGATGCTCAGTAGCACCTGAGTCTGATGCTGTAGCACATATTTACTGTTTATTTTCTCTGTCCCTAGGAGAAAGTAAACTCCGCAGTTGCAAAGATTACCTGTTTTATTTCCTGCTCTATCCTCAGTGCCAAAACCAGTGGCTAGAAAATTCTGGGAGCTAAAAATATTTAAACTTAGAGCTTTGAAAATTAAGAAAAGAATGATTATTTTACATAGGGAAGAAAGTATCAGTTCTTTGAACAAATATGCAAGGACTAATATAGTCTCAGAAGTGGAAAGTATATATATTCTAATCTCAGACTGTACAAGTGAATTGATACCAGATGCCATTCTGGATTGTAGATATTATTTTCCATAAAAATAGTAGCGCTAAAATATTTTAAAGCAGGAAGTGACATAATTAATTTGTTATCAAGAAAGGTAGTTGTGAGTGTAGTTTGAATGCAGAGAGGGAGAGAGGAGAGGCTCTAAGAAGGGATACAGGGAATTATATAGGAAAGGAAAGGAAAATGTATTGTAATAGCTCAACTTTCCAGGCAGGATGCTAAGGATTTAATAATGGTCCCTACTTTAAAATGGTCTCCCAACAGTCTTGTGTCATAGGCATTATCTCCTTTTTTTACAGATGAGGATAACAATTTTCGGAAGTTAAGTAATTTGCTCAAGATTATAGAGATAATTGGCTCAGATAGATCTGTGTACGTATCAACTGAATTTTTGTTTTTAGGATATCATAGCAAGCAGTGCAGTAGATCCTGTCAAGGTTAAGAGGGCCTATTTATTAGCGTCATTTGCTGGTGGGGTGGGAGGTGAAGTGTCGACTGGAAAGGATGGGATGAAGAGTCAAGGACACTTGATGGTATTAATCAAGATAGAGAGCTTACAGGGGAAGAATAGATTCACCAGGGGAGGCAGGGATGATTTCAGCTGCCTTGCTTTGGGTCTCAGGTTCTGGGCAACTTATTTTGTGTTAATGTGTACCAAATTATTGGAAATTTGATTCCAACGGCTAATTTACAGATGAAAGTTAGTTAACAGCTTTATTCCACTTTAAAAATTATTATTTTTAAGATTTTGTGATTAATAGTCCTACCCAAAACATTTTCTAGCAATGGACAAATAAAGAAATCTCTGATTGGACTGGGAATCAGTGGCTTTTGGCCTCAGCACTGTAAATACTTTCACACAGTCAGCTTTATCAACAATCACAGAGATTTTGTTATGAGGCCAAGCACAGGTTGGCTGAAGAACAGCAAACTAAGTAATGATAAATGGTGGGATATCAAATTAGAACAGGTGTCTAGCGGGAGGCCTCAAGGATTGGTACTGGGCCCAGACTTATTTAACACTCTCATTAATGAACTGGAAAGGCAGGTAAAGCAGTATGTCAAGCTTGAATAGATGCTGTAAAAAGCAGAGGGGAATGCAGTCACCTGCAGACACCTTGAATTCCAGAAAACAGTCTAGTTTCAAGTGAACAGGGAGAAAACAGTTATGCAGTTTGGAGCTCTATTTAATTAGATGTATATAACTGGAAAGTAAGTAACAAAATATCAGGTTGTCATTTGGATTAGTATTTTCCAACTTTTTAATACATAAATCGTAAAGACATAACAGTAGATGTGTGGAACCCTAGTGTAAAAGGAGGGGTCAGCTTATTCAGGAAATGACAGATTTCAGCTGCCACAGACAATGTCTAGCTGCTCAAACACTGAGAAAATAAACATCTCCCCACACTTGTAACCCATTCAGGGGAAGATGTTGGGATGCTCTAGGAAAAGTCTACTTTGGGGCAAATCTCTTAGGCAACTAATTTATTTGATTAGATATGGAAATACACCTATTCAGGAGGAAAAAAAACAAAATTGGGGGCTTTTTTACTTTATATTTAATTTTCTTTTTTTTCTTTTTTTAAAACTGGGATATAGTTGTTTTACAGTGTTGTGTTAGTTTCTACTGTACAGTGAAGTGAATCAGCTATACATATACATATATTCCTTATTTTTTGAATTTCCTTCACATTTAGGTCACCACAGAGCAATGAGTAGAGTTCCCTGTGCTATACAGCTGGTTTTCATTAGTTATCTATTTTATATATATTAGTGTATATATGTCAATCCCAGTCTCCAATTCATCCCACCCCTCAACTTTATATTAATTTTAGAAAGGGAATGTTTCAGACCCATCAGCCGAGACACCTCAGATGTCTCAGAGGGCAACTGGGGAGATGGGTGAAGGAGGAGAATTTATTTTTATCTGCTTCCTTACTGCATTTCCTCTGAAGATGTTGATAAAAAAAGGGAGAGGGAGGGGCCCCTTTTTGTAGGCAATCCAGTCACAAGCCCTGGGAGGCAATGACTTGCCCAGGCTCTCATGTGCTGGGACTGGCAAAGATACAACCAGAATCTAGGTCTCTTGACCACCTGGCTCTATGTTTCTTCCGTTTTATCAGCTGAAAACATTCTATTTGCTTCCCTATGTTTCCTGGCTCCTTCACAGTTAATTGGGGCCATATGACAAAGGTGGGTCAATGAAATTTGAGCAGAATTGTCTAGAATGAGACCATGAAAGGCTCATAAAATAGTCTCCAGTTTCTCTCTTCCCCTTGCTGTAAAGAATAGCATCTTTCCAGATGGGGAATTGTTTGACAGCCTGAATCCCTGAGCAACCATGTGTAGGAAAGACCTTGTTCAGTCTGTGATGAACATAGCATGGATGAAAGATAAACCTTTGTTGTGCTTAGGTATTGATTTGTTAATTCAGTATTATTCAGCCTATTTTGGCTGATACAGTATGAGTAACCAAAGTATTTTTTTTCAAAAAAAGAAGTAAAGTGGACCCTAATATAAACACAATAAAATGGCTAACCTCAAACATTATAAATATTTCACACAACTTAAATCCGTGGAATATATCCAAATTAAGATCATTTATTTATTGACATCAGGAATTTCTTTAAGGAAGGACATAGTTGTTCTGTTAAATACCAGAAATTACTTACATTAATGTCTTAAGAGTCATGAGTCTTAAAATCTAAAGCCTTTCTCAAGTTATTTATATTTTCAGTCTTACAGCAGACAGTAAACTTCCTTTCATTTGTCCTATTTCCAAATAAGACACAATTTTAGTGTTTTGAAGATTATTGAATAAGTTTGTGTTCATTTTCAAGGTAGCCTTCCCAGTATTTTTAGATGAGGCTGAAGACATGCTTTCCTCACCATTTTTTCCCAAACTATTGACTTTTAATTTTTTTGTAGGCATTATTGGATAGGAGAAGCCACGCATTTGATTTGATTTAATTTAATGCATTTTTTTTACATCAACTAGGAAAAGAAACATAGGAGGAGTTGCAATTTGGGATAGTGAGGAAAATAATATTTTCAGTTTGGGACCATGCTAATTCAGGGCTGTTTGTTGGTCTTGTAGGTAAATATATACAACAAAGAGCGTCTAAGGCTTACAAGACCAAACAGAATGCAGACCAAAACTTTGGTCCGTAAGCATATAAACCATAGTTAGCAATTCAGTGGGAAGATACTGGTGAAGGAGAATCCATGGAATAGGAAGGGCAATGGTAAGATGGACGCCTGGATAATGCCCTTGCACATTTAAGGGGTTTGTGTAGAAGGTATTTGGGAATAAGGCAATCCAGGGAAAACAGGTTCAAAGCAGCACAAATGATCAAACATATCAATGATCAATCTTGCCCCAAATAGCAGGAACATTTATTAAGTAAGGTCTTTAAAGCAAAGAATAGGATCTTTAGGATTAATCCAGGTTTAGGTCTCGCTAGACAAGTAGGATGTAAAAACAGGATGCAATTTATACATGGTGTTGGTCTTGACAAGGTAAGTAAACAAATGAGATCTTTAAAAATGCAAACAGTGTTTGTTATGTTTGTTATGGGAGTTAGGACGTGAAAATTAGGAGATTATATTGAGACTAAGTTCCTGGATTTTAAGATTTATTATATAGAAAAATTTCAAGTGAGGATAAGGTATATTATTTGGCTTTTGGTTTGGGTGAGTAGACATGAAGGTTCTTGAACTTAAGAAAAGTAAGAATTTGAGGATCTGTTAGGTGCTAGATAGGTCATTCACAGTAATTTTGAGGTTGCTTGGGGTGGTAACGGAACCCAAAAAGGCAAAATACTATAAACCAGCAAACACACATTTCATGATCATTATGAAGAGCTCAGTAGAGGAAAAGAATGAATAGATGAACAGATAAATAAGGACAGGAGAACAGTTTAGTTTATGCAGCATCAGGAACTTTCCTCTACAGCAAGAAAATGAAGGCGCATTCTGCAGTGAAACTGAGTGTGCAAAGTGTAATGAAGCACTGTTGTGATCTTGGGAGGCGCGAAGAAACCGAGGACTATGAAGTGTGGGAAAGACTAGCATCTCAGGTCATGGAATAAGTACACTTTTTAATGCGGATTTGAGGGATAGTGATACCATCTGACCTTCAGTCTCTCCATGAATCCCTGATGTCAATCATGAATTTAGACATAATCATATTAAAAAATAATTGTTATATATATATGTATATGTCTTAAGACTGAAATTAATAAATATTAGCATAGAGAAACTTTCCTCTTTGTCCTATTGGTAATGCATGGTCTTTATTTAATACATTCAGCTAATTAAACAAGTCAGTAAAAAATATGTAAGGGAGTCTATATGGAGCCTATAATTATTTTATTAGTAGACTTCTGTTGGTGAATTCAGTATTGCTAAACTTTCCTGTGACTTTTATATGGTTTATTCTTATATTTCTTATGTTCACCTCATGGTCTAATAACCATGAACAAAAGCAGACTAACTTATAACTGAGAAATTAATGTCTTGAAAATTTTTCTTCATTTAAACTAATTTCCTTTGTTTGCTTTTCATGATATATCACTTGCATATTTACTTATATTGATAAACAGAAAATTGTGTTTCATAATTAACTATATGCATGCACATGAAAGAGAAAAAAATTGACTAACCAATGATTATAACATTGAACTTTCTGACTAATCGATAAAGTCTGATTATACATGTATTAGGTACTGGTAACCATACTTTTAACTGATTTTCAGAGTATTTAAAAATGTCTGATGATGTGTTTCCTAGTCTAATGGGAGCACACAAACAAGTAGAAGGGTGTTGAACGGGTGCTATAGAGCTGTGTTGTCCAATCCCAATAGCCAGAGTCATGTGTGGATATCGAGCATTTGAAATGTGGCCAGACTGAATTGAGATATGCTAAAAGTGTAAAATTTACACTGGAATTTAAAGAATTAATATGAAAAAAGAAGTTAAAATATTTTATTAAAATTTTTTTAAATACTGATTATACATTGAAATAATTGAAATATGTTTGACATTTTTGGTTAAACGAAATACATTATTTAAAATTAATTTCACTAGCTTTTAATTTTTTAATGGGGATACTAAAAAATCCTAAATTATATATGTGGCTTGTATTATAGTTTTATTTGACAGTGCTGCTAGAGAGGGTGAACTGAAGCCAAATATTGGCCTTAATGGATTAAATGGACATCGTGTTTCCTTTCATAGGAATGTTATGCACACTACTCTTGAGTGAAGTCTTGAAAATCTCCTATATACTGTCCTACATAATACCAATTTCCTGCCATAACATCACACATAATATCACGTATTATCATGCAGTATCCTAGATCTCCCTTGATTTTGAAGAAATCTTCACCTGTCTTCTCTCCCATCTGCCTGGATGCCTCATGGGGAATGGAATTGCTTTGCTCTATTACTGATACAGTAGCTTGAAGAAGAAGGGATATCTCAAATTTGCCTACTTATCCTGCTGTGGTGGTAGCAGTAATTGTTGCCCAGGTAGTACAAACTGAGGATTGCCCTATTGGAGTCTAATATTACTATGACATTTAACCTGAAGTGCTGGCATAGTTGCAACAGCATCTGATGATCCAGAGGGATTTACTCCTGTCAGAAACACTGACGGAGGGATATTTTCTTCATAAAGATCTTATTCTCACTTCTTTGTCTCTAAATAGATGTAGTCCTATTTTTTTAAAAGTAGCTAATTATGAACACTGTGCAAAAGATATCATACAAATTACTTGAAGAATTGGTAAATGTAATAACATACTGGCAAACTTTACTTTTACCATTTTCCACTAAAAACAAAGATTATGAAATGGATTTTTGCTTTCCAATTTTTTAATTTGCTTCTAAAATTTTTTCTTTAAGTCAGAGATGTAATCTATTCAGTAAGTGAATGACTCTGTAGAATAATCTAATCATTTTATCAAGATATTGAGCACTTTCTTCCCAATATACACCGAGTGAAGCATAAACAAAACTGGCTTTTGACAGGATGTCATGTTGGGACAAAATGCTCCAATTAATAAAGTGAATTGCCACACATCAGAGAATCTCAGCTTTAAAATCAGACACATCAGAAACCAGAAAATGGGGAGGAAGAGGAATTAACCAAGTTAGAAATAGTAGTTTTTTTTGCAATGAACTATTGCAAAAACAATAAACATTAATTAGGAGAAAATAGCAACTATGCATATATATATACTTTTAACTACATCTGATTTACAACACTGTGTTAGTTTCAGGTATACAGTTTCAGATTCTTTTCCATTATATGTTATTATAAGATATTGAATATAGTTCTCTGTGCTATACAGTAGGTCCATGTTGCTTATCTCTTTTATGTATAGTAGCGAGTATCTGTTAATCCCAAACTCCTAATTTATCCCTCCCCCTCGCCTTTCCCCTTTGGTAACCATAAGTTTGTTTTCTTTGTCTCTGAGTCTGTTTCTGTTTTGTAAACATGTTGATTTGTATTTTTTTAGATTCCATATTTAAATGATATATAATATTTAAAATAAATAATATTTAAAAATGTATATTAAAATTTCTATTTCTAACATGACACAAATCACTGTGAGTATAGAATTATCAGGGTTTAGTTAAAAAAAAAAGCTATATTTCAAAGTCATAATATCCTTTCAAATAAAGAAGAAACAAAACCTTAACTGACCTCTGCAAGATCATGGGGACATGTGGGGGGCAGATAGAATGACAGGCTTAACCGGGCAAAGTGATGAGGCCAGATATTTTTGGATAAGAGCTGCCAGACCTCTCTTCTAAGAACTTTTCTTTTTTCTCTTTTGGAAGCCTCCATTCTTCATTCTCAGGGGACAGTGTCTTCCTGTTGCCTCCTGAACATCAAGGACTCTGTGCTACCCATGTGTAATGACTGTAAATATTAGTGGACAAAAGGTTAAAAAATTATATATATATATATATATATATATATATATGTTGGCAAGAAATACAATGCTAGTGTGTGCCCTCTGTTCTCTGGCCTCTTACAAGAGTTCTTGTACTTAGTAGGGTCAGACAATAGAATAGGTATCTGATCGATTCATTCTTTGGCAAAAAGGTGTTTGTACAGATCTGGTTGCTGCCTTCCATTCTGGGGCATTTCAGGGCAGATCTGAGAGGACCTCTAGGCTGATCTGTTTGACTTTCTACAGACTGGATAGTCACATCTGTCCCCCCTTCTCCAGCTCTGAGCATGTGGAGCCATAGCTCTGAAGCTCTGCCTTTCCCTCTCCCACCTGCTCCCCATGCTCAGGAGAAACTCAAACATGTTCCCTGTTCTAGAGCTTGAGCCCCTCCTGCTCCTCTCCCTCATGCTCACCATCTGTGGAGGTAGAGGGCATCGGGTCGACTAAGATTTTCAAAAATAAAGCAAATATGGCTTCTTTGGTCTGAGATACAAGCTGTTAACACCGGTCGTTTCTTTCTTAACTGATTCTATTCTGTCTCTTATCAACTATTTCGGTCTCAGTGTGAAATTCTCTTTCCTGTCTCGGTCCTTAATGTTGTCTGAAGTTATTTAATGTGTATATCATAGAAGACACATCTAGGAAGTGCTGGAATTTGTACCAGGGGCTCCACACACAGCACCTAATCAGCCTTTGCAGTACTGGTGGGTATTCAGTGTTATTCCCCTAAGCTCACAGTTGAGGTAATGGTGACCGCAAAAGTTGAAAGGACTTGGCTAACCTCAATGCATCGTGAAGCCCGAGTACCAGAGCTGGGCTTTCTCAATCTAAAGCTTTTTATGGTGATGTTAGACTTTCCCTTTTACTTGATCTTAACTCAGCTTCATCATTATTAAACAAAATAAATATACTTAGTTTTTCCAAAGGAGGGAAAAGCATTGTGCAACTAAATATTTCAGGTTTCACATCCCTGACTATTAAGGTTTAACCTGCCCCCTCCACTTTCCATGCCTTTCCCTGCTTTTTCTCTATTCTTTTTCATCTGGGAATGGGTGAATTAAGATTCAGAATTCTTTTCCTCACTCTTAAAATAGAGATTATAAAAGAGACCAATGAAATTTCAATGAAATGAATGTAATGTATATTAGAGGGGAAATTTTCAGATGAGTGATAAATTCTCAGTATCTCAGGGTACTTTATGCATTAAAAACAGATCATCAAATTGGGAGATTAGGATTGACATAAACACACTACCATGTGTAAAACTGATAGCTAGTGGGAACCTGCTGAATAGCACAGGGAGCTCAGCTTGATACTCTGTGATGACCTAGATGGGTGGGATGAGGGGGTGGGAGGGACGTCCAGGAAGGCGGTTATATATGTATACGTATAGCTGACTCACTTAGTTGTGCAGCAGAAACTAATACAACGTTATAAAGCAACTATACTCCAATGGAAAAGAAAATCATCATATTTGAACTCTTGGAGGTGTCAGCTGCTTATGACTCTCTCTCAGTACCTGCAGTGCACCAGTTTTCCACAGCCAACAAAATATCTCAAACTCTATAGTTTTTGACTTTAAAAACACTTAACATTTCAGTTATCCCAATATATTTTAGGCTCTCTTCAGATTTACTGAGACATAGCGTTCAGGGGCTTGGAAAGACTTTTCTTGAATTATGTAACTATGTAGGCCTGGCATATTTCTTAAGGACGTTAGTGAATATCCTCAAGAGTTTTCTGAGTGCTAGTGTCAGAGGGTTTGCAAAAATGCAGTGCTCTTTTCAGAGTTCAATAAGCATGCCTGATCATTGTGGAAGCTCATACATTAAATAAATGAGACACTCAGCAATAACTATAAAAATACTGCTAAGTTAAATCTCCTAGAAGATAGATAGGATAGTGAGTGCAGAATAGCCATTTAAACTATCTAATTGTCTCCAGAATCATCTAGTTATTCATTAATTGTCATGCACAGAATCATATGGTATTTCAGCTCACTCGTAGGTTTTGTGCTGTTTATTTTATATAGTATTTGAAAGCCATTTAGGTTATGATATTATCAAAACAAGATATTCAGTCTTAAATTACCGGAAGAATTCAAATGAACTAAGCTTTTGAAGAGCTTAAACATTCAAATGAGATGCTTTCCTGAGTCATTCTATTGGGTCATATTCAGGGCTGCCCTTTTACATTGCTGACAAACAAGTACACAGTAATATATTCAGAAGGTCTGAAGGAACTGTATGATTTATGTATCAATGCACAGACATTTGAATTTTAAATAGCTACCAATTGTCTGTTTTGTTTTTGTTTTTAAGAGAATAAACTGCATTTATTTAGAGTCTGCAATTTGGTATTTTTTTTCTAGTTAGTAATGTATATATGGCGATCTCAGTCCGCCTATATGGCAATCCCAATCTCCCCCAATTGTTAATATTCCTGTTGCTTTTATCAGGGCAGAGCTTTTCTCCAGACGCAGGTTAAAAGTTTTATGTGGATCAGTATGGCAAAAATAAAAAAAATTGTTTTAAAAGTAATTTTTTTCACAATATTTCAAAATGTAAATTGCTTTCAAAATTTATATTATTTCAGATGGGTTTAAAAAAAGTGATATTTGCTGACTATAAGCCTGGCCCCTATTTATCTCCATAACCATTTTCTCAACTCATCTCCATAACTACTCCTGAGGCACATTTCATTGCCATCATAGTACAGATGAGAACTACAGCTCAGAAAAATGAAACCATTACCCCAGAAATGCACAACCTAAATAAAAGGATATCCACCTCAAGAACTTTTGGGGTGAAGTAAAATAAAAACAGATAAGAAGAGGAAGCCACCATAGCATTTGAACGTAGATCTAATGTCCGTGTGACTGCATTCTACTAGAATCATTTGATTAATGGAAGGGGAAGAGAGTTACAATTTCCTTAAAACCAAAAGTTTATACACAAGTGAAAGACAGTGACGGCTACCTTTGTGGTTCCACTAAAAACATTCATTGTTTCAAGGTTCTGATTCATCTGAAAGACAATTAAGATAGCAGCTTTGAAAATTACTCAGGTGAATAGCTTCATAGGTGGTTTCTCAAATCTGTAATTACTCCTTTTT
The DNA here is from genome assembly GCF_030028045.1 of Hippopotamus amphibius kiboko. Lineage (NCBI taxonomy): Eukaryota > Metazoa > Chordata > Mammalia > Artiodactyla > Hippopotamidae > Hippopotamus > Hippopotamus amphibius. Next base: position 19,482,470 of record NC_080195.1, read on the forward strand.
TGATCATGAGCAGTGCATCTAACAGTCAGGAGCTGTGCTTTTGGGAAGAGGAGAGGATGGGTGATTTCATTGGCTTTTCCCTAACCTCTTTTTTATTTTTTTAAGAACTTTTATTGAGATACAGTTAACAGACAATAACTGCATATATTTAGAGTGTACAATTTGGTATTCTTTTTCTTATAAGTAATGTATATATGGCAATCCCAATCTCCCAATTTTCCTTACCTCTTTTATACAATTTATGTGGGGAAAAGATTTATTCAAGCAAAAGTTTTCCTGTTCTGCTATAAGAAATATGAAATGTAAAGCTTGAGTGTGGTACAGGGAAAATTAAAAGACACTGTGTCTGTCTGTGGGTATACTACCATAGGCAAGTCACTTCATATCTTTGGTACCCAGTTTTATGTTTATGTGTGTTTTATGCTTAATCTATAAGCAAGGCGATTGGATTAGATAAATGCTTTTCAAATTTCTTTAAGCAGTATAACTCCTTTATTCACATGAAGTCTTTGCTGTGGTTTGTTATATATAAATACTTCCATATACCAATGAAATTTTATTAGCACAAATTTTTCTTATAAGTTCCAGTTCATCATGTTTATATATTATAAACACATTAAATGAAATACAACTCATTTTAATGAACATAAAATCTGTTTATGCATAAGACAAAATAGTCTATTAATATTAGATTCTAATTTGTTTTTGTATTCTATTTACAGAGACTCCTGCCAGTTTTTGAAAACTTGTTTTTTTTTTTAAGCTTCATTCTCTGTTTCAGGATACTCCAAACTAATCCAGAAATTATAAAGGAAGAAACAGGAAAATTTTATGTCAAAGTTTAGTCACTTACAATATCTGTAAACTGCCCACATTCCTCTTAAGATTTCTCCAAGTGAAGGGAATTAATGGCAGCTTTTAAGCAGGTTTAATTTTCCAAATGCAGAAAACAACTTGAAATATTTTGTATTGTAGTCAGTGATGTGTTAGTAAATGCTTAACGGACCAAATAGAAAACAAACAAACAAAACCCTGCAATTTTCTAAAATTATATGACTGTTAAAACTGATATAAAAGATATAGTCTCTCATATGTCAAGCATTTCATATACATGCCTGCACGAGTTCCTTAAAACTGATAAACAGACCACATGAAAATAGAAAGATTCTGAACATCAACAAATCAATTATAAACACCTCAAATGCTAGCCTTTTAACTAATCAAAACATTTCTTTTGGCTTGTAGTTTTAAACAACAGGATTCTCATCACACTTTCGTAGTGTCTTGCTAATGTTAACATATATGTTGTAGTTGTATCAACAGTATAGGATTGAGAAAGATTTTCCCTGAGAGTAAGTGATTCTTCCTCATGTGTGCTGCAGTCACTTTTCACCTGCATTTCTATCTTCACATTTAAATTATAGATGCATAAATTGTTTGATAATGTTAAAGCTGTACACTTTCAGCTGCAGAAAACTGAGGGTCTTATATTTGTGCTCTGTCCAGTTCTACCTCACAATTATAATTTAATGGCAGGCACTGAAATATTGTCAAAACTTTTTTCATTAAAAAACCCCAAAATTGGTCATTTTTATTACCATAGCAGGTGAAGTCTTTGACAAATTATGTATATATAATTTAATAAATTACATATGTAATATACATGAATATCAATATATTACATAAAATACATAAATGCAAATATCTGTAAATACATATTTATTGATATTTATATAGAATACATCTAAATATTAGACAAATTATATATATGTTATATATATAAATATATAATACACATATATCCTAGATTTGTCTTCAAGCGTCTGTATTTTTGACACAAAACATTGTTTTGTATCCTTCTATCAATATGTTCAGCATTCGTTAAAGAGTCATTTGGTGCTAGTATAGTATAATGTTTTCGATTTCATCTTGAGCCTGACATATATTCATTATGAACTTTTTGTGCATTTATTCTTTCTAACCAGTTAATGCTTTCACGGGTAATTATTTCAGATTTTCTAAAAAAATTAATTCATATATTATTTTATATGTTATACAAGAACCACCCCCCCCCCCAAAAAAAGACTGAGAAGTGCTAAAACACTCTAAAATACACTAGTCTCAAGAACCAATGTTTATATGTTCCTTTTCTGAGAAGGATAGGGGAAGGGTAGGTTTGATGCTGAAAATATATGCAGCCTGTCTTATTTATAGAAAAAGATCACTGCAAGTTATCATTACTGATTTTAATAAAACGGTAGTTTTAAGTCATTGGACTGCTTATTTCCTTGCCTGTTTAAGGGAACTCATCATAAAATGTAGATACCTCCATGGGAGTGTAGCCTGAATGTGGGTATCCATGAGGTGCCTCTGTTTAAAATTAGTTTTAAACTGTTGAATTAAAAGTGATGTAGTCTTTATTTTGTCAACTACTTGTTTTTATTTAGTCACAGCTGAGGCATTGCAGCTGAGTGATTTACTCATTGACCAGCACCTTCTAAATACACTTAAAGGGGTTAAATATTTTCTTTTTTTCCCCTTTGTGAAGTTTGGGGGTGTAGGCGGCAGCAGGTTCCAAAGTCTTCCCCTTGCCTTTCCAGAGTGCTGATGCCAGAGGTTGAATTTAACTCAAGACCTTCAACCTCCTGGTTAAAACATGCCTAACCAGTTCATCATTTTCAGCATTTCCTTTTCTGTGGGAGGACAATTTGTTCCAACTCTAACATCATTCTCTTCCATAATTTCTTCTGCAAATTCTCAATACTGGCCCCGCCTAGGATTGAACTTTTCTAGAGGCGATTAATTCTCTCTTATTTGAACTGCATTTGATGTACTTTGGTTGGGATTTGGTTTTCAGTTTCTCTCTTGGATCTATAACTAGCCAGGTTTCCCATATTTTGGTTTGTCCTTTTAAGCTTCCTCTTCTGTATTTTGAAACCCATAAAAATTCAGTGCTCTCTTCCCTTATCTCAACATTTTGATTTTTTGTCAGTGAATCATTTCAGTCAATTCTTAATTTGCTGACCACATCATCTTAATCCTTCTATCAATAGGTGTCTGTCCTTTTAGTCTCTCCCTGATTTTCCTTCACCTCCAAATACAATTCAGTAATTTTTCTTTAGTATTTATTTTTGCTATTCTATATGGCATCTCTCTGACCTTCAGCCTATTTGTATTTTGTCCATTTATTTCATCATCTTTTCTCTATAGAAACAAAGGGGATGAAAATCACCATTATCTATCTATCTGTACTTTTACATTTGGGAGTTTAAGCATTTCAGTATTAATAGAGAAGTTAGTATTACATTATTTTGTGCTTAACACCAATGTGCCAGATTTTTTATTTGCCTTGTAACTGACCTAAAATAATACCATTTTACCACACTTCACAGACATTTTTTCTCATCTAAAACGATTCAGTGTGTTTCCTTAATAAACAAATTCAGTTGCCACAGTATCTGTTTTTCGTGTCTACACATCCATTTTGTTGTGTTAACGCAGCTATTTCAACATCTTTTAAAGTTTCCTCTAAAATGAAAAACCCTGAGGGATGGTAATTCATGATTCTTCATTAGCATCTTAGGTTAATTAATTGACCCAAAATAACTTTACAATCACAACTCACTCAAGTCACTCACCTGAAGGAATGGCCATCAGATAATCAACTTTTATTGGGTAAAGACAAAGGCATGCGGATTATGGAAAGTGAATGGACGGGTCTAAGCCTTGTATCACTGTTGAGGAGGGATTGTTAGAATAGGACTTTGTACAAGAATATTAGAAAGCATTCAAGTTCTGGAAGGAGAATAATGAGAATCAAAGAGTATGTATCAGAGACTGCTTGTTGATTCCCAGCCTCCATTTCTCCTTGTTCTCTAATAGAAGAAGCATGAGCTTAGATAAAGACTGCGTTTGCCAGCCTGGGGCTGGATGTGGTCATGTGACTAACTTCAGGCTAATGGGAAGTAAGCAGAGTATGAGATTTCAGAGAGGGTTGTTTCAAAGGAGCTGATTTAGCTGCGTTCCCCGACCGAGACATCGATCCGCGGCTGAACGGAGGGTCCAGGAGCGGGAGCGTGGGAACCGGAGAGCTGGTTCAGGGTGAGAAACATTGTTGCCGGCAGGGTGATGGAGCGAGAGGACAGGAGGGAGGAGGTCCGCGGAGAGGAGTGCCCGTCCCTGAGAGCTGCCTGGCCATGATGGCGGCTGGAGGCTGCAGGCTCACGGGCGGTGGGGAGGAGCCGCGCGCATAGCCTCTCTCTCTCTTTCAGCGCCTCTGCAACAGGCAGTGGAGAGAAGCCCGTGGGCCACCTAAGGCGCTCAGGGATAACAAGCACACTCAGGCAAAAACCCCTTGCAACGCCAGCAGCAGAGAGGCTGCCGAGAGAAAGAAAAAAAAAAAACAACAACAGCAACAACAAAAAAAAAAACCCCGAGAGAGGCCCAACTCTAAGACTTTCTGCTTACGCCTGACCCACCGGAGTCCCTCTGCAACAGGTACCTCCAAGCCTGACTGAAACAACAGTGCGCCACTGCTCACTCACTCCCAAGAGAGGGAACCACTATTGTACCCTCTCCCTCCCCACACACCGATGCTTACAGACGAACAATAAAGGAACCTCTGCTGGTCACAGAATAATGCAAAAAAACCCAAGGCAAGGAGAAGGACACTTACAGCTGAGACTCTAAGGAAACAGAAATAGTAGTATCAATACCTATTGAACTGGTCCATTCTGGGATCAGTTCTGGATTTTTTTTTTTTTCTCTTGTTCTCTCTCTCTTTTTTTTTCTTTTTCTTTATTAAATACGATCTTAGCCCTAAGGGATCTACAAGTTTTATAACATAATTTTTTAATGATATTGTTTATTCTTTTTTTTTTTTTTTTTTTTTTTTTGCCTTTTATATACTACTGTATCTAGCTAAGTTTTTGGTAGTACAGACAATATATCTCTCATACTTTCCTTTTATCCCTATCTTTTATACATTTCTATTCCATTCTTTTTATTTGCATATTTCCAACCACAGTACGCTCTTCTGTTCCCCTTTCTTCCAGCCATTTTAAGTTTATTTTATCTTAACATACTTATAAGCAACACTATTGGTCTGCTCAGACTCCTTGCTCTATTCTCCAGATGACGCACTGCCTTCGTATTTAATATTAGGCTTTTGTCTTTATATTAGTTCTTAGTACAGTTGTCTAATTACATTCTGAGAATCTCCATTCTCTCTGGTGGTACTCTGGCTCTTTTCTATATTTGATCCTAGCTTACAAAATCTCCGTGGATTAATGTTTGTATGTGTGGGGTGTTGTTTGTTTGTTTGCTGTTGCTTTTGTCTCTGATTTGTTCTGTTTCAGTTGTCAATTTCTGTTGGGTTTCTCTGTGAATATCTGATAGCACACTGGGGTTCTGTCAGGTCTTTCTAGAGCCTTATGTCCTAACAGATTCAGTAATTGTGTGTCTTATACATGTATGTGTTTCCTAGACTTAATATTCGTTTAATCCAATACTTGGACATTAGTGTGAGGCTTGGACAGTCTTCTATAAACACCTCTATCGCCAGGACAAGCAACCCCAAAAGTTTGGACAACCATGAGGAAACAAAGAAACACCATGCAGGCAAAGGAGCAGGAAAAAAACCCACAAGACCAAATAAATGAGGAGGAAATAGGAAAAATGCCTGAAAAAGAATTTAGAGTAATGATAGTAAAAATGATACAAAATCTCGATAACAAAATAGAGAAAGTACAAGAAACAGTTCATAAGAACTCAAAAAAACAAACAGCAATGGATAACAAAATAACTGAAATTAAAAATACTCTAGATGCTATAACCAGCAGAATGACTGAGGCAGAAGAATGAATAAGTGAGTTGGAAGATAGAATGGGGGAAATAAACGCCACAGAGCAGGAAAAAGAAAAAAGAATAAAAAGAATAGAAGACAGTCTCAGAGACCTCAGTGATAACATGAAGCACACCAACATTCGAATTATAGGCATCCCAGAAGAAGAAGAAAACAAGAAAGGGTCTGAGAAAATCTTTGAAGAGGTTATAGTGGAAAACTTCCCCAACATGGGAAAGGAAATAATTCACCAAGTCCAAGAAGCACAGAGAGTCCCATACAGAATAAACCCAAGGAGAAATACACCAAGACACATATGAATCAAACTAACGACAATTAAACACAAAGAAAAAATATTAAAAGCAGCAAGAGAAAAGCAACAAACAACATATAAGGGAAAACCCATAAGGATAACAGCTGACCTCTCTACAGAAACTCTGCAGGCCAGAAGGGAATGGCAGGATATACTGAAAGTCCTGAAAGAGAGAAACCTACAGCCAAGAATACTCTACCCAGCAAGAATCTCATTCAGATTTGAGGGAGAAATCCAAAGCTTTCCAGACAAGCAAAAGTTAAGAGAATTCAGCACCACCAAACCAGCCTTACAACAAGTGCTAAAGGAACTTCTCTAAGTAGGACACACAAGAAAAGGAAAACACCTACAAATACAAACCCAAAACAATTCAGAAAATGGTAATTGGAACACACATGTCAATAATCACCTTAAATGTAAATGGATTCAATGCTCCAACCAAAAGACACAGACTGGCTGAATGGATACAAAAACAAGACCCTTCTATATGCTGCCTACAAGAAACCCACTTCCGACCAAGGGATACATATAGACTGAAAGTAAAGGGATGGAAAAAGATATTCCATGCAATTGCAAGTCAAAAGAAAGCTGGAGTAGCAATACTCATATCAGACAAATTAGACTTGAAAGGAAAGACTATTAAAAGAGACAAGGAAGGACACTACATAATGATCGAGGGATCCATTCAAGAAGAACACATCACAATGGTAAATATCTATGCCACCAATATAGGAGCACCTCAATACATAAGGCAAATGCTAACAGCTATAAAAGGGGACATCGACAGTAACACAATAATAGTGGGAGACTTGAACACCCCACTTACATCAATGGACAGATCATCCAAACAGAAAATAAATAAAGACACACAAGCTTTAAATGACACATTAGACCATCTCAACTTAATTGATATTTATAGGACATTCCATCCAAAAACGACAGACTACACTTTCTTCTCAAGTGCACAGGGAACCTTTTCCAGGATAGATCACATCTTGGGTCACAAATCAAACCTCAGTAAATTCAAGAAAATTGAAATCACATCAAGCATCTTCTCAGACCACAACGCCGTGAGACTAGATATCAATTACAGGAAAAAAACTGCAAAAAGTACAAACACATGGAGGCTAAACAATTCACTCTTAAACAACCAAGGAATCACTACAGAAATCAAAGAGGAAATCAAAAAATATCTAGAAACAAATCACAATGAAAACACAACAACCCAAAACCTATGGGACGCAGCAAAAGCAGTTCTAAGAGGAAAATTTATAGCAATACAGTCCTACCTTAAGAAACAAGAAAATGATCGAATAAACAACCTAACCTTACACCTCAAACAACTAGAGAAAGAAGAACAAAGAAACCCCAAAGGGAGCAGAAGGAAAGAAATCATAAAGATCAGAGCAGAAATAAATGAAAAAGAAAGGAAAGAAACCATAAGAAAAATAAATAAAACTAAAAGCTGGTTCTTTGAGAAGATTAACAAAATTGATAAACCATTAGCCAGACTCACCAAGAAAAAAAGGGAGAAGATGCAAATCAACAGAATTAGAAATGAAAAAGGAGAAGTAACAACAGACACCTCAGAAATACAAAAGATCATGAGAGACTACTACAAGCAACTATATGCCAATCAATTGGATAACCTGGAAGAAATGGATACATTCTTAGAAAAATACAATCTTCCAAGACTGAACCAGGAAGAAATAGAAACCATGAACAGACCAGTCACAAGTATGGAAATTGAGGCAGTGATTAAAAATCTCCCAACACACAAAAGCCCAGGACCAGATGGGTTCACGGGCGAATTCTATCAAACATTTCAAGAAGAGTTAACACCTATCCTTCTCAAACTCTTCCAAAATGTTGCAGAAGGCAGAACACTCCCAAACTCATTCTACGAGGCTACCATCACCCTGATACCAAAACCAGGCAAAGATGTCACAAAAAAAGAAAACTACAGACCAATATCACTGATGAATATAGATGCAAAACTCCTCAACAAAATACTAGCTAACAGAATCCAACAGCACATTAAAAAAATCATACAGCATGATCAAGTGGGGTTTATCCCTGGGATGCAAGGATTCTTCAATATACGCAAATCAATCAACATGATACATCATATCAACAAATTGATGGATAAAAACCATATGATCATCTCAATAGATGCAGAAAAAGCTTTTGACAAAGTTCAACATCCATTTATGATAAAAGCTCTCCAGAAAATGGGCATAGGAGGAAATTACCTCAACATAATAAAAGCCATATATGAAAAACCAAAAGCCAACATCGTTCTCAATGGGGAAAAACTGAAAGAATTCCCTCTAAGAACAGGAACAAGACAAGGGTGTCCACTCTCACCACTATTATTCAACATAGTTTTGGAAGTTTTAGCCACAGCAATCAGAGAAGAAAAAGAAATCAAAAGAATCCAAATTGGAAAAGAAGAAGTCAAATTGTCACTCTTTGCAGATGACATGATATTATATATAGAAAACCCTAAAGACTCTACCAGAAAACTGCTAGCACTCATTGATGAGTTTAGTAAAGTAGCAGGATACAAAAGTAATGCACAGAAATCTCTTGCATTCCTATACACTAACAACGGAAGAGCAGAAAGAGAAATTAAGGAAACTCTTCCATTTACCATTGCAACCAAAAGAATCAAATACCTAGGAATAAACCTGCCTAAGGAGGCAAAAGATCTGTATGCAGACAACTTTAAGACACTGATGAAAGAAATCAAAGACGACACAAACAGATGGAGGGACATACCATGTTCCTGGATTGGAAGAATCAACATCGTGAAGATGACTGTCCTACCCAAAGCAATTTACAGATTCAATGCAATCCCAATCAAATTACCAATGGCATTTTTCACAGAACTAGAGCAAGAAATCTTACGATTTGTATGGAAACGCAAAAGACCCCAAATAGCCAAAGCAATCTTGAGAAGGAAAAATGCAGTTGGTGGAATCAGCCTTCCTGACTTCAAGCTATACTACAAGGCCATAGTGATCAAGATAGTATGGTACTGGCACAAAAATAGAAAGGAAGATCAATGGAATAGAATGGAGAACTCAGAAGTAAGCCCAAACACATATGGGCACCGTATCTTTGACAAAGGAGGCACGAGTATACAATGGAAAATAGACAGTCTCTTCCATAAGTGGTGCTGGGAATATTGGACAGCAACATGTAAAAGAATAAAATTAGAACACTTCCTAACAGCATACACAAAAATAAACTCCAAATGGATTAAAGACCTACATGTAAGGCCAGACACTATAAAACTCCTAGAGGAAAACATAGGCAGAACACTCTTTGACATCCATCAAAGCAAGATCCTTTTGGACCCACCTCCTAGAATCATGGAAATAAAATCAAGAATAAACAAATGGGACCTCATGAAATTTAAAAGCTTTTGCACAGTGAAAGAAACCGTAAACAAGACTAAAAGGCAGCCCTCAGAATGGAAAAAAATAATTGCCTATGAAACAACGGAGAAAGGATTAACCTCCAAAATATACACGCAGCTCATGCAGCTTAATACCAAAAAAGCAAATAACCCAATCCACAAAGGGGCAGAAGACCTAAATAGACATTTCTCCAAAGAAGACATACAGATGGCCAGCAAACACATGAAAAGATGCTCAACATCACTCATCATCAGAGAAATGCAAGTCAAAGCCACAATGAGGTATCACCTCACACCAATCAGAATGGCCATCATCACAAAGTCTGGAAACAACAAATGTTGGAGAGGGTGTGGAGAAAAGGGAACTCTCCTGCACTGTTGGTGGGACTGTAAGTTGGTACAGCCACTATGGAAAACAATTTGGAGGTTCCTTAAAAAACTACAAATAGAACTACCATATGATCCAGTAATCCCACTCCTGGGCATCTACCCAAAGAAAACCATAATCCCAAAAGAAACTTGTACCATCATGTTTATTGCAGCACTATTTACAATAGCCAGGACATGGAAGCAACCTAAATGCCCATCAACAAATGAATGGATAAAGAAGATGTGGCATATATACACAATGGAATATTACTCAGCTATAAAAAGGGATGAGATGGAGCTATATGTAATGAGGTGGATAGAACTACAATCTGTCATACAGAGTGAAGTAAGTCAGAAAGAGAAGGACAAATATTGTATGCTAACTCACATATATGGAATCTAAAAATGGTACTGATGAACTCAGTGACAAGAACAAGGACGCAGATACAGAGAATGGACCGGAGAACTTGAGGTATGGGAGGGGGCGGGGGGTGAAGGGGAAACTGAGACGAAGCGAGAGAGTAGCACAGACATATATATACTACCAACTGTAAAATAGTCAGTGGGAAGTTGTTGTATAACAAAGGGAGTCTAACTCGAGGATGGAAGATGCCTTAGAGGACTGGGGTGGGGAGGGTGGGGGGGATTTGAGGGGGGGGAGTCAAGGAAGGGAGGGATTATGTGGATATGTGTATAAAAACAGATGATTGAACCTGGTGTACCCCCCAATAAATAATAAAAAAACAAACAAACAAACAAAAACAATCCTAATTTGGAGAATTTATTTTTACAAAATAAATCAAACTTTTTGCTGAAAAGTATTTAACTAGAAAAATTAAAAGTTTAAACTCTGATCTCATTAAGTCCCCTAAAACTATTTTAAATTATCTTGATATAGGAGTGAATGGGTTTGAATTTTTATATTCATCAGACAATGTTTGATTTCCCAAGAGTAGCTAAGTGTTGTTAAGGAGCATTGCATAAGGAGGTACTTAAAAAATATAGGTTAAAGCATTGTTTTGTCTGGATTTTCTTTTAAGTGTTTTACATTCTATATAATGAAATGGCATACTTCTAAATATTTTTATAAAATCAATGTCTTTTTAGCTAAAATTTCTTTTGTTATTAACAGAATTGTTTTTCTAAATAAATGTATTATTATTTCTAAAAAAGTTGTTTTTTAAAATGTGAGGTGTTTACATCAAATTAATTTTGTGTACTCTGTAATGCTGCCCTTGCGATCAAGAAGACAGAGTAATGGTTTAGGTTTTTCAGAAGCCACTCTTATGCTACGATAATCTTCTCACATATAAGATTTAAAATATGTGCATAGATGTTAGACTTATGTCCAGTAAACAGGTTTTCTTTTTTTTTTTAGTAATTTTGTAACAGATTCAATAAGATTTTATTCTCATACTTTAATTGCAAGATTCAGTTAATTTTAATAGTAAAGTCATTGTTTGAAAATTAACATAGTTTTAACTTTGTAGTGGGAAGGATTTTCAGACAGATTATTTATCCACATTTTATTATAATGAAGTTACATAAGCTAAAATAATAATCATTTTAAAGATAATATAATCATGGGGTAGATTTTATCCTATAGTCTTCTTTTTCACTTAAAATATATAAAAACTTTTTTATGTTATCACACATACTTCAAATGGTTTTAGTGGTGGGCAATACTCCCATCAATTTAATATAAGATACTAAATCACTTCCAAAGCATTTGGTATTAAAATTATTTCCAAACTCCCTGTTCTCTTGCTTTCAGAAATAGTGTTTTTGATAAGCATCTTCATACACTTTATTTGTTGGTTTTACTTCTGTAAGTTATATATGCAATGAGAACATTGACAAATTATTGTGCTTCCAGAGAGGGCATGTATAAAATTAAAGACAGTGGAAAGCACATTTTATGATAACCAGTTTAGAACATAAGAACATGAATCTTAGAATAAGAGAAGTGATGATTTAGAGGAGAGGATTATTGCCTTTCCATACATAAAGAAGTCTCCTTTGAGAAGAGGATTTGTCTACTTTCTTCATTGTTTCAAAGGGAATTTTTAGATCAAATGAATGGGCGTTTTAAAAAATATTTCTGTATGTAATACAGATTTCGAAAAATAAAATGATCAACCAACAATGTTATGGGAAATCTTTGAAAGCAAGCTAATGTTTATTTGTTGTTTAAAATGTATTGGACACTCTACTGGAACATTTAATACAGAATTCCATTAATGCTGCACAGACACACAGCAGGATTTCTCTTAACTGGCCTCCAATTATCACACTGCCTGGATGGTCCCTACTTTCTAATGAAATATATTGACTGATGTCCTTGGAACAACAAATATTCATGGCTAATACTTTTAATTTTCTTAACTCTGTCCAATTGAATTGCATGTTTACTATGAGTTTTCTTTATTTGCAAAATGATCTGCCAGTTTATATGTTATTTCCATTGTCATAAGAATACAATACTTGTACATATATAGAGAGAATTTTTATGAAAATTAAATTGAATGCTTTGAAATTATTTCATAATGTAAAATATTGGGAAAGAAAACATAAAAATCTTTACTCAAATCGTTCTATAAGGAGAAATTGAAGCCAGAAAGTGATGGAAGTGATGGATGTGGTTTATGCAAGAAATACTACCTGGCCTTCCAATAGTTTTTCCCTGTTCAAAGTATATCCTTGGTTATGCATCAGAATATTTTATGTGTGAATTAATGTAGATCTGTATACTTTAATAAAATTTTTAAGGAATAGATATACATGCATTCTCATGTATCTCTTTCTAATCAACATTTTGATTAATCATCCTGCATCCTGATTTTGGGGGCTTCTACTTAACTTTAACCTATGTTGGATCTCCTGTTTTTCATATGTGCTTAATTCATATTTCTTGGTTTACTTCCTCATTTTTGTAATTCTTCATTAAATTTTTGACCAAGAGCATCTTACAGGGTGTTTATCTGAAAAGGATAATATCCTGCTCCTTATCTTCGTTGATAGTTAACCAGGATATAGAATTCTTCACTGGAAGTAAGTTGTTTTTTGTTTTTTTGTTTTTTTTAGAATTTGTAAGGCATCTCTCTAGTATTGTCTAACTTCCATTATTGTTGAGAAAGCTGTAGCTATTTCATTGCTGATCTTTTGAATGTGGTCAGTTTTATTCAACTAAGATAATTCTATGATATTCTTCTTAACCCCAGCGTTCTGAAAATTCACAATGATATAAATTTTTGTGAGTCTGTTTTCATTCTATATGCCGGATATGTGGGACTTTTCATTCTGGATCTCATATGTTTCACTCATGGAAAACATAATGAAAATATTTTGATGATTACATTCTCCTCTTAATTTTCTAAATTTCTGTGGACCCACTTTTATCTGGAACATGGACTACCTGGATTGGTCCTCTAATTTTGTATATTTTTTATATTTTATATTTCTTTGGTGGTATTTATTTCAAATATAATATATTAACGCATATATGTGGAATCTAGAAAAATGGTATAGATGATATTATTTGCAAAGCTGAAACAGAGACACAGACATAGAGAACAAATGTATGGATACCAAGGAGGAAAGGGGGGGTGTGGAAGGAATTGGGAGATTGGGATTGACATATGTATACTATGGATACTGTGTATAAAATAGATAACTACTGAGTAGAGTTTCCTGTGCTATGCCTACTGTATAGCACAGGAAACTCTACTCAGTGCTCTGTGGTGACCTGAATGGGAAGCAAACCCAAAAAAGAGGGGATATATGTATACATATAATTCATTCACTTTGCTGTACAGTAGAAACTAACACAACATTGTAACTATACTCCAATAAAAATTAATTTAAGAAATAAAATCCCTAAGGTAACTGAAAAATAAAATAAAATTCTGAGAAGTTTCCTCAATATATTTTCCATTCCTTCTATTGAGTTTTCAGATTTAAAAGAAAATTTAAATTTCCAATAGCTCCTTTTGCCTTTTATAGCTTCCTGCAGTTCCTAATTCTCTCTCTCTCTCAATATTGATGATAAATTTCTCTTTAAGTTTTCCTCCCCCTGCATATTCTTTGTTGCTGTTTTCTTTGGTTCTCTTTTTATGCATTGTTCTTTATCTTCCACATAAGCTTTCTTTTGATATTAAATAATATTTTTGTTGTACCTAGTCATGATTGAGTAGAAGACTCAAAAACTGATATAAGCTCAAATTACATAAATTGGATATGTTGAGTTTGAATTTCTGTAAAGATGATCTTGGTGGGTTATTTATTGGGAAACATAGTCTCTATTATTTTGCATTCTTCTTTCCTGAAATGGTCAGATTTCCAAAAGTAAAGTATTTCAGTTTTTATTCCTAGAAGATAAAATATGGTGGCTGGCACAGTTCTGGAAGCAAATGTGGGAGAACCAGACTGAAAGTTTTAGAATTTTGTATTCCTTAAGCATGTATTTTCTCTTTCTCATATTTTGGTATATCTCAGGTCCTGTAGTCCAGAGACCCTCCATTTTACCTTCTCCAATGAGAAAATCTTTAGACTTCTGCCAAGGTGAAATATCAGTAGCCTTGAGGGGTGCAGGTGTCTACTAATCTAGGTGCTTCTCAAATAGCTTTCACCCACATGTCTTCATCTAGCATCTTCTTTACCCCAAGTTCCTAAGGTTCCTGGAGCTGCCAGTGCCCAGGACTTTTGAGTAATCTTCCATCTTCATTGGATTATTCCTCAGCTTTCCTCATTGCCAGTTAAGAAAGTTGCTTTCTCAAACATGCTATCCACCTACTTTCAAGTTTGCAAAGTTTTGTTGTTGTCTCCTTTCCTGCTGTCCTATATTTGTGGTTTGTGCATTTTTTAAAATAGTTTATTTGATGTAGTTTATGCAGTTTTTAAAAAGGGAGCAAAATTAGAAGTGTATGGTCAATCATCTTAATCTAGAAGTTCCTGGATTACATTTTAATAAATTTTCATTGGTCACTATGTGAAAGTTGGATTAAAAGGATATGAGAGTGGAAGCAGGGCGTCAGTTACAGGTTATTTTGGTAGTTAGTGCAAGAGAGGATAATGCGTCCGCCAAGGTGGTAGCAGTGAAGATAGAGTGAGTAGTTTCAGGTTCATTCAGGAGATACCATCCCAAATTGCTGATAAATATTGGGAGTAAAAAAAAAGAGAGTCTGGCAGGTTTGGTTTTTTGTTTTTTTTTTTAATTTAGTCAGCTGAGTATTATTTTTTTGGAAATATAATAACATGGTGAGGGTATAGATCAAAAATCCTGTTTTGGATATTTTCTATTGTAATGCCTGTTAAAAGATTCAGTAGTGATATCAAATGAATATTAGAATCAAGAGTTAAAGATTGAGAGGTCAGAGCTGGAAATACATATTTGATTGTCATCAGCATGTCAAAGATGTTTAAAGCTACGAATCTTCTTGAGATCACATCAAAGAGAGTCTATCACATAAAAGGTTTGGAGCAAGGTCTTAGACCTCCAAAATTTAAAGGTAAGGAAGAAAATGACAAGCAAGCAAAGGGAATGGAAAAGTGGCTAGTGAGAGAAAAAGAAAACCCTGGGAGCCAAAGGAGAAGGTGCTTAAAGAGGGAGAGGATGTAGATTCTGTTGAAAGATGCTGACAAGTCAAGTGAAATGAGGGTGATTATTGGATTTTGTAACTTGAAAATTATTGTTACCCTTAATCAGCATAGTGCAGAGGATAGAACCTTGCCTGAAAGAGGTTGAATATAGAATTGGTGATTATAAGACTTAATATAGTCTTCTCTTTTCTTTAAAAAAGAAAACTCTTTTCTGTAGAAAAAGAGTTGACAATAAAAACGTGAAATCAGAGGGTGGATTTTTAAAAAGATATTGCTTAGAGATACTGAAGTCATCTTAATATTAAGAATGCACGTTTATATGCATATATGTTATAACTCCTTGCAGGACATTTAGTCCTATCTGAACATCCATGAGCATATTTGGTCCATGACAAATGGTTTTGGACAGGACCAAATATCAAGGACTTTTTAGCATGGACCAAATGTCCTATGAACCAAATGTCTTATGGACATTTTGGACAGGACCAAATGTCTGCTAACTGTTATAACCATGTGACCATATGCTATATGGCTGTAACACTTCATGGAAAATATAACATTCAACTATAGGTGAAATATGTTGATTATATATTTCTATGCACAGTTGCTGTTTTATGACAATAGGTGAAAAAGCAGAACCTATGAAATCCTGGATTAATGCAATATTTCCTTTCTATGTATTGGCAACTTTTTTTTATGACCCCCTGAGCACCTGCTAGACTGCCTTATTATTTTTTCAAATGGATTACATCATTATTTACATCCTATCATTTCACTTCTATTTTGCAAAATAATGAGCTTGAACCTGTGCTTTGCATTTTAACAGTGTGGCTAGAATTGATTTAGGTAACCCTTCTACATCATTGTAATGCAAAGCAGAGCACGAGTTTATTATTGCTTAATTTTTAAAACAGAAGACCCTGAAGACATCTAATTTGCTGGTGGTTCAGGACTGCTCATTGGAAACTATTGCTATTGCTTCACGGGGATTACTGGATGTTGGATCCAAACTACAGAATAATATACATATAATAGTCTTCTGGTTTGCTGTGAGCCACAAAGGCTGCTGCTGAGGTTCAGGATTCTTTAAACAGTCAATATTTACTTTGAGCTATACAATTGGTTATATTGTAAAGTAAAACCTGAGGATAGAATTGGGGGATGGGATGGGAGATGGTTTGGCAAAATCTAGAGATGTCTATTAGGTAAAAGGTTTTAAATATTAGTAGATAACTACAGGGATATATAAATTTCAGATTGTCAAAGGACAAATAGGGCGTTGTTTTCACTTATAAACTAGTCTTATTAAAGAAAACTACTTAATAGCTGGCCATCTGCCTCACAGGATAACTCCAGGGCAGCATTTACATCATGGTGAGATGCTAGTGCCAGTGCTGCATGGAACACACCTGGCACATGTGTCATGGTCAGTGTCTGAAGGAATTTGATCACAGACTCTTTAATTCAAGACTAACCTCTGCAAAACTAAGAGAAATGATACAGAATTTGAAGAATGTGGCATTAGAATGAAAAGATTTTGGAAAATAATGATTTGTTCCAAGAATGAATATATGCACATATGGACAGTGTTGAATATTAGAATGAAAGAAATATCCATGATCCTCCCACTCAGAGACTTATTTTCTTTGGTTGCAATAATGATGATGATTATAGAACACATAATAATGTGTCCTGTTTTTCAGCTACAACATAATCATTTTCCAGTGTTAGTATAGTTATTATTTTAAATGATTTTGGTTTATCAAGTGATTACTTAACCGTTTTCGTGTGCTTTCTGTTGGTGATTTCTCAGTTTAAAAATAAGCCCCAAGTTTAGTACTAAGTACTGCCTGTATTCCTAAGTACAAGAAGGCTATGATGTGCCTTTCAGAGAAAACATGTGTGTTATATAAGCTTTGTTCAGGCATGAGGTATAATGTTTTTAGCTATGAGTTCAATGTTAATCAACAGTGTTTGCTATGATGTGTCTTTAGACAGAAATGCATGTAAAACAAAGTTATATATTGATTGGCAATGTGTATCAAAATATTAAAAATCTTCATAGTCGATGCAGTATTTTTAATTTCTAGGCAAAATCTGTCATCAAAGAGAGTACTTACAAAATTGTTCACTAGAATTAAAAGTGATTCAGTATTCATTACTTTATAGTTTATGGCAACTTTATAGAACATAGCTATTGTTAATAAGGAAAAGAAACTGTATTTATTAAAAATGATAAGACCTATTAATATTTGTTATGCTTATAGATATATTAATTCTTTAACCCTCCAATATGAGGTTGGCATTATTATTATTATTATTATTATTACTATACCTCATGTTTTAAATGAAGAAATTAGGAGCTCAGATGTTAAATACTGTCCAAGTCAATAGCGATAAGAGCAGCAGCACAGCAAATACGACAACAAATCCCACTGTTAACAAAATATTTTTCCTTGTTTAGGTCGTTCAGTTCCTACACACTTCTCTGAGGCTGATAGGGGACATATTCTTCCTCCTAACTGACCAGGGAGAACGTTAAAGCTTAGAGAATCTAATTACCCAATTCCTTCTACCAACACACCTTGCACAGTGGTGTTCTCACACTATCTACACTTCTTGGAGCTAAGATGTGATTAGTATGGAATACACACCCATATTATTTGCATTATGTGCTTTCTTCTGGAGACCTTAAAACAGACCTAAAAGAGAGAGTGCTTATTCATCTGTCTCCAGGGGAAAGGAAAATGAATGAAGACGTTTTTGACTAAAATATTTCCATGATTTGTACAAAAGTTAGTATCACAAATTGCTTTCTTCCATACATAATAATTCCCTCTTGGTAAACATGATGCATCTTTATTCAAAATCTATCAACATCTCTGGGGGAAAAAAAAGTAAAGAGCTTGACTGGAGCAACAAATGATTGTGTAAAAGTAAGTTCCTCTGATCTATTTAATATCTTTTTAATTAATGACCAGTAGGGATTGCCTGAAGAGGCCTCAACTGTGGTTATACATGTTGTTGAGATTTTTAGCTGCATTTTTTCTATCATACAGAATAGGAATATTCCCTTTAACTTAGAATGAAATTCATTACTCTTTTTTTTAAAGATTCTTGCAGATTATAAAATTTATAGTTTTGAGTTTACTAATTATGCTAAGTCTCAGGATACAAATTTAGCCATTTAATAAGTATAATTTTTTAAGCTCTTTATTGGAATATAATTGCTTTACACTCTTGTACCAGGTTTTTAGGTACACCAAAGTGAATCAGCTGTATTTAGACATATATCACCATATCCCCTCCCTTCTGCGACTCCTCCCACCCTCCCTGTCCTGGCCCTCTAAGGCATCACCCATCATGGAGTAGATCTCCCTTTGTTATACAGCAACTTCCCCCTAGCTATCAGTTTTACAGTTGGTACTGTATAATGTCTATGCTACTCTCTCACTTCGTCCCAGCTTCCCCTTCGCCCCCGCAACCCTGTGTCCAATTTAATAAATTTTCTATTTCTCAATTTAATATCTATTAAGAACTCCTGTTCTGCTAAGGGAAATCATAATCTCAGTTTACTTATGGCTCACCTTTTTCTTCAGGATCACATATAACTTCTGGAAGTTTACCAAGCTCCAAGTTATTATATTTCGGGGGTTCACTTAAATTTCAGTGTCCTTCACTGATACTAACATCCCCCAGAAATTCTTGGTTTCTACTGGTTACATCATCCCTACTGATCACAGATTTGTAAGGACTGGCTCTCTCTCAGCTCTTGAGCACATGGAGTCTTTCTTCTGCTTCCATATCATACTGCTCCAAGCAAAATTATGTGGGCTGTCGTAATCCATTTCCATATATTTCTGTGCACTCTATTTTCCTGCCATTTTCACTCACACAAGATCATATTACTGCTCCTGGGTCACACTGGGTTGCAGGGAACTTCGTTAGGAAGATTGGGCTATATGTATCTTTTTAGATACGCCATCCAGACATGTTTCCTAAGGAACTTGCAGACTCTGAGATGCTATAATTCTCCATACCTACCAGATATCCAGACATTTCTATTTTCCGCCCACCAACAACACATACACTGCCCTCAACCTACCTCCCCAAATACAGAGAGAGGATTGGGGGGGGGGTGGGGTTGTTTGGTTTTTATCACAGACGTTCTGAATCTATGCATTCCTTACCTCCTTTCCGACTCTTCCACTCTCCTAAAATGTGGAATCTTTAGCTCCTTTCTGGGTTGGAAAGTCTTATTCTCATTTATGACATATTCATATTCCCTGAGTCCCTTTAGAGGTTAGTAATTCCAAAAATCACTAGTATTAAAACTCCATCACATTTTCTGTGTGTTTGCTTGCCTACTTATTTATTTATTGGGCTACATTTCTTCCCCGAGGCAGTGAATAGCTTAAGAAGGCTTAAGATGGCTTACTTGTTTGAATGGAAAGGAAAAATAGCACCCAAATCATTGGTTAACATTTGAAAACGGTTGCACACTGCATAGCATCATGTTCTTGTACACTGTAGCATGGTACATAGAACTGAACTGTGATGAAACATGGTCATTTTCTCAAGTATATGGAAGCTTACACACAAAATGATTATGTCATTTTCTGTGAAACTATTGTCAGTCTGTTAGAGGTATACAGAGTTGAACAGTTCTGAATATTTTCAAATTTTAAACATAATTTCTTACAGATATTTCTTTACTCAAATGTATTGTTGAACTTCTTTCACAAAATATACTAGTTCTTTACAGGAAAATTTAAGAGTATTATATATTGTCTGCCAACATGCTAACCGTGGTTTGAAAATACTCCTTCATATTGAAAATGTTTAACAATATATTACAAACCATTCTAAGTAAAAACTATTGTCTAGTAAAAATCCATCAAAGGTAGGTTTGAAAAAAATTAACTGATATTTCTATCCACCCAGGGTTAGATACTGTTAAAGAAGGAATATTTAAGAACTTAAAGTTAACAACTTCATTTTATTTTTGTATGCTACTTATTATCTGATATTGCTAGAAACTATAAAATGCCTTAAGAGTATAGAAATGTAACTTTAAACAGAAATTTTCTTATGTTTTCAAATAAGGTATCTGCAAAATTATGAGTTACTCCTTTTGGAGATGATTTTTTAAATGGAAACTGGGTTCTGGGAATAGAAGAAGGACATAAGCAAGTAGCACAGCAGGAATAGAAATTTCTGCAATTATCCTTAAGGTAAGGGAAAAAATTCCAAGAAAGTCAAAATGAATATGAGTACCATAATCCTCTGCATGTTAAAAAGAAAGCGGAAGTGGACTCCCTCTTGCAAGAGCACCAGAGTTACAACTAACTACTGAACAATCATTGACAGAAAGATACTGGAACTCACCAAAAAAGACACCCCACATCCAGAGACAAAGGAGAAGCTGCAATGAGATGGTAGGAGGGGCGCAATCGCGTTAACATCAAATCCCATAAATGCTGGGTGGGTGACTCACAAACTGGAGAACAGTTATACTGCAGAAGTCCACCCACTAAAGTGAGGGTTCTGAGCCCCACATCACGCTTCCCAACCTGGGAGTCCAGCAACGGGAGGAGGAATCCCCAGAGAATCAGACTCTGAAAGCCAGCGGGATTTGATGGCAGGACCTCCACAGCACTTGTGGAAAAAGAGACTCCACTCTTGGAGGGCACACAAAAATATGTGCTCACCAGGACCCAGGGGGAAGGAGCAGTGACCCCATAGGAGACTGAACCAGACCTACCTGCTGGTGTTGGAGGGTTGCCTGCAGAGGTGGGGGGGAAACTGTGGCTCACCGAGGAGGCAGGGGCACTGGCAGCAGGGGTTTTGGGAAGTGCTTATTGGTGTGAGCCCTCCCAGAGTCTGCCATTAGCCCCACCAAAGAGCCTGTGGGCTCCAGCACTAGGTGGCCTCAGGCCAACCAACCAACAAGGTGTGAACACAGCCCCACCCATTAGCAGACAAGCAGATTTAAGTTTTACTGAGCTCTGCCCACCAAATCTGCCCACCAAATCAGAT
This sequence comes from Hippopotamus amphibius kiboko, assembly GCF_030028045.1. Classification (NCBI taxonomy): domain Eukaryota; kingdom Metazoa; phylum Chordata; class Mammalia; order Artiodactyla; family Hippopotamidae; genus Hippopotamus; species Hippopotamus amphibius. The sequence goes on from NC_080195.1 coordinate 19,504,055, forward strand.
TAAAGCTTTACTGAGCTCCACCCACCCAGCCCTACCCAACATCAGTCCCTCCCATCAGGAAGCACACAGGAGGCTCCTAGATAGCTTCCTCCACAAGAGGGCAGACAGCAGTATCAAGCAGAATCAGCAGTATTTCATCTTGCAGAACTGAAAACCACAGCCACAGAAAGATAGAGAGAATGAAAAAGCAGAGGACTTTGTACCAGATGAAGGGACAAGATAAAGCCCCAGAAAAACAACTAAATGAAGAGGAGATAGGCACCCTTACAGACAAAGAATTCAGAATAATGATAGTAAAGATGATCCAGGACTTTGAAAAAAGACTGGATGCAAAGATCGAAAAGTTTACCAGAGACCTAGAAGAATTAAAGAGCAAACAAACAGAGATATGCAACACAATAACGGAAATGAAAAATACACTAGAAGGAACCAATAGCAGATTAACTGAGGCAGAAGGGCGAATAAGTGGCCTGGAAGACAGAATGGTGATAATCGCTGATGTGGAAAAGAATGAAAAAGGAATGAAAAGAACTGAAGACAGCCTAAGAGATCTCTGGGACAATGTTAAACGCACCCACATTCGCATTATAGGGGTCCCAGAAGGAGACGAGAGAGAGAAAGGACCCGAGAAAATATTGGAAGAGATTCTAGTTGAAAACTTCCCTAACATGGGAAAGGAAATAGCGACCCAAGTGCAGGAAGCACAGAGAGTCCCAGGCAGGATAAACCCAAGGAGAAACACACCAAGACATACAGTAATCAAGCTGACAAAAATTAAAGACAGAGAAATGTTATTAAAGGCAACAAGGGAAAACCAACAAATAACATACAAGGGACCTCCCATAAGGTTAACAGCTGATTTCTCAGCAGAAACTCTGCAAGCCAGAAGGGAGTGGCATGATATATTTCAAGTGATGAAAGGGAAGAACCTACAACCAAGAATACTCTACCCAGCAAGGATCTCATTCAGATTTGATGGAGAAATCCAAAGCTTTCCAGACAAGCAACAGCTAAGAGAATTCAGCACCACCAAACCAGCCCTACAACAAATGCTAAAGGAACTTCTCTAAGCAGGAAACATAAGAGAAGAAAAGGACCTACAAAAGCAACAACAAAACAATTAAGAAAATGGTAATAGGAACATACATATCAATAATTACTTTGAATGTAAATGGACTAAATGCACCAACCAGAAGACACAGACTGGCTGAATGGATACAAAAACAAGACCCATATATATGCTGTCTACAAGAGACCCACTTCAGACCTAGGGAGACATACAGACTGAAAGTGAGGGGATGGAAAAAGATATTCCATGCAAATGAAAATCAAAAGAAAGCTGGAGTAGCAATACTCATATCAGATCAAATAGACTTTAAAAAATTTTACAAGAGACAAGGACATTATATAAAGATCAAGGGATCCATCCAAGAAGAGGAGATAACAATTATAAATATATATGCACCCAATAGAGGAGCACCTCAATACATAAGGTGAATGCTAACAACTATGAAAGAGGAAATGCAAGGCAGAAATAGAGACGCAGGTGTAGAGAACAAACACATGGACACCAAGTGGGGAAAGTGGGGAGGTTTGGGGGGGAATGAATTGGGAGATTGGGACACCAAATTGTACACTCTAAATATATGCTGTTTATTGTCTGTTAACTGTATCTCAATAAAAGTTCTTAAAAAGAAAAAAAAGCTGAAGTGTATTTTTAAAAAGTAACAAGCCAAATTCTCTGCAAATCTGTTTATTTGGATTGGTGGAAGTGGTCGAAGTCTCAAGAAATACCAAATAGGCTCTATTATGAGTAGGTTAAATTAAACTAAAACCTCCAAGAAGAGGATACTGCAAAAATAGAATTGTAGTAGCCTTTTGTTTAAAGATCCAGATGCTGAGGCTCAGGGGATGAGAACCATCTTACTTGCAAGAGAGCAGTAACTATTTTTTTTTTTTATGACTTATGAACTTTTTTACTTTCATCTTACAGGAAGAAATTAATTTACATTTCAATCAGAAGATAATACATGCATAACTAAATCATACCATTTAATATGTGGGGTCCACTCTATAATTTATTTTTTTTTTATTTTTTTTATTATTTTTTGTGGGGTACACCAAGTTCAATCATCTGTTTTTATTCACATATCCACATATTCCCTCCCTTCCTTGACTCCCCCCCCCTCGAGTCCCCCCACCCTCCCCGCCCCAGTCCTCTAAGGCATCTTCCATCCTCGAGTTGGACTCCCTTTGTTATACAACAACTTCCCACTGACTATCTATTTTACAGTTGGCAGTATATGTATGTCTGTGCTACTCTCTCGCTTCGTCTCAGTTTCCCCTTCACCCCCCGCCCCCTCCCATACCTCGAGTTCTCCAGTCCATTCTCTGTATCTGCGTCCTTGTTCTTGTCACTGAGTTCATCAGTACCATTTTTAGATTCCATATATGTGAGTTAGCATACAATATTTGTCCTTCTCTTTCTGACTTACTTCACTCTGTATGACAGACTGTAGTTCTATCCACCTCATTATATATAGCTCCATCTCATCCCTTTTTATAGCTGAGTAATATTCCATTGTGTATATATGCCACATCTTCTTTATCCATTCATTTGTTGATGGGCATTTCGGTTGCTTCCACGTCCTGGCTATTGTAAATAGTGCTGCAATAAACATGATGGTACAAGTTTCTTTTGGGATTATGGTTTTCTTTGGGTATATGCTCAGGAGTGGGATTACTGGATCATATGGTAGTTCTATTTGTAGTTTTTTAAGGAACCTCCAAATTGTTTTCCATAGTGGGTGTACCAACTTACAGTCCCACCAACAGTGCAGGAGAGTTCCCTTTTCTCCACACCCTCTCCAACATTTGTTGTTTCCAGATTTTGTGATGATGGCCATTCTGATCGGTGTGAGGTGAGAACTCATTGTGGCTTTGACTTGCATTTCTCGGATAAGTGATGTTGAGCATCTTTTCATGTGATTGTTGGCCATCTGTATGTCTTCTTTGGAGAAATGTCTATTTAGGTCTTCTGCCCATTTGTGGATTGGGTTATTTGCTTTTTTGGTATTAAGCTTCATGAGCTGCTTGTATATTTTGGAGGTTAATCCTTTGTCCGTTGTTTCATAGGCAATTATTTTTTCCCATTCTGAGGGTTGCCTTCTTGTCTTGTTTATGGTTTCTTTCGCTGTGCAAAAGCTTTTAAGTTTCATGAGGTCCCATTTGTTTATTCTTGATTTTATTTCCATGATTCTAGGAGGTGGGTCAAAAAGGATCTTGCTTTGATGGATCAGAGCAGTAACTATTGATAAGTACCTAATTGGAATGTTAGAAAAGTTTCAAAATCAGTTGTTGACAACTAGGCATTTTCGATAATGATTAAGTTTCTTACAATGTAATATAAATTTTGATGTCTGTTTTTGAGTGTGTGTGTGTAATAAAAAAATGCTTAAAAATAGAGAATTTAGACCAACCTTGGGCTCTCATCAGTGCTTTACATTTACTATTTCACAATCTTTAGGCATTTAAATCAAGCTCTTATACTCTCATAGTTGAAATAAGACAACTATGTGCTTTTTGTACTGACTTGGAAAATATGTACAAAACTCCATATATATTATCAAGATAAACATTTAATATTAAACATGTTACTAAATTATCCAATTATAAATATTGTTTATCTTATAAAGAACTCACTGGAAAATGTTAAATAGGAAACTACAACAGTGGTAGTCATTATATTCAGGTATTTGTTTAATCCAAACTCTAATAAAGGTACATTACAGTAGAATGTAAGTTAATCATTTCAAGTGATGATATACTTGAATTTTGTAAGTATATAAAAATGAGAGAGAAGATTTCTTAGTAGAGAATGTTTAGGTTTAATTTTAGGAGTGAAAAAAAAACTCCATTAATATATGAATGTGCTAAATTACTCATATACGTTATAGCTACACCTCTCACCTTCCACCCATGCACTGACACTTCTTGTTTAGGGTTTGTTCTGTCAAGGATGGAAAAATAGTAAATACACAATTCCAAATTATTATGTTGAAATTATAAATTCCAAACCATTCCTGTTGTTAGATTAAAAAAGCAAAAAGAAAAGGAGAGAAATGAACTCTGTGAACTCAATTTCTAATCAGTGCTATAATATTTTGTAGTGTGTGTGTAGATGTATACACTTTCCATATGTGTATGCATACACACACACACTCATATATATACACACATATATATTTTCATCCTGCAAAAGAAATGTATACTGACTATTAAAAGATAAACTGAGGCACATTAAAATTTTCAAGAGTTTATTTGAGCAAAACATTGATTCGAATTGGGCAGCACCAAACCAGATGTGGTTAGGGGTCTCCAACAACAGGAGCTAGGGGAAAGTTTTTATAGAAAAGGCTAGAAACAAAGCAAGAAAAGTACCAGATTGGCCATAGTTTAGGCAATGGTCTCCTTTGAAAAAGCTAAGTTGGCTGTTAGTGATTTGTCATTCTTAAGTTTCATTTTTCTCGAATTCCGGTGTGTTAACTCTGGCTTAAGTTTTAGTTTACGTATGTCAGCTGTGAGAGCAGTAGAGCCACCTCACTCTGATGGCCCTCCTGTTTAATAACTTTAACATATCCCACTATTTGCATAAAACATGATTTAGCATTCCTAATTCATAAATGTTTAACATGATTATAACTTTTCATTGTTAAAAGCATTGTGATAAGCAGCCTTGTACATACATCTTAACTTTTAGTTCAATACTTGTCCAGTAATATTTATTGGATAAATTTTCAGTAGTAGAATTTGTATGAATTGAGTCTATACTTGTGAACTTTATAAATACATTTCCAGAAAGCAGTGAAGATAAATACTGGGATTATCATTTTATTCAATCTCTGCCAAAATGATATGTAAAAATCACTTATTTTAAGTTGGCATTTTTCATTTTCATTAAGTCTGAGTATTATTTCATATCTTTATTGACCATATATATTTCTTCTTTTGTGAGTTACCTATTTATATCTTTGCCTACATTTTTGGATAATTTCTATTTTTCTCACTTAAAATTCTTAGACATTTAAAAAGTGAAGGTATTAACACTTTTTTGTAACATTATATCTTGTTTCTTAATTTGCATTTGTGTCTATTGACTGTGCTTTTGTATGTGTGTTGGTGGAGGCCCTGGTATGTATTTACTTTGCTGTATATAAGTTTAATGTTATTAATATTAATGATATTAATTCATATAGATACATCTTCCTTTACCTTTAGAATATCAAATTTTAGTGTACTGATAAAAAATTATTTCCACATCTAAAGATTTTTTTAAAATAATGGTTTCTATTTCCTATAATGCTGGTAGTTTTTTATTCCAGAAGTTTAAAGAATTAATCCATTATAAAATTATCATTGAATATTACACAGGTTTTTTAGATTTTTTCAAATGGAGAGCCAATTTTTCCTGATTTGAAAATATGCTTATATTTAATACGGAAGCAACTAAAGGCTTTACCTAGCGTAATCACAATACAGCATCACACCCAAGGAAATGTGGGAGTAAATCTATCCCTGTCTTGAATTTGGCAGTGATCATTAGAGAATGTTCAACTTGCAACCCAGAGTGTCACTTCTTGAAAGCCCTTGTTGCTTTCCTCTCACCGTCCATCCTACCCATGGTTCCAATTTTGCATTCTTGGCACAAGTTATAGAGTGATTTGCTTATAATTGATTTAGCTATGTGTGTACATAATCTGTATTATTTCCCATAAAAATCATTTCGCTTGTACAGTAATATAATACATTTTTAAGTAATGACATAAAACGAATAGTAACATAATCCATGAATTTTCCACTGATTACTACTAGATTAGTTTTTGAAATATTAAGAAATATTCAACATAATTGACAACTCCTTTAATGATTTATTGGCAGTATATTTCTTAATGTATTCAGAAAGGAATGGCCTTGATTATTGTAAGTGACCAATGTTGTTATTCATTAAATATCTAGCAATATTGATTTTTTACTAGAATAAAAATTATGAAGAATCTTCTTAATCTTGATTTCCTGTAGGCAAAGGAAAATTCAAAAACCTAATCAGTATTTACATAAAGTGGTAAATACTAACACAAGGATGAATGAATAAATGCTAAGACATGTTTTGTGACTTAAACATTATAAATAGAATGTTATGATTTTATCTTGTTAAATTTATTATATATTTAGAATGTGTTTATAATATGTTTTGAATATATTTTGAAAACTTTTATAGGGAGATCTCACTGTGAGTAAACAACAAAATGCCTTGAAAGTGCTTATTGACTATATTCTTTCTATCAGTTGGGTTTGTATACTATTAAAAACTTATTTCTTGATAGTCTTTTAAATCTTACATTCAGTTGTTTTATTTGTGGAAGCTATCTAAATTAATTCTCTCTGTCTTTTTTTAAAAATGATTTTAAGTCAGGTTATTTTCTGCTTCTAAAGCAGTATTAATATTCATCTTATCATTTGTCTAAAAATTTTCATACATTAAATGTCAAGGTAACTCTTCTTAATAGTGGTACTGCTAGCTAATCACTCGGTGACTGATATGTTATATATGACTCTAAATCTGTTTTATTCAAAATCTTAAACTACTTTTTAAGTGTGACGAAAAGCCTGACAAAGATGACATATTTTTTCTGACATATGTGACATTAAACTAGTTCATAAAATGCATACATACAGAATTTATAAGAAAATTGATATGTGTATGTGAAATTGACCAATAAGTCTGAAAAATGAGAATGATCCTTCAAATACTCCAGTTTATTACAACCTAAGTTTAAAATAAACTCCAAAATGTCTTATCTGGTATAGGTTCTGCATTTTTCATCACTATATAGTGAAAAACAACGACTTTTGAATAAAATTTGGGAAATTGAAAAAAAAATAGGAATTAGAAACGAAAAACAACCAGATTGCTGGTTGTTTTCAAATGATTGGTGAGTTTACTATCCTAGAAGGAAAAACCTAAGCTCAGAACTGAAATTTAGTCATTCAAGTGAAAAAATACATTAGCGTATATCAGATAGGTTTTAGTCCACACAAGAAACTAACAGGAAACACTGTTAAAACACTGTTATCAATATCTGAGGAAAATGCCAACATAGCACTGTATTATAGTCATATTTAAATCTTACATTCAGTTGTTTTCATTGTTAGAAATGCTTAAAGGCTGAATTATCAATTTTGATTTTGTTTTTCTTCTGCGTTTTCACTATAACTTCTAAATCCACTCACCTACGCTTGTATTATTTTCAAATGTCTGTCACCATAAGCTCCCAGATTTCATGTATTAAGAATGAACTTGTAAGATATTTGAATTTAAAATTTAAAAAACCTGTGTTTATTTACTTGAATTATTCTGTAGAAATATTTGTTTATCATATACATTAATCTATTGCCTGTGTTAAAAGCATATTAAATATTAGAAAACACAAAACTTTCTACTCATCTTATTTCTAGACTGCGTAAGATGTTGTGATGGTTAGTTTTATGTGTCAACTTAACTCGGCTGAGGGATGCCCAGATAGCTGAGAAAACACTTTTTTGGAGTGTCTGTGAGAATGTTTCCAGAGAAATTAGCATTTGAGTTGGTAGCTAGAGTAAAGACAAGTCCCCCTTACCAATGTGAGTGAGCCTTATCCAATCCATTGAGAGCCCAAATAGAACAAAATGACAGAGGAAAGGCTAATTTTCTATCTCTTCTTGAGCTGGAATTTTCTTCTCCTCCTGCCCTTGGACATCAGAGCTACTGATTTTCAGGCTTTAGGACTTCAGGGTTTACACCAGCAATCCCCTCTCCGTTCCTAGTCCTCAGGCCTTTGCCCTTGGACTGAATTATCCCACAAGCTTTCCTTGTTCTCCAGTTTACAGACAGCATGTATGCCGTACTTCAGATACCATAATTGCTTGTGCAAATTCCCATAATGAAGCTCCTCTTAAATATCTATATTGTTTTTTTTAATAAATTAATTATTTATTTTTTGGGGGGTACACCAAGTTCAATCATCTGTTTTTATACATATATCCCCGTATTTCCTCCCTCCCTCGACTTCTATATTGTTTTATTGGTTCTGTTTTTCTGGAGAACCCTGACTAATATTGATAATATTTGCCTATTGAATCATACCAACACTTTGATCCATGGCATAGACCTTCAGAGCTGCAATGTACCTGTGTCCAGGAAATGCATCAAATTACATTCGTAATAAACACTAGCAGATATAAGAGTAGGATTTATGGAGTCTCCTTGCAGTGAGAGGTTTCTTGTTGTTTGTTTCTCCTCATTGTTGTCTCATCTAGTAATAATTTCCTTCTATAACCATCTCAGTAATTCATTCAAAACCCTTATCTTTTCTCAGTCTGGGTCACAATTGGATTCTTTATTCATGTTTATAGCAGATTGTCAGTGCTAGAATGAGTCTTGTTTAGGTGTTCCAGATGGTTAATTTCTTTATTTCTGCAAAATGTTGTGACAATTTTGTGAGATGTATTTTTTTTTTGAAGTTTGAGTTCTAAAATGTGAAGGAAAGGGACATCAGAACTTAGAGGGATACAATATCAAATAGACACACACAGAGACAGACACACAGACACACACACCCCCCCCCAGAAGGTCCCAGAGACTCACATTATGATTCAGCACATTTGTGGTGAAAGGTGGGGGGCAATTTGCATTTTTCACACATAGACAAAACCCATCTACATTAAATCTGATTTTTCTCATTAAAATGGCAGATTTTTTTTGTACTCAAATAATTTCAGAATATTACTGTATACTAAGGAAATGCTCAATAATTATTAGCGTAGATTATAAAATTTTGTTCTTACAGGATCTTCAGCAAACATTTAAACCAACTTCTTTATTTTACTGATAAGGGAATTGGGCCCAGATGGGTGAGGTTATTTGCTGAGACATGAACATCAGAGTGACATTGTTGAAACATGTCACCTAAGTTTCTTAGCTACTAGTCAAGTAGTATCTATCAACTAGTCACTATATATGTTATTTTTTTAAATAACATATAAATGTTATTATATATGAATGAATTATTAAAAATTAATGACTGAGAATATCCAAACTTTTATTAATACATAGTCATCAGAAGAAAAATGATATTATAAAAGAGAAGAGACTTCTATTTGTGTTTCAGGGTTATTAGGAGCACAGCCATTTAGGTGGGACAGTGAATTCAGTGAGTTGTCTTCTTAGTGATATAGGTTGATAGTAACACTATCAAAGGGCTAGTTTCATCCTTCAGGCATATATACTAATTTAGTTCCATACTAAATATCTATAAAATGACTAAGAAATTCTGCTGGTGTGAACAAACTGTTTTGGGTCCTAGTTTCAAGATGATATTCTCTTTCTCATGTTTCTCTATCTCTGACCACAGAAAATTTGCTTACTCATTTTCTTTAACTTTGACCATTTTCTCTTTTACCTGAGTGTTTCTTCTTCCAACTTTATGATTTAGAGTTATTTATTCCAAAAGGAAAAATTAAATCCAGCAAATGTAATTTACAAATTTCAATAATGAAAGAGAGAGGCTGAAAATATTTTTAGAATGGTGAAATAGAAGTAACACGTATTAAAAAAAAAATCAGTCTTCTTGTTCTATATTCAGATTTTTTTAAAAAAAGAAAAAGGTTAAATTTATCTTGACTTGAGTTTCTGTGACCAGCTCCATTCTTACAGGTTGATCCTGGGGAGCTTTAACTTTTTTTTTCTCTGCTTCTAAAGGCTGTTTAAAAAAATGTTTAAAGAAGACAATTTAGGTGAATCAAACAAACTTTATTTAACACTTCAAGAAAGGGGCAGCTTCCTTGTGGAGAACTGCAAAAAATAGGGCAAAAGACAGGAAGTCATTTTTAGCATAAAAAATAAGGAACAGGAAAGAGAAAAATAGAAAATATCTGATTAGCTGGGGCCTCGAGGTCAACCTTGTTTGGGGTGAGGAGACTCAGAGTTGGCTTTGGCATTTGGCGATTGGCTTACTGGTTATATTGCATTTCTGGTTGACTGGATCATTTATGAGGATGTGAGAGTTTTGTTTTGCTGACAGGGTACCTAGAACAGGAGCAGCTCCATCCTGGCCCAAGAAAGTTATTTCAGTAGTTCCCTTTTTGCTCATTCTCTTAACCATTCAAGCAGTTTGATCAAAAATAGAGGTGGGAGCATAACTTTCAGTTACCATTGTCACTTCAGGTCTCAGTACAGTATTCACAAGACATGATGTCAGGCTCCTATTCTTAGAACTAGTTATGCTCTTCTGTTCCTTTTGTCATTCTGGTCAAAGAGAGACCATTTGTCTGCAGGTCACTTGCTGCCCTCATGCATTTAAAAGTTTTGAGAAAATGTAGGGTATTAGGGCAACCACAATAATCATTAGCTACAAAACTATGCCCGTGGTTCAGAGAGTACTCCTGAGAAAGTGTCCCCACGACCCAAACCAAGTAGAATCAAATGTCAGGAAATGATCCCAAAGAGGGGGATGCTTTGTTAAACCACTTGTCCTATTTATGTATTTAGTGGAACTGTATTTCCACTTCCTCCAAAGTGTTTATATAGTGAGCTTGTTTTAGAGAAACTGAGGCACTGAGAATCAGGAAGAAATTTGTAACTATAAGATCACCAGCGTCATAGCAAATTTAACAATTGGTTGGAGTTTGGAATACTCTCCTTTACAAATGGCCTGAGATATGTGAACAATGACATTATTTTTTTAAGGCCAGGGCAAAACAAAAGGTGGACAAAAGAATCATAAAGACCTTCATGGTGTAAGAATTAGGAAAATGATGGTCAGAGAGGTAAGGAGGAATGGAAAGGAACATTCTTGATCCAACGTCTTGGAAGTACCCCAATGTTAGCTATTTCTCTTCCCAGTCAATTCGATTTTGAGGTCTCTTTCAGATATCAGGTAGGGCCTTCTTCAGTTGTGAAGTATGCCCCTAAGATTTGAAACATTGTAATTTGGTAGTGGGGTCAATTGGTCAAGAGTACATGGTAGGGTCATTTTCATGAAATTGACTTTTGCAAAAGCATCAAAGTAAATTAATAACTATCTATAAATGACAAAAGACTTAAAAATGCCCATGGTTAAAGATCTGATGAGAGTTCATTATAATGAAATTGGCAAGGATATTTGGCTATTTCTGTGACACATATTTTAAGTTGATAAGTGGAATTATGACCAATAGTATACCAGGACATATAAGATTTTTAGGAATTTCATGTGATTTCTGAAACACTTATAACATATATAAATACAAACTAAGAATCTTAAACATCACCTCTTATTTGATAATGCTTCTGCTGCAGTTTAGCATATCAAAAATGCCTAATAAGTTTTATATTTCTCTTTTTTTAAAGTGAGTGAACAAATCATTCAAGATGTTCCAAGGGCCCTCTGGAAAATTCCAAAGTTCCAGATTAAAAAGATTTCATTTAGAATTTGATTTTAGTGAAGTTTGTCAAAAAATATCCATTTAATCAAAGTGACAAATGAAGCTTTTGAAGGCAAATATAGAATAGTACGTAGTTGTTAAAAAACAAAAACAAAAAACCTTAGCTCTTTTGATTTTGAGGAGACTGGATTTTTTTTTTTAAGTAATTGAAAGCCTGCTAAAGACAAGCTGAAGTACAGTAAATTATTTTCTTTAAGACATAAAATCTTTGCTTTCCAGGCAGATTACTTAAAAAATAAAGAACAATCATTATTTACAATTTTTTATTAAGAGCAGACCAATAATCTAAGAGAACTTTGTCTTTTTAACAGAGAGAAACCAACATCTAATTTTATACCAGAGTTCTTTTGATATTAAAACTCCTTTTTTTGGTAAAGTTAAATAAATCCATTCCAATCTTAGCCAGCTTGACCACAGGTAAAATTCATTTCCCAAGATTCATTCTTTACAAACCTACAATTTTTTTATATCCATTCAGTTTCATCCTTTTTTTTTTTTTCTTTTTTTCCTTTTCTCATTCTGGAGCAATCATTTCACTGTAGGACAAAAACCACTTTATTTTTTTGCTTCAAAACAGAACGTGATGAAACAGAAGAAACAAACAGAACATCTTTTCCATACCTTTTGTAACTAAAACTCACAATCTACTCTCCTTACCTACTTTTCATACACAGTTGCATTATTTCACTCTTTTTATTTCTAACTAGCTTTAAATCATTAGAATTCTTAACCCTTAAGATACTTAATTCTTCCTGAAAACTAAGATGTAAGCAAGTGTGGACTGTGTCATACTAGCATTCTGTGGGTTGAAAAATTTATAAATACCTTTCATGATTTCTAGTAATATATTCTTCCTCATAATATAATTTTTAATGTGGCACAAAGCATATTCTTTAGTTCCTCTGTAAAACGAAGCAAAAACGGATAAATCTATGTTCATTAATTGGTGTTTCAATATTTTATCTTATTTAGAAATTATCTAGATATCCAATCACTATCCATAATTTTACTTATCTCAGTATAACTTTAAGGTTGCAAGTTATCAAAAAGACTTCGGGAACTATTTTTAAGTAGACATACCATAGAGTGTAAATATTGTTGAAGAGTCCATTTATCAACTTTTATCTTACAGCCACTTAATTTGCTTGTTTTTAACAATTATGTTTAGATTACTCATAAAAATTTCACAAGATATTAAACAACTAACCATCATTGTAAGTTATCTTCCTTGATGGCAAGTTCTATAACAGATATAACATGAATTTATTTGACTTTTAATAAACCTTGGTGGAATAAAAGTATCTTATTTGATGTTGACAAACCTAGAAACATGCTTGGTTTAGTTAAACCAACAAACATTGACTTTTATTTACCACTAACTTTTATTTACCAAAGATTATCCTAGATCATATAAACTTGAAAAACATTTGAGTTAGTTTCTATATGTTCTATTTGAAAATTTTTTCTTTAAGCAAATTAAATACAACTCTTTACAAATTAATTTTGGCAATACTATCATGGGGTTGAAAGTAGCACACATCTATTACATACATACATAGACATTAATAAACATACAAACACAAACAGAGATCTTATACCTTTTGTTTTAGCCATGAGACAGGTACAATAATACAAAACTAGTCTATAAATAGAAGAGTTGGATCCAAATTGTGTTTATAACAGATGCAATTTGCATACTTGCCCAGATGGCTTAAACTTTTCACTAATATTAGTGTTGAAGATTTTTAATATTCTTCATTTGCCTAGTTTCCAAATACTGGCTTTTCCTTTTTTTTTTCTTTTTTTCTTTTGATAAGAATTACATCTGTGAAGTTTGCTTCTCAAAGGAATGGCCCTCAGTTCTTAGAAAAGATAGGACAGAACATTTACATCTCAAAAGGCACAGAGAAAGAATGTTAAGTTCCACCAAGAAGGACCTTTATTCCCTATATCCAGATCTTTGACAGTATCTCCAAGCATTCTGAGATGAACAGGGGAGGTTTCAGAGATAGGTAAAAAGAATAGGTGTGCTTCGTAAATTCTTGTAAAGACTTATTTTGTGAAACAAATTGTACAAATTGTAGAACAGTTGTTTTTACTCTCTCAAAGATTTGGGATGCAACCTGATAATCAAGTGGCTGATCTACTTATCCCGCTATATTATCTTCAGAGCGCTTTTTTATATAAGGGAGATCTTCAACTAAGATAGAAATTCAGAGATTCCTATGTTTTAGATTTAGAGCTATTTATCTCTGAAAAATTTCCCCCTTTGTGTGCCTAGTTTCATTTAGCTTAGGGGAGAAAGCCTAAAAATAGTTGTTGTCAGGCTCTGAATCAGCTTTCAGTTTGGCTACCTTCTGACCACTGTTAAAACAAAACAAAACAAAAAATCTTTTTGAATATCTTGTCAAGTTTAGCCAGGACAGACAGTAAATATTCCTGGCAGTATTGACCGACCCCAGAAGTTGCTACCCTTCCAAGATCTAGAGCCACACTCTAAGATAGCCAAAAGAAAGGAGGACTTAGACAATTCTCCTGAGACCAGACAACAGTTGGTAGTGATTTCAGACGCAGTCAGCAGTAAGTGGCAGCTTGGAGCAAGCAGCAGAGAGCAGTAGCTGGAAGCAAGATCTTAATTCTTAGTTCCCAGACCGGGAGTCTTAACCACTGGACCACAGGGGCCAGTGGCTAGGGCCTGGGTCCCTAGTTCTTGCCTGCTTTGTCAAGAATGAATTCAGGCGAGGAGGCAGAAGGTAAAGGGAAAAGTAAGAAAGTTTATTGGAAAAGCAAAGTACGTGCGGAAAGATGCACAGGTGAGCTCAGGCAGAGAGTCCCCAGAATCGCACCTTTGGGAGAATTTAAATTCTTTATAAAGGGATAGTCTTCTGTGTTTTTGTCTTCGATTTGACCCAGGGTTAATTTGCCTCAGGACCCTCCCCTGGGTGCGCAGGAAACCCTCAATTAAGATGGATCCTATCGCAAAGGCCTCTGGGAGGGAGATAGCAAGAGTTATTATGGTCTGGCATCCCCTGCCTATTTGACCCCATGAAGGCTTTTGCACATGCATAGTGTTTCTCTTGTCCCAAAGATGGGGAGTGTATGATCTCTTGTTCTCTTAACAGAGTTTAGCCCCTCTCTGTCCCTGCCATCACAGTATCCAAATGTCTAGTTATTTACCCTATTTCTGTTGCTGCTTCTTATATCAAGGTGCAGATCTGAAAATATAGATAGGAGTCCAGTTGTAGATATGTAATCTGGAGCCCAATTGTCTCTTGCCTTAGGAAATGTAAACAGGGAGCTCATAATGAATGTCTGGCCTGGAGCCCATCTTCTCACCCCAGAGGTGTGAACGGGCATTGTAAATGCCTAGCCTGGAACCCATCTATCTCCTGCCTCAGTAGGACCCTAACCACAAATGGAGCGAAACCCCCCTTTTTGTGCAGCCATACTTTGGGGTCCCCAACCTAAGAGTTGAGCTGCCTGTGTACACAAGTGCTGACAACTTGTGTGCCCAGACAGGCAGAAAGCTAAGCCAAGTTGTCAGGACACAAAAGGAGACAAACAAGAAGGAAGGAGCTGCCCCTGGGACAGAAAGAATTGACAACCAATGGGTACCCCAAACCAAATTCACAAGAGTCTGAATTTGGAAAGAAAAGGGCAGTGTGAAATTTTCTTCCTTTCTTGACTGGGCACTGCAGAGACCCGGAAAAGCTGACTCTGGTAAGAATTCTCACCCTTCCCCAGCTTCTACCAGTTTTACCAGGCTCGCATCTTCAAGGTCCTGAGCAAATGGAGCTTAAAGTAGAGAATGTAGCTCTGGTTGTCCACTAATTTTAATTTTATTTTCCCTTTGGCTTTTTAAGGAAATAATTGGTAGCAGTTTACCAGAGAATCCCTTGGAGGCTCATCAACCTTGATAGGAGCTAACATGGGACTCTCCTTTGAGGGTAGACATGGTGCTGTGCAACGATTTGAATTTGGTTTACATTCTTGTAGCTTTTTTTTTTTCTGAGTGGAAAAGTGATTCAGATGGACTAGTAGAGCGAGTACTCAAAGGAGGATAGTAGGAGACATGTCGGTTGTATAGTTTTTTGTTTCGGATACCTTGTCTCTATTTCTCGTTAGCCTTTTGCAATTTAATCTTTCAGTGAAGCTATTTTGGAATCTTGAAACCTTTTGGACACTTCTGCATACCAATTAAAATAGGTTTCCCGTTCTGTTTGATTTGGGAAACCTCGTTTTTAAGTGCAGTTCTTAATCAGTCTTGTCTAATTGGAACATTCTCCATAGGGCCATTGTAATTCTAGGTGGTCTTTGTAAGACTTTGGCATTTTTGTTGATATCTACAGTTTTGGGGACATAAAATAAGCAGGTATGCCCCAAAGTGGTGCACTCAATTCCCTGAAACTTGAGAATCCCATTTCTTTAGTTAAGCCTTGGGTCTTTGATCCAAACTAACATCTAAGAGGGGTGTGCTGCTGGGGTGGGGACTTTGTGAGGTTTTACAGTGTACTTTGAGGCATGAAAATGTTCCTGAGTTGGGTGCTGAGCTCATGTGAATCTAACCCATTCTGTGACCAACTTATCTAAGATGTGAGTCTTAGAGTTAGATGGTGAGTCCTCTAACAGCTTTTAAGTGCTCCATCTTTGCCCATCAATTCTGTGGTTTTGGCTTCTGAGATTCCCATTAGCAAAAGGCCTTTTTTTCCTTTCAGGAGATTTCTTTATGGTGGTGGACAGCCTAATGGCATCCTCAAGTCCCCCAGTGGTTTATGCTATGGACTTAAACCTTGAGGCTTTGTGAGTCCCCTAACAACTACCACTCATTGGGAACTCGTCATAGAAATGCCCCGGAAACTTTTCAGAACCCAGAACATTTCTGGGAAATTTAACAAAGCACAGAGCCTTTCTAGGAGCCCAGAACATTTCTGGGAACAGTTTTTATTTAAAAAATAAAATTTGGGGAATTTCCTGGCAGTCAAGTGGTTAGGACTCTGCACTTCCACTGCTGAGGGCCTGGGTTGATCCCTAGTTGGGGAACTAAGATCCCACAAGCTGCATGGCATGGCCAAAAAAATTAATTAATTAATTAAAAATAAAGTTTGTTTGGATCCAAGAACTGTATGCAAAGGAGCAGAGCTCAAATCTGCGTGACTTACCCCTGGCCCTCCATTATGTCAAGTGGAGCAGTGAACTCAAAGGGTTCAGCAAGAGCCTCACCTGTGAGTCTCCTTGTCCCAAAGGCCTTTCCAGTCAGCTTTGGGTCCCATTCCTTATCACCAAGAACTGAAGAAAACGTTTCAAGAAGACAATTTAGGTGATACAAACAAGCAGTCTTCTTGTGGAGAACTGCAAAATGGGACAGAAGGCAGGAAGCTTTTCTAGAATAATGAAGAAAGAACGAGGAAATACCTGACTGGCTGGGCCCACATAGGCACCTTTATTTGGGATGAGAAGAAAGCCCAGCATTGGCTTGGTGTTCGGGGATTGGCTGACTGGGTATATTGCCTTTCTAGTCAAGTGGAGAATTTACAGGGACACGAAAGTTATTTAAGTTTTGATTTACTGATGGATAGGTGTTGTATCATCTTGGGTCTAGATAGTTAATTTAAAAGGTAAATTTCATTATTCTTCCCATATCTTTACCCTCTTCCCCCTTCTGGAGGAGCAGACCCTCTGCTTTTCAACAAGAAGAGTGTTTATCTTCTTTGTTACAAGTCTAATAGATACTATAAAATGATAAAAATAGATGCTAAATGATGGGTAATATTAAATCCTCTCAACCCAATGTGTTTCTATCTCAGGGAAAACTAAGTTACTATATTTTTTCATATTCATTTTCTCTTTGTGAATAGCCAGCCTCTGACAGATTATATCTTACAAAAATTGGTAAAGCACTCCGACTCTAGGGAAATATTATTTTCCACCCTGCCATGTCCCTCAAAAACTCTGACTGGATCTGCAATTCACAGAATTCAAAATATTCATAATTGCTGGATGAGGAAACACTGTATTCTTTGGTCCATGCATGACTTTTTAAAATCAAATTAAATGTAATTATTAATAATTCAGTGATCAACTATGAAAACACTACTCTTTAGAACACTGCTAATAATTTTCATCTATGTGCTCCTTAACTGTTCAGTCCAGTTTCCTTTGCACATAAAAAGTAAATGTTTTTCTTAACTTTTTGATGTTATTAAAAGTTTTATAACATATGTATGTATGTGTAGCAATATTTTATTTAGTTTCAGTTGACTTTGAATATTATAAAACTTTACCATAATTTAATTTGCATTAGGTATTTATTTCTGCTTATCAGGCACCTCTAAAACTTAGTGGATTAAACCAATAATTTATTATTTCCTAGTTTCTGTGGGTCAGGAGTTGGGAAGTAGACATCATGCCTTTTAAACAGTTTAGTGTATGTTTATTTGTGAACATGGATACTTATGTGACTTAATTGTCACATTGCAACTACTAAAAGGCTAATGAGGCATTTCAGAATATATAAGATCAAAGATACCTAAAGACCAAACGCAGTACAAAATTCTTGACTGGATTTTCAGCTAAAAGAGAGAAAGAAATTATTTAAAAGATATTAAGGAAAGTGATTTTAATATTCTTAAATTAAGCTGTGGTAATTTCTCCAGTGGTTTGCATTAGTCATTTAAAATCAAAGCACTTTTTTCCTTCGTGAACTGTGTGGAAAATACTGACACAGTCTTTGTTATCCCGGTGTCTCTTTGAAAAACTAAATATGTTATTAATTTTATCAGCTGTTAATATCTGTAATTATAATATTGCTATGTATTACAGCTTCTCAGATAATTTAGGGCATATTTCTTATTTTACTGTTCTAATTCATGTCTTAGTAATGAAATTTTTAGTGAAATGCTGTAGCTTCTGTTAGTGTGTATTAATTCTAAATAAACTTCCATGTATTTCAAATGCTACTTCCTTAAGCATTTACTAAATTTAAGTCAAAATGACATAATCTGATAGTTTACATTCACTGTGGAGATTCACCACAGGTGACTCTCATAGCTTTCTCCTTGCAGACCTAATACATGCGGGACTGCATCTGGGTCTCTCCAAAGCTGTCTAAACATTGGGTATTGTTTAGTAAAGTGAAAATTGTATTTTATTCCACTGTGTTTTTTCCAGAGTGCACATCCAATGATTGTGCTCTTCTGAGATTAATCTACTAGTTACTCTACAACTTGATATTCAAGTTATTTCAGTGTTTTAGCAAAATGAAAAGTATAGCCAATTTCACATTTTAGATATTGTCTTTGAAAAGTAAATTAAAAAGCATAAAATAGGCCTAAATCTACCTATTAAAAATTTTATAGAATAAGAATTTGGAGTTCACTTTCTTTCTCCTCCAGTCCTGCTGTCAACTTTTAAATGCTTCAGCTTTTTTCCATACACATCCCTTAACAATACTGTTGTATACAAATTATAATGTTTCTATTTTTCCATGATGGGCTTAGTTGGGGAAAGTCCATGTGCAAGAGATTCCACCTGTCTTTCCAACCATCCTGCATCCTCCCATATCTGAAGCTGTAACCAGCTGAGGTCCATTGCCCTTTTTGCACATCTGTTTAGTGTAATTGTCTTCACAGTTTAGTACATTATAATTGTGAATATTTGTTTACATTTTAGAATATTTTCATTGTAAGCATGTTTTTCTTCATGTGGTATTTGAGTCAAAGTCACTACAATGACAATTGCCATACACTGTCAGAATAAAACCTTCAAAGGTTCTTGGTATAAACAGTACCTACAAGTAAGGTAATTAAATGAGTACTTAACAGATAATCAGTTGATTAAAGAAGTAATTAGGGAGCAAAACAGCAAGGATAATAAGAGATTAGGAAACCTTTTGAAAGCTTAGTAATACTTGTCCATGTTGGCATACATATATTGCCTTCATGCTAACAAGGATCATTGGTTCAATTAATGACATCTCAAGCTAATGGTTTTTAAATACTTTGGACAAAGTCATAGCCAGGATGTCCCCCAAAACATGATGAGGGCATCTCTGGCAAGGAGCAATAATCATGTATTATTCATTTTAATATAGATATCTTTTTAAAGTTGTGTTCATAGAGCATGTGGATTGATTCAGTTAATTAAACACCAAGTGCCAAAAAATTTTGTGCCAGACTTTTTTTGTGGAGCTAACCATAAAGGCAGTAAAATGTGGTTTCTGTTTCAATAGATTTATTATTTAGTCAGGGAGGGAGGCATGGGCCACCCTTCAGCTTAACTGAAAAAAGTTATGAGCTAAGTTCCAGATGGCAGTAGCATGTTGTGGGGTGTATTAATCAGGGTTCTCCAGAGGGAAAAAAATAATAGGATGTGTATGAGTATATAGACATAAATCTCCTATATACAGATGTATTTTAAGAAATTAGCTTGTAGAATTCTGGTGGTTGGCAAATTCAGACTCTACAGATTAGCCCAGCTGGCTGAAAGCTCAGTGAGGAACCAAATCAAGAGTTCAAGTTTGAACTCTGTCAGGCTGCAGAATTCCTTTTTGTTTGAGGGAGGGCAGTTTTTTGTTCTATTAAGACCTTCAACTGATTGGATGAGGCCCACACTCATTTTAGAGGACACTGATTTAAATGTCAATCGCATCCAAAAATACCCTCACGGAAACATCCAGAATAATGTTTGATGATGTATCTGGATGCCACAGCCCAGTGAAATTGACACATAATGTTAAACATCATGTGGAGTGGAGATGAACGTGTTCTCTCCTCTTCAGGAAGATCATCACATTTCAATTCAGATTTTAATAATGAGAAGGGTTAGAAAACAAGGATGGAGGCATTCTATGTTGAGAGATGTTACCTGATGAATGAAGGCACAGAGTCAGGGAGGTATCTGTGGGGTGGTAGGTTGTAAGTTGATCAGAGCAGGTCGTTTGGAGAGAAATTCATTAGAAAATAAACCTAGAGCCAATTTTGCAACCTGATAAGGATATACAAAAGTTGTGCTAAGGAGAATGGACCACAGTGAGGTTTCTGAGAAGGGCAGTGATACTACCTGACTTTTGGAAGAATCAGTCTGTCTATTAAGAGGGCAGAGATTGAAGTAGATGAAAAGAGGGAGGGAAATCAACAAGCTAGGATACAATGGTAACAGTGGATGTAAAATAAAGTGAGGCTCTGAGCAAGAACAATAACAAGGGGGATGGAAGAGAGCAAGGGTATAAGAAGAAGATAGCAATAGTCAGATCTCAGACTTTGACAGGACGTAATGATGTTGTGGTGAAGTGAAAGGAAATCCTATGCAAGGATCCTGTGTTCTTCATTGAAAACAGGAAGAAACAAGAAGAAACAAGAAGTGGTTTTCAATCAGTTCTTCCTTTCAATTTGTGCAAAATATATATATAAGTTAAAACTAAACAAAAACAAACAACAACTATAGGAACAAAACACTATTTCAGTTGAGTAAAATGTTGAGCCATCTCTTTATGTTAACGTAAAATGTAATTATTTTTGCAGACTAATTGGTGGAAATATTTTTATCTCTGTAGATTACTGTGGAGGTTAAATGCTCACCAAGTCCACATTATTTTAACTTTGGCTACAATGAGAGAGGCAGTCGCTTAGGAGAGAGTGAGATCAGCCTTCAGTTGTCTATTTCAGTTAATACTGTCAGGTGTTTAAAATTAACATTAAATACTGTTTTTCTTTAAACATAACCTCCCACTTCCTTTCTTGCCTTTTTCCAGTTTTTAGAGAAATTGAGGCAATTGTGTGTGGAGTGTTCTCTTCCTTCTTTTGTTTAAGGGGCTCTGCTGTGACTTATGGACCTTCACTCACCTTATCAGTCTTACAACTTTATATGGTGTGTGTTGCTTTTCTTCTTTTGTTCAGGAGCAGAAAGGGTACATCGTAGTGTTGGGAATATAGAGGAAGATTAAAAGTAATTTGATTTTTATCATTGTGTCTATTTCAAAAACTGCTTGTGTTACAGGGAAGGGGATGACCCTTTCTGAGAAGAAAGTGCACTCTGTCCCCTGAATAGAAGGAAGTAGGCAACCAGAAGAGTTTGAAATGTTGATCATATGGCTTAGTTTCTCCCATCTGGATATATAATGGTATCATTAATCTTGATAGAAGACCCAAGAGCAGGAACAAAGGCGTTTTGTTGTTTCCTTTGTTTGGGCATAGAGGGCAAATGTGAATCAATATTACATATGAAAACCTACAAGGGGGAATGTGCAAGAAGTTAGGGTCCAGAAAAAATTTAGGGCACATCGAATGTTCTCTGAAATATTAAGTGCCACATGTTTTATTTTGTTTAAGTAAGATTGATGAAAATATTTATACAAATATTTATATTCTTTTTAAGCAAAGTTCATAGTATATTAAATGAAATATGACATATCTAAGATATTAAACAATATTCCCACTTATCACAATATTATGTTGATTCAAGTTGAAACCATTTGCACAAAAATTTCTCTATAAAAAATAACTTTTCACTATGTAGTATTCTAGTACAAATAATTCATCAGTAATATATCTTTGGTTTGAATAATGGTAGTCTTTTTCTCCTTAAGTAATGGGATATGAAGCTTATGTTTTTCTTGAGCCTGTCAATCTTTGCAAAAAGAATAGAAAATGTCACTGCTTTATAAATGCATTTGATTGCAAACATATTTAGACAATTCGATGAATGGAAATTTAAATAATAATATATTTTACCTAATTATATTTTACAATGCATCACTTGAAATATGTATACCAATAGTGAGTCAATATTCATATTCTGCAGAAGTGAAAAAAAAAAGGATTTCCTGAGAAACCTGGATTGAGTTGACATACTAAATGTAACATGAAAAACTGAAACGTTAACATGATAATTCTAGAAAAGCAAAAATCAGACTTTTGCCATACTTAATTGGATATGCAGGTAAGAGATGTGTTTTTAGCCACACAAAGTTCACTTCACTCCATGAACATAAATTTGCCTGGCTTAATTTTCACATTTCCTAACTATGTGATATTCAGTATTATACGTGTTATTCTAGATTTTAAAAGAAACATCTCAATCTTCTCCCTCCATATATATGTAATATACATATAGTTTATTATATATTATTGTATATTTACATTATATACTATGTATTATTACATTTATATTTATATAATTTATATTATATGTATCTATATATTACATTTTAATAATATATAATTATATATCATATTCATCATATTATATATATCATTTACTATTATATTATGTATACACAATATGATGTATACTAGTAAACATTTATTATGTTATTAAATATATACATTTTAATGTAATTACATATATATAATATTGGTAATGACTGAGTACGTAGTTTCATTTAGGTTTTTCCTCTTTTCTCTTTTTGCTGAGAGAAAGAAACATTTTATTGCATTTCTTTTTGGTATAAAAATACACATAAACTTTATAGACTTGTATCTATAACTTTTCACTTAAAATTATTTTTTCTTTTGCTGATCACTTTCCGCTTCAAAATTTAGTCTATTCTATGAATTTTTAAACTGTGTAGATACTGTCTTGAATTATTCAGTTTTACATCGTAATAGTTCTCTTTCCAACATGACTGTGAACTTTCTGTAATTGTATGCCATACCTCGTCTTTATTTTTGTGATCCCATAGCAGAGAGATAGAAAAAGAGAATGATAGAAATTGAGAATTTATTCTATAATAGGCACTGCACCAGACATTTTATAGACACCATCTCACTTAATGTATAATGGTTCAATAAAGCAGGTAGAATCTTTTATAGATGAAGAAATTAAAGATAGAGCCTACTTCATAAGAAACATCCCCAGGGAGGGTCACTCCTTGTCCAGGTTACATAGAAATAAGGCCTGGTCTCACTGGCTACAAAGTTTGTGCTCCTTTTTCATTTACACTGCAATTCATTTATGATCAACTTAATTTAGATGTCATTATTAAATCAATATGAAATAAAGGGCAGATTGCATATGGGCTGTCATGTGTATAAGCTATATTGTGTCTAAATGATTCACTGGGTGTATATATTTTGGGGATGTCCTGTGGTCTTTTAAATGTAACATAGTTCTATTGAATACCTTCCTTTTTCCCCATTCACTAGGTTATCTTCTTTTTATCCCTTCTTTCCTTATCTTTGAGTAATTCCAGAAGAAGAGGTACGACTCCTTTGCAGGTTCACCACTGATTTATGATTTAGACTTGCCTGCCTCTCCTTTTGCCCTGAGTCCTCCTTGGGTACAAAGTCTGTTCTCTTCTGAAAATCCTTATGATCTCCACGTGTCACATCTTTATCATGAAATACCATACATCCATGATGGGAACTTCTAACTTTCAGCTTCATCTTGACCTCTCCCTCTTTGGTTTTTGGCTTTTGTTTTGACTTTTTGGCCTGAAAAAGCAGCTACTGAATGCGATTGTGTTCCTGTAAAAGCTGTTCCTCTTTCTGGAAAACTCATCTGTCAGTCTGACAAATTCTATTTATCTTCAATACTTCATTCAATTTTCAACGTAAACTTATTTAAAAAACATTTTTTGATGAGTTCTGTTGATTCCCTGGATATACCATGCACATGCTCATTTACTTCTGCCTTTAATATGGCATGTTTTGCATTTTATTGATATCATTAGTTTATGTGTCTGTCTTAACTGCAGAGCTGTGAACTTTTTGGTGGTAGATACTGTGTCTTCTTCTTTATTTTAACAATATATCTGGCATAGAATACAGGTTCAGTGGAGGTTTCCTGAATTAGTGAATAAATAATGGATATCTGTGCTCATGGTGGATGTCTGTGCCTACTCAAACAAGTGGTGAGAATGCAAAAATACCATGCATATATTTCAAAAAACCTTTATAGTATTTAACTTTATGTAAATTGTACATGGGTTTACCTCTCCACCATCCCCCTCGCAATATACTGACGACTGGAGGAAAGAATAGAAAGTAGTTAAATTTTAAAAGCATTCATTTAACACAAAAACTGCTGTGAGCACCACTTATGTGTCAGGTTCTATGTTAGACAAAGCTTTATTGCAGTGCAGACACATTCATTTGTTTATGTGTTATGGACAGCTGCCTTCCTGCTGCAAGAGTTGAGCAGTGGCAACAGAGATCACATGGCCTGTAAGGCCTAAAATATTTACTATCTGGCTCTTTACAGAAAAGTTCTGTTGATGCTGGTCTAGAGGCTGGTTATTTACCAAGTGAACTTTGGGAGGAAGAGTATGAACAAATACAAAGCCATGGAGACATGGAGGAGTAAGATGTGTTCAGGAAACCACAAGTAGTTGATTATAGTTAAGGTGACCTGCCAATTGAGTTGCAGATTATGGAAAGAAATTTAATTTTTTTTTTCAGCAGGGAGTGGGAACTGCTGAACTGCTTTAATGGGCCAATCCTTCCTTTCCTAAGCACAGATAAATAAAAGTAGATTTGCTTTCAAGCTTAACCCATGTTGGTTTTCTACCTTTTTAAAAAGAGTTAGTTCTTCCTTTCTTCTCATCTTTCTGTCCTATATACTGTGCACCCTACCATTATCCACAAAATTTTCCCACATGATGAATTGTTTATCTGCGATCTGTTTTCACTGCTAAGCCCCTGATGAGTTCCTTAGATGAGATACATCACACAAAGGAACGTTCATTATTATTCTCATTAGTTTTTATTTACATCGTCATTATCATTACTATCATAATTTGTCTTTCTCCATCTGTGTTTCCTTGCTCCCTAAGGTTTTTCTGCTACACTTTATTCCTTATTAGGAATTCCTTTGGTAGATTTATCTTCATTATTTTCTTACTGCCTTGTTTCCACCTACCAGGTGACTGGCGTGTATGTCTGTGTATATATGAGAGAGGGTCCAACCATGTTAAAAAAATTCATCCAGTATCTGCATCTGTGTATAATGGTCAGGACTTAAGATCCATCATGCTGCCAGTGAAGTTTCAGGATATTCATCTGATTTAGAAGAAATACTGTGGCATTATTCTACTGTGAAGTGAATGCTGTATTAGTGATCTACTCATGGTATGAATAATGGGCAAAATGGGACAAGCAGAGACTCATTTCTGAGTTCTGTGAAGCATCAACATAGTCCTGTTCCCTTCCTCCCTCCCCAAGTGTTCTGTGATGCCATAGTACAAAAAGAGTAAATCATACGTTTAATGGAACATGGTGACTGCCTACAGCTTGATTCTGCATCCTGACAGGAAAGGGATACTGGCTGATATGAGGTCAGGTCAAGAAACTATATAATGTTAACTGGCAGTTATGATTTCTGTTCTTGAACAGATGTTTATTTAAATATCAAAATAAAATTTTAGGTTTGGAGGAATATTTTTAAATAGATAAAATATTATATTTTTTCTTTCTATTCCCCACAGTACTTAACTCATTTCTTTTTCTATTTTCTTTTTTTTTAGAACTTTTATTGAGATACAGTTAACATACAATAAACTGCGTATATTTAGAGTGTACAGTTTGGTATCCCAGTCTCCCAATTCATTCCCCCCCAACCCTCCCAGCTTTCCCCACTTGCTGTCCGTATGTTTGTTCTCTACCTCTTTTGGGGTAAGCAGTGAAAAGGAAGAACTATTTCAGTTCAGTATGAATATAGGACACTACACAGAAGCTCAGTCAGTAGAAAAAATTATTACAGTTCTCAAAGTCTCTAAATACATTTTTCTGAATAGTTCATTCTTGGAAGAATGCAGCCTCTTCTTCATTTAATGTTTTCCTTTAGAGAACGTTAGAAGGTCACACATCAAAGGGTTTTATAAAATCAGAAATTTCACACAGATGTCATGAATCCTCATAGTGTATAGGTAAGCATAGTTAAAAATCATATACTCTTTCTCTGCCTGTTCTTTTTTGCATGTAGGTTTTAGTGTTTAATGAAGTACACTACCCATTGGACCAAAGTCTTAGTTTCTGGAAACTTACAGCACAAAATGAAACTAAAAGAAACTAAAGTCTACTCTGCATATAGTACATAGAATAGAGATTCAGCTATTTGGACTTTGTTACTTCTGTTTTGTCGTCCTCTAACTTTTTTCTCTGTATTCATTTCTCAGATAGCAACCATGGATCTGTGTCATACAATACATTGTTCTGGTAGTGAGGAAGAATCTAAATATGAATTAGATAAAGTCTCTACTCTTGAAGAGTCCTTAACTATTTTCACAGTGCCTTGCACAGCATTCAGAACTGCAGAGGGGTCTCAGAACCAGCCCGTGGCTGTGTCGCTGCGCCCGGACCACTTATTGACACCGTTTCCTCTACTTTGACTGTAGATGTTTTGCTCAAGCCTAACTTCTGTATTAAGATGCTGAATAACTTTCATTCGCAATATGGAGAAGGCTGTGCAAAAAATTTTCTGCTGGAAAGTAGAGAGGCAGATTTCACAGTTACCTTCATCTGTCTGCTACTGGGGAGCTCATTACACATTCTCAATCACATTCCTTTGTCTAACAAGTTAAATTATTCAGTTTTTCCCAATGGGCTAGTGTAGAATTGATGGTAAGTGATTGTAAAATTGAGAAAATGTGATGTTAATCCTCCAGTAATGGCGTTGTTCTGGCATTGTTCCTGGGTCCACTAAAACCATTTTCTGGATTGTTGACAATAATAGCTTCCTTATTATCTAAATTTACTTTGGTCTAGAACTAAATAGACTATGTATAAACTAAAACACACATCCCATAATACTAGCCTGGGTTTCCTTAAACATTGTACATAAGAGTACAGAAAATAATTGGTGAATATGATGATGATGATGTACCTAGCATCTTATCTCCTCCAAGATTAAATGCCTCCTTGAAATGTTTATATTCATTTTTTATTTTGATTTTACGTTTTGCAGGACAAGTCATGGGCATAATTTTAACCGTTTTACAGTAAAAGAATTTGGTGACTGAGCTTTACCATGGCTTTCTGCCCACTCTTTGTCTCATGGTTTCTGTTAGCTTTTTTCACGCCATAAAATGCACTTGTTTACTGAGGCTTTTAGATAATTGTAATTTTATGTCTCCTGCTTAATAGTTTTATGTGTAACTGGTACTTTATTGTTACACAACATTCTTCCCTGTAGGATATATGGAGGAGTAATATATTCATCCTGTATACTTATCTGCCTTTCCATTCTGTGGAAGTCTCTGCCAGAAGACAGTGTGCACTTGTCTATGAAAGGATAAAGGCTGGAATTTATTTAGTTTCATAACAATAGAATTAAATTCTATTTCAGGCTTCCAGTTATGAGTCTGTATAGGCCTCAGCTCTATAGCATATGAGAAAATAAAATGTATTTTTATATATTAATATTGTATACAACAGAGACTTGCCCTTTCAAAAAATTGCAAAATGTAATCACTTTGATGGAAAATTTTATTCTACCTATATTCCTATCATAAAATAAGGTTATTAAATATATTTGAAATTTCTTTTTTGATGACTCTGGGAAGGTATAGGAGAATCTACTCCAGGTCTCTAAAATGTTAGGAGCATCATTTATTGAGGTTGTAGGAAAGGCTGGTTTATAGAAACTTGTCAGAAACTATGAGACCCAGGACATCATATCAGACATGAAATCTTGTGTTCTTGATATGTATCTAGCACTTTGCTGGGCATTTTACATATTATTTTCATTTCCACCTTGTTTTGAAAGTATTTTAAAGTTCTAGGAAATAAAAAGAATAGTATAGTATAATGACCACCCTTTACCAATTAACATTTTGCCACATTTTCTGTTTTCAAACCATTTGAAAGTAAACTACATTATGATTCTGCATCCATAAATATTATCATAAGTATTTCTTAAGAAAAAGGATATTTTCCTATATATTAGTAACATGATTATCATTCTCTAATGTGTAGTAGTGTCTCAATATTACCTAATTTTTAGACCATATTCTAAATTTTTAGTCCACATTTTTCTAATTGTTCTCAATTTTTTTTTTTTAATTTGGTCCAGGATACAATCAAGAGGCAGGCATTAGTGTCCTTTAATCTAGAACAGCTACCCTTACTCCCGTGATGTTTGTCTTTCTTGACAGTGACATTTTGATGAGTTGAGGCCAGTCGCCTTTTATAATGTCTCATATTTGGATGTAGCTTATGGTTTCTTCATGCGTAGATTCATTTTGGCAAGAAACTACATTGGTATTCGTTTACACTTATTTTTGCATTACATCAGGAGAAATTGTCTGTTTACTCCTTTATTGAGGAAACTGTGATCATTTGTTTAATGTGTTAACCATAAGATTTCCTCATTTTAAGGATATGCATTCCTATCTGTAATTAAGAAGTAATCTCTTGGGTAGTGCTTTGAGATTGTGTATCAGTCTTGTTTCCCAATAAGCCATTGGTATTTTGTCTGAGTTCTCGTATTACATCTGTGTTCAGTATCTTACATTTTTCTGTGAAGAAGTGCTTTATTCCCCCCAAATCTCAAGTGTGGCTGGGGACAGTTCTTTAGTGTGGCTTCTGTGTGCTTTACAACACGTTCCATTTTTAAGCATTTACTCATATTCCCATTTAAGCATTTACTCATTTTCTGATAAAACAAAATGTTTTTCTTGTACTTCCCCTGCACTGACCTAGAACTAGCCATTTCTCCAAGAACTCTTGATATGGAATAGTATTTAGAAATTAACATCTAGACACTAGATATACTCATTGCTACTTGAGTGTCATTTTTTCAAGGTATTTTAACAGATGGTTTTAGGATGGCTATATTCTAAGAATAAAAACAACTTCAAAGAAGCCTTGAGCAGTATAGAAATGATTCTGCATTATGCTTACTGCAATTCAAACCCAGCATCACAGGGGTTTTCTTCACCTTTCCCATGCTGTGTGTATATTTTTTTCTTCCAGAGTGAAGCTCTATTTCCCAACTATCTTAGTGTATACTCAGTTATAGTACTCAAAATATTTTCAGTATTAAAGACTTCTTTGCAGAGGCTACATAGAACTAACATTATATGGAACTATTAGGTAATTCTCTCCTTTAGTAGTTTTAATCTTACTTATTGTGGGTAGGTATTAAGCCATCACTGTATTTCCTGCTCTGTGGTATTAGTACATCTCCAGGTATTTACCAGTGTTCTCCATACTTATATATTTGGTGAGCAAATATCAACTAAGTGGGGGGTTAGTCTTCAAAGTTCTTTGGTCTACAGTACCATGTCTCCTTTGCAGACATTCAAAGAGCTAAGAACATCAAGTGCTTACTATTCAGATGAAAGAGAGTTTCTGAGATAAAAGCAGAGTAGGATGCAGAGCTGAAGGTTATGAAGGCCTGGAGAAGAAAGGGACAATGAATTCAACTCTGCTTGTAAGTGAGCAGAAGTGAGGGATTTGGAGGCTCTGTGGCTGGTTTCAGCAACCCCAGAGAGTGAGCTTTTCCACACTATTAGGTTGGAAATACACTAAGCTGCTCTTTGGTTCAAAATTTGGCTGCATTGAATAGTATTTCACAGGCTTGTAATAGCATAAAATGCTTCTAGAAGGCCGAAAACAGGGGCTTTCCTAAGAACTTGACAAGCAGAACAATCTCAGGGTCCACGTTAACCAGTATCTGACTATAGAGGAGAACCAAACAGATAAATTCCATTTGGGAGAACTTATGAAATACCAGTAACTAACTTAAATAACTTTTTAAAATTAATAATGGTGGTTATTATTTTTAATAATATGTTGGAGATATCTAATCTATATACCAGAGTGCAAATTAAATAGTAATCCTGTTTTGTAAATGTGGATACTGATAATCAGAGAGGTTCAGCAAATTTTGTAAGGTCACACAGCTAATAATGGCAAAGATTAAATCTAAATTAAAAGTATCTGACTTCAAACCCCATGACTTCTCCACCATTCTCACTGATTGTTCTTTTGATTACAGAAATATCTCTGTGCAAAGCCCACTGATGTTTACTTCCTCTATGATAACTTATATAGTTTGTTATTTATAAAAGGATCAAAGTAAACTGAATATCCATTTATCCAGCAAATAAGCATAATGAACTTTAGAAGACAGAGGGAAAACAGAGTTCAGCAAATCATAGGGTAGGAAATCCCTGTATATTTTTTTGTATTTTTGATTCACCTTGAATCTATCATGATACTAACAACTAGCAATGGAATCTAACTGTAGTTGTATTAAATTAAGATAGCTCTCAGATTTTTGTGTGATGTTCCTCCTTACATATTCAGTACTTATACTAGGCATTGTACTAATTACTTTGCCCAAATTAATTCATTAACCTCACAGCAAACTTGTAAGATGGGAATTATTATTTCCAGTTTACATATGAGGAAACTGAGGCTTAATGAAGTTAAATGACTTGCTGTCAAATAGCAGTATAAGCATCATATCCTGTGCTCTTTACATCTCATTTTATACAACCTTCCTCTGTGAAATTTTATTGCTTTCTGCTCACTATAATTTTTTAAAAATTGCTATTCGTTTAAAAATGGAAAGTTGCATTTTATAATTAGATAAGTCATTCAAAGTACTTATTTTCAAATATATATTATTAGCTATGATCTGAATCAAAATATGATAATTTGGGAAGATAAAAGAGGCAAAAAATTCATTTTGTTTCTGGACTATAGTTCAAACCAGATACATTGATTTATGATATATTATTCAACTGATTCATACTACTGTATTCTATTAACAATAATTCATAATGTGTCTGCTCTGTGCCTGGCACTGCTCTAGGCCCTGGAAAGGAAGAAAATAGAAAATACACCTTCCCTCATAGAGCTTACACTCTTGTATGTTTTGTAACACTGATCTATAAGCAAGAAACCTGGAGATTCAATAGATATGATTTAGTCTTGATCTGGGTGTGGCAGTGGAGCTTTTTAGGTTACAGTATTGACCCAAAGAAGAAATTATACAACTGACTTCTAAAGAGGACTCTGTTTTAAATTATTTACTCTAATTAGAAAAAAGGATCTAACATCCTTTGGAATACATTGATAAGCTCTGACAATACTTCCTGTCACTATATTCAAGGTATCATGATTGTGCCCTGCCAAAAATTGTAACAAGTCTGAGATTTTTGCCTTCTTGCAAGCAAAAGTGTTGGTCTACCACAGTTTCATACCTGATATTAGAAGATCAAGACTCCTGGGTTGGAGAGAAGGTGCTTTATGACTCGCAAACAGCAAGCAGCATGACCTTTATGTTCACATCTATTCCCGCTGCCTCCAAAGTCTCATGGGGGCCATAGGGAAGCAGCCCCGGGAGGAGTGAGAGATTTTCATTATAGGCGAGGGATCTTGAGTTTAAGAAACTCGATCTTCCAGAAGAGATAGCAAGGCTCTTATGCCCCAGAGGGAATTATTTTTTTATTATACTGCACAGTAAAAAAAAAAAAAAAAAACCTGCACTATCATCAGAAAATCTACAAACAATAAATGCTTGAAAGGGTGTGGAGAAAAGGGAACCATTTTGCGCTGTTGGTGGGAATGTGAATGGATACAGCCACTATGGAGAACAGTATGGGGGTTCCTTGAAAAACTAAAAATAGAATTACCATACAACCCAGCAATCCCACTAGTGGGCATATACCCAGAGAAAACCATAATTCAAAAAGACACATGCACCCCAATGTTTATTGCAGCACTATTTACAATAGCCAGGGCATGGAAGCAACCTAAATGTCCATCAACAGATGAATGGATAAAGAAGATATGGTACATATATACAATGGAATATTACTCAGCCATAGAAAGGAACAAAATTGGGACATTTGTAGAGACATGGATGGACCTAGAGACTATCATACAGAGTGAAGGAAGTCAGAAAGAGAAAAACAAATATCATATTGTAACGCATACATGCAGAATCTAGAAAAATGGTACAGATCAACCAGTTTGCAAGGCACAAATAGACACACAGATGTAGAGAATAAACATATGGACACCAAGTGGGGAAAGCGGGGGAGGTTGGGGTGGGATGAACTAGGAGATTGGGATTACCATACATATATTACTAATAAGAAAAAAAAAATAAATTGTACACTTTAAATACATGCAGTTTATTTTATGTGAATTATCTCTCAGTAAAAGTTCTTTAAAAAATAGAAATAATCATCTGCTAAGAGATATTAAATGGAAAAAAAAATCCTGCCCTGGGGGAAGGGAGACTATGTCTATCTTCCAAGGTTGATTAATATACAAATGTCTTTAAATACTTAATCTTCAAGAGAGGATATCAGTGTTTCTGCCCACAAAATGAGCAGAAATGAAGCGATCCATAGAAAATTGTCTTCCAGTGTTTTCCTCTCTACTATCAGTTTGTCATGACTTGAAAATGAATTATCACTAAAGGTAATTGCTTGTGTATGTTATGTATAGGGGAGAATGACATATTTAGATTACATATGGGATGGTATTGGTCATCATGTGTCTAACTTATAGATGAGGAAAGTGAGGTTCATAGAGATATATTTATGACACATTCCATAGTTAATAAACTTCAGCGCCAGGATTTAATCCTAAATGTTTTCAATATCCAGGATGTAAATATATCTCTACAATCTCTAGCATAAATAGAACTGTTTGGTGCTGGAAAACAAGGCTTTCCAAATTTCATGTCATTGTGACATCCACATCTATTTGGCATTCACCCACATCATCGGCATTCACCCGCATCACCAGCTTTCACCTGAGAAAAACTTTCCATTATGTAGTTCAATCTATTGAACAACGTGCTGGCATGAACCTCCTCTCACAGCTTCTTAGAGAAATTGGTGCGGCTCTGGGCTCTATGCAGCTGGAAAGGTGGTCTTTTCTGGGCAATCTGCTGATGGACATTCTAGCCCTAGAGTTGTAAGTGTGTTTAGGTTACTAACATCTACAATTCATTCAAGAGTCATAGATCAAAGCAGGACATCTTGTGGGTGTTGTGGAAGAAGAGCTTTTTTTCCAACACAATAAGGTCTGTTTTATAGAGTTTAGTAAACATTTAAATGTTATTAGTGAGCATATCAGCATTTATTTTAAATATCAATATGATATATCAACTGGGAGCATTTTAATATAATATTTAAGGCCACAAATAAACTTTTAGAAATTCACTTTGTTAGAGTAATTTTTTGTGTGTGAATTCTTAAATCTCCCTTTTCCAGCTGACCAAAATTCATGCAATTATATATTTGAATTAATGAAGACCATGAAAGCACTGTGACAGAATAATTATCTTTAATTATACTAATTACATAAATGGATAAAAATTGATGATTAGGGCATTACTCTTTGAAAATAGTAGCTTTATATTAATGATTGGATCTTCTTGCAACTTATCTTCACCATCCCCCCTACTTCTTATAACCTACATTTGACATCTGAAAGTTTAAGAAGAACTTTGAACTCAAATTCTTCTATGTTTACCCTGAGTTTCTATGCTTTTTTGAATTCGCTAAAATGACTCAGGCTGCCAGATTTTACAAATAAGAATGCAGAGCCCTCAGTTAAATTTGAATTTCAGATGAACTGTGAATAAGCTTTGTAGTATAAATAAGTTCCAAATATTGTAACATTAGAGATGATTTGTGTAAGGCACTACACTCAGTAACTGTTAGTTGAATGTGTTTTTAGAAGATATATAACAAGCACTCTATCCATTATCCCCACAGAATATAGGAAGAGTTGTAAAAATTTTATTCAAATTTGAATTAGCCCCAGAGGTAGCTATTTAATGTTTAAACTGTAAAAATAAGTTGCAAATTGCACACTACAAAGGTTAAATGAGGGTTATGTGTCATTCTTAGGTTATAAAATCCACTCATAAGATTTTTTGTTAAATAATGTTTGTATTCCAGTGCATACATTAAGGCCAACAAATGAATTTAAGAATATATACTTCCCCCAATCTAGTTTTAAAAGAAGGACAGATATTTTCATGATTTTCATTGATTAACACAAGTTAAATCCCTGCAAGTCTTTATCAAACAGTAATTCTTCCATCATATTGTTAATTGACAATGTCCTTGAATTATTTATCAAATAATATTGTATAGCAAGTTCCTCCTTTATTTACTTACTGAGTATAAATGAATATGCTGGGATTACTTTATTTCTATTATGCTCTGGTTTTTTGGTGAAGGTAAACCACAAGTAATATCATTTCTGGGCATAAGGATGATTTGTTTGCATAATAGGGTCTGAAATCTTGAAACACGAAACTGTGTATCCCCCCCCCTCAATTTGAGAGCAGTTGTGTTTATCATGAAAAGAGAAGTTAAACTCGATGTATTGTGCAATCAGAATATACTTGCAGCTCTATTGCAAACTTTAAAATGCCACTCAAGAGCTAATGATTTTCTTAGAAAAATATTTCTAATTTCAAGTTTTTAAATAAAAAGGAGATTTGTCCCACAGTCAAGTCTTCATGACTGCTTTGCTCTTTTGATCCTGGAACCTGGATCTCATTGTGGATTTCTAACCTTTCTGCCTTTTAAAGTAGCCCTGAAGCAGTTGTATTAATGTGCCTTTGCAGGTTCTCACTAATGCAAGTTTAAATACTGTGGTGTCCTTTATCAAGGAGAGCTTACACACTTCCAAAGCTGTCACAACTGGCTAACTCTGGTCTGTTTCATAAGGGATTAATTGGCCATGGGTGCTTGTGAGCTGAAATACTGTCATAGCGGCTGTAGATCTGTCACTTTGATACACAAGGTAATCAAGTCCAGTAATAGACTCTCCATGAATGTTAATAGCTTACCTAAGCAAGAAATCATTAGAGGCTGTTTACTCCATGTCATGTGGAAGAGCATAGTCTGGACTTTTAGTTAAAGA
Organism: Hippopotamus amphibius kiboko; assembly: GCF_030028045.1. Taxonomy (NCBI): domain Eukaryota; kingdom Metazoa; phylum Chordata; class Mammalia; order Artiodactyla; family Hippopotamidae; genus Hippopotamus; species Hippopotamus amphibius. The sequence continues at coordinate 19,539,418 of NC_080195.1, forward strand.
TCATTTGATATTCTGTGGAATAAACCTCATTTCCAAAACTATACTAAAATATCAAATATACTCTGGTTGTTTTGAGACTGACTACAAAGGGAAATGAAGCTTTAAGAACCTAAGCTTCGGAAAACAACCTCAAACTGAAAAATAAAAGTAAAATAGATTTTTTTCTAAGTTCTTTCTCTACTTTTTTCCTTTTTTTTTGGTAAGGGTGCAAACAATCAGAAAAAGAATAGTTTACTTTTCACTTATCTCCAGTTTTCTTCCCAGAGGTAACCTGGTTTCTCAGGTATGAAATCCTTCCGGAACATTTACTATTCACTTGCAAGTAGAGTTTTACACACACACAAGTAAATAGATTTATGTACTTTTTATGTGAATGCAGTTATAGTGTATCGGCAGCATTTTGGTTGTCAGTATATGTAAATATAGTGCCTTCTAACAGATGCATAATATTCCCCAAAGAGGTGCACTTTACTTTTTAAAAATATTAATTGCATTTCAACTGTAAAATTTTTTCTAAGAAAATAAATGAGAAATTATTTAATTTCAAGGTTAGTTATTTCAAATATTATTTGACTTTGCACCTATCACATATTTTAATGTGCAGGGCAGAGCTTACTGCAGCGTTGCACAATATCCAAGGCACTGAATTTTTAATGTGAAATTTCACATTTTGATTGGTATCCTAGATTTCTCAGGAATGATTAAACTTCTAATTGGATGCCACTTGAGAATATTTGTCTGTGGCTTCTGTCCTTAACAGTAGCTGTCCTAAGTTAGGAAATTATTGGAAGAGAGGGGAGAAAGCTAAAACTATAAATTGATCAGACAAGAAGCTGACTTGGCTGAAAAGGAATTTCAGCATTTACAATGGAGTTGAGGAAATGGGCAACCCCGGAGTGCAGTGGGGAGGCTTTTGAGGACTGCCAGAGAATTCCTGGGATTAACCCCCATGGATGTCACTCTCCTAAGCACCACACCATATGGGAGGAACTTATCACAAGACCATGGCACATATTCTACACACAAGCTTTTGTAAGCCAGATAATGACTATATATATTTCTGGACACTCAGCATATCTGAATATGTGCATAGGGAGAGAAATAAACACAATTACACTTTATCAGCCATGTAAGTAAAAAAAAAAAAACGTAGCTACAGTAAGCAATCATGTAGAAAAAAATTAAAGCTACTGGATTTTAAATTTTCAAAATCTTTAAATGGAACATATGATTTATGAAATTTTGTTATTGTATTTAGACTCTTGTTAGTAATGAAGAATCCTAGTAGTTTCTTATTATTTCTAATGTGAAATATCATCTGAGCATTCAGTATGTTTAAAAACAATTCATTTTGGAACATCTGTATAATAAAGTGGAGAATTTAAGACAATATATAAAAATGTTGTGTGAAAACAATAACAAAGTTACTGGAAGGGGGCATAATGAGATATATAGAAATATTTCTATGTACTCCATAGAAATAGAACATTTGTGGAGTTACCAGGAAAAGCTGACACTTTTAAAACATTTTCACACTTAAATCAAATTTAACACATTTAAAGCAATTAGTGTGGAAAATGTTAGTTGTAGTTGCTTACTAAATTGTTATTTCCATTTTATAATTACCACTCAGTTGATAAATCATTAAAAATGGGCACATATTTTCATAAAATAATAAAATCAAATCTGTAACCACTTGCTAGGGATATTAAGGATATTAACAAAATTATATTTATTTTTAGGTTCTGATTATATTTTGACATACAATTCTTTGTGATGTAGCTGGTTAGTACTGTTGTGGAAACAAAAGTGTTCTTCATTTTCACTATTGTACTCAAAACAGAGGTTTGTCTGGAAAGTTATTTCTGCTACATTTTTATGTAACAGGCAATGATTGTTTAGTTTTAAAGAAAAGATATATACTGCAAGAGTCCAGACTACTCTGAGATTTATATTCCATTAACCCTTAAATGTAAGTGGAGAGGAAGAAAGAATGTCTATACGGGTTCCATCCATACCTCTATTTCAGAAAGCCAGGGAGCCCTGGAAGTAGCCCCAAAAGATGGTGGCACCTGGGTAGAAAGAGCTATAATTGAAAAGACAGGTGACATAATGAATTGGATGGTGAGTTGAGCTCAGCAGGAGAGAAAGATGTGCTTGGGACATGTGGATGTTTCCAAGAGTAAATTCCATTATCTCAAACAGATAAAGTAAATATTCTGTAATTCTACAAGTTTGTAATAGTGATATTTTGTTGGAGTATTATGTTTATCAGTGTGATACTCTTTAGTTTTGGCTTTTTACACCTTTGAGATTTCATGAAATAGTATTAACATCAGAACATCTCTTGAATGTTTGAAAAAGTGTATTATTATGTCTTCACCCATTGAAGTCAAAAGTTTATTATTTTTTAACACAAAGGATAATTCCTTCCATCACCACTTACTAATCACCTTGCATATGTAGACAATGAGGAAAGCTCTGAGAATAAAGCAAATGAATTAGACATATGACTAGAGAAGAGCATAGGTAGAGTATTGTGAGAAAGGAGAAAGCCACGCATGGAGGGCCTCTGAAAGTTGGTTCCTCCACTGAAATAATTTCTAATAGAATCCTACATGCTTATCACAACTTAGTCCAGCCTGTATGTCTCTTACATTGATGCAAGTCTCCACAGATAAATAGTTACTAAATTCTGACCATGAGAAACTCCTTTCTGAATAATTAGGTCACAGTTTAACTCTTCTTAGTAAAACTGTTTTAGAATTTATGTGATAATTTTTTTTGAACTACATACACATTTATGCGTTTATCTTGAGCCTGGTCTTAATGCACTAAAGTTGAATTACCCTGAATTTGCCCCCAATGTAATGTTCATCTCCTTGTTTCTCACTTAACTATGTCCTATATATTGCAGAGTACCTGTTTTCCGTGTGTGTAGAGGACAACAGGCTGCATCTGTAATTTTATTTATTGTAAAGTATTCATCCCAGTTATGTATAGTAGGGTACTTGGCAGAGCTTTATTGGAGATGAATTTTACTAACAGAGGTCATGGACCTGATACAGAAGTTTATGTGAACCTCATTCTATACTAAATTATTCCTTTGTATATATTTTCCTGCATGGTCATATCACTTACTCATGAATAAAGGCTTATCAAGAGTCATTACAGAATTTGAGGGCTTAAAAAATTGCTGTTAAGAGCTTATGAAAAGAAGGCTCTCAGGCAGTTATAAAATACTTTTCCTTTATACTTCCTGCTTGTGAGGAGACAAGTGAACCTTCCCGAGAGTTTTATGAAAAAAGTAGAGGACACTTAAAAAAGCCAATCAGTAGAGATATTTAATTGTTTGTTTGGATTTATGTCCCTCTAAGTCAGTTTGTTTGCTAATGTTTTCAATAACAGCAAGTAGAAAGTGCAGCTTAATGTGAAAATCAGTACTCAGTAGAGATCAACAAACCCATAGCTACAAACTAGCAGCAAACTAGTGTTGTTGGTGGGTTTTTTTTGGAATATAATTGCTTTCCACTCTTGTACCAATTTATGAGGTACACCAAAGTGAATCACCTATATTTATACACATATCCCCATATCCCCTCCCTCCCGCGACTCCCCCCCCCCATCCCGGCCCTCTAAGGCATCACGCATCATTGAGTTGATCTCCCTTTGTTATACAGCAACTTCCCTCTAGCTCTCTATTTTACAGTTGATAGTTTATATATATGTCTATGCTACTCTCTCACTTTGTCCCAGCTTCCCCTTCGCCTCCCGCCCCCCCAACCGTGTCCTACAGTCCATTCTCTACATCTGCATCTTTATTCTTGTCCTTTCACAAACTAGTGTCTGTTAAAATCAGTTCAAACAACAGTTTGAATTCTATTATATTGAATCCGTCCAAATAAAGATATTTTTAAAAAAATGAATCAATAGTACAAGTGAGACAAGACCAAAAAAAATTGCAAGAAATATATTCACAAACGTAGTTTGAATAAACATAGTGAATAAGACATGGAAACATTAAAACTCATTATGAGATCCAACATAATACTAAGGTTTAAAAATGTAAATTTCTTAAATGCAATCTTTGAGTATTGTGCAATTGAAGAAATGTAGCTCAAAAGCTATTAATAATTCTTTCAGCAAACATTTATTGAGCACCTATAATGTGCCAGACATTATTCTAGATTCCTAGAATACATCCATAAATAAAGCAAAGAAACTCCCCCTCATGGAACTTAGATTTAATGAAATGAGGGATGAAAAAAAAAGCAATATATATTATATAGTATTACATATACTATATATATATATAACGTTAAGTGTGGTATCTGTTATGAAAAAAAAGAAAAGTATGGAGCGGGTTAAAAGGATCAGTAATGACAGTGGTGAGAAGGGGAAGATTGTAATTCTACATGGGTAACCACTGCAGCCCTCACTTGGACCTGTTGTTTCAAATATTAGAAGTACATGAAGGTCTTCTTAAAGTAATATATTTGTCAAGGAGATATAAGGATAATCAGATTTAGCTATTGGCCAGAACTACTGCTTTCTCTCTTTGAGGTCCCTGAGATATAATCAAGGACAAAATGTAAGTTAGCTAGCACTTTGGCTCTAAATTTCAGTACAGAACTCTATTGACATGAGCTGATCTCAGAAAATAAAACAAACAAAAAAAACTTTTTCCCTGTTAGGTCATCTTGAATGGAAACTGTAGATAAGGTCTGCATCATCTATTTCTGTTTTGAATACTAACTAGAGTCTTAGAGCAGCCCATTTGTATGCAGGGACAGTGCAGTCTTGTATATGCCCTCCTGAGCCAGAGCAGCACACAAATGAGGGCAAGTGATTGCCCCATTGCAGCTGGTACAGGTTGAGCCTCTCCACCCAGAACAATAGATCCAGGCTTAGCTCTCACTCAGTGGCAAGGAAGAAGAGGAGAGGGGACTCAGACCAAGTCCCCTCTACTTTGTCACTTTGGATCATGAGAAGAAGGAAGCCATACAAATGGCACACCAGATTCTGGGGCTCCACTAACCAGGACTGTAACTGATCATGATATTCTGTAATTTTATCAGCCAGACCGGGGAGTGGACTTAGGGAGTGGAGCATCATATCCAGGAATGTGAATAACCCACTTATTTTAAAGTGGCATGGTAAGGAGTGAGGGCCTTGAGACTCCTCAGAAGTAAGGAAATATCCACAACGTACGTAGTGTACAATGTAAGTAGTGTATGCATATTTGAAAATGTGTTTTCTTGAAAGCTATTGCAACGTGTCTCTTACAAACAATATATAGTAAATCTCTGGATCTTGTTTTTATTTTGTTGTTAATAAAAACTGTCCAAAGGTTAAGAAACATTTCTATAAAAATATGTGCATCCCCACATCATATATTATTTTACATATGAGTTTGATACGTGGAGTGGGTACAGTGGTCATGGATCCCTTGGAACACATTACTTGATAGAGAAACACGTGAACCCAAAATTTTGAGAATGGAGAAACTAGCTCAGACCCCTTAAAATAAGATGATAGTGTAAGGAACGTTTTCAGAGAAAATCAGGCCAAGTATAAGGCTAAGGACATGATCCATTACCAGATAAATGCATACCACAGTAGCCCATACATTTGGCTCCAAGACTGATGGTAGCTAGTCTAGAAAAGGGAACTGTCCAATTACACAATTGAGAGTTTCCATGAAATGAAAGGCTGACAGGTGCAACTATTATAAGAAATAATAATGTATGCCTACTATTTCAGACTTATCTCTTACACACTATCATTTGCCTTAAACATAGAAAGACTTTAATGATTTTATGTTTATCATTCTTTGGCATAAACTGTCTTTACACTAGACCTAAAGCATCATCTCCCTAGTGAAGTTAACTCACTTGAGGCTCAGCTGAAAAAATTGACCACCTCTCAATAACATTTTCTTTTTTCTTTTGCTTTCTTTCCAAACTCCTATACAGTTACATTCATTTTGCTGTCCAGCACATTTTATAAAGCTTTGATTTATTTTACTAAGTCATTCGTTCCTCAAATATTTCTTGAGTCTGTCCTTTATGTCAGGCAATATTTTAGTTTCTTGGCAATATAGTAATCTACCTGAGAGTCCCTGATCTCATGGAGCTTATGGTCTGTGGGGACTAGACAATTAATAAACTAATTATTACAATAAATACAGATAGTGATAAGTGATTTAAAGGAAAAAAAAGAGTACTGGGATGGAGTAAAGTCAACTCAAATAGCCTATTTTGCTTAGCCTAAGCTAAGCAAAAATAAAAGGATTTTTTTTTTGAAATGTACAAATTAAAGAAATTAGAAGTGAGGCTGACTTGAGAGAGATTTGAGCAATAGCTTAAGAGATGTTACCAGTTGCATTTATGAACAGACTAGATAGCTGTTGGAAGACTAACTCAATAAATGTTAAAGACCAGCATGAGGAACTTTCAGCTGCAAACAGGAGAAAATCCACCTAAGAGATATAATGGTATATATAACTGAAAAGTCCAGAGGAAGGATATTTTAGTTTTTTATTGTCATTCAGAATGTTGGTTCTTTTGCTAAGCTGTCCTCTCTTCTTTGCCCTCCTTCAAGTCTGAATTCTTTTGTTTTATTTTTTTACTTTGGCTCCTCTCCTTGTAGCAAAACACTGGCAAAAGTTCCGTTGTATCCTAAAATCCCCTTAGATTTTAAATGCTTAGCCCACCTCAGAACCAGTCCCTCTTGTTAGGCAATACCTCAGCTTGAACTCCTCAGGTCAGTCAGACCTTCCCAAACTGCACAGCTGCTGTTAAATGGGAAAGGGGTGGGGTAGGGGGGAATTGAGAAACAACTAATTCTAGACCTAACTGTCCATCTCTTTAACTAGGGGAAACAGAGTATTCTAGATCCTAACATATATACTGTGTAAATGTGTGTGATTTTTATATCAATTAGAATACAATGCTTATTGTGGTCTTTATGATTGTATTACCACTATCTTCAATATATATTAAATAATTGGCTTTACTTTTTACCAGAATATAGATGTCAAAAATACTCTAGATCCTACTGGTGAATGGACTAATAAATTTTTTTTTCTAATGAGTCCTACCACTGATTCCATTCTTTAAGTGCATAGTGCTACTTTAGGGAGTCACTGACTCAAATTTTCTTTGTAAAATACATGTCATGTGATGAGTCATCAAATTACCTGGAGAGAGAAAAAGTGTCCCTCTCTATCACTGATCTGCTCAAACTTTTTATTCATGATTTTAAACAAGATATACAAAGATATTAAGAACAATATACTGAAAATGTATTTACTTAAAGATAGGCTCACACCAAGAAAACTATCTTAAAATCTGTAATTTTTCTTACTTTTATGTCCAATTTGAAAAGGAGAATTGTACTTTTGAAAATAACAGCAGATTTTGTATTTAGCAAAGAAATGTCTTATTAATTTAGTTTGTGATGATGCTTCAATAGAAACTCCTGCTATTAACCATGTCAGTCTGATTACTTTCTGACTGCAATTTTCAATTAGACATAATCTGTTCTATTCCTACAAAGGGAGGGAAAGAGAAAAGAATCCAGTTACCAAATCATGAACTTGAATAGGCACTTGTAGTAATACACATTTTGCAAAGCTATTTTGCTTTGTGTGGAAGTGATTTTTCTAGACTTAAATAAATGTAGCAAACTTGATTAAAGGTGTTGCCCAGAGATAGCGTCTTTCACAGTAATTTCAGTTTTCTAGTTTATAGTCAGATGAGCTTTTGCTCACCTTGCATCATGGTACCACTATCCCTGTCTTCTTTCCTGTTTAATGTGTTTTAGAGTCTTTAAAAAAATAAGATTCTTGAAAACTACATGTTTATAAATATTCTACAATGGCAAGAAAATGAATGTCTGAGATCTCCCATGATAATGAGTGAGAAATAAAGACACCTCTCTCCCTAGTTCCTTAGAGAGAAAGCTCTTAACGTTTCTTACCTATGGAGGAAGAAATGGGAGGAAAATTGTCCTCCGTTTGCTCCAGCAAAGTAAATCTTAATCAGCTCTCCTACTCCACTAGATTCTACAGGTATTTTTTTCATATTCTCTCTCCACTAAAAAAATAAATTTCTGGGGATTTTTAATATGCGAAAACTTTTAGATGACATCACAATATTAAAAATTACTTTTTCACCAGGGCCTAAAAGCAGTACTGCTTTCTCAGGACAGGAAACAGTACATACTTCATAAACTGCTGTGAAGATTGGATACAATAAAGCATGTCAGGATCATAACACAGCACCAAACACACAGTAAATAGATATTATAATCTACTTTATTCTTGGGGTTAAACATGTACCACTTTAAAGTAGTCAGTTTTGTTTAGATTTCTTATTCGTAGGTGATTCTTTTACTCAAGCAAGCATCCCTTGCCCCTTTTACCTTTTGTTAAAGATCTTTTTTGGTGGTATCTTTTACATATTTCCAGATAGAGATACATGCATAAACATTTTAAAGCATTTCCAAGGAGTATATTGAAAAAGCGGAGTCATATTTTCCTAAGGAGTCCTTATGGTATCACAAGGAATAAGCCTAGAGCATAGCTGAGCTGAAATTCTCACTCTGATATTTACACTTTTTTAGCCAGTTTTTAAGAGCCTAAATGGTAGGAGTCAGGTGAAACTCCCAATGTGTTTTGCTTGCCAATCCATGCCTCCATATTGCTCACGGGATGAAGAATTTTGAGATTGTACAGTATAATAGGTAAAAGCTTGGGCACTGAATTCAGTCAAACCTGTGTTTGAATTTTGCCTCTGGCTCTTCCACTTAAAATTCAAATTCCTCAACTATAAGATGAAGATAATTATTACTACCTCAAAAAGCTGTTATGGAGACTAAATGAAGTGATATGTGTAAAGACTTTAACTCAGTGATATATTAGAATATCTTCATACATGTGGTTCACTATTCATAAAGCTTGGGGATATGAGAAGCACTTGAAAAGTGTATGTAACACCTCCATGCCATGTACTGTCTGGAGACCAGAGTCCTGGAAGATGTTTGTCATAGGTTTCTTCTTTTTAAACACATTATCATATCAATATTTGAACATCAAAAAGTGTTTATGAACACTATTATGAACAACACTGCAGATAATTCACTTATTCTTTTAATTGAAGTATAGTTGATTTACAATGTTGTATTAGTTTCAAGTGTACAGCAGATTGAATCAGTTATACATGTTATAAATTTTCTCAGTTGAGAAAGTTTATAACAAATACATTAATTAAAACAATTCAAAATTGAATTTTTCTTATTAATCACATACTTCTACATACATTAGAATAAAATTATTTCTGTGTGCAGGGATATGGATATATTGTTAAAATTCTGTGTGTGTGTGTGTGCACCTGCGTGTTTCCCTCTCTCTGGTTTTGTCACCTGTACGAGCTTTATCACCTGTATTGTTGCAGGCTGCAGAAAATATGGCCAAAGCTGCTAATGGCTCCAGAGTTTTAAATCTTAAAAAATTTAGCTGCTGTGTAAGGCTGATTAGATGCACTCAGTGAGTCCCAGGTTCTAACATCCAGGGGACAGGGGACATGTGTTCACCATGGGACCCAGAAGTTGTGGCTACATTCAGGTGTACAGGTCCCAAAAATGTGGCTCAGTGAAAAAGTAATTCCCAGATGGAGTATCTTCAGCTGAGCAGAAAGTACTCTAAACAGTAAAAAGAAACCAGATGTATGGTCTTATCCTTATTGAAACAGCACTCATCAAAGAGACATATCAAAAATAAAAATGAGCATCAGTCAAATTCAGCACGTAACTTGTTTCCAGGAAAACTCTTTGGCCCTCTAGGGAATAAATTATATCAGGTATGAACCCCCAAATTGTTGAACTCATTTCATGAAGATTTCTGTGATGAAATCACAGCTGAATTTTTGAATCAACGGTGTAGGATGTCCAGTGATGGATACTTATATTGAGAAAAGTATCTGGATTCATCTGTCTTCACTTCAAAAGAAGTTGCTTTGCTTTAAAAAATTATTCTTTGATATATACAGAAATTCCAGGTACTATTTTAAGTTTAAATGGTTTATGTTTGGGGAGTTAGAATTCACAGTATAATGCTGTTAAATTTTTGGCTTATGTGATATCCATTCCCTTTACTGTGTAATAAATTGAATATCCTTTATGCTAGAAGTATTTTTGTACTTCTTTTTCTTAATTTGAAAGGTAGGATTATTTATTCCCTTTATATTTACCTATGAAGACTATGGATAAGAGAGGGAAGGAGTAAAAAAGTAAATGAGAGGGTATGAATATTTTAATTTTGCCTTTATGTAGGTACCAAGTAATTTCAATTTAATACTAAACACTGTATTACTGTTTACTACTAATGCAGTATTTGACTTGTCTATTATTATTGGTTAAGCTTATCAGCTATTTTAAATTTTTATTCATATCATGAAAGTTAAGCATAATATATTTTTAAGGAAAAGTTAGAAATCTACTTACCCTTTGTGAAACTTGAAAAATGTATATCTATAAAATATACTTGGATATGGTTTTGGGGTTGTGGGGAAGGTGGGTGTTAATGCACTTCTAATACTGTGCTTAATGAGACAACTGGTCCTGGTCGTCTGCCTATTGCCATAAAAAGAATGCATCAGTCATCACAAAACTAAAATGAAATCATTGCTTTTAATAGACATTTCTAAATGTCTATCAGAATACAGAATTTTTCCATATGCACATATTTTATTAAAATAAGTCTTTGACAGAGAAAAAAATTTGTATGTAAAATTACTAAAGAATCAGAGATGAGAACAGAAAGGCCATGTTTAAATTCTCCTGAAACTGAATTTCCATTACTTTAAAAAATCTCTAAATTTCAGTACCTCATTACATGGTAGTCTCTTTTATGCTGATGACATTTTAAGGTTTGATACTGTTCAAATAATCTTATGGAAAAGATGCATATGGAAAATTGTAACACATTCAAACATTAAGTAATTTCTAAGTATGTAATGATTCTTTCCTCTATTATTTATATCTCAGAAAACGAGAGGATAATTGCTACTGGGTTTATATGCAATTATAACTATAGGAAGTAGCTGAAAATGATAAAATTTTAAGCATAAAGTCATTAAAAAAATCTGGTTGTATTTTCTGCTGAAGAAGCTTTCAGACTTCTGGATATTTTGAAAACTAAAGCTTGTTATTTGTATTAATACTAAATTTCCTACTTGGGATTATCAACGTCCAGGAAAACTATAATGGGAAAAGGTTGTTCTTCTCCTCTTCTAAGTCATTATGTCTTTTTTTTTTCAGATTTATTGAGATATAATTGACATGTAAGTTTAAGGTGTATAATGTATTGATTTGATACATATATATTGCAAAACAATTGCCAGCATAACTTGCTAACAGTGGCACCACATCACATCATTACCATTTCACTTTTGTGGTGAGAATATTTAAGATCTACTGTCAGCAACTTTCAAGTATTTAAAACAGTATAATTGATTATAATCAAGGACTTGGAAAGCGGTCCAGAGTAAAATTTGGTATGAATGAATTCCCCTACATAACAGTCGTTATGGCAGACCAAGTCCTACCAAGGGATGTCACCTTGGTCTGGGCAGACAGCCTCAGGGGAGAAGCTCTGCAATATGTACAGGTCTAAGGACCTGTTGGCTCGAACAGACAGTTCAGCTATACTCTTGAGAGTCACATGGGCACATTTGGCATTTTCAGCATAAAGCAGTACAGAAAAGATTTTGTAGTGCATGTTACTCTGTAGGCTTAGTCTGCAGGAGAGCAGTGTCTCTCTTCCTTTATCTGTGCTCCTTTCCATTTTCTTATTATCCCTGTGGTGGTTTTTGCGAATTGTTTTTATTTTCTTTTTGAAGAGACTAGAAAGGATGAAACGTTTGCCAATATCTAAGCCCATGGCTATTCCACAGCCTGTGACTGTGGGCTCAGCCTCTCCTCTACACATGCAAAACCTGTAGGAGAGAATTCAAGGGGCAAAATTTGCTGGAGGAAAGATTATGAAACAACAGGCAAAGGAAAGCTGTCCTTCCTGATCTCCAATACACAGTACACAGGGAATTCTCTGCTGGATTTAATCTGTCACTGAATTTCATTGTGTAATTATTTCCTTTCCTTATAATTTTCACTTTTAAATCGAGGCAAGATGGCTTTGGATTCTCTCTTTTCCTTCTCAAGGACGCTTGTTCTTTAGCCTTTGCTTTTTTGCAAGAAGGAAAAAGAATAATGAGATTTACCCAAGGTATGGCTGGATAAACTTTGTGGGTGTGGGGATAGAATGCAATAAATAAAGGGAATATTCCTTCTTCTTCTAAAACACTGTCAATTTTATTGCATCAGACTATGCATACTTCTATGTATAGATTCTGAAGTGAATTTGTGTATTTTATTTTTTTCATACTCCTCAATTAACTTCACAAAATAAAGAGAAAAAGCTTGCTAGATTTTCAAGTCATGAACAGAAAAAAATTGCCTTTTTATAGAATTTTTTGTATGGGACACAATATATGAAAAGTTATTTCATATCAAAATAATATTCCATTAAGGATTTAAGATTTAAAAGTGTTCAAAATATAAACATATGAGAACACTTAATGAATATGAATATTTGTAAGTAAAAGTTGGCAGTAATTGTGTCTTTAATGTTTACTTCAGGAGTAAATTAATGGAAAATTATGTTTAATGGGACTATTCCAAATGATCACATTTGATACTGTCTCTAAAATAAGAATTCTTCTATAAAGCATGAAAGAATGAGATTTTGGGGTCTACATTAAAATGAACATATTAGTAATCATTAATCTATTTTATTTAGAAAAAAATTATTCTTGAAAGAAAATGCTGAAACCCTATGCTTTTTCTAACTTTAAGAAAATTCACAATCTTTTATAATATTTGAGTTAATTAGATCAGTGAGGTCATAGCAGATTAGTGAGCAAATTCAAGCTCTCAGGGCACAGACATTCTAACAAATGCAATTTTCTATTAAAAGCATATGTAATCTCAAGGTTTAGATAATTTGTCCTTGGAAAATAACTTTTAAATATTTATCCTTGTTAATAGCAGACTTAGAAACTCAACTTCGTGATGAAAGGTAAAGAGTAAATGTAGATATATCTTACGTTATTTGGTAACTGAAATGTAAATTCTTTCTAACTTTTTAAAAAAATCTAAACTAAAGATAATGGTTTACTAGTGATTTGCATTCTCAAATAGTATTTGTGTTAGAAAATATCTTCACTCTTATTAACAACTTGAAATTTGTGGATGATAATTTTTGCTAAGGATGAATCAGAGTAGCCAGGCCGTATATGTTTATGGAAAAATATTATTAAAACAGTAATTCAAGTAAATTAAATAGATAATTTAGCTTGCCATACCCTTTATTCCCCTGAATTTACTGTATTGTAAATAGGCAGTGTGATTTGATTTTCCACATTTTATTGTTCACTAAATGGATATCATAGCTGCTTAAATTTTTCCTCTTAATCCACACAAGTGAGTCTAAGAAAAGGCAACATGAACAATTAGACCAAGTCATTGTTGAGTTTTAGAAGTTGGATAATTTTGCAAAACTAACATCAGTTACTGGTGTGTGTGTGTGTACGTGCACGCATTCACGCATGCATGTGGGCTTGTATATTTTAATTCAAAAGATTTACTGTGACTGTTCACCTGTGCTGTCAGTGTTTAAATATCCCTACAGATGGATCAGCAGGACAAGTACAGATGGTATATTTGAATTGCATGTTTAGATTGCTAGTGTGCTGTATAAACTTTAGGCCTGTGTTTCTTCTCTAGCATATATGAATATTTATAAAGTTAAATCTAGCTCTTCCCTCTAAGTGCAGTGCCCCAGCCATCATTTTAATATTGTTGCAGTCAGGGATCAATAAATAGTTATGCTTTTGTATTCTGTATATGTAAGACTAAGCAGATGAGAATATTTAACTAGTTATTTTGAACCAAGTGTATATAGAAGTTTGAACAGATTCAGAAACATAGTTTTTTTTTAATGAGTTGTTAAAAGAGAAATTGATATTGATATTATTCTACTTCTAAGATGATTTAATTAAGCTTTACCAATGTAATTAAATCTTTCTGTATCTTTTGCAATGCTCTGAATTTATTTAATGATTCATGTTGTTCAAAGACCACATTTAATTTTCCTTTCATACGTGCTTTTGGAAAAGCAATTTAGGAAACTATCTGTATTTTATATCTTCTCACAAATAGCTCTAGCATGGTTTATTGCCAACCAATTCTGGCAATATTATAAAAAGCATTTATTTAAGTTAATATAATTTTTTCAGATGATACATTTAACAGATCTTTGAAATAACAGCATGTTAATATTTTTAGTGTAAATGTTTATTAGTTATTGCCCAGAAAATGTTATATTATAGAGAAGCTAAAATGCTTATAATATTTGAAAAATTGTAAATGCTTATCCATTACAAAATATGAAATTATTATAGTATCATATATTTAGAAGAGAGGAAGAATAGAATGGAACAATGTATGCAAGGAGCTTTTACAGCTTCCCTTGTAAGAATCTAGTATATATGCACAAACTTACAGTTCAGTCAGTTGCTAATTTCTTGGTTAATGTGGCCCAAAGGATGGGCTTAGTTTTAATACGTGTCAGTTGTGTAACACTTTATTTCTCAAAATTACAGTGTGAATCAAGGGAAGGGTAGGACACAGAACAACCTGGAAAGCAAGGAACCAACTATGAACCAGAGCTGTTTAACAGTTATAGACACAAGATTTAGACTTACACAGAACTGGGTTTTAATTTTCATTTAGCTTGTTAATATGAGGTACCAGGAAAACTTTTGTTTCCTTATCTGTTTCAGAGGTCAAATATTTTAAGGCAAAATATTAAGTACACAATTAAAAGTGCTGATCACTTTTTATGACAGATTCTACTGATTGATGGTGTATGTTGTAGTATTAATCATTTTCATGCTTTATCCCAGTTTATCCATGTCATCTGAAGATTACTGGTAAAAGAAATAATACATATTCAGGAAGTAATTGGCTCCCTGACTCAGTACATGCCCTTACATCTACTTGTTATTTTTGCAAAGAAGATTTTTTAAAAATTTCTTTTGAGAAAGACTTCAGATCAACTCAGGGAAAGGGGGCAATGATAATGCTCAAATGAAATATGTAATTTTATTCCCCTATGTGATCCAAAGTATGTGGTAAGCACTCCAGTAACCCCAGAACGACGGAGAAAGCATGAAGTTGACGAATATTAACTGTGCAGCACCTCAGGAACCAGAGTTGTGCCTATGTCAGCTCTCAATTAGCGCAGCTCCACACTGAGAAGGAGATTTAAAAACAATGGGACATCATTAGTGGACACTCATAGTACAATATTTTGCCAACGTACCAAATGTCTGTTTATGAACCATCCACCAGGGTCCCACTAAAAAAGAAAGCAATTTCTTAGCTCCTTTGGTAGTCTTTGAAGTAAAACTTGGGGCACAAGGGTGAGGTTATGAAGGGAAGGGAAGGGGAGAACCACACATCTACCCTTGATGAATCTGTTTGAACCTGATACAGTTCAGTGCAAAGTCAATATTAAGTCGCTTAAGGATCTTTCTCTTAAATTAGCAATTTGAAGAATTCCGACTATCTTGATTAAAAGGTAAGCATTTTAATATACCCAAAGCTTTAATTTGGAATGCTTTTGCAATATCCAGGAGACAGTGACTCAGTCTAGACTCAAGGCTGAAAGTAACCTCCTGAAGTTGGGAAATGCCCAGTAGCTATAGTCATTTATCTTTCTTATTATATGCTCTCCAATTTTTCTTTTTAATTGCCAGTTTTAACCCCACCAACCAAGGATATAAAAAGAATTTACTTTTCAATAGGGCCTAAGAGTGTGCTCAGAAAGGAGTCAGGGAGACCACTTCCATATGCAGATGCTGCTTATTATCTGTGAACCTAGGTATGCCTTTTCCCTGGTAGAAAAATATTGTGTTGTAATAAAATTAAATATGAAATTGCAATAGCACTTTTGATGGATAAAAATGGATGTCTTTAATGACCTAGTATGATAAGCATTCCTTCTAGAATATGCATAGAGTTCACATCAGAGAATGCCCTTTCCTCTTCTTTTTTTATGTTGAGAATCTTTGTTAGTCAGGAGATTAATTGTAAGTAATATCATCACTATCATCTTTGAGGATTTTGTTACTCATTATATGCGTGGCAATACAGAATTGGGACACTTTTCTAAAAGGAAAACTGTACAAGAAAAAGGAGCATTTATATGAAAAATGAATATGACTGGTCAGTTGTAGAGAATAAGTAGTTTTAGAATTCTGTGGTATGTAGTATCTAGCTGTTGGATAAGTTTTGAGTTCATCAACAAGGAGAAATAGAAGTACATAATCTCTGTTTTCCTAAATGGTAAACTGGGTGATTAATCTGTTAGTGTGTGTGTGTAATCTAAAGGTGCTTTTAAATCATACCAGGTTTCTAGAGAATTAATCAAGTTAAATTTTATTTTCCTGTGTAGACAAACTAACAGAATATAACTAAATGCAATTAATAATTTAGTTAATCATCATTGGATAATATGCTAGAAATCATTCGTTTTATGTGCTCATTTTTTTTTCACTCTATAACTTTCTTTGAAGATGCTAAACTATTTAGGTATTAGCTTACGCCTAATCATCATGGCTTTTACATCCCATTTCTCACCTTAGAAATTCTGAATTCCCCTAAAGAATCTGCTCTCACAAAAACAATAGTGAAAAATATAGAGCTATTGAAGATTTTTCAGGGAAACAGATATAGATGGGATGCATTCTACAATCCACAGCCAACACACTTAAAACCCTCACAATACATGCATATTCTCCAAGGTCCCTTGTCAGCCTTTTAGCCATGTAGTTTGTAGTTGTAGTAGTTGGTATTTACATGTTTAGGTTCTCTCTCCCAGAAAGATCCTACCTGGTGGAGCATCTTATGTACATTAGTAAGAACAATTCAATCCAACCTGACCCTACACCCACTTTCATTTTTAGATTCACTTTAGTAGGAAAACAAACAAAAACAAATTGTTTTTGTTTTTTAGTTAACAAAACATAGATGCTAGGACATCTTCAGAAAGCACCAGCTTTGGTTACCATTGTATGTCCTTGGGATATCCTCACTTCTCTCCATTTTGGCTCTCCACTGAAGGAAGGAATCTTTATGAAGGAAATATTCTCAGTCTATTAAACCCAAATGGGCTTTAGCAAGTCATGTAAACTTTTTGCAAATCATCAGAGGTGTCAGAGGAAAAAAAAAGTGGTATATCAGAGTAGTAAGTGCAGAGGAAATTTTATGAATTAGGTACATGGCTCCTAATGAGGACTGGCTAAGAAAAGGGCTATTAGTTAAATGATCTGAGTTTCACTGGTGAAGGAAAAGGAAAAGTTATTTCAGTTGGTTGTAGCTGAGTAGCTAACTAGCTAACATCACTTATTTTTAAAGAGGTATTTGATAGTAAATGGATTGGGAAAGCGAACCTTTGAGAGTATTTTAGATCATACACTGTGAGAGGAAAAGGAGACCATGAAAATCTGGTAAAAAGAAAGTTATTGAAGCTATATAAAAGGGGAAGTTGTACCACAAAGCTAAAATCTTGTCAGCAAGGTAATATCTTTCTACCTTACAAAGAAGACAGATGATTGAAAATAATGTTGGAGATACAGACAGATTTTTGAGATGAAAAGGAGAGATTCTGCAGGAATTCATATGAGAGATTTCATCTAGCAGGTTAGCTAATCTCAATAGCAATATTGGCTGGTTGTGAATAACATTGGTACTGTAGTGAGAATGTCAGGATTTATATGTGAGAGTTTCTTTGCTTATTAACTGTGTGAACTTGGGCTAGTTATTAACCATTCCTTTGCTTAATTTCCTCATCTGTAAAATGTGTATAAAATAGCATCTCACAGGTTGCTTTTTGAGATCAAATAAAATCATGTATATAAAGTAGTCTGTCTTTTATGGACTGAATTTTGTCCCCCAAAACTTCATATGTTAGAGTCCTAACCCATAGTACCTCACAATGTGACTATATTTGGAGATAGGACTTTAAAGAGGTAATTAGGTTAAAATAAGGTCATTAGGGTAGGCCCTAATCAAGTATTACTAATGTCCTTATAAGAAGAGGCCATCTGGATGCAGACAGGTTCAGAGAGAAGACTATGTAAAGATACAGGAAGAAGATGGCCATTTACCAGCCAAGGAGAGAGGCCTCAGAAGAAACCAACTCTTCCTAGACCTTAGTCTTAGACTTCGAGCTTCCAGAAAATAAATTTCTGTTGTTTAAACCACCCAGTCTGTGGTAATTTGTTATGGCAGCCCTAGAAAATTAATATAGTGCCTGAATCAGTGGGCATAAAATGAACGTTAGCTGTTGCTGAAGTTAGGAAACTTGGATCCTCAGTGACAATGGAAAATGTTCATCTTAATAGGCTGCTATGAAAAGAGGTTGCATTAGCTTGCTTCCAGTTGACCATCTATAATTTGGAAGTTTTGTTAGAACCTCTGGGAATAACTTTCAAACTAACATTACTCTGTACCTCTTCTGAACAAGAATATAGAACTCTGAGAAATCTTTACTATCAAAGAAAAATACCAAAATATCATTCATTCATTTTGCTTTTAAGGACTGAGGACTGAGAAAAATGTAACAGAGGCTATTTAAAGAAAATTTATACCTCTTAGGTATAATAATGATCCAATTACATATATTTGAATTGCATCAACCCTGAGATTTTTGAGATCTCAGAGCCAGAAAAATAAACAGTGGTTTACTTGAACTTCTACAACATATGGCCCATAGTCCACATTTCTGGCATGAGGTAGGTTCAAGCAAGGGAGAATGGTTTGAAAACATATTAGCTAAAGGTACTTACAATTAAGGTCTGTGATCTGAAGATATTTAGATGAAGGCATAAATGCAGAGTAGACATCGGATACTGAAATGGAATGTTCTTCAAATCTCAGTCTGCTTTCAATCTCTATATTCATCTACACCTATCAAAAGTTGTAGAGCTTATAATGGACTCTGATGCATGCCTTGGTGCTTTTGCTCATGATTCTCACTCAGGCAGGAGTGGCTTTACTCATTCTTGCTGCCTCCTGCCAGATAAACTCCTTCTCAAGTTGATTGTCATCAACTAACCCTGCCTCTTCAAGAGCACAAAGTAAAAATTTCCATCGTCTGTGTTTCCATGACGTGTTGCAGTGATATATTTAATTAAAATCATTCAATAATTCAGAAAAATTTTGGATCATCTACTTTGGGTCAGGCAAGCAATAGTTATAGTTCTGGGAAAGCATTAAAATCATTTTCATTTCTTCTCCAGTTTTTTTTTTTTTACTCTTTATTTTATATTGGAATATTGTTAATTAACATTTCTGTAGTAGTTTCAGCACAGCAAAGTGATTCAGTTATACACATACATGTATCCACTCCCCTTCAAATTCCTTCCCATTTAGGAAGGAGATGATATCAAGCAGAGTTCCCTGTGTTACACAGTAGGTCCCGGTTGGTTATCCATTTTAAACATAGCATTGTGTACATAGCAATCCCACACTCCCTAACAATCCCTTCCCGCTACCCTGCCCTCTTGATAATAATAAGTTCGTTGTCTAAGTCTGTGAGTCTGTATCTGTTTTGTATATTTGTATAGTTAATTTGTGTCATTTCTTTTTAGATTCCACATGGAAATGATATCATATGATATTTCTCTTTCTCTGACTTACTTCACTCAGTATGACAATCTCTAGGTCCATTCATGTTGCTGCAAATGACATTCTTTCATTGTTTTTTTAACAGCTAATAGTCCACTGTATGAGGGTGAGTCAAAAATCATCCACACTCTGGTTGTAGATTCATTTTAATTAACTTTTTAGAAAAGACAAATACATCATTTTTCAGCATAATCTCCTTGCTTTTCAATACACTTTGTCCATCTGTCAACAAGCTTTCATATTCCCTCACTAAAAAATGTTTTAGGCTGAGCTGTGAGCCACAAGTGCACCGTTGTCTTCACTTCTTCATCGGATGTGAATCTTTGTCTTTTTAGGACTGCTTTCAGAGGACCAAACAGGTGAAAGTCCGATGAAGTAAGATCAGGACTATAAGGAGGACACTTTAATACCTCAAAACGAAGTAATCCACGACCCACTTAGGTTTTGAAAAGTTTGTGCAAGATGGGTACCGAAACAACTCATGGAAGGGCATAAACAGAAGCATTTGGATATCTACAAACAAAGTTTGGACCAATACTCTAATGAAGGTGAAAATTTCTTAAAGACAATCATTACTGGTGATGAGACATGGTTTCATCACTACAAGCCTGAGAGTAAATGGCAAAGTATGGAATGGAAACATCCTCAATCACCGACCAAGGAGAAGTTCAAAAGTCAACTACCATCAGCTGGAAAACTGATGCTTACAGTTTCCTGAGATTCTCAAGGGCCAGTATTGGAACATTACCAGGAAAAAGGTTAAACAATTAACAGTGCTGATTACAATGAGAAGCTTATTGAAGAGCTGAATCCTAAATTTTGGATTAAACGCAGAGGACTGCTATCGAAGGGCATTGTGATCTTGCATGACAATGCACGTCCGCACACTTCTGCCCATACTGTTGACAGTCTACAAAAACTTTTGTTTTGAGGTCTTAAACCGTCCTCTCTATAGTCCTGGTCTTGCTTCATCACACTTTCACCTGTTTGTTCCCCTGAAAGCAGCCCTACAAGGATGAAGACAGCAGTGCATTCATGGCTAGCAGCTCAGCCTAAGACGTTTTTTAATGAGGGAATATGAAAGCTTGTTCACTGATGGATGAAGTGTATTGAAAAGCAAGGGGATTATGTCAAAAAATGATGTATTTGTCTTTTCTAAAAGTTAATTAAAATAAATTCTGCAGCCAGAGTATGGATAATTTTTGACTCATCCTCATATATATATATATACCACATCTTCTTTATCCATTCCTCTGTTGATAGACATTTAGGTTGCTTCCATGTCTTGGCTATTGTAAACAGTGCTGCAGTGAACACTGAGGTACATGTATCCTTTCAGACCATATTTTTCTCCAGATATATGCTCAGGAGTGGGATTGCTGAATCATATGGTAGCTCTATTTTTAGTTTTTTAAGGAACCTCCGTGCTGTTCTCCATAGTGGCTATACCAATTTACATTCCCACCAATTGTGTAGGAGGGTTCCCTTCTCTCCATTCCCTCTCCTGCATTTGTGGTTTGTGGGTTTTTTGATGATAGCCATTTTGACTGATGTGAGGTGATATGTCATTGTAGTTTTGATTTGCATTTCTCTAATAATTAGCGATGGTAAACATCTTTTCATGTGCCTCTTAGCCATCTGTATGTCTTCTTTGGAGAAATGTCTATTTAGGTCTTCTGCCTACTTTTTGTTTAGGTTGTTTGTTTAATGATATTAAGCCACAACCTGTTTGCAAATTTTGGAGACTAATCCCTTGTCGGTCAGATTATTTGCAAATATTTTCTCCCATTCTGTGGGTTGTCTTTTTGTTTAAGGTTTCCTTTGCTGTGCCAAAGCTTTTGAGTTTAATTAGGTCCTGTTTGTTTGTTTTTATTTCCATTACTCAGGGAGATGGATTGAAAAAGATACTGCTGTGATTTATGTTAGAGACTGTTCTGCCTATGTGCTCCTCTAAGAGTTTTATAGTGCCTGGTCTCACATTTAGGTCTTTAATCTATTTTGAGTTTATTTTTGTGTATGTTGTTAAACTTCTCAAATCTTTTTGTGAGGTCCTTTAGAGTGGATAATTTATATTTCTGGTCTCAGTCTTTCTATCTCCTATGACGAACGCTTGTTTGGATAAACCAACTTTATTTTTCATAGTCATTCTGTTCTTAAGTTGATACTCTATTTACTGTATACATAAGATATTATTCAGTATTTGATGGACCAGAACTCTCATCCCCATACCAAGCTGAATAAAAGTAGCTCTATCATATTTTATGTAATTATTGAGTTTTTATAATTTTAATCATGATAAAATACATATATATAAATTTCTATTATAACATTGAATGATGAGAAAATACTGGACTTTAAGTGGGACTACTTATTACCATTAAATAGAATAGTAGGCAGTTTTTCTTATTAAATACTGTATATTCCAACATAGTTTATGTTGTGGAGGAGGGTATTTAGAGAAAGTGGCAGTACAGAAACAACACATTTGCATTGTTTCTTTACTTCATATATAAGTGTAAATGTATGTGATTATAATATCCCTTCAATACTCTATTCATACATCAGACATTTAGAAAAAGAATGTTGGGCAAATATTTATGAACAGTGACAACAATACTAAGTTCCCTGGGCTGTCAGATCCTTATTATGCCTCTTGGAAGGTATAAAAAAATGCACTTTCATATAAAAGTTTCTGGGTAAATGCATATATAGTCTTTTATTATAGCATTTCTTTGTACTTTGTTTAAATTTAGAGATTCAAATACTCTGACTTCTCATTATTGGACTTTTTCTAACCATTTAGTATTCAGTGGTTGATTCCTAGTATTTCATTATATTTTTACAGATGCCTGTCTTTTGTTCCTATCATTTTTGACCTCAACTCACATTCTTGGGAATTCAATCTTGATAACACAAGATAACCCTGTCATAGCCTTTGTTTAAGCCAGCTACTGCAGTCACAGTGCATTTCAACATTTGCTGTTTTAATTCATAAATTTATGTCAGAGCCCTGTGACACTCCCCTCTTACATCTTGATCTGTAGCAGTGTCCATGATTGCTGCTTCTGTTATTATGTCAAAGCCCTTTCAGGGTACATAAATGCTAAACACAGTGGTTTAGAAAACTAGTTCAGTTTCTCCATTAACTGATTTATGGACTGAAGAGAGAAGAGAATAAAAAATCTTTTAAATTTAGTTTTATTCTCTGCTTTGATTCACTATTCAGACAAGTGTCTAGGAGGAGAAAAATAAGAAATTCATGGGTATGTAATTAACAAATATGATTCCAAAGCCTTGAAATTGCTTTTCATTCATTCTGTTTTATATCAAGTTTTCACATCTGAGTTAAAATTAATCCTGTGGTTGTCTGTGTCTTCTTACAGATATGTTTTAAAGTTATGATTATTTAAATTCTCCATGTTTCCTTCATGTGAGCATATCTGCATTTATACAAATTCATTTAAAGAATTTTTGTAAAAAAGTTGATATTACAAAAGAAGTGATCAATATTGCCTATTTAAAGAATTAAAATCTTGTAAAACAAGAAAATCTTGTAAAACAAAAAACTTTGATGTTCAAAAAGGATAATCATTCATTTAAATTAACATTAGCATATTGTTTTATTTTAAGGTTACCCAGGATTTGTTTGCTAACAAGTGTGGTAAAATGTGCAGACACTGTCATGAAATAAGAAGTTTTTATATTCACAGATTCCTAGAAACAGGGCCAGTCAGGGAAGCACCAGGGTCAGTCATGAGGAAAGGAGTGAGGGGAGAACATGGGCAAGAGACTTTATTGTGGTTACTGTGGGAAGGAATGGGTGAGGGCTTAGCACGTTTAGGATTGGATGGTTTGAGTAATTTAGGCAGACTCTGGGCTATAAGGACTATCATTAGTTGGCTGATATTTGTTTCTGGGATGACTAGGACAGGTGGATAGTGGTCCAGAAGATGAGCCTTCTGAGAGCCAGACAAAGGATCTGTTAAAGGTGTGGGCTCCTGATTGACTGGTTTATATATCAAAGACAAGCTCATAGGTGAGTTGTTTACTATCTTTAGGAATTAGCATTTCCGGGGCATCCTCTTCAGGTCAGTAAGCCACCAGATGTCAAATCATCAGAAATACATGGTTAATATGTGTTTAACATTGTAAACCCATGTATAATCCTTGAAATCTTACCTGTAGATAAGATTTAAAAATGTGTTTTAGAGCATGATATCCCAGACATCACTGCTAGACCATTAATTATACTTCCAGTATAAGGAAAAATACAGCGCTTAGTTTCTTGTGCCTGAACTATAAAAAAAGACAATTACAGTTTAGAGTGAGTACTATTTCATAAAGACTTACACAAAGTATTTTGCTTGTCTTGCCTCAAATCTTGCATGTGTGGTTTTTCCCCATTATAGAGAAGAGACATGTTTAAAGAGTATAAGTTACTTGCTGGAATCACCCTATCAGTAAATGGCAACAGAAGCCCAATCATCTACTTCTAAATCTCATTGCCACCCTGCTTTGCTGACTACTCCTCCGGTGAGTGTGAGGGGCTTAGCAGGCAAATTTCGATAGCTGTGGGCTTTATCAGCTTCCTGATCATGCAGAGGGCTTAGAGAAATTGAAACCATTTTGAATTATGTTGCCCATGACTTTTATCTCTTCCATACAGCATCAGTCATCCATTTTTGGTCTATTTATTTATTTTTTCTTAGCTGCTATACTGAGAGAAGAATCAGTGGGGGTAATGAAGTTGGAGCTGAGAAGGGGTAGAAACAGGGAGTCTATGCTCAGATAATACTGTTCTCAGCAGGGTTGGCAGTATCCCAACTTTCCTTAATTAGAATGAGGGCTGTGGGCAAGGATGGGCTTACAGGCCGTGAGGAGGGAGTTACAGAGAGTGAGAAAGCAGGGAAGGAAATACCTGGATTCTGTTATCACTTAAATAACCTGAGTATACTGTGGTTCCGATGGCATTGAGACAGATCAGAAGTAATATTACTCCTAAAGAAAAGGCTTAACAAGTTCTACTGGAATCACAGTTATGCTGGAGATTCATTTTATGTTTGGTTTCCTTAAGCATACTTACTCTATTTTAGTGTCATAGGTCACATTAATGTTAACAGGAATGAAAAAGTCATGTGATTTGGTACAATAGCTATCGATAGATATTTAAATTTATTAATATGATAATAAGTTGGAGATGGTCTAGATATATTGGAAAAAGATTCAGGAGACTATCCAGTGGAGGACTACATTGCACTAAAACCAGAACATAGATTGTCTAAGCATTTTAGTTTTTAAAATTTTTTATTGATTTTGGAAATTTTGTGAGAAGTAGAATTTAACAACAGATTGGCCCAGAAGTGAAAGAAAGTGGAAATATGTAACATTTACAGATGTGTCATATGTACACTAAAATGGGATGCTGGAGAAGTAGAGTCATCCAAACAGAGCAAAGAGAGAGTAGAGAAGACCTGGTTAAAAAAAAAAAAAAATGATTAGTGAAAGTCCATTTCTATGGGTGTTGTTGAATTGAATGGGAACACCATATTTATCCATTTTGTTAATTGGGAAATACAGTTGTTAATTGCGTTTAACATCTATTCAGTTGTAATTCAACAAATATTTGTTGACCTTCTTCCTGAGATAGACTTAAATCCTAAATAATGGAGATGCAGTGATAGTTCCTGGTGTCATAGGGGTGATACGAAACAAGGGTCTTAGTGACACTTTGCAGAATGTAGTGTCAGTGGATCAGATATTTACTTAGAATTGTTTCCGGCTGAATGTTGTTCCGGATTCCCTTACTCTAACCATGTCATGTATTGAAAAAATACTAGCCAAGGTTTGAGGTATCTTCAAACATAACATTTAATAGGGGAAAAGGAACAAATTAGTCAAAATATGCAAGGAGTAAGTGCATTTTAATATTCTAATTGATTTTACTAATTTTTGCTTATTTTTACACCTTTCCTGTCCCCTCTCTCCACCCCTATATGCACATGAAAGTATACTACCCTTTGTTTTCCCGCAGAACTTTGTTTCTGCCATTTGGACTTAAATTTTGTCATCAGTCTAGCTTTATTCTATACTTTTTGTATTTGTTTATCTCCATATCTTTTTTCAAATGAATATACATTAATTTATCAAACAAAGAAAAGAGTATGCCAGTTGAAACATAAAGCTTGTTGTGGCACTACAGATCCCTTATCCAATAATTATGTCTGATAAGATTTTCTTTATGTGATTTTGATCAGGGATCCAAAGTTGTCTGAAAAGCTAAGAGAGGTGGCATTTATTTCAACCAGAATGGCAGGTGTTTGTTTGTTTTTTTAATCTTTTAATTGTGAAATAATTATGCATTCACAGGAAATTACAAAGATAGTACAAAGAATCTGTATATTCTTTTTCTAGTTTCTCACAATGTTACATCTTATATCACCATAGTGAAATGTCAAAACCAGGAATTTGACATTGGTCCAATGAGTGTGTATTGTTCTATGTCATTTTATAGCATGTGTAAAAAAGGTGTAACCACCACTAAAATCAAGATGATTCCATACCCTGCAAGCTCTCCCTCCTGTTGTTCTTTATAGTCACACTCATCCCTTGCCCTCTCCCATCGTTAATTTCTAGCAAAAACTAGTCTGATTTCCACATCTATAATTTGTTATTTTAAGAACAGTATATAAAAATGGAATCATACGATGTGACCCTTCGAGATTTTTTTTATTTATAGAATGGCAGGTTTTATAGCAATGTTTTGCATAAAATGTATTAGTTTGCTAGGGCTACCATAACAAAGTACTACAGACTAGGCGACTTAAACAACAAGAATTTATCTTCTCACAGTTCTGGAGGCTGAAAGTCCAAGATCAAGGTCCCTACAGGCTTCATTTAATTGGCTTGCCGATGACCACCTTCTTGCTGTATCCTCACATGGTCTCTTCCTCTTCTAAAAGGACACCAGTCCTATTGGATTAGAGTCTGACTCTTATGACTTCATTTAGCTTTAATTACCTTTTTAAAGGCCCTATCTCCAAATTAGGGCTTCAACGGATGAATTTTGAGGGTACAAAAGTCAGTCTATA
Organism: Hippopotamus amphibius kiboko; assembly: GCF_030028045.1. Lineage (NCBI taxonomy): Eukaryota > Metazoa > Chordata > Mammalia > Artiodactyla > Hippopotamidae > Hippopotamus > Hippopotamus amphibius. The sequence goes on from NC_080195.1 coordinate 19,566,321, forward strand.
GCCGTATCATACAAAGTGAAGAGTAAATACTGAAAAGTTCATTCACGCGACTCATACATGTGAGTCAGCCAAGGCTCTGCTGGGCAGTCATCGGGCATTGCCATGACATTGTATAGGCTACCTCAAGTACTGGAGATATTGGATTAAATGTGAAATTTAAAGAAAGCTGCTGATTTGGTGGTGGTGGTGCACCAGCAGCTGGACATCTCATACTGGTTTGTATTACAAAGAAACCATTTGGTAGGATGGACTTCTTATGGGAGATATGTCAGATAATACAAATTTTAAATATTGGATTCCTTTCTTGAAAACCTGATTTCCTAGGGACAAAGTTACACAGTCTAGTTAACAAACTAGGTTACTCAGGAGAATTACTTAGCATGAATGAATATATCAAGTAAGTTTATGTGATAAATAACACTCAAATACTATGAAATTAGTTCTAAAAATTATCATGGCTCAAATCTGAAGCATGTTCTGTTGCTTCAGAATTTACAATATATTTGCTCTTCTGAGGAGTTCTACTTACCACTGTACTTTAGTTTCTTTCTGTCTATTGTTGTCTCTGATGCACACTTAATTTTTTAGAGTTTGTGGTCTCTTTTGGTAGATTTATGTTTAATTTAATAAATACTGCCAAACAATTTTCCAACATATTTGTGCAGTTCAACAGCAACGAATAATTGTTTCAGTTTTTACAAATCTTCTCCAACATTTGGTATTGTGAAAAGTACTTAATTTTTGCTCTTCTAGTGAATGTTTAAATGGAATATGATCATGGTTTTAATTTTTATAACCCTGATGAATAAAGGTGTTGAGCATTTTTTAATGTGGTTATTGACCATTTATATATCTTCTTTGGTAAAGTGTTCAGCTATTTTTCTAATTTACTATTTGAGTCATATGTCTTTTTATTATTTGTGTGTGTGTGAGTTCTTTATATATTCTGGTTAAAAGTCATTTGCCAGTTAAGTGTATTGTAAATATTTCTTCCCGGGTTGTGACTTGAGCACGTAAAGTCTTAATGAAGTATTTTGGTGAAAAACAAATTTAAATTTTGATGAAGTCACTTAATCAGACTTTTCCTTAATGGTTAGTGAATCCCATAAGTTTTGAAGTCTAGTCTTTGTTATTAATTCATTAATATTTATAATATTCATCGTGTGGCAGAATTTATTTTTCAGTTTACAAAAAAGTTTGCTTTTTTACAGTATTTTTTTAATTTATTATTTTTGTGGGGGTACACCAAGTTCAATCATCTGTTTTTTTACACATATTCCCGTATTCCCTCCCTCCTTTGACTCCCCCCCACCCTCCCTTGAGTCCCCCCCAACCTCCCCGTCCCAGTCCTCTAAGACATCTTCCATCCTCGAGTTGAACTCCCTTTGTTATATAACAACTTCCCACTGGCTATCTGTTTTACAGTTGGTAGTATATATATGCCTGTGCTACTCTCTTGCTTCGTATCAGCTTCTCCTTCACCCCCCGCCCCCACCAAACCTCGAGTTCTCCAGTCCATTCTCTGCATCTGCGTCCTTGTTCTTGTCTTGTGACTGAGTTCATCAGTACCATTTTTAGATTCTGTATATGTGAGTTAGCATACACTATTTGTCTTTCTCTTTCTGACTTACTCCACTCTGTATGACAGACTCTAGGTCTATCCACCTCATGACATATAGCTCCATCTCATCCCTTTTTATAGCTGAGTAATATTCCATTGTATAAATATGCCACATCTTCTGTATCCATTCATTCGTTGATGGGCATTTCGGTTGCTTCCATGTCCTGGCTATTGTAAATAGTGCTGCAATAAACATTATGGTACATGTTTCTTTTGGGATCATGGTTTTCTCTGGGTATATGCCCAGGAGTGGGATTACTGGATCATATGGTAGTTCTATTTGTAGTTTTTTAAGGAACCTCCAAACTGTTTTCCATAGTGGCGGTACCAACTTACATTCCCACCAACAGTGCAGGAGAGTTCCCTTTTCTCCACACCCTCTCCAACATTTGTTGTTTCCAGATTTTGTGATGATGGCCATTCTGATCGGTGTGAGGTGAGAACTCATTGTGGCTTTGACTTGCATTTCTCTGATGATTAGTGATGTTGAGCATCTTTTCATGTGTGTGTTGGCCATCTGTATGTCTTCTTTGGAGAGATGTCTATTTAGGTCTTCTGCCCATTTGTGGATTGGGTTATTTGCTTTTTTGGTATTAAGCTGCATGAGCTGCTTGTATATTTTGGAGGTTAATCCTTTGTCCGTTGTTTCATAGGCAACTATTTTTTCCCATTCTGAGGGTTGCCTTCTAGTCTTGTTTATGGTTTCTTTTGCTGTGCAAAAGCTTTTAAGTTTCGTGAGGTCCCATTTGTTTATTCTAGATTTTATTTCCATGATTCTAGGAGGTGGGTCCAAAAGGCTCTTGCTTTGATGGATGTCCTAGAGTGTTCTGCCTATGTTTTCCTCTAAGAGTTTTATAGTGTCTGGCCTTACATGTAGGTCTTTAATCCATTTTGAGTTTATTTTTGTGTATGGTGTTAGGAAGTGTTCTGCCGGGATCAACTCGGCGACTCGAGGTGAGTGACGGGTGCCACAAGCTTGAAGAAGACACAGACACAGACTGAAGAGAAAGATGGGACCGGGGGACTCAAGACCTCTAGGATCAAGAGCCTCGCTGATAGATCCCACGTTGCTTTTATTGAGTTCTCGGCATAGCCTAAGGGTCTAACACTCCCAGGTTAATCCCATAAACAATCAAAGGCCTCACATGACTGGGGGCAATGATCTTTGTTTGCCTCTTGGGTCCTGATTTGAGCTGGGCGTGGAGAGCAAAGCAGCCCTGGGGGCAGGAGACCTCTCTCAAAAGGATTAAGGGTCTGTGCCCCACCCGTGTTGGCCCCTCTGGGACTGTGCCTGTCTTAGGTTGCTCCTCCCTTGAGGAATCTTACCCGTCTCTGGCTAACCAGTCATCCTCCAGGGCCAAACACGGTGATATAAGGAAGGCTCTATGCACCACCCCTGTTGGCCCCTCTGCGGCTGTGCCTGTCTTAGGTTGTTCCTCCTCTGAGGAATCTTACCCGTCTTTGGCTAACCAGCCATCCCTCAGGACCAAACAGGGTGATATTAGTCTCCACGCCCCGCACCCTCAGCTCCTCCACTGCTCAAGCAGGACATTCTGAATCCCATCGCTCGGCCCACATACTTCAACATTTTCAATGTTTCAAAAAGGTTCCAGAATGTCTTCCCACAGTGTTCTAATTTCATTCTTTTACATGTAGCTGTCCAATTTTCCCAGCACTACTTATTGAAGAGGCTGTCTTTTTTCCATTGTATATTCTGGCCTCCTTTGTCAAAGATAAGGTGCCCATATGTGTTTGGGCTTACTTCTGAGTTCTCTATTCTGTTCCACTGATCTTCCTTTCTATTTTTGTGCCAATACCATACTGTCTTGATCACTATGGCCTTGTAGTATAGTTTGAAGTCAGGAAGCCTGATTCCTCCAACTCCATGTTTCCTTCTCAAGATTGCTTTGGCTATTCGGGGTCTTTTGCGTTTCCATACAAATCGTAAGATTTCTTGCTCTAGTTCTGTGAAAAATGCCATTGGTAATTTGATCGGGATTGCATTGAATCTGTAAATTGCTTTGGGTAGTACAGTCATTTTCACGATGTTGATTCTTCCAATCCAGGAACATGGTATGTCCCTCCATCTGTTTGTGTCGTCTTTGATTTCTTTCATCAGTGTCTTAAAGTTGTCTGCATACAGATCTTTTGCCTCCTTAGGCAGGTTTATTCCTAGGTATTTGATTCTTTTGGTTGCAATGGTGAATGGGAGAGTTTCCTTAATTTCTCTTTCTGCTCTTCCATTGTTAGTGTATAGGAATGCAAGAGATTTCTGTGCATTCATTTTGTATCCTGCTACTTGACTAAACTCATCAATGAGTGCTAGCAGTTTTCTGGTAGAGTCTTTAGGGTTTTCTATATATAATATTATGTCATCTGCAAAGAGTGACAATTTTACTTCTTCTTTTCCAATTTGGATTCCTTTGATTTCTTTTTCTTCTCTGATTGCTGTGACTAAAACTTCCAAAACTATGTTGAATAATAATGGTGAGAGTGGACACCCTTGTCTTGTTCCTGTTCTTAGAGGGAATTCTTTCAGTTTTTCCCCATTGGGAACGATATTGGCTTTTGGTTTTTCATATATGGCTTTTATTATGTTGAGGCAATTTCCTCCTATGCCCATTTTCTGGAGAGCTTTTATCATAAATGGATGTTGAACTTTGTCAAAAGCTTTTTCTGCATCTATTGAGATGATCATATGGTTTTTATCCTTCAATTTGTTGATATGATGTATCACATTGATTGATTTGTGTATATTGAAAAATCCTTGCATCCCAGGGATAAACCCCACTTGATCATGGTGTATGATTTTTTTAATGTGCTGTTGGATTCTGTTAGCTAGTATTTTGTTGAGGAGTTTTGCTTCCATATTCATCAATGATATTGGTTTGTAATTTTCTTTTTTTGTGACATCTTTGCCTGGTTTTGGTATCAGGGTGATGGTAGCCTCATAGAATGAGTTTGGGAGCGTTCCGCCTTCTGCAATATTTTGGAAGAGTTTGAGAAGGATAGGTGTTAGCTCTTCTTTAATTGTTTGATAGAATTCACCCGTGAATCCATATGGCCCTGGGCTTTTGTGTGTTGGGAGATTTTTAATCACTGCCTCAATTTCCGTACTTGTGATTGGTCTGTTCATATGTTCTATATCTTCCTGGTTCAGTCTTGGAAGATTGTATTTTTCTAAGAATGCATCCATTTCTTCCAGGTTATCCAATTGATTGGCATATAGTTGCTTGTAGTAGTCTCTCATGATCTTCTGTATTTCTGCGGTGTCCGTTGTTCCTTCTCCTTTTTCATTTCTAATTCTGTTGATTTGCATCTTCTCCCTTTTTTTCTTGATGAGTCTGGCTAATGGTTTATCAATTTTGTTAATCTTCTCAAAGAACCAGCTTTTAGTTTTATTAATTTTTGCTATGGCTTCCTTCCTTTCCTTTTCATTTCTTTCTGCTCTGATCTTTATGATTTCTTTCCTTCTGCTCACTTTGGGGTTTCTTTCTTCTTCTTTTTCTAATTGTTTGAGGTGTAAGGTTAGGTTGTTTATTCGATAATTTTCTTGTTTCTTAAGGTCGGACTGTATTGCTATAAACTTCCCTCTTAGAACTGCTTTTGCTGCGTCCCATAGGTTTTGGGTTGTTGTGTTTTCACTGTCATTTGTTTCTAGATATTTTTTGATTTCCTCTTTGATTTCTTTAGTGATTTCTTGGTTGTTTAAGAGTGAATTGTTTAGCCTCCATGTGTTTGTACTTTTTGCAGTTTTTTTCCTGTAATTGATATGTAGTCTCATGGCGTTGTGGTCTGAGAAGATGCTTGATATGATTTCAATTTTCTTGAATTTGCTGAGGTTTGATTTGTGACCCAAGATGTGATCTATCCTGGAATATGTTCCGTGTGCACTTGAGAAGAAAGTATATTCTGTCATTTTTGGATGGAATATCCTATAAATATCAATTAAGTTGAGATGGTCTAATGTGTCATTTAAAGCTTGTGTGTCTTTATTTATTTTCTGTTTGCATGATCTGTCCATTGATGTAAGTGGGGTGTTCAAGTCTCCCACTATTATTGTGTTACTGTCGATGTCCCCTTTTAGAGCTGTTAGCATTTGCCTTATGTATTGAGGTGCTCCTATGTTGGGGGCATAGATATTTACCATTGTGATATGTTCTTCTTGGTTGGATCCCTCGATCATTATGTAGTGTCCTTCCTTGTCTCTTTTAATAGTCTTTCCTTTCAAGTCTAATTTGTCTGATATGAGTATTGCTACTCCAGCTTTCTTTTGACTTGCAATTGCATGGAATATCTTTTTCCATCCCTTTACTTTCAGTCTATATGTATCCCTTGGTCTGAAGTGAGTATCTTGTAGGCAGCGTATAGAAGGGTCTTGTTTTTGTATCCATTCAGCCAGTCTGTGTCTTTTGGTTGGAGCATTGAATCCATTTACATTTAAAGTGATTATTGACATGTGTGTTCCAATTACCATTTTCTGAATTGTTTTGGGTTTGTATTTGTAGGTGTTTTCCTTTTCTTGTGTTTCCTACTTGGAGAAGTTCCTTTAGCACTTGTTGTAAGGCTGGTTTGGTGGTGGTGAATTCTCTTAACTTTTGCTTGTCTGGAAAGCTTTTGATTTCTCCCTCAAATCTGAATGAGATTCTTGCTGGGTAGAGTATTCTTGGCTGTAGGTTTCTCTCTTTCAGGACTTTCAGTATATCCTGCCATTCCCTTCTGGCCGGCAGAGTTTCTATAGAAAGGTCAGCTGTTATCCTTATGGGTTTTCCCTTATGTGGTATTTGTTGCTTTTCTCTTGCTGCTTTTAATATTTTTTCTTTGTGTTTAATTGTCGTTAGTTTGATTCATATGTGTCTTGTTGTATTTCTCCTTGGGTTTATTCTGTATGGGACTCTCTGTGCTTCTTGGACTTGGTTAATTATTTCCTTTTCCATGTTGTGGAAGTTTTCCACTATAACCTCTTCAAAGATTTTCTCAGACCCTTTCTTGTTTTCTTCTTCTTCTGGGATGCCTATAATTCGAATGTTGGTGTGCTTCATGTTATCACTGAGGTCTCTGAGACTGTCTTCTATTCTTTTTATTCTTTTTTCTTTTTCCTGCTCTGTGGCGTTTATTTCCCCCATTCTATCTTCCAACTCACTTATTCATTCTTCTGCCTCAGTCATTCTGCTGGTTATAGCATCTAGAGTATTTTTAATTTCAGTTGTTTTGTTATCCATTGCTGTTTGTTTTTCTGAGTTCTTATGAACTGTTTCTTGTACTTTCTCTATTTTGTTATCGAGATTTTGTATCATTTTTACTGTCATCACTCTGAATTCTTTTTCAGGCATTTTTCCTATTTCCTCCTCATTTATTTGGTCTTGTGGGTTTTTTTCCTTCTCCTTTGCCTACATGGTGTTCTGTTGTTTCCTCATGGTTGTCCAGACTTTTGGGGTTGCTTGTCCTGGCGATAGAGGTGTTTATAGAAGACTGTCCAAGCCTCAGACTAATGTTAATATTTTTGTTTCCTTGGAGTCTCAGCTGTAAGTGTCCTTCTACTCGCCTCGGGCTTTTTTGCATTATTCTGTGGCCAGCAGAGCTTCCTTTATTGTTTGTCTGTAAGCATCGGTGTGTGGGGAGGGAGAGGGTACAATAGTGGCTCCTTTCCCTGGGAGTGAGTGAGCAGTGGCGCACTGTTGTTTCACTCGGGCTTGGAGGTGCCTGTTGCAGAGGGACGCTCGTGGCTCAGGTGTAAACAGAAAGTCTCAGAGTTGGGCCTCTCTCGGGTTTTTTTTTTTTTTTTTTCTCTGCAGCCTCCCTGCTGCGGGTGTTCCAAGGGGTTTTAATCCATCCCCGCCCGAGTCCCTGAGGAAAGTTGTTATCCCTGAGCGCCGTAGGTGGCCCACAGGGTGTCTTTCCACTGCTTGTTGCAGAGGCACCGAAAGAGAGAGAGAGGCTATGGCTGCGGCTCCTCCCCCCGGCCCGTGAGCCTGCAGCATCCAGCCGCCATCATGGCTGGGCTGCTGTCAGGGACGGGCACTCCTCGCCACGGACCTCTTCCCTCCTGTCCTCTCAGTCTGTCACCTTACTGGCAACAATTTTTCTCACCCTGAACCAGCTCTCTGGCTCCCACGCGCTCGCTGCCGGACCCTCTGTTCAGCTGTGGATTGACGTCTCGGTCTGGGAACGCTGAGCTGCCGTGCGGACCCTCCGTATGTTTCTCACTCCTTCCCGTCTGCCACGGCTCCACCGCTTCACCCTCTTTGAGCCCTCGTAGATGCCTCCCTACTGGTTATGTCGGGCTCCTTGCGGTCCTTTCTGGTGTCTGAGGTCGTCTGCTGGTGTTCAGCTGGTTCTCTGTGGAAATTATTGCGTCCTTCGGTGCATTCCCAATGCATCTGTGAAGAGGGATGCATTCGCCGCCATCTTTTTCTCTATCTTACTGTATTTTTTTATGATTAATATCTGAGTTAGTTTATTTCATGCAAAAATCATTAGTGCAGGTTTACATATTAAGTTAAAATTGCTAGTCATATTATAGTTCATACTGTCTATACCCTTGTTAATCTTTTGTATGCTTAATCTCTCCATTTCTGATAAATGTGTACTACAATCCCACACTAGTATTGTGAATATATATATATTTTTCTTTTTTAATTGTTTGGATTTATGGCCAGGGGAAAGCATGTACATAATTATATTTTCTTGGTCAACTACTGCAGTGCTTCTCTATCATGATAGCATTTTCAGTCTTAAATTTATTCCTTTTTGACATAGATATGAACTGATGAGTAACTTTTAAACTGTATAAAGTACATGCTTATCTACTCCTTTAACTTTCATTCTTTCTTTGTGACTTCTTAATGACATGGGTGCATTGTGTATCAGAAATTTAAAAATACAATGTGCTAATTTCTTACTTTAATGAAATGTTACTTTATATCTGTATTTTTCATTTGCTGGTTTCCAAGCTGTATATGATGTTTCTAATTTTTCAGCAACTGCCTTTACATCTTTAATTTCTTAACTGTGAATTATTCTAATAAATGTAAATCTTTTGTAAAACTCAGTCCTCCTTTTAAGTAAGATAAGGAGTATTTTATAGGTAATTCTTTATTACATTGTGTATTGAAAACCCCCTCTCTATTTCCTTTGAAATCATTGTCTGGAATTTTAGTCCTCTGTTTAGCTTAATACAGAAATAGATATTATTAATATTGAAATGAGAAAAATGTACATTAAATTGGTATTCACATTTCTATACCAATTTTTGTACTCCCCATACCTCTATCTTGTATTTTCTTTGGATTCACTTTTCTTTTTAAGTTATATCATTTAGTTGCAATTCTTTCAATCAGGGTAGGTAGGTGGTAAAGAAATTCTTAGTCTTTATTTCATGCTCACTCTGACTTTACGTTTCATGTGTGAACACTGAATTAAAAGATGCAAACTAAATTCAGAATAGTGGTTGCCTCTCAAACATACAAGGCAAATGTGATTTTTTGTGGAACAAAATGTGGATTTCAGCTCTAGCTCTAGCCTCATTTTATTTATTTATTTATTTATTATTTTTTATTTTTAAGAACTTTTATTGAGATATAATTGACATACAATAAACTGCATGTATTTAAAGCGTACAATTTGATAGTTTTTTTCTTATTAGTAATATATATATGGCTATCCCAATCTCCCAATTCATCCCACCTTAGTTCTGCCCCACTTTCCCCACTTGGTGTCCATATGTTTGTTCTCTACATCTGTGTCTCTGTTTCTGCCTTGCAAACTGGTTGATCTGTACCATTTTTCTATATTCCGCATATACGTATTACTATACGATATTTGTTTTTCTTTTTCTGACTTACTTCACTTTGTATGACAGTCTCTAGATCCAAGTTTCATTTTATTTAAAAATATTTTTGTAAATATAGTAAATCATTACCCTTTGTTAAGTTTTAATGATGTCTACATGGGTTTTTGTTATACATCTCTCTGAATTTTTATTTTTGGAGGATTTTATAATAGAAAAGAAAAATAGAGTAAATATATGTATATTTTCACCCTACCTTCTCTTCGGTATTGTTTGCAATCCCTTATATCTAAAGTATTAATAGTATAGAGCAGAAGAAAATATTTAGGGTCAAACACTGGAAAGCCTTGCCATTCACTTCTTTAGCCCTGGAATGGTTACTAAAGATGAAGTACATTGTTCTCAATCTCTCATTTTATGTCATAATTTAGTTGATACATAGTTATTTTGAGATTTTATAGACTTTAAGCAAATGTTCTTTAACAGCAAGAATGTGAATAAAATATTCATTGCACTAGGCTATTCATTTTTCTGAAACATCAGTCCATTAATGCAGTCAGAACTCGTCCCTGTCATATTATGCTTCAGTGACGTTTTTGTTGCTATAAAGGCAATGAAAACCTTTTTAAAAAGAGAGAGTAAGGAAACACTAAAATTTTATTAATGTCATTTTGGAGATCCTTTTTACTAAATAATTTTTGTTGCATTTAGAACATTAAATATTACATGTTTACATACATATGTATAGTATACATTCCAGTTTGTATATATTATATATATAAATATATTGTAGATATGTGTGCATGTATACTTAGATGCTCTGTTTATATATGTATATACATATATAAAATTACATACATATTATTCACAAATGTAAAATACATAAAATTTTATGTGATTTAAACCTATTATTTCTTTTAAGTCATTTAACATATTCAAATGAAATAAACATCTGGTTTTAAATTTCTAGTTCTATGCCTTGTTTTAATAGAAATTAAAAATTCATCTTTGTTGACTCAGAAAATTAATTAATAGTTTTAGCAATGTGTTCTCACGAGTGCAGTCAAGTTCTTTTGAAAACATGCTCCATTAGAAGTAGGATCACCTGTTATTTTTTTAAACCTATCTTGACTGGTTCATATGCTGTCATTTTTCTGTGATGATGGCCAACACCATCACCGTTATACTAGTGTCTTCCTTGATGCCAGCTGTCTTCCTAGCCATCTTCACATCATTAACTTTGTCTTCAGGAAAGCAGATGTTTGAGAATATGACACACTTTGTGTAGAAGCAGTTTTAGAATAGGGAGAAAGAGAAAATTAGGAAATCTCTTTCTCTTTTCCTCCACTATTTCTACTTTCTTTCTACATGACTAAATACATTCAGTAACATTTATTACTTCATTATATTAGCTTGGAATTAAATAATTTAAACGAAATAATAATCTAAATATATATACGCAAAGAAACCACGCCTCATTCTGGTGATTAGATACTATTTGTAAATTAACATTTATGTATTTCTTCAAAACTCAGCAGACAAAATAGACATACAAAAGAAAGAAACAAACAATAAAATGAAAGTGAGGAACTTGAAATTTGGAGTCTGAATGACCTGAAGTCTGGTCCTGCTTTCTATTGAATTGGTACTTGGGTTATTCAGAGATTAAATCATAGTTGGATCTGTGTTTAGCAATGTAGAAATGCAACTAGTTTCTCCTTTATTACACATAAATACATGTGTACAGACTCATGAACATGCATAAAAGCACAAATACATATTCATATAGCTGTCTCATTTCAGAGAGGTAATGAGTAGATAGTATACCCACATAAATACATAAACAGGATGGACAAATACATGTATAAAAGTGTTTCAACATATTGAGAAAATTCTGACTGTAGTTTAATTTATAAAATATTTACCAAATAATAATTATTTGATTATGCTTATAAATTCTTCTGTAATAAGTTTTTAAACCTCCACATCTATTTTTATTTTATTCCATTTCTTGTAAATCATGGATGAAGTATCAATTATTATTAGAGAAATACTTTTGAAAATGATTTCATCACATTCTAAAGGAAGACAATAATTTCATTTTTTCAGGAAACATTTTTTGGTCTCTACTGTCTATTAGATTATGTTCTAGATACTGGATTTAACAGTGGTTAACAAAATAAACATACATATTTGCCCTCATAGGATTTAATTCTAATAGTGGAGAAAGATAAAAAAGTACATTAATGAAGTAAATGACATCTTAGATATTTATAAGTGCAAAGTGGAAAAAAATAAATAAGAAAAGGGGAATAAGAAAAAGCAAGAGATAAAATTTTAGATAGATTGACCAGGAAAGATAACTGAGAAGATGACATTTGGGAAAAGATGAGAAGGAAGTAAGGGAGAGAATCATGGAAACATCTGAGAGAGAGTATTCTAGGCAGAGGGAAAATAAATAAAAATATAAAATTCATTGAAAAGGAATTGCTTTATCATATCCAAAAATGTAGCTTCTAGGCAGATTTCCCTCCTCAACATTCACTGCTTTTTGTCCTTTATCAACCCAGGACTGATGAAATCTTTTCATGCATTATTGATAATGTGGGATGTAACTGTCCAGCTTATTTAAGATGCATATTTTGAAAGTAATATAGTATTGCAAAGATTAGGCTCTATAAAAAGTTTTAGAACATTAAATGTAAATACAGGAGCAATACAAAGTAGAATGATCATCTAATCTGCTCCTCTTTCCATCTAGAGTGCCAGAAAGTAAATGGAGTTAAAGGTAGAACATCAGATACAAAGCTACACTTTCCTTAATAACCTGCGCATTGAGAGACTTGTAATGAATTAACAGTGTTTTAGCTGTTTTTCCTGTGTATGATGATGAGCTACAAAAATGTGTGTAGAAAGTAATATAAAGTGGTTTGGTTTTTTTCAATTACAAACATAGGACATTATGAGTATAAAAACAACTCAAAAGAAATTAATGTTTTACTTTCCTATGGGATATGTAAATGATATAAATTTAATTTAAATTAAAATTCCAGCATATTATAAATCAAACTCACTGTTGAAGATCCCCAAAATAATTATAATTGTGTATTCAATTTTGGGAAGTGTAAGTCCTTACAGCATGAGTAGTCAATTTACTATAAAATATCATTTTAAACATAACATTTGACAGTTTTAAAAATATATACAAAATGCCAAGAAATTTTTTTTAATTCATGAATTTTCTCTCAGGCAGTTCAAGAAAAAGAAATCTGGGCTCTTATTTTTTCTAGTCTTTGTTTTCTCTTTCATTAATTTTTATTACTAACTGTATTTTTTTTCCTTTTAACTTCTGTGTGCATTCTGTTGTAGTTTTACTATGTTCTAAAGGTTGGCTTAGCGCAGTTATTTGATTCTTTCTGTTTTCTAACAGAAGAATATAATAAATTTCTTTCTGTGTACCATTTTATCTGCCTCTTATGTTTCGCTAGGTGATATTTTCCGTAGCATTTGTAAAGAATTGAGAAATGTATTTGGGTTATCTTTTCATTATCCTTTGATAGTGCTTTCTGATTTGTATAATATACAAAGCATGTGATCGCCATCATAATGATTTTTAAAACATTTGTTGTGACTTACTTTATTACCTATGGTGTCATTTTTGTAGTTGTTTCATGTAGTTACAGTTCTCTTTGTCTCCATATACACACACAGACACACACACACATATACATACATACATATATACACATTATGTGTATGTATGTATATATACTTACTATTCAAATCTCACATATCCATCTTGATTTTTTATTTAACATATAAATTACTGAGACAATTAAAATATACATGTTGAGGATTAGTGACTTTTCTCCTATAACTTCATCAGTTTAGGTTTCTGTTGAGTTGAATATCTTAACAGCATATAGTGATATCTTTATATCAAATGTTTGTGTTCATGCATCTCCCTGATCATGACGTATTTCCTGATATATTTTGTGATTTTTTTTTAAAATTGTGAACTCCTGTTGATTAGATTTTGCCTATGTAAATACGTTGAGGCCAGTATTAATGTATAAACTTGTAGAATGGTTCCTAACAAGCCTATGTGTGTTGAGAGCATCTCTGACGTCCTCCTCTGGGTCATGTTGCTGTTCAAGACATAAGAAAGACAGTTGCTGTGGGTCATCAAAGTGGTGGACAAAAAGGCAGCTGGAGCTGGCAAGGTCACCAGGCCTGCCCAGAAAGCTCAGACGCCTAAATAAATATTATCCCCAATTCCTACCATCCCAGCCTTAATCATTGGTGGAAAAACCACTTCAGAACTGTTTGTCTCAATTGGCCATTTAAGTTTAATAGTAGAAAACTGGTTAATGGTAACAGTGCATTCTGAAACCTTTAAAAGGAAAGAAGAATGTTTTCCAGACCATTTGTTTTCTGTGTTGCAATTTTAAGTTATTTGTTTTTAAAATTAGGACTTTAATGGAAACAACTTGACCAAAAATCTATCACAGAAATTTGGACCCCTTAAAACAAAGTTGAATGAGAAAAAAAAATAGCCATGGGCACTACCAAAACAAGATGACACTAAATTTTCTGCTTAGGGCTTTTTGCAATTGAGATATAATTGCATATAAAATTGTGTGAGTCTGTGGTGTACGACGTGTTGGTTTGGTACATTTATGTATTACACTATGATTAGTATAGCAGGATTAGCTTCCACTTTTATCATATCCCATAATTACCATTTCTTTTTTGTGTTAGGAAGAGTTAAGATTTGGTCTCTTAGCAACTTTGATGTTTATAATACAGTATTGTTGACTATAATCACTGTGTTGTGCATTAGATCTCCAGAACTTATCTCCTAGCTGCAAGTTTGTACCCTTAAATGATATCTCCCCAATTCTGCCACACATCCCCCAGTCATTTCGGGCTTTTCTAAGGTGTAGGAGTAGCAGCCTTATCTTTAAAAAATAACAGGAAAGAGTTTTTTACTCCTTTCTCCTCCCCACTCTAATTATTGATCATGTTCTTCTAGAGAGTTCTGAGTTTTGTGGTAGTAGAAAACATCTTTCTAACCTTCCCCATGCTTAAAGCCCTAGTTTTTGTTACTGTTTCTTATATGCAGACTTTAGAGCATAGATGGATGAACAGGTACCTTTTTGAATTTACATTTTGCAGTCCTTGCTTAGGTAAGCTCTTTCCTGTTCTTCCTGGCCTCTAAGGAGTTACCTTATTATTTTTCAGCTGATCCATGCATTAAAAGATGATTTTGTCTGTGTGTGTTGTGTGTGTGTGTGTTGTGTGTGTGTGTGTGTGTGTGTGTGTTTTTCAAGAGTTTTCAGTATACATTACTGAGAGGAGTTTTCTCTGAGCATTTGGAGGAGTACCAAACAATATATGTTGATTTGATTTCTATTCTTAAATGTTTACCCTCAACCAAAAGCTCAATATTTTTGAGAATTTAAACTCTCAAATTGTTTACTTTCCAGTTTTATTGAACATACAACACAGAGAAGTGTTCCTTTCCTTTTTAAAAAAATTTTTAAAGAAACTGCCAGAAGCATATGAATTTAAAAAAATAAATCCACATGCTCAAATGTTATTTTTAGGCCACACCAGACTATTAGAAAGCTACAAACTAAGAGCACCTTACAATGGCCCTTGAAAAATAGCAGCTTTATTTATATCTTCGGCTTTATAGCAGGAAGCTACAAGGTTCGGCCACATGAAACCACTACACTGGATATAGTAATGTCACTGAGGACATTTGCCACTTACCTCTGTTTCTCATTCCTCTAATGTAAAACCTTACATTGATTTAATTTTAAAATTTTGCACTAAGAAAATCCTCTGCATTTCCTGGTGAGTCTTCCCGTTTCTGACAGTGAGGATTGTTCAACTATTTTTGCCCACTAGAATGTTCAATTCCATTTGAAATTCAACTGTCCTTAAATATGTAAGTCCTATGACTTGCTTTTTCCTTTTCTTTTTCTTAGTGTTTCCTTCCTATTTCTGGATTCATTTTCCTGATCTTAATGCTTTATTTTTTAATCACAATTTTATTCTAGGTATTTTCATTTGAATTGTTTTTAATCATATGCAAATTGAGGCATAGTATAAAGTAAAACAAAACGTGTGTGCTAGAAGAAAATGAAGTTATTATTGGACAAGACAAATGGAGTAATTTAATAGGAAAGCATTTTAGAAAACCTTTCTGGGTGTATGACATTTTATTTAAAGCAAAAAATACAAACTATATTGCTTTTTTAGAGGTACACTTAGTTTTTAATATTCGTTTATGTTGTATGAGAATAAATCATGTTATTAAATCTTTGACTCAGTAATTATGAGCTTGAAATGAATATTGTACTTCAGCTGCAGTGTGGCACTGTTTACTTTTTTAACTTTCACAAACTTTTTCAAACTTTTGAAACCTCAGCAAATGGTAAAGAAAATTTCACTTGTTTTATACCATAGAAATAGTCTTTCAAAATAAACTATATGCACCAATTAAAGTGTTTTTCCTCAAAGAATCCCCAAAATTACACAAAAAGTGTCAGTATAACAAACTAACACTCATTACGTTACCATACTGAATGAGGGTCATGGATATTTCTGAACATATTTTACTGTCCTTTAGGATTTTTTTTACTATTACTGTTTTTCAGTTGTTGGATTTTTCTTCTCTCTTTGATACACTTGGACATTTATTTAACTTCCTACAGATTTCTAATACAAATTATAAGCATCTTATCTGAACAACTTTTGCAGTTAAATCTGGTACTCTTGGAGATTTCATTAGTTCTAATCATAGCTAATTTATTTAAATTCCCAAGAAACTTTCCTAATAAGCTTGAAACTCTTATATTGTGCTTAGTTAATTACTTTTTAGTAAAAATGAGCAACTAGGAGGCTCACACAGTAGTTTAGCAAATGAATACATTTGTCACCCAGATGTCCTAGTCTTGAGGAGAATGTCTTTTGTGACCTGGCAGTGCTGGTCAATCTCCTAATTGGCTTATTTTTAAAGAACCAGGTCCTAATTTGGAACAGCCATTCTTATATATGCTCTGTTGGCAACACAATGGAGAATTCAGTAACTCATTCCCTTTACAAAGGTAAAAATAAGGTCGTTTTGAATATATTTTCTGCAGTTTGTTGGAAGACTTGTTGAGTCTGTGTTTAGAATGTTTGTAAAATGCAAAATCAAAAAATGTGAGCTAAGTAATGAAATGAATGAATCAAAAGATAAATAAAAATAATATCAGAGCTACCTCATACAGTTGCGTAGTGTGGGCACTGCTCAAAGGTACCCAGCTGAGGGGATGAGTGGGGGCTGGAATCCAGGGGATACTTCCCTTGCCAAGTCATGGGCTTGTTTCTCTTTTAGTGGTGCCATTTGTCTCCCCAGGAGGAGTACATTTTTCTAATATTTTTGCCCCAAACAGGCACTTTTAAAAATCAGTACTTAGGCACCCTGCAAGCTCACAGCAATCCTGTATAACCCTATATGGTGCATACTTGTACCTTTACTAACAGCTTGGAAATAAACTAAATGTCTAATAATGCCTAAATAAAAAAAGGTCGCTGTGAGATTTAAGTGAAAGAATATTAATAGAAATGTCTTCAATAAATGTCTAGTTCCCTGTCCATCTCCAAAAACAGCACACCAAATAAAATAGGCTGGTGTTACTGTGTACAGTTTACTGAATTAGCAATGAAACCAGTAAGACAAAGGCTCATTAACATTATTGCTACATGATAAACATTACTCATTATATGTGTTCTCATTGTTTTCTACTAGTACAGTTGCCATATGCCGTACATACTAATTTAATGACAATAAAAGGTTAAATGTTGGAATGAATTAAGATGAAAAAGTTAAATATTCTTATTGATGTAAACTAAATATCTCTATGATGTTTTATTTTAAGATTTTTTAATTTTATCTTAAGACATTTTATTTTAATAAAATAAATTGAAATCTACACAATTAAAAAGGGCACCATTTCCACACAGAGCTGGTTTTAGTAAATAATGTCCCTCCATTTCTTTTCCCTCCAATTATTTGAGATTTATTCTGCCTCAGGAAAATGGCAATAGGAAAGAGACACCGTGGGCATGTCCTTATGGTCCAAGGCTAATCAGATGGACTGGTTGGTTCCTTTAGCATCTGTTCTAAAAATTGTTTATTTTAGTTTTCTATTAAATGCTGTGATCATGTTTAGAGTTTTAGAAATGTTGCTATGATCTGAAATAAGAGAATTGTAATTGCCTAGAAAGCAATAATTTTTTCCTTATTCTTATGATTAAAAAAATCACAAAGAAAGGCATTTGAATATTCTAATTTTTCAGTCTTTTATAGGAGCAGATTTGAGGTTCTCTAGTTTTTTGTTTTGTCTTGTTTTTTCCCTCATAGACTGTTGAGCAGTAATTGGAGGTGAAACTGGAAATTTAAAGACTAGTTTTGTTGGTCTTTCTCCTTGTTCTGGGAGATGTTAATTTTGTTTACATGTCCTACAACTATTTCTGTAACATTTTCCATTATTAATCTTGCTCATCAAGTCTTCTAATCCCTGAAACATATATGGATAAAACAAAATCCTTTATTTAAAAATAAAAAAACTCTGACCAAAAGACAAAATAATTTCACAAATAATTTTGAAAACTTTCCTCTAGATGACAAGAATTTCTGGTTGTATTTTACATTTATAATGAAACTATTTTCATAAACTTAGAGAAAGATTTGACACCAACTCAGTGTCATCTGGCTCTAACATAAGCACATGGGTTTTACAGACAGGCAAAAGTATAGTATTGTACTGTTAATAATCCTATAATTTAAAATATTTAAAATAACTTATTAAAAATTCTTAATGCGTAATTCATTTTAACTAATCAGTAGCTTTGCTTTCGCCACTGCTGACTAAGGCCTGGTTTCTAATGCACTAGACCAACAAGTTGGCTCTGGCTATGGGTTTTAATCAGAGGGTTAGAACTTCAGATTCTAATGCATAATTGCTAAACATGATAAACGCTAAGAAAGTTTTCAACTTTCATTATTAAGAATAAGAAATGGAACAATTCCTGGAAAGTTGGAAAAGATTTGTAGATATGTCTTCAGCTGTGAAGGCTAAACAATACAGTCTCAATGTAATTTAATTCCTACAGAGCTTAAGAACATCCTTAAGTAAAATTAAATATGACATTTGTTAAAATGGCTCTTATAAACATCCCAGAGATTTCACATAAAATATACTTGTCAAAAAAGAATCCTTGTAATGAGTTAGGATTTTGATTATTCTAAAAAGGGTGACTAAGACTTTATTTTATTCTTGTTTAAAAAGTGGCAACATGACACGGGTTCATCTAATTTTTAATTCAGAAACTCATTTAGGACAAATGATAATGTTCTTAAAGTAAAACTAAGATTTCAATAAAGAGTAGTCATTAAGCCATGATGAAAAAAAATTCTAGATTTTGGAGGAAAAGATTCTTGAGTAGGGAAGCATGATATTTTTAAAAGGGAAATAAATTCCTTTTATTATCTTATATTCCCAGACTGTTCTCTCTTTCTATTATGATTCTAAGCTATTTATTCAACAAATAATTTCAGGATGCCAACCACTGTAAGTGAAACTGCATCCTTAAAGAACTCATTCTGGTGGGGAAGACAGACTTAGTTCTGTCTATAGTAGTATTATAGTATTCAGAAAGTCACTATAGATATAAAATTTGTTTGAAGTTCTGTAGACTGACGAAAAGAGAGTAAAAAATTAGCCTGAAGACAAATTAATCATTTAGATACATTGTTTTCCTTAGCTAATTTTACTATCTTCTGTTCAAAACCTCTGCTTCCCAGAATTCCATGTAATCTGAAGATAAGAAAGACTTCTGGATGTACTCTTAAGAAACTAGGGTTCCAAAACAGAGCATTCATTTCCAAACCAAATGCATAATCATTCTCTAGCAAAATAGAAACATTTTCATCCACTTATGTACTTAAAAACTGTAATTAAACCAAATAATTTGAGACAAAATTTGGGAAAAAACACTAATACTCTGTTTTTATTGTATGGCAAACATTTTGCTTTTTATCACTTCTCATATTTAAGATACAGTTTACAGATGAGGAAATTGGAGTTCAGACAGTAATTTGATTAAAGTCACATCCATAGTTCATGTATCACAGCCAGGATCAGAAATCTTGACTTTGACACTTCAAAGTGTGTGTTCTTCACACAGAACCAGAAGACACAAAACCTTTATGCCTGTTATAAATGATTTTAAAAACCACATATTCCATACTCCCCACAAAGTTACATATTGATTAGCAATATTATTTAACCTAGTCACTAGTATTTGCCTGTGTACTTGTCATAAGGACAGTAAGGTCTAAATGAATGAACATTGACTTTATCCCTGAAATGCTTTATTCCTGGTCTCCATTTGCACAGTTTTAAACTTTAAAATTGGAAGATAAGCTTTTTGAATTAAATATAACCATAAAATCACTGGTTTAATAGTTATTAATCCATGTGAACATTTTCTACTAAATGTGCATTTGAGATCCATTAAGGTAATCAGGCTTTTGAGACACTTTTTGTGTGTGTGTGTGCCAGTAGCAATGAACAAAAAATGGATCGACAGTGGCTCAGTTCTTACAGTGTCTTTGAAGTAAGGAAGTTTGGATTTCTCACCATTATCTGACATTTAATTTATGCCTAAGAAATGTTTTTGGTAAAGAATGGCAGAATGAATGGGTCAGTATTTCAAGTATTTCCCACTCCACTCCACTCCCAAGAAGTGGAGTGGAGTGGGAAAGAACACTTATTAAATGCCTACCGTGAGTCAGCATTTTATAAAAGTGTATGTAGTTAAGCCACACAGCAATTCTCCATAACAGATTTACCCTCATTTTAAAGATGGAGAAATTGAGCCTTTGAGAGATTAAGCTAAATGCCAAGGTCACTGTTACTAAATGACTGATCTGGTATTAAATTCAGTTCTATCTGACTTCAAAGCATATGATTTTGAGAAATGCACTTTTCTCTGCCATAACCATCATGAAGGTGACTTCGTAAAGGGTGTATGAAATTTGACTACATATGGAAGAAAGAAGAGTTTTGGCCTTTAAAATAGTCTATCAAGATTTAAGTTTGGGTGTAAAAGCAGCATGATTGTAAAAGAGCATTATAAAGTGAATGTATATGTGTGTGAATTAGTAGTACAGTTTTTAAAAAAATGATTCAATGGATTTCTCCCTCTAGATGATAATAAAAGTTGTTATGTTGAAGAAAGAGAATTTTAAAAAGTATATAGTATGCATATTAAGGGTCTTGGCAGTAGTTACTGCTGTTATTATTAGTTTACTGTCTTAGACAAACATATTAGAAAAATCTATGAAAATGCATTACTGTATAAACATGAACTAGTTACCACAAGGCTACAACCAGGATATTGAAGTGTATGCTGTGTAATGTATATGGACCCTATAAATTATGATTTATGATTTCTCACACTGGTATAACTGATATATGTGAGTGTGAGTTAGAGGATACGTGGACTAATTTCTCATGAAGAAGAAAATAGAAGAGAAATCACAGTTATTAAAGCATCAATTCAGTTCACTGGCATCTCACTGCTTCAGAAAAATTAGAGGGAAAATTTCTGCTCATTAAACTTCAGAGCCACCATAGCAAATTCTAATGAGTTGCTTATTAAATTAGCAATTTTCTATAACTGGTATGATTCATCAACTTCTCTTTCATTCTCAGTTTTTAGATTAATAACTAAAAGCCCAAATTGCTTGACGTGGCTCTTCAATCAAACTTATTAAGAAACCACAGCCACTGAAGCCATTTTATACAGTCAAGTGAAGAG
Organism: Hippopotamus amphibius kiboko; assembly: GCF_030028045.1. Taxonomy (NCBI): domain Eukaryota; kingdom Metazoa; phylum Chordata; class Mammalia; order Artiodactyla; family Hippopotamidae; genus Hippopotamus; species Hippopotamus amphibius. The sequence goes on from NC_080195.1 coordinate 19,587,614, forward strand.
CAATATTTCAGGAAACATTGTTTCCCAGCTCCTGTCCACAAAGCTTTTGAAACTACATGTGAATTTATGGCTGCAAGTGATGCTGAAATTCAGCCTCTGTGCACCGGTGCTGAATCGTATCTTGGAGACAGAGTTTTGGATGAAGTAGAAAAGAGTAGCTTTATTGCTTTCCCGGGCAAAGGAGAACACAGTGGGCTAATGCCCTCAAAACTGTCTGTCCCAACCCAGGGGGATTTGGTGAGGAGTTTTATAGCAATGGTTCAAGGGTGGGATTGCTGATAAGGATGAGGGTGTGTGCAGAGCCTGCATTCCTTTAATCTGGCCTCAGTGGGTCTCCTGCTGTGATTCTCATGGTTATCAAACTGTGACCTTCTCTCAGAAATGAAGAGTGCTTTGTCAAGTAGTTAACATCTTCCATTTGTTGGGGGTTTTAGTTGTGCAGAAGAACTTGATGATACTGTCATGTGTGTCCCTTGAGTTGGAACCGACATCCCATCCCAAGGTTGTACTGCTATTTCCTGACTGCTCCTTCCTTGTCTCTGCATCCCTTCCCTTCCCTGATTAGCAGCTGTTTGAACCTGCCCATTGGAACTCAGGGAAGGTCATGGAGGCTAAAGCCTATTCCCTACAAACAAGAAATGGGGGACACAGAAAGGCTTTCGTGCCCAGGAGCCCTAGAGGGTCCTGCTCAGTTTCACAAGGAATGCCACATGATTTATTTGCTCATTCAGCATATACTGAGCATCTTCTATATATCAGAGCAGAACAGAGTTTCTGCCCTCATGGAGCTTATGTAAAATAATATAAAGTAGTATTTATGTCATGAGAAAAAATAAAGCAGCATAAGGAGACAGAGAGTGTTGAGGTGATACATTAGAATGCATAAATGGGGAAACCTCTCAGCGGCTAATACTTGAGCAGAAATCCTAATGAAAAGATAAAGTCATGCAAATATCTGGTATGTGACCATCAGGCACAGAGAGGAACGAATGCAAATGGCCTAAGATAACAGTGTGCTTGCTATTTTCAAGGACCAGAAGGAGGCCAGTGTGGCCAAGGAGAGTGAACAAAGGGGTGAATGATAGGAGATGAAATATTTTAAAGTAGCCAGAGCCAGATTCATATAGTGCCTCAGAGACCAAAATAAGGATCTTGAATTCAGCTCTGATTGTGATGAGAAGCCGTGGAATGTTCTGATTACAGTGGTAACGTGATCAGATGTAATGTTAAAGGAATACATCTGTTGTCCTGAATATATGTCATTGAGGACAAGTTATAAGGCTATTGCATCATTCCAGGGGGAAAATGATGGAAGCTTGCTCCAAGGTGACAGTGATAGAGGAGGTGAAGATTGAAGAAGAGACATAAATTCTCCAGCCAGCAAAATTTACTGATGTATATGAAGTGGGCTTTGAGAGAAAGTCATTAGTGATTCCAAGGTATAAATAGTGGTGGCCTTTATTAAGATGCATAACACTGAAGGGAGATTTGTTGAGGGGGATTGGATCAGTAATTCTGTATTGGGACATAAGTCTGAGTTGCCTTTTAGTTATTCATGTGAAAATAGGAATATGGATACAGCCGTTTGGAGATCAGAAGTGGTGCAGAGCTGAGACTGGAGGGGTATGTTTTGCAGTCATCAGTTTAATGAATCTGTAAATTATGCTATAGAGCAGGGGTTCCCTTTTCTATAATAGTACCTGTCCGTGGCCTGTTAAGAACTGGGCTGCACAGCAGGAGGTGAGCAGTGGGCAAGCGAGCGAAGCTTCATCTGTATTTACAGCTGCTTTCCATTGCTCGCATTACCGCCTGACCTCCACCTCCTGTCAGATCAGTGGTGGCGTTAGATTCCCATGGGAGCCGGAACCCTACTGTGAACTGCACATGGGAGGGATCTAGGTTGCACACTCCTTATAAGAATCTAATGCCTGATGATCTGAGGTGGAGCTGAGGCAGTGATGCTAGAGCTGGGGAGCGGCTGCAAATACAGATTATCATTAGCAGAGAGCTTTGACTGCACAGAGACCATAATTTATCAGTTGCTTACAGACTCATATCAAAACCCCATCTGTGAGTGGTTAAGTGACAAGCTGCCTCTGGTGGCAGACTTTATAGTGGCAAGTGAGTTGATGTACTTCGGTTGTATGGCTGCATCTTGTGGCAGGCCTTAAATCAGAATCTGACACTTATTTTGGTCTGCACATGGCCCGCCCATTACTTTATTTACCACTTCCGTCCGCGCCTCTTCCCGCTCACCACACACTTGTCTCAGTTTTGGTAAGCCCACAAGCTAACCCTAGCCAAAATGAGTAAAAGATCGATCTCACAGAGCTTCAAAGACAGAGCTTCTTTGAACAGGAGGAAAGACCCCATGATGAGACAGCAGAAGCCTCTAAGACTGCCAACAAAAAGAAAGCTGCATTTAAAAGAATATACCAAGAGTCCTACTTAAATTACAGATTCATTGCAACAGGTGATTCACATTTTCCAAGCCTGCTTTGTATAATTTGTAGTGACGGGCTATCCAACATAGCCATGAAAACTTCAAAACTGCTTCGCCACATAGAGACCAAACACGCTGCATTAAAAGACAAGCCTTTGGAGTTTTTCAAAAGGAAAAAACGAGAACACTAAGAACAGAAGCAATTACTGAGGGCCACCACTTCATCAAATATGGCTGCTCTGAGAATATCATTCTTAGTGGCTAACCGCATTACTAAAGCTAAGAAGCCCTTTACTATTGGTAAGAGTTGATCCTGCCTGCTGCTGAGGATGTCTGTCATGAACTTATAGGAGAGGCAGCAGTTCAGAAGGTGGCATATGTTCCTCTTTCAGCTAGCACCATAACTAGACAAATTGATGAAATAGCAGAGGATAGTGAGGCACAATTGTTAGAGAGGATTAATGAGTCACCATGGTACGCAATCCAGGTTGATGAGTCTACCGATGTTGACTACAAGGCAACTGTGCTTGTTTTTGTGCGATGTATTTTTCAGGAGGATGGGTGTGAGGATATGTTATATGCACTTTTGTTGCCAACCAACACCACAGCTACAGAACTATTCAAGTCTTTGAATGATTACATATCAGGAAAACTGAATTGGTCATTTTGCGTCAGTATATGCATAGATGGAGCAGCTGTCATGACTGGACGGCTCTCTGGTTTCACTTCTTGGGTCAAAGTGGTCGCTTCTGAATGTGGGTCTTTGTACTGTGTCATCCACAGAGAAATGCTGGCTAGCCGAAAAATGTCACCTGAACTTAACCTTTTGCAGGATGTGATTAAGATTATCAACCATTAACTCAGGTCTGCTCGCACAGCTCTGTGAGGAGATGGATGGAGAGCACACATGTCTTCTGTTATACACAGAAGTGAGATGGCTTTCTAAAGGTAGATCACTGGCCAGAGTTTTTGAGTTATGAGAGCTGCTCCAGAGATTTCTTTTGGAAAAACAGTTACCACTGGCAGCACAGTTCCCTGACACAGAATGGGTCACAAAACTTGCTTACTTATGTGACATATTCGACCTGCTCAATGAACTCAATCTGTCACTTCAGGGTAGAACGACAGCTGTGTTCAAGTCAGCAGATAAGGTGGCTTCATTCAAAGCCAAACTGGAATTATGGGGGCAATGAGTGAACATTGGAATTTTTGACATATTTCAGACATTAGCAGAGATTTTGAAAGAGACTGAGCCAGGGCCTTCTTTCTCCCAGCAGGTGCATGATCACATATCTCAGCTTTTAAAAGATTTTGCACATTACTTCCCAACCACAAAAGACCACCAAACTGGGAAGGAATAGATCCAACACCCATTTGTGAATAAGCCACGTGAATCGATTTTGTGCTAGGAGAGAATCAACTGCGTAAAATTGCAAATGACAGTGGCCTTAAAAGTATGTTTGAGACAACTTCAAATCTCCATATGTTCTGGATTAAAGTCAAGGCGGAATATCCTGAGATTGCCACAAAAGCACTGAAAAGCCTGCTTCCATTTCCAACATCCTGTCTCTGTGAAGCAGGGTTTTCTGCAGTGATAGCAACCAAAACAAGATTACGGAGTAGACTGGACATAACACACTTCGGGTGTCACTGTCTCCCATCACCCCCAGATGGGACCATCTAGGTTTCAGGAAAACAAGCTTAGGGCTCCCACTAATTCTGCATTATGATGAGTTGTATAATTATTTCAGTATATATTACAATGTAATAAAAATAGAAATTAAGCGCACAATAAATGTAATGCACTTGAATCATCCCGAAACCATCTCCGCCCTCCCCTGGTTCGTCTTTCACGAAACCAGTCCCTGGTGCCAGAAAGGTGGGGGACCGCCGCTATAGAGGACACTTAGGCAAGATTGAATCACCTAAGGCAGAAGTGTAGATAGAAAGCTGAGTCCTTGAGCATTCTAATATCAAATGTCAGGAAGACAAAGAAAAACCAGCAAAGGAAAGACACAGAGAAGAAGCAGACCTTAATGTGGGAGGAAAATAGATATTTTCAAGTGGAAACATGGAAACCAAGTTTAGAGATTAACAGAGAGGAAGTGATCAGTTTTGTCCTGGCTTCCAAGAGACTGAGTAATATGAAGACTGAGAATTCATCGCTGTATTTGACAAAGTGAAAGCGATTGGTGAACCTGTCAAGAACAGTTTGGTTGAGTGGGGAAGGCAAGAGCCTGATGGGAGAATCTTAAGAGGGAATGGGACTAGAGATGGTACAAGCAGTGACTATAAGAACTTTTAAGAAATGTAGCCAGTAATAGGACACAATTGGGACATAGCTAGAGGCAAATGTAGATCAAGAAAGAATTGTTTGTTTGCTTGTTTTAAAGATGAGAGAGATTTCCACATATTTTAAGCTGATGAGAATGACCACGTAAAGAGAAAAAGCTGATACTGAAAGAGAGATAGGAATTCAGTGCTCCATAGAGAAAGCTGACATTAGGCAGGGGCAGCAGACAGGCATGCTTTTAATAGTGATGAGACAGGGTGTATAGCAAGGAGGCCAGTAGGGTGGTAGATTTGGTGGTGGCGAAAGAATTACTATTACGACTGCCTCTACTTTCTCAATATAAGAAGCAAGATAGCTAAATGACCATGAAAAATGAAGAGGAAGTTGTAAGGTTGAGGAGAATGTATAGGTTAGTAATGTTGGAGAGTGCGAGAGGCCACTGGCAAAGGAGCTGTAGTAGCGTCATCAGGCAGCATGGAGGGACCTTCGAGTTTGTGATACGGAATTTAAAATGATGAAACCGGGAAGCCTCAGTGGTTGTTTTTTTCTGTACTCATCTGCTTCAGAGTAGATGCTGAGTAAAAGAGAATTGCATTGAAACAGGGCTGAGACTTTATTTTAGATGAGTACCTAAAGAGAAAAAAAAATTGTGAGGTAAGTGTGTTGTATTTAGTGGTCATGATATTTTCACCATTTAAAGGAGAATTACTTTCATTAATAAAAATACCGTTTATTTCTGTTTAAAATACTTGGAAAATTTCTTCCCAAATAGTTTATGTGACAGAAAAAAAAGTTAAAAGCTTTACAATGTCCTGCAAAAGATGAATATTTGAATAATCCTATGTTGCAATTACCTTTAATGAAATATATTTATTCTAACATTTAATTAGTTTCAGTTTCTCAGGGTGTATTTTTTCTTTTGCAACAAGACCTATGTGAGGAATTTTGTTCTGGATTTTGTATGCTTCTGTCTTGTCCTTTTACGTAATTTCAGTTTTTCTGTTGCTAAAATTTAATAATCCAATTAAATTAAAAATATTTAAATAAAGGAATTAACTTCATGCTTCTCTGAGCCTCTTCACATATCTTCCTTTTACTTACCTATTACTCTTCCCCCATTCCTTCTTCTTGTTAATTATTTTGAAACTTTTCCCATTTTCCTCCTATTACTTACTCCCTGATAAGCCTTTTCTTTTACCACCTTCCTTTTGTGGTAGGAATTAGCCTTTTATTAAAAAGAAGTACTAGTTGTTTAAGAATTAACTTTTTTTCATGCACTTTATCATATTCACAAAATGTTAACATTCAAAATATGTTAGGTATTCTGTGGTTGCTTGAGGAAGAGATTTCCTAAACATTATGCATGTTCCTAATCTTATAAACATATTATAAAACTAGGAGGTTGGTAATTATCACCATGTTTTTTTTTTAAGGAGTAAAATTTCATTTGTGGAATGACATTGCCAAAAACAATAACAATTTCTACTTATTTGATCACCTACTATCTGTAAGGCACCGTATATTTATTATACACACAGACACACACACACTCTCTCTCTCTCTCTCTCTTTGGAACTCCCAGAGAGTATACTGCAAGGCCTGGATTCCAAACCATCAGTGTACTTCTTTCATGCCATACTAGTCTGTGCCAGTGGAGTCTGTGATAGATGATTGTATAAGAATGTGAATGATACATTTGTTTTTAACATGAGAACATGTAAAACATAGATGGGAAATTTATAAATATTTAATAGTATTATATCCTAGCAAAAAATGGTCAAAATAATATAAAATAGATACTGCTTAGATTTATTTTGTTGTTTTTAATAATTTTTAGGGTCATATAATTCAAAGCTGTTTGTGTAAATTAAAGTTCAAGGTGCTTAAGTGATTGGTTTATTATTATTTGTTTAATTTCCTAACTTTTTGTCATATTTTATTACCGTATTTTATGTTGTCTCCTTTTATGTACTTATGGCCGCATGCTCTGTTCTGGTTGAGAATCCACTCCTTCAAGGTTTTCAGGATTACTCTGATCTGATCTGCCTTGGTTTACCTTTCTAGCCCATAATGGGTAAGGACAAGAACACATGTTTGTATTGGTCACACTATTCTCATTTCTGGAAGTGTAACTCAATTTGTTCCTCATTGTATCTCACTTGCTTCAAATATAGGATGGCAGCAATACGAGAGCATCAAGTCTCTGAGTGACTTAGTGAGTGTCCACTGGCTCAGCTTTAGTACAAAACACTCTGCCCTGACTGAGAGCAGCAGATTTCTGAAGCTGAGGGTTATTTGGCTCAATTTAGAGATTAGAATATAAAATATCATGTAATAAATGATTATCTATATATGCATACATATCTATATTATATATGATTTATATACATATATGCTGAATCCAGAAAACATGCAATTTGTTAGTAACAAGTTAGCTCAGTAATCAGCTACTTTTTAAGAAAATATTATGTCTAGTGCCAAATTTCTAAAATTACAGAATTTGGATTATAATTAGAAATTATGCTTTTAAATTGTATAGTTTTAATGAAATGAAATAACCTTTAATAAAATTCATAATCTGTATTTTCTCATTACCCCTTGACTCGATATAATATTATAATTAGTTAAATTCAAAGTTTAATTTTAAGTTAAACCATAGCAACTTTACATACCAAAAAATTCTTTGTCCAGCAATGTGCAATATATTTCATTTTCTCAAGACCAATGTTAAATGAGATCAGCGTATTAGGAACTATGATGTACTTTTTGAGGGTCTTAATAATAATTTCACTTAGAAGCACATTTTATTAACTTATTGGTACTGAAAAAAATCAAGTCATAGAACATTTCATTCTTGGAGGAAGAGGAACACATCTATATCTTGTTTGACCTCTGGAGAGGTGATTATTGGAATGATGAGTAGTTATTAAATAGGAAGGGATACTTCTAGTCTTCAAATTTTTAAATGGCTAAATCTGAAATGTTGGCTTTTTAAAATGAAGATAATATTCAGAAGCAAACTGAACAGTCAATAAATATCAGAGTGATTCAGACATATGTTTAAACTTTGTGACTGTGGATTCTGATATACAGTTAGGAAGGACTGGCAATGCGGGAAGAGAGAAGGTGATCAAGGATTCCAAAGTCAGTGGTGAAAAGAGCTGATTTTGAGGAGTAAGGGAATAAGATGGCTGGAGAGAATGTTGTTTTTAATATAAAATAAGATTTTAGAGTTGAAATATTGAATGTAAAGCTGTTGAAGATATTTTAAGATCCAGAGTGTTGGATTTTTAGTGAATGTCTGTGGGAAAATAGAGATAATTGGCAACGAGGAGGTGAAGAGATTCTCAGGCATGTTTTAGAAGAGTTTATTGGTGAATTTATTAAATTTAGTAAATATTATACATGAGACAAGATGAAAAGGAAAACATGAGCTAATTGTTGAATTCACTAAAGAGTTAAATAACCATCAGTACCAGGGTATACACGTCTTACCTGCAGGAATTGCACCTTGTATGTATGTCAGAGTTTAGTATGGGGAGTGGTATTCAGATGTTTTGTGAATGGAGGAATTAATATATTTTTAAGATAAGTAAAAAGTATTATTATGTGCCTGGCACCATGGTGTTTGCTTTACATGAATAGTCTAATTTAATCCTCTCAACAGTCTGATGAGTTCAGCATGATTATTTTGGCCGTTGTGCAGATAGGGAAACTGAGGCTTAGAGGGATTGGCCAGTGAGTAGTAAAGCCAGAATTTGAATCCAAGCATTCTGACTCCAGGCCCTTTTTCCTAACCAGTGTCCTGGCCACTTTAAAATTTTAATGGAATTAATCCATATGTATTATTTTATCCTCAGTATATAATGCTTTGTTATACCACAGAAATGGAGGAGGGGGAGATGTTTTTCTGGATTTTAATCTCTAGTACTGGTTATAGAACACTGGACAATTCTCTTAAACCCTGTTGGTTGCTATTTCCCCATATCTTATGTAAGACTACACTAAGTTCATGTCTAGCTAATGTTCTAAAATTTTCTTTTTCCACTTTACCAATATTAAATTTCCAAATTATTGTTTACTATAACCATTTGGGAAAAACATGTCTTTTTTGTCTTCTGGAATTTAACACTGTGTTTTAGGATATAGCCAAAATATACCAATGAATTCCATGTGTTATTTGTGTTAAAGCCAGTATGTATAATATGCAGGATAAAATGGGACAACACGACAACTCAAAAAAGCATATTCACAGTGCAGAAAAGGGGAGGCAGATGAGCGGGAGAGAGATTGAATAAAGAGAGGGTCAGAATGATAAATCTTGAAAATAAAACCATCAGAAAAGAAACTTGGAAATGAGTGTTTTTAGAACTAATTTTGAATATACCATAAGGTAATTTTTTGCCTCTTATTACAAATGCAAAGCAGCATTCTTTTTTGCTCTGTAATTATTTTTCCATGGATGTGTGAGAAGAAGAGGCTTTGACATTCTTTAAGCTTAGGGAGGCTAATGCTTTAATGAACAGCTTGTTATCAGCTGGCTTTCACTTTGCCTTGCTTGCAATTCCCAGCCTCATTCAGTCAGGGGAGAATCTTTGCGTTAAGTGTAAACATCTTTCATCCTGATACAGCCTCAATGCGTTAGTCGCTAAAGTTCTCATATTTGGTATTTAATTATCTGTTAATTAAATCACACAGTTTAGAGGGGTTTTAGATTAAAGGAATATTAAATGTCTGATTCACTTTTACAAATGTGATACAATGTCAACCCTTATACAATGAAGGCATTAATGGAAAATGCATTTCAGAAAAATACACTTTCCTATAACCTGAAAAAAGCAACCAAAATACAACTGCATTAGTCAACTATTTAGAAAAACCACTATAAATTGTCACATAAACTCTCTGGAGGTTTAAGGTGAAACAAGTAAAGAAAATGATACCTTAAAAATTTCTTTTGATATGGTATTGCTGTGGGAGACAAACTGTGTTTCAGCTTTTATTTTAATATATTATGTTTTCATCTTGATTGCCCAGATTTGCAGAACTCATGCTCCTCAGTTTATTAACTGTTTTCTTTATTGGTAATGCCTTTGTCTTGTTCCCATCATTTCTAGGACTCCAACCATTTCCATCACCTTTGTAAGTAACCATCTCAATGAATTTAATTTACGTCCTTAGATATGCACACATCTTTGAAAACTATATAGGGTCGGTTTGTGTATGTATGTATCCAATTTGTTATGTGTAAATGATATTGTATTATATAGATTTCAGACTATTTCTCACTTTTATCCTTAAACCATAATCAGAATATACCCATGTTGCTATATGTAAGTCAAGGTCACTAAATCTGATCTCTGCAAAGGATGCTATCTAAAGCTGCACCATATTCTACTTATTTAATATTTGGGTGATGATACTCAGGTTGTATCCTACTTGATGCTGCCCGAACAAATGTCATGATATGCATCATCTTACATGCAATTTTCAACATAAGGTAAATTTTGGAATTTTACTAGTGCTGCTTGTTTCATATACATTTACTACTATTTTTCTACTGTTTTACATAGTTATGATAAATAGTGTATTGCTTTAAGAGTTTATTTTCTAGCTTTGTTTAAGGTTATTGCTCTGTGATAAAAGCTCTTCACAAGATAGTTGTATATACTCTGTAATGGCAAAATATCATTAATATCATCACTACAACCATAAAAAATATCTAGCATTTCCTCTTACCTTATTTTTACACCCAAATCAGCTCTGATTGACCATTCCCTTTCCTGAAACGTCTCTGGACATCAGTTTTCCTTGGGTGTTAGCAACTTCATTTTTTTAGGAAGTTATTTATTTTCAAAAGCACTGAAAGTTCCTTCTTTTTTATTCTTTGTCCTGGTTCATGTTGATGTGTGTGTTAAATCCCTTCTGTAAGGTAACTTTTTTGAAATTGTTTTTGTTTCTTTTCTCTTTACATTAAATATTACATTTTGAATCTAAATTTGGAATGAATTTTGGAGAGGCAAACTAATATTGTTTTTCTGAAAGGTATTGAACAAACCTTCACTAACCTAGCATTCTTCTTAAATGTGACTTTTAGATGCAAAAAGAATAATTTATAAGAATCAACTTCAGATTTTTCATTTAAGTAAGCATAACTCTATAAGAAATTCTATATTGAAATGGCAGTAAGGTTTATTCAACTAAAATTTATTGAGCCTGACACTCTGCTAAATGCTGGGGTGTTAATTGTGAACAAGACAATCACAAGCCTGTCCCCATGGAAATTAGAATGTATCAGGGCAGACTGGAGGTAGCAAATCTTCAACAAGTTGCTCGATTTCTAGAATCAAATTTTCCATTCTGAAGACACAAATATCTCTACCTATTAGGATTAAAGGGTGATCAAGCCCTGAGGAACTGATTCATAACAATTATAATGAACAAAGACTGACATAAACTCTAGAATGCTAATTAATTAATTTGCATTTAATATTAATTGTAAGGAGAATCTGAATATGCACAGTACCCCAAATTAGTAGATTCTCTCCATGTTTTAAAGGACAGTCAACATTTTAAACAGCACTTTTGTAAGAACAGAATAAAAGAAATAAAAGAAAATTTATATTATTTTCTCATTTTCTCTTATACAAGTTTCTCAGTTAAAATAGGTTCATCAAGATAGCCTTGCCCTTGGAACCAAGGTCATCGATATTGGGCAACATTCTCTTTTGCCTTTACTGTGCTGAATATGCAGTAAGCATAATATATTTACCCTTTGCCTATTTTTTTTCTATGTATCATATTTTATCAATTTTCTGACACACTTTCTCTAAATATTTATATCTGTGAATTTTTTTTGTAATCAATGGCATCTTATAATTGCTATCAGCGAGGCAGCAATCACAGTAGAGTTGTCTATGCCTACAAATATGCAAATTTGGTCATAATTCTTCAACTGCATGATTTATGTTAGTGGTGTGAAGTGATTAGAAATTAATTGCTATTTAAAATATCCTCAAAAAGATTAACACTGTGATTTCACATTAAAACAAAGTATTGTGTACAAGGAAAGGCAAAAACATAGAGCTGCCTAATTAGAAAAATAATCCACGGGGGGACGAATTAAGATGGTGGAGTAGGAGGACGTGTGCTTGCTCCCTCTTGCAGAAGCACCAGAATTACAACTAACTGCTGAACAATCATCAACAGAAAGACACTGGGACTCACCAAAAAAAAAAAAAAAAAAAAAAAAAAAACACCCCATATCCAGAGACAAAGGAGAAGCCGCAATGAGACGGTAGGAGGGGCGCAATGGTGTTTAAATCAAATCCCATAAATGCTGGGTGGGTGACTCACAAGCTGGAGAACAGTTATACCACAGAAGTCCACCCACTAGAGTGAGGGTTCTGAGCCCCACGTCAGGCTTCCTAACCTGGGGGTCCAGCAACGGGAAGAGGAATCCCCACAGAATCAGACTTTGAAAGCCAGTGCGATTTGATTGCAGGACCTCCACAGGACTGGGAGAAATGGAGACTCCACTCTTGGAGGGCGCACAAAAACATGTGCTCACCAGGACCCAGGGGGAAGGAGCAGTGACCCCATAGGAGACTGAACCAGACCTACCTGCTGGTGTTGGAGGGTTGCCTGCAGAGGTGGGGGGCAGCTGTGGCTCACTGCGGAGACAGGGGCACTGGTGGCAGGGGTTCTGGGAAGTACTCACTGGGGTGAGCCCATCCAGAGTCCGCCATTAGCCCCACCAAAGAGCCTGTAAGCTCCAGTGCTAGGTAGCCTCAGGCCAAACATCCAACAAGGTGGAAACACAGCCCTACCCACTGGCAAACAAACAGATTAAACTTTTACTGAGATCTGCCCACCCCACCAAACCCACCATCAGTCCTTCCCATCAGGAAGCACCCATGAGCCTCCTAGATAGCTTCCTCCACAAGAGGGCAGACAGCAGTATCAAGCAGTATCAGCAGTATTTCGTCTTATGGAACTGAAAACCACAGCCACAGAAAGATTGAGAAAATGAAAAGGCAAAAGACTTTGTACCAGATGAAGGGACAGGATTAAACCCCAGAAAAACAACTCAATGAAGAGGAAATAGGCACCCTTCAAGAAAAGAATTCAGAATAATGATGCTGAAGATGATCCAGGACTTCAAAAAAACACTGGATGCAAAGATCGAAAAGTTACAAAAAAGTTTCCCGAAGACCTAGAAGAATTAAAGAACAAGGAAACAGAGAAATGCAACACAATAACTAAAGTGAAAGATACACTGGAAGGAACCAATACCAGATTAACTGAGGCAGAAGGGCGAATAAGTGACCTGGAAGACAGAATGGTGATAATTGCTGATGTGAAAAGAATAAAGAGGGCTTCCTAGGTGGCGCAGTGGTTGAGAATCCGCCTGCCAATGCTGAGGACATGGGTTCGATCCCTGCTCCAGGAAGATCCCGCATGCCACGGAGCAACTAAGCCCGTGTGCCGGAAAAAAAAAAAAAAAAAAAAAAACATTTAAAAATAAAAAAAAAAATAAAAAAAAAATAAAAAAGAAAAGAATAAAGAAAAAAGAGTGAAAAGAACTGAGGACAGCCTAAGAGACCTCTGGGACAATGTTAAACGCACCAACATTCACATTATAGGGGTCCCAGAAGGAGACGAGAGAGACAAAAGACCTGAGAAAATATTGGAAGAGATTATAGTTGAAAACTTCCCTAAAATGGGAAAGGAAATAGCTATCCAAGTCCAGGAAGCATAGAGGGTCCCAGGCAGGATAAACCCAAGGAGAAACACGCCAAGACATATAGTAGTCAAACTGACAAAAATGAAAGCCAGAGAAAAGTTATTAAAAGCAACAAGGGAAAAATGACAAATAACATACAAGGGACCTCCATAAGGTTAACAGCTGATTTCTCAGCAGAAACTCTACAAGCCAGAAGGGAGTGGCATGATATATTTCAAGTGATGAAAGGGAAGAACCTACAACCAAGAATATTCTACCCAGCAAGGATCTCATTCAGATTCAACAGAGAAATCCAAAGCTTTCCAGACAAGCAACAGCTAAGTGAATTCAGCACCACCAAACAAGGCCTACAACAAATGCTAAAGGAACTTCTCTAAGTGAGAAACATAAGAGAAGAAAAGGACCTACAAAAACAACAACAAAACAATTAAGAAATGGTAATAGGAACATACATCTTGATAATTACCTTGAATGTAAATAGACTAAATGCACCAACCAAAAAGACACAGACTGGCTGAATGGATACAAAAACAAGACCCATATATATGCTGTGTCCAAGAGACTCACTTCAGACCTAGGGAGACATACAGACTGAAAGTGAGGGGATGGAAAAAGATATTCCATGCAAATAGAAATCAAAAGAAAGCTGGAGTAGCAATACTCATATCAGATCAAATAGACTTTAAAATAAAAAATGTTACAAGAGACAAGAAAGGACACTACAAAAGACCAAGGGATCAATCCAAGAAGAGGAGATAACAATTATAAATATATATGCACCCAATAGAGGAGCACCTCAATACATAAGGCAAATGCTAACAACCATGAAAGGGGAGATCGCAGGAACCCAATAGTAGTGGGGGACTTTAACACTCCACTTACACCAATGGACAGATCATCCACACAGAAAATTAAAAAGGAAACACAAGCTTTAAAAGACACAACAAATCAGCGTGATTTAATAGATATCTACAGGACATTACATCCAAAAATAGCACATTACATATTCTTCTCAACTGCACGTGGGACATTCTCCAGGACAGATTACATTTTTGGGTCATAAATCAAGTGTTGGTAAAGTCAAGAAAATTGAAATCGTATCAAGCATCTTTTCTGACCACAATGCTATAAGATTAGAAATCAATTACAGGAAAAAAACTGTAAAAAACACAAACACATGGAGGCTAAACAATATGCTACTAAATAACCAAGAGATCACTGAAGAAATCAAAGAGGAAATCAAAAATACCTAGAGTCAAATGACAATGAAAACACAACCATCCAAAACCTATGGGATGCAGCAAAGGCAGTTCTAAATGGGAAGTTTATAGCAATACAATCCTACCTCAAGAAACAAGAAAAATCCCAAAGAAACAATCTACCCTTACACCTAAAGAAACTAGAGAAAGAAGAGCAAACAAAACCCAAAGTTAGTAGACAGAGAGAAATCATAAATATTAGAGCAGAAATAAATGAAAAAGAAACAAAGAAAATAGCAAAAATCAATAAAACTAGTTCTTTGAGAAGATAAATAAAATCCATAAACCTCTAGCAAGACTCATCAAGAAAAAGAGGGAGAGGACTCAAATCCATAAAATTAGAAAGGAAACAGGAGAAGTTACAGTGGACACCAGAGAAATAAAAGGCACCTAGAGAGACTGCTACAAGCAACTATATGCCAATAAAATGGACAACCTGGATGAAATGGACAGGTTCTTAGAAAGGTACAACTTTCCAAGACTGAATCAGGAAGACACAGAAAATATGAACAGACCAATCACAAGTAATGAAATTGAAACTGTGAATAAAAATCTCCCAAAAACAAAAGTCCAGGACCAGATGGATTCGCAGGTGAATTTTATCAAACATTTAGAGAAGAGCTAACACCCATCCTCCTCAAGCTCTTCCAAAAACCTGCAGAGGAAGGAACACTCCCAAACTCATTTTATGAGGCCACCATCATCCTGATACCAAATCCAGGCAAAGATATTACGAAACAAGAAAATCACAGACCCATATCACTGATGAATTTAGATGCAGAAATCCTCCAGAAAATACTAGCCAACAGACTCCAACAACACATTAAAAGGATCATACACCATGAGCAAGTGGGGTTTATCCCTGGAATGCAGGGATTCTTCAATATACACAAATCAATCAATGTGATACAGCATATTAACAAATTGAAGGATAAAAACCACAGAATCATCTCAACAGATGCAGAAAAAGCTTTTGACAAAATTCAACACCCATTTATGATAAAAACTCTCCAGAAGGTGGGCGGGCATAGAGGGAACCTACCTCAACATAATAAAGGCCATATATGACAAACCCACAGCAAACATCATTCTCAGTGGGGAAAAAAACGGAAAACGTTCCCTCTAAGATTAGGAACAAGACAAGGATGTCCACTCTCGCCATTAGTATTCAACACAGTTTTGGAAGTCCTTGCCACAGCAATCAGAGAAGTAAAAGAAATAACAGGAATGCAAATTGGAAAAGAAGAAGTAAAACTGTCACTGCTCACAGATGACATGATACTATACATAGAAAATCCTCAAGATGCCAGCAGAAAACTACTTGAGCTAATCAATGAATTCAGTAAAGTTGCAGGATACAAATTAACACACAGAAATCTCTTGCATTCCTATACAGTAAGAATGAAAGATCAGAAAGAGAAATTAAGGAAACAATCCCATTCACCATTGCAACACGAAGAATAAAATACCTAGGAATAAACCTAACCAAGGAGGTAAAAGACCTGTACTCAGAAAACTATAAGACACTAATGAAATCAAAGGCGACACAAACAGATGGAGGGACATACCATGTTCTTGGATTGGAAGAATCAACATTGTGACAATGAGTATAGTACCAAAAGCAATTTACAGATTCAGTGCAATCCCTATCAATTTACCAACCGCATTTTTCACAGAACTAGGACAAGATTTTACGATTTGTATGGAAATGCAGAAGACCCCAAACAGCCAAAGCAATTTTGAGAAGGAAAGGCGTAGTTGGTGGAATCAGGCTTCCTGAGTTCAGGCTATACTACAGGGCTACAGTGATCAAGACAGTATGGTACTGGCACAGAAACAGAAATATAGATCAATGGAACAGGATAGAAAGCCCAGAGATAAATTATGGTCAACTAATGTATGACAGCGGAGGCAAAGATATACAATGGAGAAAAGGCAGCCTCTTCAATAAGTGGTGCTGGGAAAACTGGACAGCTCCGTGTAAAAGAATGAAATTAGAACACTCCTTAACACAATACACAAAAATAAACTCCTAATGGATAAAAGACCTAAATGTAAGGCCAGTCACTATAAAACTCCTAGAGGACAACATAGGAAGAACACTCCTCGACATAAAATAACAGCAAGATCTTTTTTGCTCCACCCCCTAGAATAATGGAAATAAAAACAAAAATAAATAAGTGGGACCTCATGAAACTTCATAGCTTCTGCACAGCAAAGGAAACTATAAGCAACGAAAAGACAATCCTCAGAATAGTAGAAAATATTTGCAAACGAATCAACAAAGGATTAATCTCCAAAATATATAAACAGTTCATCCAGCTCAATATCAAAAGAACGATCAACCCAATCCAAAAATGGGCAGCAGACCTAAATAGGCATTTCTCCAAAGAAGACATACAGATGGCCAAGAGGCACATGAAAAGCTGCTCAACATCACTCATTATTAGAGAAATGCAAATCAAAACTACAATGAGGTATCCTCGTACACCGGTTAGAATGGGCATCATCAGAAAGTCTACAAACAGTAAATTCTGGAGAGAGTGTGGAGAAAAGGGAATGCTCTTGCACTGTTAGTGGGAATGTAAATTGATACAGCCACTATGGAGAACAGTATGGAGGTTCCTTGCAAAAATAAAAATAGAGTTACCATATGACCCAGCAATCCCACTGCTGAGCATATACCCAGAGAACACCATAATTCAAAAAGACACATGCGCTCCAGTGTTCATTGCAGCACTATTTACAATAGGCATTGCATGGAAGCAACCTAAATGTCCATCAACAGATGAATGGATAAAAAAGTTGTGGTACATATATACAATGGAATATTACTCAGTTGTAAAAAGCAATGAAACTGGGACATTTGTAGAGACATGGATGGACCTAGAGACTGTCATACAGAGTGAAGTGAGTCATAAAGAGAAAAACAAATATCGTATGTTAACACATATATGTGGACTATAGAAAAATGATACAAATCCACTGGTTTGCAAGGTGGAAATAGACACAGATGTAGAGAACAAACATATGGACAGCAGGTGGCGATAGTGGGGAGGGTTGCGGTGCAATGAATTGGGAGATTGGGATACCAAATTGTATGCTCTAAATATATGCAGTTTATTGTATGTTAACTGTATCTCAATAAAAGTTCTTAAAAAAAAAAGAAAAAAAATGCATGTCTAAATTTCCGTTAAATACCCCTTTCAACCAGTATAAAATAAAGATTCAAAATGGTAAGAAAGCATTTTATCGAAAAACAATGAACTGCGTTTTTGCTTTCTTTGTAAGACATACTATAATGTCATGTTTTGCATTAATGCTGGCTAAGACTGGATGAAAACTTCAGAGCTTAACATGTTGTGCAGCCTGGATCTGTCTAGGGTTTGTGTTTGAACTGAGGCATTAGGGAAGGATTTCTTGAAACTTCTGGAAATGAGAGTAAAATTTTGCATATATGTATGCGCTTATGTCCTACAAGGATCTGGGTGGGTCAGAGATTTCATAAAATTCCCAAAGTTAAGAACTGCAGACCTATAGCTACTTGCTGGCTACTGTCAAGGACAACTTTCTTAAGTCTGTTGTTTACAGGTTGTTATTTAAGGTGGTGTTTAGTATTTGTTTATCTTCTCAGTTGGTAATCACACCCCACCTCCTACGAGTGTTTAGGGAACACCCCTTTGTATACCCCCTATATGCTGATGGTACATATCTTCAAAATACTAAGATATTGAATTAATCTTTTTTCTATAATGAAAGTGTAACTTTTAAGGAATATAATTATTGTAGGTATTTTAACATATTAGAATATTCAGTCAGTGGCAGTTTCGATGATTTTCCAGTTAGCATTCCAAAAATATTTATTTACACAGAAAACATGGAACTCACAATTGACTCAGTCTAGGTAACCTTTACCACAATACCTGTGTCTGCTTAATTGCTTATAATCCATTTTACAATGCCTGAATTGTATAAACAGAGAAAATCGGCTTTGGAGCTATTCCTGCAACTCACTGCCCTGCTTTAAAGTTTTACAGGTAGCTCTAGGGATATTTTGGCTATCACTCCATGATCACTCTTGGGTGAAAACGAATCACAGAAAATTTTGTTTCCGTCAGGGTTGGGGGTTGTTATTTGTTTCTGTATCTGAAACATCACATCCAGTGAGATCAGAAAATTGAAGACTTCCTGTCCCAGGTGATATTCCATTAGGGAATGAAACACTTGCCATAATTCACTGACTTTAAACTCTGAAGGAAAGAATTTAGGGAATTTTTTTCAAGATAGGTATAAAATAATTTGAATAATTTAGGCATAGTTTTAAAATAAGCTTTGTTCAGTTTGTCTCAAATGACAATAAACCAAACTTCAAATTCTCTGTATTAGATAGCAATGTATATTTTTTCCAAAAGCAGTTACTTTATTCATATGTGCTATAATGACACTTGGTAAAGATCAGATGAAAATATGCCTGAGAATTTAACTGAATGTGTGTGACCAGAATGGTTTAATATTAAAAAATCAGTTAAGATGATGATCCCTTATAGTACTATTGTTGTGTATGTGAGTGTGTATAAAATAAATTTCTCTGACAGTTAGTCCTACTCATATCAATGAGACCATCTTAGCAGATAAGTTAATTATACATCACCTTTTTTCATAGATGCTTCATAAGAAATATCTATAAGTATGCTCCCCTCCCAGCTCATTTTTTTAATTATTTCTTTTTTTTAAGTTTATTTATCTATCTATTTATTTATTTATTGACTGCATTGGGTCTTTGTTGCTGCGTGTGGGCTTTCTCTAGTTACAGCAAGCGAAGGCTACTCTTTGTTGCAGTGCATGGGCTTCTCATTGCAGTGGCTTCTCTTGTTGCGGAGCACAGGCTCTAGAGGCGTTGGCTTCAGTTGTTGTGCTACATGGGCTCAATAGTTGTGGCTCACGGGCTGTAGAGCGCAGGCTCAGTACTTGTGGTGCATGGGCTTAGTTGCTCCGCGGCTTGTGGGATCTTCCCAGACCAGCGCTCAAACCCATGTCCCCTGCATTGGCAGGTGGATTCTTAAACACTGTGCCACCAGGGAAATCCCCCAGCTCATTTTTTTGGGGAACTTTTACTGAGATATACTTGACATACACTAAACTGCATATCTTTAAAGTGTACAATTTGATTTTTTTTTTCTTATTAGTAATGTGTATATGGCAATCCCAATCTCCAAATCCTCACTGCTCATTTGGTCATTTCTCATCCATGGTTTTACTCAAAGATATTGATCTTAATGATTTAAGTTTTTGAAATTCATAAAAACTAATCATTCTGCTGTAACATCAATTTAAGTATCAAAATAAAAAATCAACGGACAGATGCAGCCAGGATTTCGTTGTTCTTAATTGTACTTTGTCACAAGAAATTCCTAAGTAGAAATAATAAGATATATTGTTGATATTCTTGAGACTTAAAAATAAGACTAGAAATTAAGTTTTCAACAAATTGATAAAATAATGAGTAAAATTTTTTTCTAACATTTTGTATACAAACTATGGAAATGTAGTCAGCAAAATATTTGACAAAAATACAGGAATGTATGTACAGAAACTAAATTAGTGGTTTATTTTCCCACAAAATAATTTTAAAGACATGTCTTAGGATTACATTTTTGTTTTGTTTTCCTATGCTAACTTGGACTTCTAATTTCACCTTCTTTATGATTATAATTACAATAAAAATTATTCCCAGTCACATTTCAACTTGTCCACTATTGCTGTTTTGTCCTATCTGTGGGCAGGATTTATAAGAATGGTATTTCAGTTGACCAACATAAACCTCTCTTTTTTTTTTAAGCTCTTTATTGGAATATAATTGCTTTACACTCTGTACCAGCTTTTGAGGTACACCAAAGTGAATCAGCTGTATTTATACATATATCCCCATATTCCCTCCCTCCCATGACTTCCTCCCACTCTCCCTGTCCTGGCCCTCTAAGGCATCACCCATCATTGAGTTGATCCCCCTTTGTTATACAGCAACTTCCCACTAGCTCTCTATTTTACAGTTGGTAGTGTATATATGTCTATGCTACTCTCTCACTTCATCCCAGCTTCCCCTTCGCCACCCCCCCCCCCAACTCCATGCCCTCCAGTTCATTCTCTGCATCTGCATCCTTATTCTTGCCCTGTCACTGGGTTCATCAGTACCTTTTTTTGTTGTTTTAGACTCCATATATATGTTAGCATACAGTATTTGTTTTTCTCTTTCTGACTTACTTCACTCTGTATGACAGACTCTAGGTATGTCAGCCTCATTACGTAAAGCTCCATTTCATTCCTTTTTATGGCTGAGTAATATTCTCTTGTATATATGTGCCACATCTTCTTTATCCATTCATCTGTTGATGAGCATTTAGGTTGCTTCCATGCCCTGGCTATTGTAAAAAGTGCTGCAATAAACATTATGGTACATGTTTCTTTTGGGATTATGGTTTTTTCTGGGTATATGCCCAGGAGTGGGATTACTGGATCATCTGGTAGTTCTATTTTTAGTTTTTTAAGAAACCTCCCAACTGTTTTCCATAGTGGCTGTACCAACTTACATCCCCACCAGCGGTGCAGGAAGGTTCCCTTTTCTCCACACCCTCTCCAACATTTAACATTTCTAGATTTTTTGATGATGGCCATTCTGACTGGTGTGAGGTGATACCTCATTGTGGCTTGGACTTGGATTTCTCTAATGATGAGTGATGTTGAGCATCTTTTCATGTGATTGTTGGCCATCTGTATGTCTTCTTTGGAGAAATGTCTATTTAGGTCTTCCACCCATTTGTGGATTGGGTTATTTGCTTTTTTGGTATTAAGCTGCATGAGCTGCTTGTATATTTTGGAGGTTAATCCTTTGTCCATTGTTTCATAGGCAACTATTTTTTCCCATTCTGAGGGTTGCCTTCTAGTCTTGTTTATGGTTTCTTTTGCTGTGCAAAAGCTTTTACGTTTCATGAGGTCCCATTTGTTTATTCTTGATTTTATTTCCATGATTCTAGGAGGTGGGTCCAAAAGGATCTTGCTTTGATGTGTGTCCTAGAGTGTTCTGCCTTTGTTTTCCTCTAGGAGTTTTATAGCGTCTGGCCTTACATGTAGGTCTTTAATCCATTTGGAGTTTATTTTTGTGTATGATGTTAGGAGGTGTTCTAATTTCATTCTTTTACATGTAGCTGTCCAATTTTCCCAGCACCACTTCTTGAAGAGGCTGTCTTTTGTCCATTGTATATTCTGGCCTCCTTTGCCAAAGATAAGGTGCCCATATGTGTTTGGGCTTACCTCTGAGTTCTCTATTCTGTTCCATTGATCTTCCTTTCTATTTTTTTGCCAGTACCATACTGTCTTGATCACTATGGCCTTGCAGTATAGTTTGAAGTCAGGAAGCCTAATTCCACCAACTCCACCCTTCCTTCTCAAGATTGCTTTAGCTATTCGGGGTCTTTTGCATTTCCATACAAATCGTAGGATTTCTTGTACTAGTTCTGTGAAAAATGCCATTGGTAATTTGATGGGGATTGCATTGAATCTGTAAATCGCTTTGGGTAGTACAGTCATTTTCACGATGTTGATTCTTCCAATCCAAGAATATGGTATGTCTCTCCATCTGTTTGTATCATCTTTGATTTCTTTCATCAGTGTGTTACAGTTTTCTGCATACAGGTCTTTTGCCTCCTTAGGCAGGTTTATTCCTAGGTAGTTTATTCTTTATGTTGCAGTGGTAAATGGGAGAGTTTCCTTAATTTCTCTTTCTCCTTTTTCATTGTTAGTGTATAGGAATGCAAGAGATTTCTGTGCATTAGTTTTGTATCCTGCTACTTTACTGAATTTGTTGGCTAGTGCTAGCAGTTTTCTGGTAGACTCTTTAGGGTTTTCTATGTATAATATCATGTCATCTGCATAGAGTGACAATTTTACTTCTTCTTTTCCAATTTAGATTCCTTTCACTTCATTTTCTTCTCTGATTGCTGTGGCTAAAACTTCGAAAACTATATTGAATAATAATGGTGAGAGTGGGCACCCTTGTCTTGTTCCTGTTCTTAGAGGGAATTCTTTCAGTTTTTCCCCATTTAGAACGATGTTGGCTTTTGGTTTCTCATATTTGGCTTTTATTATGTTGAGGTAATTTCCTTCTATGCCCATTTTCTGGAGAGTTTTTATCATAAGTGGTTGAATTTTGTCAAAAGCTTTTTCCACATCTTTTGAGGTTATCATATGGTTTTTATCCTTCAGTTTGTTGATATGATATATCACATTGATTGATTTGGGTATCTTGAAGAATCCTTGCATCCCAGAGATAAACCCCACTTGATCATGGTGTATGATCTTTTTAATGTGCTGTTGGATTCTGTTAGCTAGTATTTTGTTGAGGATTTTTGCATCTATATTCACCAGTGATGTTGGCCTGTATTGTTCTTTTTTTGTGACATCTTAGCCTGGTTTTGGTATCAGGGTGATGGTGGCCTCGTAGAATGAGTTTGGGTGTGTTCCTCCTTCTGCTATAATTGAGAAGAGTTTGAGAAGGATAGGTGTTAGCTCTTCTCTAAATGTTTGATAGAATTCGCCTGTGAAGCCACCTGGCCCTGGGCTTTTGTTTGTTGGGAGATTTTTCATCACAGTCTCAATTTTCATACTTGTGATTGGTCTGTTCACATGTTGTATTTCTTCCTGGTTCAGTCTTGGAACATTTTACTTTTCTAAGAATGTATCCATTTCTTTCAGGTTATCCAATTTGTTGGCATATAGTTGCTTGTAGTAGTTTCTCATGATCTCTTGTATTTCTGCAGTGTCAGTTGTTACTTCTTTTTCATTTCTAATTCTGTTGATTTGCATCTTCTCTCTTTTCTTCCTGATGAGTCTGGTTAATGCTTTATCAATTTTGTTTATCTTCTCAAAGAACCAGCTTTTAGTTTCATTGATCTTTGCTATTGTTTCCTTCCTTTCTTTTTCATTTATTTCTGCTCTGATCTTTATGATTTCTTTCCTTCTGCTCACTGTGGGGTTTCTTTGTTCTTCTTTCTCTAATTGTTTTAGATGTAAGGTTAGGTTGTTTATTCTATGTTATTCTTGTTTCTTGAGGTTGGACTGTATTGCTATAAACTTCCCTCTTAGAACTGCTTTTGCTGCATCCCATAGGTTTTGGGTTGTTGTGTTTTCATTGTGATTTGTTTCTAGATATTTTTTGATTTCCTCTTTGATTTCTTTAGTGATTTCTTGGTTGTTTAATAGCATATTGTTTAGCTTCCATGTGTTTGTATTTTTTACAGTTTTTTTCCTGAGGTTGATATCTAGTCTCATGGCGCTGTCGTCAGAGAAGATGCTTGGTATGATTTCAGTTTTCTTCAATTTACCAAGGCTTCATTTGTGACCCAGGATGTGATCTATCCTGGAAAATATTCTGTGTGCACTTGAGAAGAAAATGTATTCTGTAGTTTTTCGTTGGAATGTCCTATAAATATCAATTAAGTCAAGATGGTCTAATGTGTCATTTAAAGCTTGTGTGTCCTTATTTATTTTCTGTTTGGATGATCGGTCCATTAATTTTTAAGTGGGGTGTTAAAGTCTCCTACTATTATTTTGTTGCTGTTGATTTCCCCTTTTATGGCTGTTAGCATTTGCCTTGTGTATTGAGGTGCTCCTATGTTGGGTGCATAGATATTTACAATTGTTATTATGTTCTTCTTGGATGGATCCCTCGATCATTATGTAGTGTCCTTCCTTGTCTCTTATAATAATCTTTACTTTAAAGTCTAATGTGTCTGATATGAGTATTGCTACTCCAGCTTTCTTTTGACTTCCATTTGCATGGAATATCTTTTTCTATCCCTTTCCTTTCAGTCTATATGTATCCCTTGGTCTGAAGTGGGTTTCTTGTAGGTAGCATGTAGAAGGGTCTTGTTTTTGTATCCATTCAGTCAGTCTGTGTCTTTTGGTTGGAGCATTTAATCCGTTTACATTTAAGGTGATTATTGACATGTGTGTTTCTATTACCATTTTCTTAATTGTTTTGGGTTTGTTTTTGTAGGTGTTTTCTTTCTCTTGTGTTTCCTACTTGGAAAAGTTCCTTTCAGAATTGTTGTAAGTCTGGTTTGGTGGTGGTGAATTCTCTTAACTTTTGCTTGTCTGTAAAGCTTTTGATTTCTCCATCGGATCTGAATGAGATCCTTGCTGGGTAGAGTATTCTTGGCAGGTAGAGTATTCTTGGATGTAGGTTTTTCTCTTTCAGGACTTTCAGTATATCCTGCCATTCCCTTCTGGCCGGCAGAGTTTCTGTAGAAAGGTCAGCTGTTATCCTTATGGGTTTTCCCTTATATGGTATTTGTTGCTTTTCTCTTGCTGCTTTTAATATTTTTTCTTTGTGTTTAATTTTCATTGGTTTGATTCATATGTGCCTCGGTGTATTTCTCCTTGACTTTATTCTGTATGGAACTCCCTGTGCTTCTTGGACTTGATTAATTATTTCCTTTTCCATGTTGTGGAAGTTTTCCACTATAACCTCTTCAATTAATTTCTCAGACCCTTTCTTTTTTTCTTCTTTTTCTGGGATGCCTATGATTCAAATGTTGGTGCACTTAATACTGTCACCAAGGTCTCCGAGACTGCCTTCCTTTCTTTTTATTCTTTTTTCTCTTTCCTGCTTGTGGCAGTTATTTCCCCCATTCTATCTTCCAACTCATTTATTCATTCTTCTGCCTCAATTATTCTGCTGTTTTTACCATCTAGAGTATTTTTAATATCAGTTATTTTGTTGTCCATTACTGTTTGTTTGCTCTTTAGTTCTTCTGAGTCCTTATTAACTGTTTCTTGTATTTTCTGTATTTTGTTATTAAGATTTTGTATCATCTTTACTATCATTACTCTGAATTATTTTTGGGGCAGTTTTCCTATTTCCTCTTCATTTATTTGGTCTTGTGCGGTTTTACCTGCTCCTTTGCCTGCATGGTATTTCTTTGTTTTCTCCTTTTGTCTAATGTATAGGATTTGCTGTCTCCTTTCCCTGTGCTGCCTAGTAGTAATTTCTCTTGTTTCTGCCCTCTGCCCACTGTGGTGGGGTTTGTCCTGTGTCTTGAGTAGGCTTCCTGGTGGGGGGGGTCTGGTGTCTGCTTTTCAGTGTGTGGCTCTGTCTTTTCTCTCTGTTGAGCAAGGCCGTGTCAGGTGGTGTGTTTCAGGGTATCTGTGAGGTTAACATGGCTTTAGATAGTCTGTGTGCTGTTGGTTGGGTTTGTGTTCCTGTCTTGTTTGTAGTTTGGTGTGAGGTATCCAGCACTGGCAGTTTCAGACAGTTGGACAAAGCCGAGTCTTAAGACTCTGATACAGGGCTCTGTGAGAGTTCTCTGCAGTTAATCTTCCCTGTGTCTGAGGACTCCCTATAGTCTAGCATCCCAGATTCAGTGCTCCCTCCCCAGAGCCTCCTACTTGACTTCTGATGGAGTAGTCCAGACTTCAGAGGTTGCTTGTCTCAGTTATTTTGGGATCTTTGCAGTCCTTTCTGGTGTCTGAGGTCGTTTGCTGGTTCTCTGTGGGAATTATTGGGTCTTTTGGTGTATTCCTGATGCATCTGTGGAGAGGGATGCATTCCACGTCCTTCTACTTCGCCGCCATCTTTCTTCTCTCTCTGCTGTTTTTTCCGTGGGTTTCAGTGGCAGCCTGGGGTGGGGAAGGGAGGCTTCAAAGTGCGGACAGACCTGGAGGAAGAGGTGTCATCAGAGGGAGGTATCCTCGGGCTTGCTGAGCTGCTGTGCTGGAGTGGAACAGAGGGACATACAGGGCACAGGAGGAAGGTTGCTGGTGTCTGTGACCCCACGCGCAGCAACGGTGGGCCCACCATCCCTCGTTCTCTGCCTCCTGCCTTGTTGCCTCTGCGACTGCCTCCACCACCATGGCTAAATCTCTGTTTTTTAATTAATTTTTATTGGAGTATAGTTGATTTACAATGTTGTGTTAGTTTCTGCTGCACAGCAAAATGAATCAGTTACACATACATCACTTGGTTTTTAGATTCTTTTCCCATATAGGTTGTTACAGAGTGTTGAGTAGAGTTCCCTGTGCTATACAATAGATTCTTATTATTATCTACAAATATTTTTTATATAGTAGTGTGTGTATGTCCATCCCAATCTCACAATTTATAGAATTATTTTCACTATAGTAATCATGTATTCCCTTTTTAGGTGATATTATTCAAACCTGTGATGTTTAGGTTTAGCTCACCCTTTGCAAGAGGCACTTGTGCTCATCAATGTATAAATATTTTTATTCTGTTTGGTGTTGCCTATCTTCTACAGTCATGCAAATTGGATTATTGCACATAGGAATTAAGTAACTCTCCCACTTTTCCAAGTGGAATCTTCCTCTTTTGTTTCCTTTCAGTTTTATCTCATTCACAACTCATTTGGCCATTTATTAGCTGACATAATTTATAGATTCTCTGCCACCTAACTATATTTATGAAAACTTTGAGATTTTTTTAAACTATGATAAGTACTGCAATATTCTATTTAAAACGTACACAACTTCATGAGTATTTTTTTCTACTGTATTTTTCAGATGAAGATCATTCAGTCAGTCAGCAAATACTGAGTATCTCAACCAATATCATATATTCATTCAGATAGGATTCATCCACCACTGAAGAAATACACATTCTATTTTGTAGGAGCTTAAGTATCAGTGAAGAGACAGACAATAAAATCAGAAATAGGTAAATTTATAGTATATTTAAAAAGTGATACATATAATAAGACTCATATTATCTTTTTGACACTTTCACATATTTCTCTCATAGAATGTAGGTGGAATTCTAAGCTTATGTTTGCCTGGGCGTATTGTCCATAATGCCTTCATAATCTGAAATACTTTGAGTTTAGTGTTTACATTATGTACATAACTGTAAGCCTTGCAACATTAACACAGAGTCTGGCCTATTTTATGTATGTGATCACAAATGCACAAATCCATATTCCAAGAATGACTGTTTGAAGGGACTTTGGAATCGTGGAACTATTCGAACAAGGAGGAGAAGTTACTTGAAGATAAGATGCATGAATAATTTTTAGACCATAACATAATTCTTTCTCCGAAAACAGTTAATGGATACGCTGCATATCTTCTTTGCACATTTGGTGGTCAAAAATAACCTTTGTGGGAATTCTTAGACTTAGAAATAGCTTAGAATTTACTGTGGGACTTCTGATCCATTTCCAAACTGCTTTTCTATTCTAAAATCCCCCTTTAAAAGTAAATGGATTCACCATGTTCTGGTTTATTATCCTTTGTTTTTCCAATGTTATTTTTGTCCTTTAATCACTGGATTTCTTGGGTAATTCTTGGGTAATTTTTTGGCTTTCCTGTGTAGAAGATAGATGGCATTGTCATAAACACCCAGTCTCCTCCCATTCTTCTCCTTGGTGCCTTCTGCACCCATGTCACTCACACTTTAAGAAAGCCAGGAGAATAGGGCATGTGGAGATTCTCTGTAATTGCGCTCTGTTGTATTAATGGTTATATTTTGCCTAGGTCTGGAAGAACTGACAGTGATTACACAGTTTCATGCTGCAAATATGAGCAGGTACAGCTGTAAATAGTCCCTGATTAACAATTTCATTTAAATATTATAACAGATTTCTGTAGGGCAAATTATTCCCACTAGTAAGGAGGTGTACTTTTGTATATGATATAATTCACTAAATCTAGAGTTTAATTATGTTAGCAGTAACAAAGCCCTGAGTGTGCTAAAAAATTTCTAAATATATTGGCCCTTCTATCAAAATAACTACCACAAAATGAATTATTATTTGAAACATTCCTTATGGAGCAAAATTGTAAATTATCTCTCATAGTCCTGCTTCTGGGGATCATGTGTTAATGCAATAAGAATAAAAATAATTGTTTTAATTTTAGCATGTAATTTTTATTTTTTCAGTACTAACTTTAATTATACATACTAAAGCTTCTAAATAAAGTAAAATGTTCAGAGATTTTTGAGGAATGTCACATTTAAGATCTTTCAATATCTCTTAGGAGCAGAATATGTTAAAATTAAAGAAAAAACTCATTTCAAATTTATAATTTGATTGTAGATTGAAAATAAATTTATAATTAAGTAAAAATGTTTTCACTTTAATTCATCAGATGTGGTTATTAGCTCTGCAGATGCACAATTTATTTTTAGAGCTGCAGACTACAGAAGAGAAGGTTTAACTTTGCTTTTCTCTCTTCAGTTGTCGTGTTTGTATCTCGTGGCCTCTTTACTACTGCTGCAAATTTAAGTTTTCAAAATGTTTTCATTCTTTCAGAAACAGCTTTGTACACACGGCTAGCACTTAGTTCCCCAACCACATATCGAACCTGTGCCCCTGCAGTGGAAGTGCAGAGTGCTAACCACTGGACCACCAGGCAATTCCCTGTAGGTATTTTTAATAAAATAAACTAGTAGTAGAATTAATAGATAAAATATATGCCCATTTTCCCGTTTTAATATCCATTTCAAAATTGCCTTAAGAAAACTGTCAATTATCTCCCTAGCAGTAGTCAAATATTATTTTATTATGTTAGCATTAAAATGAACTATTGCAATAGCTTTAACAATTGAAACAAGGAAATTGACTCTGCTTGCTTTTTCAAAAAATATTTGATAAAATAGATTTTTCTGTAAATTAGAAAAAAAGCCTTAGGAAAAAATGCTCAATATTTCAAGTCTTATTCTTATAATCAAATTTTTTAAGGTTTTAAAATTACATTCATAACCATTTCAAAATAAAGTAAAACGTACAAATCTGGGAAGTAGACCTGTTTTTTAAAAGTAAAGAATGCTGGGGAGAGGGGGAGGTTTTGTTTTTAAGTGTGACTCTGTAATTCTGTATCAAAAATAATTACTAACAATCTTGTGAGGTACATTATGAAGACAATTACAGATCATACGCTTGGTTTAAAGGTGTTAATAATGGTATGCTGCCTTCTCCCTCCTGATGGTGGTGCAGCCACGTGGAGTTACCATCTCCCTCTCTTTTGCTGGATCTTCTTATTGGGCAGCAGACTTTGATCATCTCTTTGAAATCACTGGTGTTTATCATAATCAAACCTATGCATTAAAATATAGGTTGCTTTTCCAAACTGCTTTTCTGAGCTGTTCTACACCACCATATACGCAGTTTCAGACACCACATGTCTAAACCTGAACTTCTTATAGTACGCCAGATCTGCTTCATTTTCCAGGGGTCCCTTCTCCAAGTTAATAGTCTGGGACCTCCAGAAACTGAAAATCCAGTGTGGTCCCATCTTCCTGCACCTCACTCCTCCCATAATATGACTTACTGACTACATCTGTTAGTGACCAAGTTTTATCAATTCCTCTTTAATAACACCTTTCCTATCAGATCTCTTCTCTCTCACCCTACTACTCCTGATTTAGTTTCCAATTTTATTTTGTTTCATTTATTGTGTGTGTATGTGTGTTTAAAAATACATTTTATTCTTGAAGCAGAGAGCAAATGATCTATGAAGAAAAATGAAATGATGTTTAATAAGTAATGGGTACTTAACTGGATTTGTAAAATTCTGTTGATAATCACTAGTTATATCCTTCTAGTAATACACAGGATTCACGTCAACAGAACGAAAACTGCCATGGAGAAATTGCTTCTTATAAGCCATCTAGGACTTTGGGTTGTAGCAAAAGTTTATGATTTTGTACCAAGGCCTGTGAGATGCATTTGAGATTGATTGGGTATTGATTCAGAGTAACTGGCCTATATAGCTGGATGCAAATGAAATGTGTCTCGCCTGGATTACAGCAGTAGCCTCTGAGTTTCTGATTTTATTATCTCTCAACTGAATTTTTGAAATAGCCTTCTAATTAATTGATCTCTCTGTTTTTAGAGTCTTGTACCTTCTGCCTGTTCCTTGTAAACATTTCTTTACTGCTCAAAGCAGAGTTGATTTTTCTTTCATTTGTTGATGTATTATATATATCTCTATCATAGTGCTTGTAACATAATACAGTAAATATATTATTCTTCCTATACCCTGAAAGCAGGAGTGGATTTAAGACTGCTTAATCAGTTCTACATATATAACATAAAATGATAGTCAATAAAGTGTTTGGAGGACAAGAATAATTTTCTGTGTCAATTGTCTAGATGAGTTTTTATATGGAGCCGCTAGGTCAGAGGGATGAAAGGATGGAAGTTCAGTGTTGATGTTGAAGTCTTGATTGAGAAGAAACATCCAGTTTATAAGAAGTAATTAATAGAAATATGGGATTCTGTAGTTCCTCTTTCAGAATACCATACTGAGGCTGAACATCTATAGGGTTGATTAGTGTAACAGCTAAACCCAAGCCTTTCTGCTATAAATTCTAGTACAGTGGGAGGTAAACTAGGTAAATGCTTTTTACTTTTATGAATGCTTTGTTAATTGTTTAATGAATATTCATTGGTAGTATCACTTTGTTAACTTGCCAGTTTTTTTTAATTTATATTTTTATTAAAGTGTTGATTTACAACGTTGTGTTAATTTCTGCTATACAGGAAGGTGACTCAGTTATACACATATATGCATTATTTTTTATATTCTTTTCTATTATGTTTTATTCTAGGATCTTGAATATAGTTCCTTGTGCTATACAGTAGGACCTTGTTGTTTATCCATTCTGTATGTAATAGCTTGCATCTACTAACCCCAAACTCCCAGTCCATCCCTCCCCTACCTGCCCTCCCCTTTGGCAACCACAAATCTGTTCTCTATGTCTATGAGTCTGTTTCTCTTTCATAGATATGTTCATTTGTGCCATGTTTTAGAGTCCACATATAAGTGATATCACATGGTATTTGTCTTTCTCTTTTTGACTTACTTCACTAAATAAGATAATCTCTAGTTGCATCCATGTTGCTGAAAATGATGTTATTTCATTCTTTTTTATGGCTAAGGAATGTTCCATTGTATATATGTACCACATCTACTTTATCCATTCATCTGTCGATACACATTTAGTTTACTTCCATGTCTTGGCTATTGTGAGTAATGCTGCTATGAATATAGGGGTTGCATGTATCTTTTCGAATTATAATTTTCTCCAGATATATGCCCAGGAGTGGGATTGCTGGATCATATGGTAACTATAGTTTTAGATTTTTAAGAAACCTCCATACTGTTTTCCACAGTAGCTGCACCAACTTACATTCCCAATAACAGTATAGAAAGGTTCCCTTTTCTCCACACCCTCTCCAGCACTTGATATTTGTAGACTTTTTAATGGTGGCTGTTCTGGTTGGTGTGAGGTGGTACCTCATTGTAGTTTTGATTTTCATTTCTCTAATAATTAGTGATGTTGAGCATCTTTTCATGTACCTATTGGCCATCTGTATGTCTTCCTTGGAGAAATGTCTATTTAGGTCTTCTGCCCATTTTTCAATTGCATTGTTTTGTTTGGTTTTTTGTTGCTGAGTTGTATGAGCTGTTTGCATATTTTGGAAATTAAGCCTTTGTCAGTTGCATAGCTTGCAAATATTTTCTCCTTTTCTGTAGGTTGTCTCTTAGTTTTGTTTATGGTTTCCTTTGCTGTGTGATAGTTTGTAAGTTTTATTAGGTCCCATTTCTTTATTTTTGTTTTGATTGCTGTTGCTTTGGGAGACTGACCTAAGAAAACATTGGTATGATTTATGTCAGAGAATGTTTTGCCTTTGATCTTTTCTAGGAGTTTTATGGTGTCATATCTTTTTTTTTCACATCTTTATTGAAGTATAATTGCTTGACAATGTTGTGTTAGGTTCTGCTGTACAACAAAGTGAGTCAGCTATATGTACACATATATCCCCATATTCCCTCCCTCTTGAGCCTCTCTCCCACCCTCCCTATCCCACCCCTTTAGGTCGTCACAAAGCATCGAATTGATCTCCCTGTGCTATGGGACAGCTTCCCACAGGCCATCCATTTTATATTTGGTAGTGTATATATGTCAGTGCAACTCTCTCACTTCGTCCCAGCTTCCCCTTACCCCCATGTTCTCAAGACCATTGTCTACATCTGCATCTCTATTCCTGGCCTGCTACTAGGTTCATCAGTACTGTTTTATTTTTTTTTTAAGATTCCATATATATGTGTTAGCATACAGTTTTTTTTTTCTTCTTCTGACTTAGTTCACTCTGTATGACTGACCCTAGTTCCATCCACCTCACTACAGATAACTCAATTTCGTTCCTTTTTATGGCTGAGTAATATTCCATTGCATATATGTGCCACATCTTCTTTATCCTTTCATCTCTTGATGGACATTTAGGTTGCTTCCATGTCCTGGCTATTGTAAATAGTGCTGCAAAGAATATTGTGGTACATGTATCTTTTCGAATTATGGTTTTCTCAGGATATATGCCAAGTAGTGGTATTGCTGGATCATAGGGTATTTCTAGTTTTAGTTTTTTAAGGAAGCTCCATATTGTTCTCCATAGTAACTGTGTCAATTTACATTCTCATGTGGTGTCATAGCTTATGTTTAAGTCTTTAAGCCATTTTGAGTTTATTTTTGTGCATGGCCTGAGGGTGTGTTCTAACTTCATTGATTTACATGCAGCTGTCCAACTTTCCCAGCACCACTTGCTGAAGAGTTGCCAATTCTTTAAAAATATCTGTCTGCTAATCTAATATTTAAATAAAAGTTTCTATAAATTAAATAATTCATTGTAATTTGCATAATCCACTCATACATGCAATAGATATCCATGTTGACATGTATATAAATACAGATAGAAATGATATCCAAAATATTTAACAACTCATATGATATAAAAAGTGATTAATTGGAATAATGCCCCAGCCCATCAGATAATGTCAGCTCTTAAAAATGGGTGTGGCCTTACTGAAGCATTACAGTGAATACCAGTGCTATTCACTATATATGGGTTGCCCAAAGTATGTTATAAGTTCAGATTTTCATATAACAGGGTTCTGCCAATACTATAAACTATGAGATTAAAAAGATTAAAAGTTGTTCATTTAGAAAAACTGTCTTTTCATTTTTAGTTGTACTTTAAAACATGACTTAACAGCTCAAGCTAAACTTTCAACTTGTCCAATTCTCAATAGTAGTTAGGAAATATTTTTTATTCTTCTTACTTTATAATTAGAAACGTCCTCCCAAAACACCACATAACAAATTAGAAACTTTCATTTTATTTGTATGTATTTATTATTTTAATTGTTCTTGGTAAAAACAACTGCTTTTTGCAGAGAATATAAAAATAGACCAGCACAAATATTATTTGAAGCTTCAATTTTTCTTCTCTAACAGTATTAATTTCATAATATTTAAATTTAAGTTCAATTAATATGGTTCAAATAAATTCTGAAAGAAATGAATCTCATGGTACAGTCAAGGTGCTGAAGACCTGCCCCACAGATTTCAACTTAATGGCTTTTAACAATTATAAATCATAATTCATTATACATGCCAATACATAGACAAAGTTTGGATGTACAATTAGAAATTTAATTACATTGGAAATGCCACTGCATATTTAAACAGATGACCAGCCGTTATAGCCCACACAGATGACAGAACACCCTCCTTCCCACATGTGTTTCATTGAAGGCTGTGCTGTCTATTGAAATGACAAGGACCAGCTGCCAATAGGGTTTGAAGGATTATTGGATTATTTTTCTTTTTAAAGGGAATACTTCTTTGCAACAATGTGATGTGGTTTGTTAACTTTTTTTTTAAAGATGTCTGAAAAAATTGCAGCTTGGACCCCACTCTGGATCAACTGCTTAAGCCCATGAAGACAATGAGCTAATTTTGATATCAAAGCATTTTTGTTGTTTAGGAAGTTTATTTGTAAATTCCATGTTTCCAATAATAAGCATGAAACTTAATTAAAACTTAAAATTAGATTTCAATAAAAGAGGAAATATTTAGAATTGTGATTGACCTCCAAAATAAAGTTTAAGACTCATCACAGGGGTTTTGCAAACAGTTTAACAGAAACAGCAAATAAATCACTTCATTTATTTCTTGGAAGATTTAACCCAGTTACAACAGAACTCATGTTTGTAGGACATGTGCTCTGAGAATCTTAGGTAGGAAACCCTCAGCAGCTCCAAGAGCATCAGCCAACTACAAGATCCCAAAGCTCTTTTAGCCACAGTCACTGAGGGAGAGTACAAAAATATTTGTTAAATTTTTTAAAATTATATGAAATGTGATTTAACAAACCCAAATGTGTCTGTATATAACTGTGTTTCCCTGACTTTTGTCAAGACTTTATTTTCAGAGCACTTTTAGCTTAGAAACAAAAATGAGAGGAGTTATATAGAGATTTCCCACAAACCCTTTGCCTCCCCAAGGTGTCGCATCCCTTATTCTCAACATCACTCACCAGAATGGTACATTTTTATGAAGATTGAACCTACATTGACATATCATTATCACTCAAAGGCAATAATTTTCCTTAAGTTTCACTCTTGGTGTTGTACATTCTATGGGTTTGACAAATGTATAATGACATATGTCCGTCATTATAATATCATACAGAGTATTTTCACTGCCCTAAAAATCCATTCTGTCTATTCATCTCTCCCCTACTCCCACTCCTGGCAACCACTGATCTTTTTATTGTCTCTATAGTTTTGCCTCTTTTAGAGTGCCACATAGTTGGAATCTTACAGCCTTTTCATATTGGCTTCTTTCACTTAGAAATATGCATTTAGGCTTCCTCTCTGTCTTTTGATGATTTAATAGCTTATTTGTTTTTAGTGCTGAATAATATTCCATTATCTGGATTATACCACAGTTTATCCATTCATCTGTTGAAGGACATCCTGCTGTCTTCCAGGTTTTGACAATTATGGAAAAAGCTGGCTTAAACATCCCTCTGCAGGTTTTTGTGTGGACATATGTTTTCAACTCCTTTGAGTAAATACCAGGGACCATGATTGCTAAGCATATGGAAAGAACAGGTTTAGTTTTGTAAGTAACTACCAAATTCTCTTCTAAAAATGACTGCAACATTTTACATTCCCAGCAGCAACATATGAGAGTTCCTGCTTCTCCACTTCATCTCAACAGTATGAGGTCAGTGTTCTAGATTTTGGTCATTCTAATAGGTGTGTAATGTTATTTCATTATTGTTTTAATTTGATTTTCCCTGATGATATATGATGTGGAAGATTTTTTCATTTGTCATCTGTATATATTCTTTGGTGAGGTTTCTCATAAGGTCTTTGACCTATTTTTTAATCAGGTTGTTTTCTTCTCTTTGAGTTTTAAGACTTCTTTGTATATTTTGGGTAACAGTTCTTTATCGATATATCTTTGCAAATATTTACTGGCAGTGGCTTGTCTTCTAGTTCTTTTGATAATGTCTTTCGGAGAGCAGAGAGTTTTTAATTTTAATGAAATCCAGCCTGCTGTTATTTCTTTTATGTATCTTTGGTGTTATATCTAAAAATGTCATTGCCATACCCAAGGCCATTTAGATTTTCTCCTGTTATCTTCCAGGAGTTTTATAGTTTTGCATTTTACATTTAGGTCTATGATGCATTTGTTTTACTTTTTGTGAGGGGTGTAAGGTCTGTATTTAGATTTTTTTTTCCATACAGAGGTACAGTTGTTTCAGCATCATTTATTGAAGAGACTATTTTTGCTCCATTATATTACTTCTGCTCCTTTATCAAATGCCAGTTGACTTTATTTATGAAGAGTGTATTTCTGGGCTCTCTGTTTTATTCCATTGACCTATGTTTTTACTCTTTAGCCAGTAACACACTGACAGGATTACTGTAGCTTTATAATAAGTCTTGAAGTTGAATAGCATCAGTCCTCCAACTTTGTTCTTCAGTATTATGTTGGCTATTCTGGGCCTTTTGCTTCTCCATCTAAACTTTAGAATCAGTTGCCCGTAGCAGTAAAGTAACTTGCTGGGCTTTTTATTGGAATTGCTTTGATTCTGTAGGTCAAGGTAGGAAGAACTGACATCTTCACAATACTGAATCTTCCTTTCCATGAACATGGAATATCTCTTCATTTATTTAGTTTTTCATTGATTTCATTCATCAGAGTTTTATATTTTCTTCATTATATTTTGTAAATATTTTGTTAGATTTACACCCAAGTGTTTCATTTTGGAATATGCAAGTGTAAATGATATTATATTTTTAATTTCAAATTTACCTTGTTCATTGTTGATGTAAAGAGAAGCAAATAATTTTTCCATATTAGTTTTGTATCCTGCAAACTTGCTATAATCACTTATTAGTTCTAGAAGATTTTTTTGTTGAATCTTTTGGATTTTCTTCATAGACAATCATGTCCTCTGAGAGCAAAGGCAGTTTTATGTCTTCCTTCCCAATCTGTATACCTTTTGTTTCCTTACCTTTCCTCATGGCATTAAAAAGGACTTCCAGTACAATGTTGAAAGGGACTGGTGAGAGGAACACCCTTGTTTGTTTTTTATCTTAGTAGGTAAATTTTTAGTTTCTCCTCATTAAATATGATGATATATGTAAGTTTCTTTGTGGATATTCTTTATCAAGTTGAGGAAGTTCTTCTCTATTCCTGCTTTTTTGAAGTTTTTATCATAAATGGGTGTTGGATTTTCTCAAAAAATTTTTCTGCATTAATATCATCATGTGCTAGATCTTATTTAAGCTGTTGACATAAGAGTTAACATTATTATTATTAATAACTTCCAATGTTGAAGAAGCCTTGCATAGCTGGGAGAAATCCTACTTGGTTGTAGTGTATAATTCTTTTTATACTTTTTTTGGTTTTATTTTCTAATATTTTGTTGAGGCTTTTTGCATCATGAGAAATACTGGTCTCTACTTTTCTTGTAGTATCTGTGTCTGTTTTGGTATCAGTGTGATAACTGGCCTCATAAGTTGAGTTGGAAAGTATTCCTTTTGCTGCTATATTCTAAAAGAGACTGGAGGATCCGTATGATTTCTTCTTTAAATGTTTGGTAGAATTGACAAGTAAACCTACTGGGCCTGAGACTTTCTATTTGGGAAGTTTATTCATTCTAATTTAATTTCCTTAATAGATAGAAACCTATTCAGATTGTCTGTTTCTCCGTTTGTGAGTTTTGGCAAGTAGCTTTTTTTCAAGGAATTTGTCCATTTCATCTATCCAATTTGTGGGCATAGAGGTGTTCATAACACTTCTAGACTATTTGTTTAAAGTCCATAGGATCTGTAATGATGTCACCTCTTGCATTTCTGATATTCGTAATTTGTATCTTCTCTTTTTTTCCTAGTTAGTCTGGCTAGTGGGTTCTCAGTTTTATTGATTTTTTTCAAAGAACTTTTCATTTCCTTGATTTCTCTATTGATTTCTGCTTTCAACTTCACTGATTTCTGTTCTTATTTTTATTATTTCTTTCTTCTGCTTACTTCAGATTTATTTTTCTTTTTCTACTTTCCTAAGATAGAAACTTTATTTCTTGATTTTAGATATTTCTTTGTTTCTAATATTTGCATTCACTTTTATAAATTTGCATCTAATCACTACTTTCTCTGCATTTCATAAATTTTGATGAGTTGTGCTTTCATTTTCACTTAATTGAAAATATTTTTAAAATTTCCCATATATTAGATCTATTGGGTCTAAAGTGTAGCTCAAGTCCAGTATTTCCTATTTGGTTTCCTGTTTGGATGATCTTTCCATTGTTGAAAGTAGGGTATTGAAATTTTCTTCTCTTACTGCATTGTAAGTTACACAATAACTGAAACGAAAAACACACTAGAAGGAACCAATAGCAGATTAACTGAGGCCAAAGGGCGAATAAGTGACCTGGAAGACAGAATGGTGAAAATCACTCATGCAGAAAAGAATAAAGAAAAAAGAATGAAAAGAACTGAAGACAGCCTAAGAGACCTCTGGGACAATGTTAAACGCACCAACATTCGCATTGTAAGGATCCCAGAAGGAGACGAGAGAGAAAGGACCTGAGAAAATATTGGAAGAGATTATAATTGAAAACTTCCCTAACATGGGAAAGGAAATAGCTATCCAAGTCCAGGAAGCACAGAGGGCCGCAGGCAGGATAAACCCAAGGAGAAACACGCCAAGACATATAGTAGTCAAACTGACAAAAATGAAAGACAGAGAAAAGTTATTAAAAGCAACAAGGGAAAACCAACAAATAACATACAAAGGAACTCCCATAAGGTTAACAGCTGATTTCTCAGCAGAAACTCTGCAAGCCAGAAGGGAGTGGCACAATATATTTCAAGTCATGAAAGGGAAGAAACTACAACCAAGAATACTCTACCCAGCAAGGATCTCATTCAGATTTGATGGAGAAATCCAAAGCTTTCCAGACAAGCAACAGCTAAGAGAATTCAGCACCACCAAACCAACCCTACCACAAATGCTAAAGGAACCTCTCTAAGGAGGATACACAAGAGAAGAAAAGGACCTACAAAAACAACAACAAAACAATTAAGAAAATGGTAATAGGAACATACATCTCGATAATTACCTTGAATGTAAATGGACTAAATGCATCAACCAAAAGACATGGACTGGTAAAATGGATACAAAAACAAGACCCATATATATGCTGTCTACAAGAGACCCACTTCAGACCTAGGGCCCCTTACAGACGGAAAGTGAGGGGATGGAAAAGATATTCCATGCAAATGGAAATCAAAAGAAAGCTGGAGTAGCAATACTCATATCAGATAAAATCGACTTTAAAATTAAAAAATGTTACAAGAGACAAGAAAGGACACTACATAAAGATCTAGGGATCAATCCAAGAAGAGGAGATAATTATAAATATATATGCACCCAACAGAGGAGCACCTCAATACCTAACGCAAATGCTAACAACCATGAAAGAGGAAATCGACAGGAACACAATAATTCTGGGGGACTTTAACATTCCACTTACACCAATGGACAGATCATCCACACAGAAAACTAATAAGGAAACACAAGCTTTAAATGACACAATAAATCAGCGTGATTTAATAGATATCTACAGGACATTACATCCAAAAACAGCACATTACACGTTCTCCGCAAGTGCACATGAAACATTCTCCAGGACAGATCACATTTTGGGTCATAAATCAAGTGTTGGTAAAATCAAGAAAATTGAAATTGTATCAAGCATCTTTTCTGACCACAATGCTATAAGATTAGAAATCAATTACAGGAAAAAAACTGTAAAAAACACAAACACATGGAGGCTAAACAATATGCTACTAAATAACCAAGAGATCACTGAAGAAATCAAAGAGGAAATCAGAAATACCTAGAGTCAAATGACAATGAAAACACAACCATCCAAAACCTATGGGATGCTGCAAAGGCAGTTCTAAAAGGGAATTTTAAAGCAATACAATCCTACCTCAAGAAACAAGAAAAATCCCAAAGAAACAATCTACCCTTATACCTAAAGAAACTAGAGAATGAAGAGCAAACAAAACCCAAAGTTAGTAGACAGAGAGAAACCATAAAGATCAGAGCAGAAATAAATGAAATACAAAGAAAACAATAGCAAAAATCAATAAAACTAAAGGCTGGTTCTTTGAGAAGATAAATAAAATCCATAAACCTCTAGCAAGAGTCATCAAGAAAAAGAGGGAGGAGACTCAAATCAATAAAATTAGAAATGAAACAGGAAAAGTTACAGTGGACACCAGAGAAATAAAAGGCACCTAGAGAGACTGCTACAAGCAACTATATGCCAATAAAATGGACAACCTGGATGAAATGGACAGGTTCTTAGAAAGGTATAACCTTCCAAGACTGAATCAGGAAGACATAGAAAATATGAACAGACCAATCACAAACAATGAAACTGAAACTGTGATTAAAAATCTCCCAACAAACAAAAGTCCAGGACCAGATGGATTCGCAGGTGAATTTTATCAAACATTTAGAGAAGAGCTAACACCCACCCTCCTCAAGCTCTTCCAAAAACCTGCAGAGGAAGGAACACTCCTAAACTCATTTTATGAGGCCACCATCATCCTGATACCAAAACCAGGCAAAAATACTACCAAACAAGAAAATCACAGACCCATATCACTGATGAATTTAGATGCAGAAATCCTCCAGAAAATACTAGCCAACAGACTCCAACAACACATTAAAAGGATCATACACCATGAGCAAGTGGGGTTTATCCCTGGAATGCAGGGATTCTTCAATATACGCAAATCAATCAATGTGATACACCATATTAACAAGTTGAAGGATAAAAACCACAGAATCATCTCAACAGATGCAGAAAAAGCTTTTGACAAAATTCAACACCCATTTATGATAAAAACTCTCCAGAAGGTGGGCATAGAGGGAACCTACCTCAACATAATAAAGGCCATATATGACAAACCCACAGCAAACATCATTCTCAGTGGGGAAAAAACGGAAAACGTTCCCTCTAACATTAGGAACAAGACAAGGA
This sequence comes from Hippopotamus amphibius kiboko, assembly GCF_030028045.1. Classification (NCBI taxonomy): domain Eukaryota; kingdom Metazoa; phylum Chordata; class Mammalia; order Artiodactyla; family Hippopotamidae; genus Hippopotamus; species Hippopotamus amphibius. The sequence goes on from NC_080195.1 coordinate 19,628,790, forward strand.
TGTCCACTCTCGCCACTAATATGCAACACAGTTTTGGAAGTCCTTGCCACAGCAATCAGAGAAGTAAAAGAAATAACAGGAATGCAAATTGGAAAACAAGTAAAACTGTCACTGCTCACAGATGACATGATACTATACATAGAAAATCCTCAAGATGCCAGCAGAAAACTACTTGAGCTAATCAATGAATTCAGTAAAGTTGCAGGATACAAAATTAACACACAGAAATCTCTTGCATTTCTATATACTAACAATGAAAGATCAGAAAGAGAAATTAAGGAAACAATCCCATTCACCATTGCAACACGAAGAATAAAATACCTAGGAATAAACCTAACCAAGGAGGTAAAAGACCTGTACTCAGAAAACTATAAGACACTAATGAAATCAAAGGCGACACAAACAGATGGAGGGACATACCATGTTCTTGGATTGGAAGAATCAACATTGTGACAATGAGTATAGTACCAAAAGCAATTTACAGATTCAGTGCAATCCCTATCAATTTACCAACCGCATTTTTCACAGAACTAGGACAAGATTTTACGATTTGTATGGAAATGCCGAAGACCCCAAACAGCCAAAGCAATCTTGAGAAGGAAAGACGGAGTTGGTGGAATCAGGCTTCCTGAGTTCAGGCTGTACTACAAGGCCATAGTGATCAAGACAGTATGGTACTGGTACAGAAACAGAAATATAGATCAATGGAACAGGATAGAAAGCCCAGAGATAAATTATGGTCAACTAATGTATGACAGCGGAGGCAAAGATATACAATGGAGAAAAGGCAGCCTCTTCAATAAGTGGTGCTGGGGAAACTGGACAGCTACATGTAAAAGAATGAAATTAGAGCACACCTTACTTAACAGCATACCAAATATAAACTCCTAATGGATAAAAGACCTAAATGTAAGGCCAGACAGTATAAAACTCCAAGAAGACAACATAGGAAGAACACTCTTTTACATAAATAATAGCAAGAACTTTTTTGATCCACCCCCTAGAATAATGGAAATAAAAACAAAAATAAGTGGGACCTCATGAAACTTCATAGCTTCTGCACAGCAAAGGAAACTATAAGCAACAAAAAGACAGTCCTCAGAATGGGAGAAAATATTTGCAAATGAATCAACAGACAAAGGATTAATCTCCAAAACATATAAACAGTTCATCCAGCTCAATATCAAAAGAACGATCAACCCAATCCAAAAATGGGCAGCAGACCTAAACAGGCATTTCTCCAAAGAAGACATACAGATGGCCAAGAGGCACATGAAAAGCTGCTCAACATCACTCATTATTAGAGAAATGCAAATCAAAACCACAATGAGGTATCACCTCACGGCAGTTAGAATGGGCATCATCAGGAAATCTACAAACAGTAAATTCTGGAGAGAGTGTGGAGAAAAGGGAATGTTCTTGCACTGTTGGTGGGAATGTAAATTGATATAGCCACTGTGGAAAACAGTATGGAGGTTCCTTGCAAAACTAAAAACAGAACTACCTTATGACCCAGCAATCCCACTGCTGAGCATATACCCAGAGAACACCATAATTCAAAAAGACACATGCACTCCGATGTTCATTGTAGCACTATTTACAATAGGCATTGCATGGAAGCAACCTAAATGTCCATCAACAGATGAATGGATAAAAAAGTTGTGGTACATATATACAATGGAATATTACTCAGTTGTAAAAAGCAATGAAACTGGGACATTTGTAGAGACATGGATGAACCTAGAGACTGTCATACAGAGTGAAGTGAGTCATAAAGAGAAAAACAAATATCGTATGTTAACACATATATGTGGACTATAGAAAAATGGTAGAAATCACCCGGTTTGCAAGGCAGAAATAGAGACACAGATGGAGAGAACAAACATATGGACACCAAGTGGGGAAAGCGGGGAGCATTGGGGGGCAATGAATTGATACCCAATTGTATACTCTGAATATATGCTGTTTATTATCTGTTAAGTGTATCTCAATAAAAGTTCTTAAAAAAAAAAAAGAACTGGCAAACAGTTTTCCAAAGGGGGGGAATTTTCCCATATATTAGGTCAATTTGGTCTAAAATATAGTTCAAGTCCAATATTTCCTTTTTGGTTTCCTGTCTGGATGATCTTTCCATTGTTGAAAGTAGGGTATTGAAATTTTCTTTTCTTACTGCATTGTCATCTATTTCTCCCTTCATATGTGTTATATTTTATTAATATACTCAGGTGCTCCAATGTTGCATGCATAATTATTTAGATTCTTATTTCTAATTACCAAGTTAACCTCCTTATCATTCTATAAGGATCTTCTTTGTCTTTTGTTAGTCTTTATTTAAATTCTATTTAGTGTGATGTTAGTATAGCTACCTCTGCTCTTTTTTGGTTTCCATTTGCATGGAATATCTTTTTCCAGCCCTTAATTTTGAGCCTATATGTGTCCTTAAAGCTGAAGTGAGTCTTTTGTAGGCAGCTTGTTGTTGTTTCTTGTTTTTTAATCCATTCATCAACTCTGTGCCTTCTGATTGGAGAATTGAATTCATTTATGTTAAAATAATTATTGATAGAGAAGTACTAATTAGTGCCATCTTATTACTTGTTTTCTTGAGTTTTATAGATTTCTTCTTTCTTCCTTTTTTAGTTATATGCTTTGATTCTCTTCTCATTATCTTTTGTGACTCTACTATAGGTTTTTGCTTTGTGTTTACTGTGAGGCTTACATAAAACATCTTAAAGATATAACAGTGTGATAACAACTTAACTTCAACTCCATACAAATACTCTATCCATACAAAAAACTTAACTTCAACTCCATACAAATACTCCCCCCCATATTTTATGTTTTGTGTCACAGTTTATCTCTTTTTATATAATACAGTCATTAACAAAGCTTTGTAGCTAATAATTATATTTAATACTTTGGTCCTTTAACTTTTATACTAGAATTTCAATTAATATACCACCATATTACAGGCTTCAGGAGTTGGCCTCATTCTGGGCAGGTCAGCACTGGAGTCTGCAGTAAATTTAGGCACTCATTTCTCTCTCCTTCTCCAAGGGGGAGGGTGTCTCTTTTCATGCTGGGTTGCCTATGGTTTGAGTAGGAATGATGCAGATAATGTGAATCTACCTTTCCTACCTTTATCATTGCATTTTTTCTTATTTATGTGCTTCACTGAGGTGCCGGAATTCCTTGTCTGGAATCCTTACCTCTTGTGAAAGTCGTTTTGTACATTTGAAGCAAATTGAATTGTTCAAATTGATGTTTCTGGGAGGGGACAGGTGCTAGAAATTCCTGTACTGCCATTTTGCTAACATTATACTATATGATTTCTATTCTTTTAAATTTCTTAAGGTTTGTTTCATGGCCCAGCAATCATTCTTTAACAGTGTAGCTTTTCACTGATGATTATTGAATACTTACATGGATGAGTTAACAAAAATTAACCACCATCTTGTAATTCAATGCCTTATGAAGTTTCTTGCAAGAATATTCTTTAAATAGTGCATCTGAGTAACCAACAAATGTTTGCAGCCAGCCTATCAAGTATAGAGTATAGACATAGTGTTAGATGCTTAGGAAATCACACATTACTAATAACTTATCCTCTGAAAAGTTTAATGGTCTCATATTTTAAGCAGTTCAATGTAATAGCTTTCAAAAATGAGTTTATAATAAACTGATAAATGTTATAGTTAGTACAATACTTGTTCACAGAATTTAGAAGACATAGACTCCTGGGGCCTCTTTAAATTCTTACAGCATTTTCTATTCTCAGAGCTATTCTCCTATTTTCAAAAGAAAAAGAGTCAAAGTAACTTCTGGGGCTGTATGTAAGATATGTAATATTTATTCCCAAACTGGAAAACAGTCCTTGTTTTCAATGTAGCTATGTCCTCAGCTTTTAGAAACACTGTCTTATGAAACTACTATGAAAAACAGTCAAAAGGCACTAAGAAAATTAAATATTTATTATATTAGTATATTTATACTGGAAAAAAGAACTGTTCTAGGATTAGGCTGTATGGCGGGAAATGGCCTCAAGTGTATATTTATAATTAACAGAGAATTAAAGCATTTATTTTGAGGAGTTTCTTTTTTTTCTATTGTTTGTGATTTGTCTTTGAAATTATTCATATTATTATCTCTACTTTACCTACAAATATTTATCGGTAGTAATATGGCTTAGAAATGAAAGTGAAGAGTCTGAGTATTAAGAATATAAACTACTTATGCTTAATTTATGAGTTTTCGTTTTTACTTTCTTAATCATACTCTTTCTAATCCTTGCCCTTATCTCAGCTGGACACTCTGAAGTGAAGTTTGTAATAGAAAGTTACACAATAAGTCCTTCTTGAGGAAATTTAATTGTGTTTGTGCTAGCCTATCATTATGCCTTTCCAAAGAATTGCAAGACCATCAGTAAAAATAGGCAGCATTGAATGTATAAAACCTTTCAAAGTGGGCTTTTTCCTTTCCTGAGTAAAAATGAAAATCAAGTGATGTCATCCCATTTATTAAGAAAAGGAATTTTATTTTAAAACCTGATAAGAAACTTTTATTAGGGTAAGTTAGGTCCCCAAAGTTGAAGTGCAATTATGCAAAACCAGAGCAGAGACAGGCAGAAGAGACCATGCAAGATACCACATTACATGGCACAACTGACAGACGTACTCGCCTGCACATTTTCAAATATTTTGAGAGGTCGCAGAAAAAATTGGTTCTATAGATGGATGACTCAGTCCTTCACATCTGAATCTGCAGTGCAGAGGACCTGTGACTTGTATAAACTCAGTGGAATTAATGAAGAGATAGAGGAATGCACACTGAACTGCTGCTTTCCTCAGCTCCTGCCAGGCATTGAGGAAACCTAAAGGCTAGAAACCAGGCTTCTTTACACACATACAAACCAACCAGTTGTTTCTCATCAGCCAGTCTCTTTCTTGGCTCCAACTCGTGCACTGTCATTAGTACTTTTGTGCAGTAGATTAAGAACATGAGCTGTGTGGTCAGGTTGCTTGGATTTGAATGTAAGCTTTGCCACTTACTAGCTGTGTGAACTTGGGTGAGTTGTTAATCCCCTTTGGACCTCAGTTTCCTCTTCTTTAAAATGAGGTACAAGAATATCACCCTCTGTGTGGATTAAGGAGTAAATGAGTCAAAATATTCAAAGAACTTAGAATAGGGCTTAGAACATTGAGAGCACTAATTTTTTTGTTATTGTTGCTCTTATTATTACAACGTGTCCCAATTCGTATATTAGTTGGACCATTTTTCTTAGGTATGAGCACTTTTTGTATTTTACATCTGTTGATGTTTTGTTGGTCTCAACTTCATCTAATTGAACATTCCTATCCTCACTGGGGGTCCTTGACACATTAAAAGACTAAAAGATACATGAAAGTACTTTAGCTCTGTTATTGCAAATAATTATTTACTTTACGTGAAACATACTGAAACATACCAATTTGAGGGACTAATGATAAACTGATAGTAATAGTGTACAGTACAACTAAGATAATATTAGACATAAACTGAAGTACAGACATAAACTGAAGTACAGACTATTTTGTTCTGATTTGGAGGGGATTATAAATAATTATTTATTTTACAAATTAATATATTCAAATCACCAAATACAATGGGTGTACTACGGCTACTGTAGAAGACTTCACATTTTCAGTATATTTGGAAACAGAGCCTCTCATTGATCTAATTCTAAAACCTGGGTAATAGGCAGGCTGGCACAGTTCTTACAGATGTATGAACATAGTGTGATTACTTTCACACAACTGCCAAAGGCAAGTGACTCCAGTTCCTGCTGGAGAGGAATTTAGTTAGCTAAATTTTAGTTTGTCTTTTGCCAAACTATTTTAGCTAACAAAAACATAAGCTTTGTTATTGCTTCCAAAATATCATAAGAAACTGGTATATATTGTTTAATGAGTAACAAGGGCAAGAATCTGTCACCATACCTGGATCTCCTAGTCTTTGTTGACTTAGTTTCTATGTGGATTGGAAAGAATGCAGTGATAAAGAGAATGCATGATGCTGGCATTTTCACTCAGCTCCTTATATAAACCCTTCCACATTACCATCTTTGCTATTCTGTGACAAAACAGTGCCTCCATATTTCCTCACAGTTTCAGCCTAGGGTCATATCAGAAATTATTGCTTTTGGACAAAGGCAGTTTTTGTAAGACATTTACAGGAAAGAGTAGTCAAAATTTAGATTTAGATTTTAAAATCAGTAATGAAGTTTAAAACAGAGCTAATAAATTCCTGATTATAAATCTGGGTAGAATTTCAGGTTTTAAATTTTATCTACAAAGTCCACAGCCCAATTTATCATGCCTTTTTGTTTTTTTTAGTGTCAGAGATTGAAACAACCTGAGGTCTTATTTTCTTAAGCCAAGTAGAGTTTAAAGTCAGGGGTGTGACTCAGCAGAAAAAATCATATGTTCGAGTGCTGGATACGATCATAACAAAAATTTCTGCCTATGAGCATGAATTGAATTGATCTGAAAATGAATCCAGGCTGCTTAGTGGATCACAGTTCAAATTTTCCTTGAAGAGGTATGCACAAACTCTGTTTTTAGGTATCCTTAATAGAGCTGAGCTTCTTATATGTAGGAAAAACATTTCTTTTAACAGTGATCTATTCATTATTTTTCACTATCTTTTTTTTTTTAATGACCAGTCTCAATTACAAGCCCTTTGAGTCAACGGGCCGTGTTTTATTCATTCTGAAACCACAACAAAATGCTCCAAGCATAATGAAAATCAACAAATGTTCAATAATAACAATTCAAAATATCATGATTTTACTATTCTAGAATAATCATAGATTTTTGTATATCTTTGTAGTCTAAACTGCATGTAAATGCACGTTACTCAATGCAGTGTCAGGAAATGAGAGATAAAATTTTGCTAGTGTTCAATACTTCAAAAATAGAATAAGACTTTTATTAATATCTCCTTTAAAAAATAACAGTTCAGATGTATTTCTCTGGAAGTCTCGTGGCCTGGTGAAAAGAGCTTTTATGACAATATAAAGCCAGGTACTACAGGGGCTGTGATCTCCCACATTATTTATACTTGGTTCCTAGTGTGTCACATGATGCACCACGAAATGATGCTTTGAAAGTATGTTTGATAAATACCTTATAAATACGGTTTGTAAATCCACATCTCTAGTATTCAAACAATTTTTCTAATTTTGCAGAAGGCTTGTTTATGAATTAAATGTTCCAGAGCGTCATGTGAGGTTAGTTTAGGAACTCGTGTCCTCCAAACATTTTCGATTACTCTCAGTTCTTCTTCCATTAAGAAAAATGGTTTAAAAATAATATTGGAAACTTTCAAGTTTTCATTTATATCATATTTCTTTTCAGGCAAATTGAGTATTAAAGATGATACTTTAACATCTGTCTATCCATCCATCTATTTATCATCTATTTTTGTAGAATTTATTCTTATGGAATATCTTAGTATTTACTTAGATGGAAATTAAAATAGCTCTGTTTTTCTTAAATAAGGCTGAAGAGTTACTACCCCACCCCCTACAACCCGTAGATACAAGCACAGTGATGCCTGATGTTATTTCTCTCTACAAGATAAAAACAACAACAACAACAAAAAACAATTACATGTACCCTAGTTTTATCTTTTTTCTTAGAAACTTATATTTCAATTCTTTTTTGCAAGACTTAGAAGCAAAAGATATGTCCTTGTCTGTCTATCAGGGTATTGAGAAAATAACTTGTGCTCTCTTTCTCAGTTCCAAACTCTGATAAATGTGTTTTGGTTAATCTATGGAAAAAGCCAAGCATAATACTTGTGCATTTATCTATGTGCTGATAGGATATAATTGACATCTTATTTCTGATTTGCTTTTATAGCCTTCAATCTGCTGTTTGTTAAGCAGACAAAAGATTGTTAGGTTGAAAGAACACTAACATTTTTTTGATTCACTGCAGCTGGTCACCAATTACGATCAGAAAATGAAAAATATTAATTCATTTGCAAGACAGCTTTTTAAAGACCTTGCATGTGAGTTCTTCATCCCATAAGCCCTGATGGTGAATAACTGGTGAAAACAGCAATGTGGAAATTACCTACAACAGAGAGGGCATTTACTACTTCACACGCTGCCGTATTTCTTTTATGCCCTACAACATTTCAGTAATGAGATGCTTCATGGGATTTGGATGCAATGGAAGTATTTGTTAGGACATTTCAAAGGCAGGTGGATACTTGGCAGAAACATCAGAAGTCATGTGGTTATTGTAGACAAACAAGGATGTTGTTTAAAAGCTTAGTGGGAACAAATGATTGTTCATTTGCCAGAATTAGTTTCTTGTCCATGCTTATGTCCCAGGGAGTAATGTTGCAAGTGTCACATGCTGTCCAGGAGGTGGGGCTGCTGTCCACCTCTTTTTCTCAAAGTACTTTATATAAAATTACTTGTATTTGTGAAGCTTAAATTCACTAAAATAGAAAGTGGAAAGCTTAACTTTTTCAATTCAAATAATCTATACATATCACTCCTTAAATGAATTCCTTTCATTTAATTTCAGAATTAACATAAAATTTTCATCATCTTTTAGTGGTAGTTGGTAAAGATTTGTACATAGGGGTTAAAACAATGGACGAGGAAATGTTTACATACCATATCTTTTCCTTGGTTAGTTGCATTAATACTATAAAGATGATTAATGAGATATGGAAATTTCTTGGAAATTGATTTGATATGATTTGAGTAAAACTACAAGGAAAACATTGCTTTTTCAAAAACAGTAATAAAATAACTTTAATGTTCATGGACTACCTATTGAATGGCAGGTAAAGTTCTAAGAGTCTTAAATGCCAAGTGTGCTTTATCTCGCTCTTAAAAATCTCAGTGGCATTTTGCAGATAGCTTGGCCAGGAACACGTAGTGACAGAGAGTTTGGATCCAAAACTAGGTGCCCTGGCGGCAGATCCAGCTTCCTTAACCACAATTCATATCTTAGAGCTTTGGAACAATGCAAGATATTTAGCAGCAGATGCTATTTACTTTTTCTTGAACATGTTTCTCAGAACGTGTGTATTTTATGTACATGGAATCCAAATTATTAATTGAAGTGATATCAACAGTTGATATAAGATTTTTAAATCAGCAGTTTAATGAGAAAAGGTAAAGCGTACACTGAGACTCATGAAAGAATGGAATGTACTAAAATAAGTCATTAAAAAAATTTAATACCACTAGTTGCTCTCACTCTGGTTTTAATGAGAAGCATCTGAATTGATGGGTTGTTCTCTTTAAAGAGATGCTGATAGTATGAATGTCATGTTTGTTTTCCTGTTCAAACCCTGATTTCCTAGTTGAATCCCATATTTTAATTTCTACTCCTACATACTCTGCTAAACAACATTTAGAGCCATGCGATTCAATTAAACAAATAATGAAATTTCATTTTTAAGACACTTTTCTAAGCACAGGGGAAATCAACAAGTAAAATATGGCCTCTGTCTTCAAGCAACCTAATGTACTTATAGTTAGAGACTCCGACCCCATTACATTAGCAAAGTGCTTATAACTGACTTAGTGAGGAAGGTGTGAACTATGCCATCCTATCTTCATTCATTGAGTCAGCCTTTTGTGTGTTCAGTGAAATGGCAAGCCTTCTAATGCTGAGTTCAAATAGTATGGCTGGCTATTTTCTTTTTCAGGGAGAAGAGCCAAATGAAATGATTACTTTATATAAAATTTTCTATTAGAATAGATACATTACTATTTATCGTTATAATTAGAACTGGAAACCCCTATGTTTAGCAGTTAGCTTTGTGTTTTTTTCTAGTTACAGAAAAACCTGAACTTATTTCACTTAACATAATATCTTCTAGTTCCATCCATGTTGTCGCAAATGGCAAGATTTCATTCTTTTTTATGGCTAACATTCTGCTGTATATTAATACCACATCTGCTTTATCCATTTATCTATCAGTGGGCACTTAGGTTGCCTCCATATCTTGGCTATTGTAAATAATGCTGCAGTGAACATAGGGATGCACATCTATTTTCAAATTAGTTTGTTTTGTTTTTTTGTGTGTAAATACCCAGAAGTAGAATTGCTGGGTTGTACGGTACTTATATTTTTTTAATTTTTAAGGAAACTCAATACTGTTTTTCACAGTGGCTGCACCAGTTTAAATTCCTACCAAAAGTGCATAAGAGTTATCTTTTCTCCACATCCTAGCCAACACTTGCTATTTTGTCTTTTTGATAATAGCCATTTTGACAAGTGTGGGGTGATAGTTCATTGTCATTGTGATTTGCATTTCCCTGGGGATTAGTGATGTGGAGCATCTTCTCATGTGCCTATTTGCCATCTGCATATCTTCTTTGGAGAAATGTCTATTCAGGTACTCTGCTCATTTTTAAATTAGATTTTTTTCTTTTGATATTGAGATGTATAATTTCTTTGTATATATTGTTTATTAACCCTTTGTTGGATATATTATTCGCAAATATCTTTTCCTATTCAGTAGGTTGCCTTTCATTTTGTTAATGGTTTACTTCATTGTGCAAGCTCTGTAGTTTGATGTAGTCCCATTTGTTTATTTTTGCTTTGCTTGGCCTTGCCTAAGGAGGCAGATCCAAAAAATATTTCTGAGACTGATGTCACAGTCTGTACTGCCTATGTTTTTTTCTAGAAGTTTTATGGTTTCAGGTGTTATATTTAAGTCTGTAATCCATTTTGAATGTATTTTTGCATGTAGTGTAAGAAAATGGCCCAATTTCATTCTTTTGCATGTAGCTGAATTTCAATTATATATGTGAAACCAAAAAAAAAAAAAAAACAACCAAACAAAACAGCAGCAGACTTACAGATACAGAAAGCAAACTGATGGTTGTAAGGGGGTGGGGGATGGGAAGTTGGGCAAAATAGGTGAAGGGGATTAGGAGTTACAAACTTCATTATAAAATAAATATTATAGGAATGTAATATGCATATGAAATATAGTTAATAAAACTAATAATTTTGTATGGTGACATGGTTACTAGACTTATCATGATGGTCATGATATTTAAATGTTGAATCACTGTGTTTTACGTCTGAAACTAACGTAATATTGTATGTCACTTAAAGAACCGAGCCTTAAACAGTTTAAAGGTTAGTATTTTTCATATTCAGTAATTCTGGAGGCATGCAACCAAAGTTTGTTGCTATTGCTCAAGGATGATATCTCACTTATAAAGTCCTTCCATCTTCCAATCCTTTTATGTTTAGCACATACTTGTCTTTAGAATCACATCATGGCTGTTGTAGCTCCAGCCATTAAGTCTGCATTCCAGACTGGAAGAATTCATAATAAATGGTGTTGGGAAAATTGGATATCCACTTGCAAAAAAATGAAACTGGACCCTTGTCTTACAACCATACACAAAAATAACCTTAAAGTAGATTAAAGACTTAAAATATAAGACCTGAACCCTTAAAATTCCTAGAAGAAAACATAGGGAAAAGCTCCTTGACATTGAACTTGGCAATGACTTTTTGAATATGACACCATAATCACAGGCAACAAAAGCAAAGTAAAAAAATTCTGCAGAGTAAAGGAGACAATCAACAAAATGAACGGCAATCTACACTCTGGAAGAAAATATTTGTTAAGCATACATCTGATAAAATTATCTGAATTGTGTCTGTATTTGTTTTATCTGGAGATATGTGTAATGTGTGTGTATGTATACATATGGAGAGTGAGAGACAGAGATAGACAGAGACAGAGACACTGAATATAGAAACACATCATATAGCTGCATTTTGTGTACACATAGATATTGATAGGCAGCTAGTAATGTAGATAAAATTAATTCAGGTCTCTAAAAGCAATAAACTTCATTTTTACATCTCATTTATGCCTTTTTACTTTAAATATATGTCCTTTTGTATAATAGTGCCTATTTTCTTCTCAACATTTTGGTATCAGTAAAACGATGAGATCATTGTTAATGATGGTGAAATGTAATGCATGTCCTATCAGAGAAGGTAATTGCTGGAGGATTATAGTCTCATTATTTCTTTGGTATTATTCCAAAGAGCTATGTTGTTTATCATTAGTCATATCTCTATACACACATTAGCTATGAAAACACAATCCACATATTTCTGCCCAAATGAATTTTGGAAAGATTGGAGTATGTGGGAGTGGAAGTCATGACATAAATAGGGTTTTGCAGATCCCACCAAAACTGGCTAAAGTAGTATGCATCAAGGAAGCCCTCCAGTCTGAATCCCCTGGGCTTGTTTTCTGAAATGTGGTGCCTGGACACAGCTGGACCTACAGTCCTAAAAAAAATAACTATTCTTCTTTATTTACCAAGTATTATTCTCATTACAAATGAAAAGTCCTTTTGAAAATGGACTATGTCTTACTTGCTTTAGTATTCCTTGTTCCTGGTATATAGTTGGTGCCCAAAATATATGTTTTGAATTGAAGAATGGATGGGTAAATTAATACTCAATACATGAATGTATTTAATATTTTAATATATATTATTTTTAAAATATTTATACCACTGTTTCCAAAGAGCAACTTTTAGACAGAACACTTCTATTTTTTAGCAATAGTTTATATAGTTTAGTAAACTATATACATGATATTTTATTTTAATTTGTTCAAGATTCTGAGATTCTGAGTTTCCAGTTTTGCTCATTTTTGTGTAATAAAATTATGTGCACTAAGATAACAGTTTGAAGAAAACAAGGTGATTACATGAAGTACTTTATGGAATATTTCAATTTAGTTGAATTGATTAAGACAATGCTTCCTTAATACAGAGAAAATGAAATGTGTTTTAAATGTCTAAATTTGCCTGTATTTTCAGTCAGAGTATTAGTTAATCAATATGCATTATTTGTGGACCTGCTACATAGAAGTTCACAGTATTGAAATTAAAGGAGATTGTGTGTGTGTGTGTGTGTAGGTAAGATATAAGAAGGTAATTAGAACACCTGGAGAGACCAGACACAAAGCAGATCATTTTTGATCTGATACTGCTTAGCAAAACTTAGAAGATATTAGGAATGTATTGCTTTCTGTTTACTGATAACAGATTCAAATATATATAATCAGTGGTAATTTTGTAAGTGGTCCTGTAGAAGTATGCAAATAAATTCAATCAAAATTTCATTTCAGATGTTTTGGGAATTGCAACATGTGTTAGAAGGATAAATGAAAAATTTTGTCTCTGTGTTTTAAATTATTAAAAAAATCATAATCTCTAAAGCATAGATATTTTTCACAATTAGAACAAAATCTTGTTACATTGAAAATTTAAACAACTTGTGGTTATTGTAAAAAATATTTTTCACAGATAAAAATTTTGTATATAAATTCAAAAATCATTTAGATATTTTTTAATTTGGTAGTTTAAATTGCAATTTCAACTACATTTAATATCTATTTGAAAATCAGTGGTTTTTAAACTTTGGTAGCATAAGAATGTCCTGTGATGCTTGGCAAATAGATACATTTCTAAGTTCCTTCCACAAAATTTGGTTTAGTAAGGCTCAGATGGTACCTAGGGCCTGGGTTTTAATAGGCACCTCAGGTGATTCTAATATGGATACTGTATCTGGACTGTAGGCCATAGTCTAAGAAATACTTTTTGAGATGTTTTTCCTTTACCTATGTAACCATACGACAACTTAAATGTAAGTCAAGATGTTGGCATCTAAACAAATGACAAAGAGATGACTGGTCTTCTCAGTCATCAACATGTTTGACTAATTTCTCCCTTATACAAATCAACCAGTTATTCAAGTAAATTGCAAGTTCACTCAACAAGTAGAACTAGTTTTATTATGTACCTAAGAAGCAAATTTTGAACCTCGAATTTGCCCTAATATCTGTAGATTTGCCTTGATTTTTGACTAGTCTGCTAAGATTTACAAAGCATGGAGGAATAGAACCGGTGACCAAATAGGGCATTGCCTGCAATAAGAATTCAACAGCCAGAGCCTCCCTGACCCCAGTGCTCATTGATTTGATAACTACTGTATAATTAAGACTTCTTCAGAGATACAGAACCAATAATAGCATATATATATCCTATTATATGGAACTCTATTATATGTTCTATATGTGTATCTTATATGTTATGTATCTTACTATATTAATATTGTAATATAATAGGATAAATATATATTTAAATATGTTCATATGTAAAATATGCTAAAATATGATATAAATATAAATAATATAATAAAATGTTATATGTAATACATAGTAATATATAATAAAATGTATAATAATAATAATAGGATAAAAAAGCAAGAAAGATTGAGAGAGAGAGAGAGGAGATAGGGATTTTAGGGAATTGACTCACATGATTGTGGGAGATGGCATATCTGTGCAGCAGCCTGATAGACTGGAAGCACAGGTAAAAGCTGATGATGCAGTCTTGAATCTGAATTCTGCAGGGCGACAGGGTTTCTGTGTTTCAGTTTTGATGCAAAATTTCTTGTCTTTGGGGAACTCCAGTCTTTGCTCTTAAGGCCTTCAACTGATTGGATAAGTTCCATGCATGCTATGAAAGATAATCTGCTTAACTCACAGGCAGCTGATTTAAATATAAATCTTAAACAAAAATTCCTTCACAGGAACATCTAGACTATTGTTTGACCAAACAGTTGGGCACCACAGCCAAGTTGACAGATAACATTAACCATCACAGTAACTAAGACAATATAGATAAGTAACAACTCCTAAGAGGGATTTTTATTTTTATTTCAATTTACCTTTGCCAGACCTTATATGTAGGAAAACTATCAGATATCAAATCTCTCTTTAAGGATTGTAAAAGTATTGGTCTTTGTTTATTCATGCTGACTTCTCATAATGTTTTTATTGTAAACTTCATTTTTATTTATTAGCTGTTAGTTACTTACAACTCTATCTCAATTTATTCATTGAGTTGTGCTGTTAAGAGCAGGTTTCTGTGGCTCATGATAGAGGCAACCTTCAGTTTCAGGATATGACTTTTTGAAGGAAATCAAATGAAAGCTTGTTATATTACACAAGACAGCTCTGTTTTGTCTTTCAGTTATTTCCATGCTTTGATGTTTCAGTGCCTTAGAATGATTCTGTCATCAACACATATTAGTAATATCCCTGTTAAATATAATTTATCTATCATATCTATCAGTATTCTTCACAGGGAGAAAAGTTGGAGGCAGAGTCATTATCACACAATTCTTGTCTTGCAATAGATTAAGCTTCCCTTTTTCTGAATAATATTTTCATCTATCTCTCTGCCCTTTCCTTTTCCCATCTGCTCACTGCATATGATTTATGTTTATAAATCTCTGCTACTTCTAATTGTCCCAGCCACTAAATCTCTTTTACTCAGTCTTAAATTTGAAATTATTTACTGTACTTTGATTATTTGAAATATGGTCCATCTAATATTTGTATTGTAAAATAGCTTTACCAATCTATATTACATTGCATTTGGCTACTCATTCAATACTGGCATCTGCATCTTCAATTCCAGTGCTCCCAGTGTAGCAGTGTTATTCATTGAGGAAGTGAGAAAGCATTTTCCTGTAGAAATAGTAAGAACTATATAATATCATGGAATCTTATTCTGGATAGAGAATTAGATCTGAAGAGAGACTACTTCACCAATCATCTGTGTGATTTAGGGAGCCACTGATCTCTCTACTCCTGTTTTCATGTGTGTGTGTGTGTGTGAGAGAGAGAGAGAGAGAGAGAGAGAAATGAGCTAGCACTAATTTATTATTAAAGGGTCCTTCCATTGACAATATACACTTTTTCAAATATGATGAGGTTAAGCCTCCAGTACCTCCTCAAATCATGCACATTTCAGGTATCTTGGTTCTGAGAAGCCTCTGCCATTCTTGACTCTCCTCTGAAAGCAGAGAGCCAGTTGTTCTCCAGAGAAAAAGCAGAAATAAAAACACCATATCCCATCCACAGCAGTTTTGGAGTTCAGGGCTGGTTATAGGGAATTTTTGAAATGGAATGTTCATGGTTCCTTCTCTCCCTTTGCACTTCTTTTCTATTTCCTGGAGTGTTTCCCACAATCTCAAGATCCATCTAAACTCAGAGTGCCTTGTATTTTCCTGACTGGCTTCCTAACCAGGATGTTGCGAAATTACCTGTATTTTTCTTGGAAGAAAGCCTTTTATCTTCTTGGCTGAAAGGATTGCAAATAAATTTTGTGTGCTAAGTAATCTAATTAAGCTACTTTATTAATTATTCCTTAACCTTCTGAGCTATTTGCATTTGTAACAGACATTCATGAATTTAAATAAATTTCTGTTAGACAGCCTTTCAGGTAGAGTGACAAAGTAAAGTGAAAAGTAATAATGTAACCTGATTAAATTTGAGCAAGAATCAGTACCCCTGAAGTCAGAATGCCTAAGCTGACTCTTTACCTTTAGTTATGCTTTCTTACTTTACACTGCTTTTTCCCTTAGTCTATTTTGCTACTAATTTTCTTTTTAAATTTTTTCTTTTGGAAGAAGAATATAGAGGGAAAAGAGAAGAAAAATTTCCTTATAAAAAGGAGCACCAAGTAAAAATATATTCATTTAGCAAATACTATTGAGTACCTCCTATGTGCAGGTCAGTTTTTCAGGGGCTTGGAATATATCAGTGAGTGAAACAGAAATCTGTACACATTTAGGCTTACATTCTAATGTATACTAAATAATATAAGTCAAAGCAATTTAGTGTTCTAGACTTTACAAGACAATATAAATCCTCCTTTGCTTTATTGAAAAATCATGTGTTTTCTTCACCATGCTATTTATTTCCTTATTAACTGATAAATTTTTAAATCTGGCTAAGGAATTAACTATCTACATAAAAAATAACCAGTTCTCCAATGTCTAAATTGGTTCCAAATGAGAATAGCATTTGCAAATAAAAAAGAAGCTATTGGTGAATATTAACAATTAGAAGAAGAAATTTTACTGTGTAGAGTTACAAATAACAAACAGCACCTTCATCTGGTTGAGATTTAAACCAAGGTGTTAGAAAAAGCACATAGGTCATACTTTCTCACTTACTTTGGAACAGAATCTTCCTAATTACCAAGGAAGGGGCTATATATACAGATGATAAAAATTGGTATGACTGTTCTATATTTCACATCTCTTGAAAGGTATGAGGAAGTAACAGTTTATTCTGATTTATCGAGTATACATCATATTCTTTATACTTTCATATCAGTTATGTGAATACAACTAATAGAAATGAAAGTGATGCTTTTGCAATTATTCTATCCACTTTGTAATGATTTTATCTCATGTGATTTTTTTCAGTACACTGCCATATGAACAGAGAACAAGGAAATATTCATATTTTCACTTTTTCATTGACCATGACTCAGATATTTAACTGGGCTAAAAGGTCATACTCTGAGACTCCCAGTGCTTTTCCATTATTAAAATACTCCCAGGTGAATTGGACAAACTACTATTATTTTTTATTTTGCAAATACTAATGAATCATCGATAAATGGATTTACTATACAGCAGTAAAGTTTTTCAAGGTCCTTCATCCCTGGAGAGATGTAGGGAAGTAGATAGTTTCTGTTTCAATGTAACTCTGCATGCCATTATCACCTTAGTCCATATGATTTGCTTATTTTCACTACCAACAATTGCAAACAGTAGAATTATACTAAAACTGCCAATACTTACCCAATGTGGTAAGTATTATAAGAATAGGAAAAGAACTCGAGATTTTCCCTAGACCACGATCCAAAAAGTGGGTTTACAATTTCTTGAAATTTACACTATCTGAACTTCATAAAGCAGGTTATCATAGCAATAATTTCCACATCCTTCAAGAATGGATAGAAAATAATATATTTTTAAATGAGATATATTGTGTTTTGAAGACTGATTAGATGATTTCTGAGTAATGTTTGGGTATTACCTCATGTACAATACATTGTTTCTCTGAACAAAGGACAAAGCAGAATGCGAGACTGCTGACTTGGAAACTCTAATACTGCTTTAAACATAAAGTCAGCCTTTAGAAGACATGTAGCATTCTGGAATTGCTTCTAAGAAATTTCTGTGACTTATTTTGAACTATTTGCTATTTCTGCTATTTCAAATGTTAGTTGTCTTTACAAGAATAATGTTAAAATACTTTAAAAATATAATCTATATGAAAAACAACTTGAATAATAGAGCTGTTTTAGAATCTTATTTATTATATGTGTGTGTATATATACACACACACATTTGTACATATGTGTGTGCATGTGTGTTTTGAGGGTTTTGTTGTTGTTAACTCATTTGAAGTAATGCTGTAATAGTGTAAGCCTGGAGCTAAAATGTAATTGACAGCATGGTTGCCACAGCATCTAAAGCAAATTTGACGCAGGTTAGGGAAAGAGACTTGAGAAGTGTTGTTGGATTCCTACTTCCTCCTGTCATTTTACAGTTTTAGTCCAGTTTGAAATATGGAAGAAGATAGGATCAGAGTCTATACTTGCCTGTTTATAATTTGCCAAAGGACTTAGCAGATTTATATTGTCTGCATTGCATAGAGCAAGTTCTTATATCAATATTACCTTTTTATCAAGAATGAGGAGCATATTTTAATGACCACTAGCCACATGTCTCCATGTTTTATCCTAGATATGACGTGGATCCCAGTTGGTTGGAACCCTTTAGTCTACCACACTCACAGGATGCAGAAGTTGCAGGGACTCGTTATCAGTAGAGATGAGATGTGCCTGCTTTTCTGGGCAGAGGATAAGCTGTTTGAGGGCTTTTCAAATTGGAACATGCAGGCTGACTTTGATCACCAAGAAATCTCTAAGTAAAAATAAAACTCAAGTGTAAAGCAATTTTCATTGCTTTTATAATTCTGCCCGATTTCCTGTCTCTTAATATCTTGATTTAAATCTAATCTTCCCTTAAAGTTAGACGGTAAATGCAGGCAATAAGTGCTTAAAAGTTATATTGCTATTTAAATAAAGGGCTTTTATTAAGAAAAATTTCGATGTAATACATGAATATGTGTGGTTTATTCTCAGTGTGAATAAAGACTTGAACAGGCCTAAGGCATTTATTTTTTTCCTCTAAATTAAGTATCCACTGTCATTTTTTGATAGTACCTGAATTTCTTATGCTAGCTCTCTAAGGAAAATAGCTCTACCTAGTCGGGCCTAATAGAATCACATGAATCATATGAATTCACTTTTCTTAAAATTCTCCCTACACCAAGAAGGAAAATAGCCTTTTGCATGAAGATAATTTTCTATCTCATTATAAAATCCTTATCGTTTTAACATGATCTATTTCTAGATATTTTGTTTAAAAACAGCATTCAGGATTGTTTTCATACATTTGGATTAAATACTGGACAATGAGTAATTAAACATTGTTTACATGACAACATTAAAACATGTAAAAATAGTGCATAGCTGAATATACTCATAAACAGGCCTTCAGAATTATCCAAACTCCATTAACTACTAGTGCTACTGAGTCATTAGTTTTCTGTGTTATATTTTGAAATCTACTTATTTTCCTGGAGGGAAAAAAAAAAAAGTACAGTAGTGATTTGATTTATCCCCTAGGTAACTCCTAATATCTTTACGGTATAACCTATTCCCTTGTTAAAGAGCATGGCCCTTAACAGCTTTTGCTCTTTGTCTTTATGAGCTCATTACTAATGGAGGGAGCTTAAAGAAAAGTCATTTTTAATGGCAGTTCTCAGATGAGGAAGAATATATTCCTGGTAAACCATAACACAAGTGGATTACTATGTAACTTACAACAGAATTCTTCTGACTACCGTAGTTGTTTTCCAGATTTTCATTAAAATAGGTCCCAGTTCTTTAAAGTAGTATTTCTAAAGATGCTTTTTCTGTATTCTAGATCATTGTCTTATTTTTGGTATACTGTTGTTGGTGCAGGTGCATTATGAGATTTTTTACAGGTAATATATTTATTCTTTCGCTGTATCAACATATGTTGAGTGCCTCACATGACTTTGAAACTTTTCTAAATGTAGAAGATAGGAAAACAGATTTTTAAAAAATATTCGCATAAAATTCACAATATAGCTGAGAGTGATCACAGGTTAAGTAACCATTAAAATCTCTAGAATCACAAAAGAGGGAGTGCTTACCTCTCTAGAGTAAGTAGAAGAGCTGGGATAACTTTTAGGGGAGAAAAGGAGAGGTTGTCCAAGCTGGTAATGCTAAAAACATGCTAAAAAGTTTAAATTTGTATTATAGGAGGAAAGAAATATTGATTAACTTTAAGAAAGTGATTGAACCCATTAAATTTAAATTTATAAATTTTATACCAAATAAAATTATTAAAGTAAATAAAAATTTCTTTGCCTTCAATTTAAAGGATGAGTTGGAGGAAAGAAAATGACTTATACTTGGTGATCTATTGAGAACGCATTCCAACATGTAAGACAAATATGAGGAACAAAAACTCAAGTAAGGGTAGAGGGGAGAGGAATTCATTCATTCATTCAAACACCTTCTTTGAACACCTACTCTGCACCTGGCACTGTGATAATTGATGAGACAATGTAGTAGACATCAAGAAATGTGACATAGTAGTAGACATCAAGAAACGTGACATAGCAGAATAAGCAGGATTTCTTGGCCAACTGGATAAGAGAGGGGGGAAAAGTGAGGAGCTTAAGGCTATGCCTCAGGATTGTACTTGTTTAACTTGGCTAGGTAAGTAGAGATCATATTAGTGGAAATAGAAAATTATAAGAGATATAAAAGAAGAGGGAAGGTTTTGAGACAATAATGAACTGAAATAATAATATTTAGTTGAGAGGTTCAGTAGGCAGTTAGACTGATCAGGTCTACCTCAATAGAGAGATCTGGAGCAGAGGATGTAAAATTTAGAGTTGTCCGCACATAGGTGATAGGCAAATTCAGAACTATGAGAGATGCTTCAAGAATGGGAGTGTAACATGGTAAGTGGAGAATATCAAAGAAAAGCCTAAGGATATATAGACAAATAAATAGGAGTCTGCAATGAAGCCAAGAAACAGAAAGAAAACTGAAATAAAAATACTGTTTTAGAAGCCAGAATAATGGAACCATTTAAAATGTTAAATTCTGCCGTAGTTGAGATATATATGGATTTAAAAGTGTCTGGTGGATTAAGCACTAAATTATTTCCATAGTTCTTTTAATCTTCTCAGTTTTCATAAGGACACTCTTTTTGTTTTTTCCTGAGGTGTTTTGTTTTGTTTTTTTAACAAAGAGCCACTTAGTTTACAAATGGCAATGTCAAGTTAGACAGACAACATTTATTTTATTTTTTATTTCTTGGCTGCATTGGGTCTTTGTTGCTGCATGCAGGCTTTCTGTAGTTGTGGAGAGCAGGGGCTACTCTTTATTGCAGTGTGCAGGCTTCTTATTGCAGTGGCTTCTCTTGTTGCGGAGCACAGGCTCTAGGCACGTGGGCTTCAGTAGTTGTGGCTCACAGGCTCTAGAGCGCAGGCTCAGTAGTTGTGGCTCCCAGGCTTAGTTGCTCTGCAGCATGTGGGATATTCCTGGCCCAGGGCTCGAACCGTGTCCTCTACATCAGCAGGCAGATTCTTAACCACTGTACCACCAGGGAAGCCTGGTTTTGTTTTTTTGTTCTTTGATAGGTAAAACTATACCATCTTAGCTGGAACTATTCTTAGCATTTATAGTCATCCATTCTTTCAGTCATTCATTCAGTCTCATCCAGTCTCATGGTTTAAGTTACTTTCTATGTAAGAGTGATGCTCGAATTCATTTCTAAATATGCCTTCTCTTCTGAGCCTCTGGAATATGCACCAGGGTATCAAGTAGACATTCCCAGTGGGGTGTCTCAGCCACACCTGAGAGTCAAAATGCCCTAAGTTGGTCTGTCATCCACCATCCCCTACCCATAAGCTCTTCCTGCTTCAGGAAGCAGGAGCTCTTCCATTTGTCCAAACAGGAAATCTGACATCCATATAGATTGTTCTATCCCTCTTTCATTCATGTCCATTTCATAACATTATCTGTTATGAAATTGAATCTGTTCTGTTCAGTCTCATGGTCACTGCTTAGTCATTTCACTATCTCTTGCCCTTAGAGTTCAATAAACCTCTCCCTGGTTCTCCTTTTTCTCTTTGGAATCTGTTGATTCTGTTATTTATATTGTAGTTAAAGTAATCTTTCTAAAGTGAAAATTGAATCATGTTATCTTCCTGCTTAAAACCCTTCATGATTTCCTAATTGTTCTTGTGAAAGAGCTCATTCTTAAGATCACAACAGATTCTCTGTAATCAGATTTTGCTTATGTCCCAGCTTTACCTGTCACCTTTACTCTCCAACCACCCACACAGAGCTTCTTTCAAGTCCTCAAACATCTAAACCTTTTACTCACCTTTAGCTCTTTGTACATGCTGTTTCACATACTTAATATCAATCTTAATAATTCAAGTACTTAATATTTCAGTCCTCTCACTTGATTAATTCTTTCTCAGTCTTCAGGCCTAGTTTGAGCATCTTTCCTTCTGCAAGCCTTCATTGGCTAACCAAGTCTTTGTTGGGTGTCATTTATCAGCATTTAATTTATTTCTGAATTAGCAATTCTTTTTGGATTTAAGCATGGGCACTAGTTTCCTATTCTTACTAATGCCAGGAAAGGTTTGTGGGATTTTATTTTTTCAGTGTGTATCTGAGAGTCATTCATTCCTGTCAGGTTTCTCTTAATATCCATGGGGTATTTCAGTGAAATTGAAGACCTCAATGGTTTTACTCCTTCAAGGCATCTTTCTTTCACAGTCATTTCTTATATAAATTACCAGGTTCTGCTCAACTAAGTAAGGGCTCAATCTGACTTATAAAAAAGGCTTTCACTAACATCTTAAAAGATTTTTTTTCTGAGTATTTTCTGCAATAATTCATGAAATTTTAAGTTTTGTTTGTAAGTGGCCTAATATTGTAAATGTGTGACATTGAGTCTGGCTGGTTTAAAAAATATAAAACAAATAAACAGCGAAATGAAACCTATTTCCTTTTAGAGATTTGATTATCATTTTTTTCTCTTAAATAAACAATAAAGAACACTATTTTGCCTTCATCTCATAATTTAGTTTGGTACTGTAGACACAAATATATTCATTACAACTCATAAAAATATTGGTATGTCAACCTGACAGAAATCAGAGGTGGGGAATAAAAATTTATTCAAGGCTTTCACAAAACTTGCTGAAATGAAAAAAATCTCAGTAGAATAGCTGTTTTGATTTATCGAAAAAAAGTAAAAAGTCAAACTACATATCATCTTGACTTACTTAAATTGTGTCCTTTTTGTCAAAATTTCTGGAAAAATGTATTCAAATTATTTATGCTGATAGTCTTGGATCCCAACCAAAAGCAAAAGGACTGTTAGTATTCACTTCAGGACTGCCAAAATTGATCCTTGTATTTAAAAATTAAGAATTTTTTTTTGGTTTAATGGTAAAATAAGCAGAAAGGAAAGCAATTTCTCTATGAGGTTAAATGAATACTAATAAAACTAGATAGGTGAATTTAGCTTTCAGATTTAACTTTTAGCACCAGGATTTTTAAAAAAGATACAAAGTTGTATCTTTATGCAAGCTCTACTTTCCCTGGGGCTAAACTTATTGCTGAAGCCAAAAATCAAGGTAAAATAGAGTTAACCAGAAATTAGAAGTAAATGAGCAAGGCATGAGATTTGGAATGACTGCCCTAAGTAGATAAAAACAGCTGCGTATTGTGGGCAATACATTTTCCTACACCCATACAGATGTATCCAACACACTTCCTATAATCATTTGCCAACATTTTTTCTAGTTATGAAAATCAGAATAATGATGAATAATAAATGCTTTTTCTTAAGAATGTACTTATTTTGTTATAATAACTTTCATGCTTGATAAATCTTAAGCAATATTTCATTTTGTCAGAACATCTTGTGAGTTATTATGTCTATTTTAGGTGAGCGAAAACTGTAAAGCCTGGAAGGGTAGCAGGTAACTTGCCCAAGGTCACAGTGCTAATATAGAGACAGCCAGAATCAAAACTTAAGTGTGTCCCATTCCAAAAATTAATTTCTTACCCAATAGGCAATACTCTCTATATAGGAAAAAGGAGAGCAAGATAAATACAATAATGCCAGATGATAAATGCAGATAATAAATGTTAAAGGATGCATTTATTCATGAAATGTTAATGCAATTCGAGTCAACAAACATTCATTGTGCTGCAAATATTTTGTAAACATCATTGTTATGACAGTTACAAGAGAGGTGTGGCTATTTGACCACTTTTCACTCTTTTTTGGATCTAAATTCTTAAACAGAATTTATTTTTAAACAATGTTGTATATAATGAACTTATTTACATTTTAAGGCAAATGTAAGAAAAGTTTTCATAGAGTTTTCAACAGTTTTGCTTCCTATTGAATTACTATTTGCTTACATATTAGCCATTTTTATATAATTTAAAGGACTTTATTGATGTATTTTATTTACCTTTATTCATTCATCATATTTCTATTTCCTGTATGCAGAGTGTTATAAGTGCTATAAAACTTTTCTTTACAACCTACTCCAATATGACCTCATCCTGACATAGCTAACTACTTCTGCTATGTCCCTGTTTTCAAATATGTTCACATTCTAAGGGAGTTAGTACTTCAGCCAGTGAATTGAGGGAAAGAGGACAAATTCAATTCATAACAGCTGGGAACAAATATTAAATCTAAGTCCAGAGATATCTAAAGCTGGGGGAAAAGGAATGTATTTTAGGAACGTTGTGATTTTTAGGGAATGAGTAGAAGAGAGATAGCACAGAAGTAATACTCCTGAGTTAAATTAATCATTTGACATTTTGGAGACTCACATTTAGCCTTTTAGAATATAAGCCACTATTTTTCAAAAGTCGACTATAGCAATAGTATGTTACTGCCCCTTTTTTCTTGTAAATGGACTTTAGGTTTGGATGGGATTTTTCTGCCAAAATTCACTTCTTTAGGACCTTACCATATTTTTCTAAGTAGTCCAGAATGTTGTGAATTCTAGTTTGACCTTTCAAGGTGATGATAATTCTGCTGCTTTTAATGTCATCTTCAAATTTAATGAACCAACTTGGGATTCATCTATATCATTAATGT
Source organism: Hippopotamus amphibius kiboko (assembly GCF_030028045.1). NCBI lineage: Eukaryota > Metazoa > Chordata > Mammalia > Artiodactyla > Hippopotamidae > Hippopotamus > Hippopotamus amphibius. Next base: position 19,653,977 of record NC_080195.1, read on the forward strand.
GGAGGCTGTATATTACAATCCCCAGAATTGAAACTCAGGGAACTATTCTAAGACTGTTTTCTTCAAGTAATGGTCAGTTGTTGACAGTTAAAGGATTCTCTGGGTATAAAGCCCCAGCTAGACTTGCCTCCACATGTAATCTGCCCATACCATGCTCAAAGGATGATAAAAATACTATGCAGTAGCACAAGAATAGCATCATATAGTCTTCAGGCTTGATCATGAGTTGCAGAAAAGCAGAGATTATCTGTTTTCTTTCTGAAAAGCCTATCCTCTGCACCAAGTGGCCATGCATCAGGAGAAGCTGCTCCAGTAAAATGTCACTAGATGATCCATGAAAAGAAAACAGTAATCAATTATAAAGATTTCAAAATATGCAACTTAATCAAGACATATTGTAGTATGTTAAAAAACATTTCAATTCTACTGAAAGAACAATAACTTATCTTTAAATTATGGAGCACTTAACAAAGTGAACAGAATTAAATAGCAGTGCATAAAAACTGCAACAACAGTATTATCAGTTTAAATGTCAGATAAGGTGGCAAAAGGGACAATTTGCATGCTTATTAAATGAGTATAAAACAAATTGTTTTAAACATTTAAAAAGTTGACAAATAGGTAGAAGACACAAGTACAAAGGAGGATGTGTCCCCTTTGTGGAACCTCATTTTTAGAAGAATTGATGTCAAAAATTTGATCATCGTGATACATTACTGCTTTCTTACAGTTCTTTTTCTTTTATCATAGACCTGCATATGAAGAACTGCTGGCTTTATTAATACGTGTTTTCTGTGAACACTATTATTTATCTTTAGTCAACTTCTCTGTTATTAACATTATTTGCAATCCACTGATTTTATTTTCTGTACTGCCAAATAATTTGCAACTAATTTGGCACAACAGATATTAGAATCCTAAAAAAGTCATTTCTTTTGGCATTAAAAACGTTTGTCATTGGGGAATTTCTAAGGCTTTCATCAAAGATGAACATTCAGTAGAGGTTTGTTTACTTCCTTTGTTAAATCTGATAGCATAAGCTATTTAAGAAAATATTTTTTTATCCATGTGCCTTCGTTGGCCCTTTCAGAAGTTAACTATGCATATATAAAGTTGTTCAAAAATTTGACGGCTCATAGAGGCACATAGTAATCTGCCATATAGTAAATATTTATTGAATATGTATTGGAAAAAAAAGAAAAGAGAAGTGTACTTTATGTGCTAGAAACTGTGCTAAGGATTTCTGTGTGAATTGGCTAGGGTGTATGCTAAGCTACAACCACAAAGAAACCCCAAAATGCAGTAGCAAATATCACATTTATTTTTTGCTCATAAAAAAGTCCAAAAGTTGTTGTCATGGGCTGTCCAGGGTGGGGAAACAGTTCTGTTCCCAAGACTGTTCGGAACTCAGGCTCTAGTCTTGTTGCACTGCCATTCTTAAGTCGTCAGCATGTTCCGCGTGGAATCTGGCTGTCAGCAACATGGCCACATCCCAGCCCCAGGGGAGAAGGCAAAGAGCAAAAGGCAGTCTGCTTCTTCATGGAAATGGGTTGAAAATCGTTAACATCACTTCAGTTCATAACCCTTTAGTCACATGAATGTGCAAAGGAGCTTGGGAAAAAAATGTAATCTCTAGCTGAGATTCTATAAAAAGGAAAAAGAGGAGCATATGTTTTGGGTAAAAGTTTGACATCTCTGTCTAAAGACACATGTGGTGATTTTTCCCTTTTATGGTCCTTATGAGGTATAATCATTGTTCCTATTGTCCTGGGAGAGACAGAGGTCAAAGAAATCTGTCACCTTTGCTGGTTATGTACTCAACAGTGGGATGGCTGTATGCTTCTTGGGATGTTTTTCCTCATGCAAAGAGATGTTCCTTTTAATTACAAAAATATTCAAATACTATTTATGTACGTTCTGTTTATTAATTATGTTTTGGTGCAAACTAATGTGGTATGAATGTTGCTCTCCAATAACCTAATTCATTTTTCAAGCTTGATTTGAATTTCTAATTTTTCTTTGCATTAATGTTATACTTTTTGTGGTGAGTTATTATGGTTATTTTGCCTTCTTGTGTCTGCACTATTTTAAATTAAAATAATAGTTTTTAAGACATTCCTAAATTCAAAGTGACTAAACTGAGTTCTAATAAGGAAGGCACATGGAGGTGGTTCTTGTTTGGTGTGTTCCCTGAGAGAATTCTGTCCTCTGAGGTATCAGAAAAGCACCACCTTTTCAGTGCAGGCATGATCTTTCCTCTCTGCTACTGGGGAGACCAAGTAGATGCATGGGGTTTGCCTGAACACAGGAGAAGGTTGGAGCATTACCTGCTTTTATTTTAGTAATCCAGTTAGATAACTAATGTAAAAAATGAAATGTCTTATTTTATTAACTAACTATATTTAGAATTTTAAAAATACTTGAAGTCAATAATAACATTAAGTGATTCCGGTGTATCACTGGCACCATTATTCTGGTTTCCCAATGTACATCTTTTACACTATTTTTGCATAACAGCGTTTCTTCCTTAGTGTCACCCTAGGAGCTTGCCAACTTTGAAAAGTCACTTAAATTATTTCCCCACTGGCTTTTAACCTTGAGTGACTAAGTATTTTATTTTTAAAAAAAGCAAGAAAAAAAGAAGAACCATAAACAACACACGTTCATGTGATGCCTGTTAGTGTTTCTAAATGTTTAAAATTCCTGTGGTCTAATTGATTGAACCTCTCTGTATTCTGATAGTGCTTTACCTATAGAATGAGATTTTGTGACGGAAAGAATAATGCACTTGGGCTTTTTCGAGCACTCTGCTGGATTATAGGACAAAGAAATAAATAAGAACACAGTCCTGCCCTCAAGAAACTCATAGGAGAGTCTCATGATGTTAAATCCAGTGGTCTAATTCTCAGTAGGCAAAAGCTGCATTTGATGGTGCTCACTGCCCTTCCTTGATACATTTTCTTTATTTTCTTGTCAGGACAACACATACTGTGAGTTTTTCTCCGAATTCACCAATTAATCCATTATAGTTACCTTTGCTAGTTTCTCTCCTCACAAACCTCTTCTCTTCAGAGGACTGAGTCCTCAGGCTTCTTCTCTTCTCTTTCTATACAGACTCCTTTGATGACCACATCTAATCTTAGAACTCTAAACACCACCTATGTGATGATTTATAGCTCAGGGTTTATATCTACAGACCATGTTGCTCTCCAGATTCATGTTGAGCTCCAGATTCATATATCCACATGGGAATCTAAAAGACTAACTGGATTTCTATTGTTTTCCACAATACACGGTCTAACCCAACCTTCTCCATCTCCATTTATTCATTATTCCATACCAAGGCCAAATCTTGGCATTATCCTTGACTCTTCTCTTTTCCTCATATTCCCCATTCAGTTGGTTAACACATCTTTTGGGTGTATCTTAAAAATGGCTATATCACAGTCTGTTCACTTCTTGTGACTTCTATGGCTGTTACCTTGGATGAACCTCTGTCATATTTTGCCTGAATTACTTCTTCAGCCTCTTAATGAGTCTGCCTAAATCAGATCATGTTTCCCTCTTTTTCAGAATCCTCCAATAGTTCTCCTTTTACTGAGTAAAAGATAGTCTTTTTAATGACTACAATTCACTGCATGAGCTGCTTGCCCTATTGCCACCCTTGTTACCCTTCTGTCTCCCCCTAATATTACCCATACCTGCTTCCACTATAGCCACCTTGCCCTTCTTGTTATCCTTTGAATACTCCAGGAGAATTTTAATTTAGGGCTTCTGCATTGGCTCTTCTCTCTGCTGGAATAATCTTCGTTCAATATCTGAGTGGGGTCTTCTCAATAAAGAGGACTATTTAAAATGCAATGGGACCTATTCAACCCATCTTTCAAATTGACACCCTACTCCTGCTCTATTTCTTTCCTCTGAAGAATTTACATAATACATCATATAATTTACTTTTTATTATATTTATTATCTGCCTTCCATAATAAGATATAGGCTTTGCAAGGGTAGATATTTTAATATGTTTTGTTGTTAAATTAGTCTAAGTACCCAGAATAGTTCCTGCCACATGGTAGCTACTCTGTAAATATTTGTTGAATATATGAAATGGCATGAAGTTAGAATTATTCCCATTTTATTGGGAAAATGCAAGCTCGAGGAGGTCTCTGGACTGCACATTTTTTACTTGTTAAAGAGAAGTTATATCTATTTTGTTTAGTTTCTAAGGTTTTCTGATGGCAAAGTAAGTCCAAGTTTTTGGAACTAACTTTTATATTTTGAAATTCTACATATAGGAAAAAGAATTACACAAACTTACTTTCTCATTTTTCTTTTTTTTTAATTTTTATTGGAGTATAGTTGATTTGCAATATTGTGTTAGTTTCTGCTGTACAGGAAAGTGAATCATTTATTCATATACATATATCAGCTCTTGTTTTAGATTCTTTCCCCATATAGGTCATTACAGAGTATTGAGTAGAGTCCCCTGTGCTGTACAGTAGGTCCTTATTAGTTATATATTTTACATATAGTAGTGTGTATATGTCAATCCCAATCTCCCAATTTATCCCTCCCCCATTACCCCCTGGTAACCATAAATTTATTTTCCACCTGTAACTCTATGTCTGTTTTGTGGATAAGTTCATCTGTACCCTTTTTTTAGATTCCACATGTAAGCAATATCAAATAATATTTGTCTTTCTCTGTCTGACTTCACTCTGTATGAGAATCTCTAGGTCCATCCATGTTGCTGCAAATGGCATTAATTCGTTCTTTTTTTTTTTTTATGACTGGGTAGTGTTTCATTGTACTCCATTGTATGAGGGTGAGTCAAAAATTATCCACACTCTGGCTATAGAATTTACAGAAGTTTTAATATAACCAGAGTATGGATAATTTTTGACTCACCCTCATATATATGTACCATATCTTCTTTATCCATTCGTCTGTTGATGGACATTTAGGTTGCTTCTATTTTAAACAGTGCTGCTGTGAACGTTGGGGTGCATGTATCTTTTCGATGGTTTTCTCCAGATATATACCCAAGAGTGGAGTTACTGGATCATATGGTAGCTCTGTTTTTAGTTTTTTAAGGAACCTCCATACTGTTCTCTGTAGTGGCTGTACCAATTTACATTCCCACCAACAGGGGAATGTTCCCTTTTCTCCACGCCCTGTCTAGCATTTATTGTTTGTAGATTTTTTGATGATGGCCACTCTGACTGGTGTGAGGTGATACCTCATTATAGTTTTGATTTGCATTTCTCTAATAATTAGTGATGAGCATCTTTTCATGTGCTTTTTGGCCATCTGTATGTTTTCTTTTTTAAAATGTCTGTTTAGACCTTCCCCCATTTTTTGATTGTATTGTTTGGTTTTTGGTTTTGGGTTTTTTTTTTTGTTTTTTTTTTTTTGATATTGAGCTGCATGAACAGTTTGTATTTTGGAGATTAACCCTTGTTAGTTGCTTCGTTTGCAAATATTTTCTCCCATTCTGAGGGTTGTTTTTTTTGTTTCATTTATGGTTTCCATTGCTGTGTGAAAGCTTTTAAGTTTAATTAGGTCTCATTTGTTTATTTTTGTTGTTATTTTCATTACTCTAGGAGGTGGATCAAAAAAATCTTGCTGTGATTTATGCCAAAGAGTGTTCTTCCTATATTTTCCTCTAAGAGTTTTATAGTATCAGGCCTTACATTTAGTTCTTTAATCCATTTTAAGTTTATTTTTGTGCATGGTGTTAGGGAGTATTCTAATTTCTTTCTTTTACATGTAGGTGTCCAGTTTTCCCAGCACCACTTATTGAAGAGACTGCCTTTTCTCCATTGCATATTCTTGCCTCCTTTGTCATAGATTAGGCGACCATAGGTGCATGAGTTTATCCCTGGACTTTTTATCCTGTTCCATTGATCTACTTTTCTGATTTTTGTGCCAGTACCATTTTTCAACATGAACTCACTTTTCCAATCTGGAAGAGATTTACAGTATTTTGTTTTCCCTTATATTCTTCTATATCTATATCTCCTTTCTTGCCTTATGACCATCTGCTTTCAACCTAGCTAAATACTACTTTTTCTTGAAGGCTCAGCAAAAGCCATTTCTCTAATTGGAAGTCTTCCCTGAATAACCTACTTCACCTTTATTTCTTTGCTTTCTAAACTTCAGGCACATTACAGTTAAGGCTATAAAGCTTAGAACCAAGCACCCCTGGGTTTTTGCCAAAATAAATTTCTGGAAACTGCATCATAAGGCTCATCATTTGAAAGCTTAAGATTCTAAAGATAGAATTCTCTGACCAAGAACTTAACTTATATAAATCAGAGCTATGACTCAGAGACATCATAAAAGTCCAGATAAAAGAGACATGATAATTTAGAACAGTAAAATGATGCTCCAATAATTATTAAATGGTGAAAAAATGTGTACATATTGATTTTCCCAAGGTCTATAATGTTCTTTATATGAGGGTGAGTAGAGTGTGGATAATTTTTGCCTCACCCTCGTAGTTGCAAATAACACATATAAATACAACTTTATTGTATTATAAACTTGGTGAAAACAGATGTGGTAAATATGAACACAACTGTTAAAGATGTACTTAATATGTCTTTTTATTTTCTTAGTATTCAGAAAGGCTTTGGGGAATTAAAAAAAATCTGTCAAGGGAAGTTTAAATTGATACCTTCTTTTCCTCACAATTTTCTATCAACCAAAATTACTCTATCTTTTTTAGAACTGTGCTCCAATTTGGAGTCCTTCCTATCCATAAATATCTAGATTGCTCTTTTCTTCTTACTAAAAGGCATGATAGTACATGAGATTCTATTGCAGGAGTGTGAAAAGTGGGAAAAAAAGAGAAATTTCTGTTTAAAATAGTTAAGAGATATTAAGGAAGAAGCTAGATGTAATTGTGCTGTGCCTCTCTTATTGAACTTGTAAGTTCTTGGGGACAAAGCTTAGGCCATTTCTTTGATTTAATTTATATTCCCTCCACCTACTTATCAGTGCTCCATGGCTCATATAGAATGAGGTATATGGTAGTTGTACTTATTACTTACTGGATGATTATATAATTACTTTTCATTGTTGGTATAAAAATAAAATATTTTGATATTCATTACTTAACAAAAGGGAGAGAATATTTAAAAAGATTCATTGCATTGCAACATCCCAATATTTCAATATCTACTCAATATTAATGCCAAAAACCTAAGAGCCAAAAACCTGAGAGCCAGAAACCAGTTTGGGGTGCTATTGTTGCAGGTCGGCTCCAGCTAAGACCCATGTCAGGAAAATCTGGAGTGGGACTCTGAGTGGAAGGAGGCGAGAGGCCTGTGTGTGGTGGCAGTGGAGATAAAGATAAGATGTCTGCAATGGTGTGGTGGGAACAAAGGTCACCAAGCTGAGAGAGTTAACAGATGGATATGGAATAATAAGGACAATGAGTAAAACCATGATCACCCAAGCCCTCACAAATAACTGTGGGAAGGGCTTGCAATGATCATCTCTGAAACAGAACAACTTCCCTTTTTGTCAATTATCTAGAATAACAGGATCTACTGGGGTCTCATTCACTAGAGACAAAAGATAGGGCTCAGTTTGTCACTCTTCTAAGACCACAGTAGTCCAAGAGCCCAGTCTTCACCCTGAAGGGAAAAGGTTACAATATTTTAATAAATGTTTGTGATGGACAGTGTGTAAATAAAGAGGATTATAGAGTGGAAGGATGAATATCTCCTTTCTTATTAAAAGTTATCCTACCTAGAGACATTCTAAAACTTATAAAGGTAAAGTTTATGCATTTTGAAACTTCAGATACCCTTTGAGTTTTACTATTGTTGGAGTTTTACAGTGTCCTTTATCAGTTCTTGCCAAAGTTCTAAATTAGGATATAGTTATATCTAGAGTAAATTAAGTTCTCCTGCAAAATAATCAACAGCTTTAAGTAATAGTCAGTTACACCTCACTGAGGTTATTGAAAGGCTGGACCACACTTTGACAGGAGGAATGTTTTACACACTTTTCATGGATCATGTAAGTTTTGCATTAGATGATTTCTGTGTCTTGGATAACACTACGTTTATATATATATCATTTTTCAATTTAAAAATAAATTCACTGTCCAAACCTACTTGATAAAATGTAATAATAGACTGATGAAGCATGCATATGGTAAGATTACTTTTTAGTGAAATAGAGCAGAGACAATGTCATCCCGTTATTTTTTATCTTTATTGCTATTGTGCTTCCATTTGCTTCCAGTTAGCAGTGTTTTTTGCACTACAGTCCTGATCCATTAGTGAGTCATGTAATCATTTTGATGGCTTGTAACTAGAAATTATTTCAAATAAAATAGAATGAAATATAATAGGTAGGAGAGAATAGAGTAGGATAGAGTGGAATGGAATTGGGTGGAACAGAAAGGAATGGAATGGAGTAGAATGGAGTAGACACTTGCAAAAGCAATAGCTTTAACTGTGTACTTACATATGTAAATATTCACAGAGTTCTGGTGTAAAATACATTTCTTACTCCAAGTTGTGAAAAAATATTTGAAACTTTAGTCTAGGTTGGAATAATTGTTTTACTTAAGAACCTTTCCCTAAAATCTGATGCTTAACATTTTCTGTTTGGAATAGATCCAGGTAGCAGAGTTTTTACTGTTCTTCAAAGGTGATGTTGAGATCATGTTAGAACCCATTATTTATGAAAGAAAAAAAAGAAGGTTTTCAGTGTATTCTTCTTACTATCGTCTTTATGCTGTTATTAGGAGAAAGTGCCCAAATATGAATACGAATGTAATTTTTCTCTTTTATTGTCATAGTGATATGTACTTTAAATGATATTATGTTAACTATAATTTTCATTATGTTAAATTCAATTATTATTTAATTTTCTGATAAGCATTCCTTATACACATGAAATGATAAAATGTTTGATTGGGTCCTGTGACAGTGTAGCGTTCAACAACAGTAGATACAATTAATATGGTTCATATTTCTTCACATATTTTACTGTTCATTTTTATTCTTTAATTAGATGCTGTAAATTTCAAATGTGTCCCAACTTTATATTTTCCTAACTCTCTTCTCTTGTAAAATACTTGTCTCTTTTTCTTTTATATCTACATACTGTCTTTCTACAGTAAAGTCTTTCTTTTCTTCAAGCATTTTCTAACTCTAACTACAAATCACCTGCAGTACCAACTGAAAAATGAAGTAGAATAAAAAATGTTTGAAGAGAGTTTGGAAGCTGAATCTCATTGAGTCAAGCTGCTACACACACACACACATACACACACACACACACACACAGAATTTCAGATATTCCCTAGTAATGAATATTGAAAGACAAAAAGTCACAAATATCTTTCTGAATAAATTGATATTACAGATAAATAGAAAAATGTAACCATGTTTCCTATTTAATTTCTACACAGACCTTTGTGCATGTTATAAATTTTAGTATACATGGTTGTTTTGTGTTTTGGCTCTGTTGGGTCTTCATTGCTGTGCATGGGCTTTCTCTAGTTGCGGCGAGCGAGGACTACTCTTGGTTGTAAGCACAGCCTTTTCAGTGCAGTGGCTTCTCTTGTGGACCATGGGCTCTAGGCACATGGCCACAGTAGTTGTGGCACACAGGCTCAGTAGTTGTGGCCGTGGGCTCTAGAGCACAGGCTCAGTAGTTGTGGTGCATGGGCTTAGTTGCTCCATGGCATGTGGGATCTTCCCAGACCAGGGATCGAACCCATGTCCCCTGCATTGGCAGAGGGATTCTTAACCACTGTGCCACTAGGAAAGTCCCTACATGTTTGTTTTTTTTTTAAGAACTTTTATTGACATGCAGTTAACATACAATAAACTGTACATATTTAGAGTGTACTATTTGGTATCCCAATCTCCCAATTCGTTCCCCATCAACCCTCCCCGCTTTCCCCACTTGGAGTCCATATGTTTGTTCTCTACATCTGTGTCTCTATTTCCGCCTTGCAACCGGTTGATTAGTAGAGTTTTTCTATAGTCCACATATATGTGTTAATATACGATATTTGTTTTTCTCTTTCTGACTCATGTCACTCTGTATGACAGTCTCTAGGTCCATCCATGTCTCTACAAATGTCCCAGTTTCATTGCTCTTTACAACTGAGTAATATTCCATTGTATATATGTACCACAACTTTTTTATTCATTCATCTGTTGATGGACATTTAGGTTGCTTCCATGCCCTGGCTATTGTAAATAGTGCTGCAATGAACATTGGAGTGCAAGTGTCTTTTTGAATTATGGTATTCTCAGGGTATATGCCCAGCAGTGGGATTGCTGGGTCATAAGGTAGTTCTGTTTTTAGTTTTGCAAGGAACCTCCATAGTGTTCTCCACAGTGGCTGTATCAATTTACATTCCCACCAACAGTGCAAGAGCATTCCCTTTTCTCCACACCCTCTCCAGCATTTACTGTTTGTAGATTTTCTGATGATGCCCATTCTAACCAGCGTGAGGTGATTTCTCATTGTAGTTTTGATTTGCATTTCTCTAATAATGAGTGATGTTGAGCAGCTCTTCATGTGCCTCTTGGCCATCCATTTGTTTTCTTTGGAGAAATGCCTATTTAGGTCTGCTGCCCATTTTTTGATTGGGTTGTTTGTTTTTTTGATATTGAGCTGGATGAACTGTTTATATATTTTGGAGATTAATCCTTTGTCTGTTAATTCATTTGCAAATATTTTCTCCCATTCTGAGGATTGTCTTTTCGTTGCTTATAGTTTCCTTTGCTGTGCAGAAGCTATGAAGTTTCATGAGGTCCCACTTGTTTAATTTTGTTTTTATTTCCATTATTCTAGGGGGTGAATCAAAAAAGATCTTGCTATTATTTACATGGAAGAGTGTTCTTCTTATGTTTTCCTCTAGGAGTTTTATAGTGACTGGCCTTACATTTAGGTCTTTTATCCATTAGGAGTTTATATTTGGTATGCTGTTAAGGTGTGTTCTAATTTCATTCTTTTACATGTAGCTGTCCAGTTTCCCCAGCACCACTTATTGAAGAGGCTGCCTTTTCTCCATTGTATATCTTTGCCTCTGCTGTCATACATTAGTTGGCCATAGTTTATCTCTGGGCTTTCTGTCCTGTTCCGTTGATCTATATTTCTGTTTTTTTGCCAATACCATACTGTCTTGATCACTGTAGCCTTGTAGTATAGCCTGAACTCAGGAAGCCTGATTCCACCAACTCCGTCTTTCCTTCTCAAGATTGCTTTGGCTATTTGGGGTCTTCTGCATTTCCATACAAATCGTAAAATCTTGTCCTAGTTCTGTGAAAAATGCGGTTGGTAAATTGATAGGGATTGCACTGAATCTGTAAATTGCTTTTGGTACTATACTCATTGTCACAATGTTGATTCTTCCAATCCAAGAACATGGTATGTCCCTCCATCTGTTTGTGTCGCCTTTGATTTCATTAGTGTCTTATAGTTTTCTGAGTACAGGTCTTTTACCTCCTTGGTTAGGTTTATTCCTAGGTATTTTATTCTTCGTGTTGCAATGGTGAATGGGATTGTTTCCTTAATTTCTCTTTCTGATCTTTCATTGTTAGTATATAGAAATGCAAGAGATTTCTGTGTGTTAATTTTGTATCCTGCAACTTTACTGAATTCATTGATTAGCTCAAGTAGTTTTCTGCTGGCATCTTGAGGATTTTCTATGTATAGTATCATGTCATCTGTGAGCAGTGACAGTTTTACTTGTTTTCCAATTTGCATTCCTGTTATTTCTTTTACTTCTCTGATTGCTGTGGCAAGGACTTCCAAAACTGTGTTGCATATTAGTGGCGAGAGTGGACATCCTTGTCTTGTTCCTAATGTTAGAGGGAACATTTTCCGTTTTTTCCCCACTGAGAATGATGTTTGCTGTGGGTTTGTCATATATGGCCTTTATTATGTTGAGGTAGGTTCCCTCTATGCCCACCTTCTGGAGAGTTTTTATCATAAATGGGTGTTGAATTTTGTCAAAAGCTTTTTCTGCATCTGTTGAGATGATTCTGTGGTTTTTATCCTTCAACTTGTTAATATGGTGTATCACATTGATTGATTTGCGTATATTGAAGAATCCCTGCATTCCAGGGATAAACCCCACTTGCTCATGGTGTATGATCCTTTTAATGTGTTGTTGGAGTCTGTTGGCTAGTATTTTCTGGAGGATTTCTGCATCTAAATTCATCAGTGATATGGGTCTGTGATTTTCTTGTTTGGTAGTATTTTTGCCTGGTTTTGGTATCAGGATGATGGTGGCCTCATAAAATGAGTTTAGGAGTGTTCCTTCCTCTGCAGGTTTTTGGAAGAGCTTGAGGAGGGTGGGTGTTAGCTCTTCTCTAAATGTTTGATAAAATTCACCTGCGAATCCATCTGGTCCTGGACTTTTGTTTGTTGGGAGATTTTTAATCACAGTTTCAGTTTCATTGTTTGTGATTGGTCTGTTCATATTTTCTATGTCTTCCTGATTCAGTCTTGGAAGGTTATACCTTTCTAAGAACCTGTCCATTTCATCCAGGTTGTCCATTTTATTGGCATATAGTTGCTTGTAGCAGTCTCTCTAGGTGCCTTTTATTTCTCTGGTGTCCACTGTAACTTTTCCTGTTTCATTTCTAATTTTATTGATTTGAGTCTCCTCCCTCTTTTTCTTGATGACTCTTGCTAGAGGTTTATGGATTTTATTTATCTTCTCAAAGAACCAGCCTTTAGTTTTATTGATTTTTGCTATTGTTTTCTTTGTATTTCATTTATTTCTGCTCTGATCTTTATGGTTTCTCTCTGTCTACTAACTTTGGGTTTTGTTTGCTCTTCATTCTCTAGTTTCTTTAGGTATAAGGGTAGATTGTTTCTTTGGGATTTTTCTTGTTTCTTGAGGTAGGATTGTATTGCTTTAAAATTCCCTTTTAGAACTGCCTTTGCAGCATCCCATAGGTTTTGGATGGTTGTGTTTTCATTGTCATTTGACTCTAGGTATTTCTGATTTCCTCTTTGATTTCTTCAGTGATCTCTTGGTTATTTAGTAGCATATTGTTTAGCCTCCATGTATTTGTGTTTTTTACAGTTTTTTTCCTGTAATTGATTTCTAATCTCATAGCATTGTGGTCAGAAAAGATGCTTGATACGATTTCAATTTTCTTGACTTTACCAACACTTGATTTATGACCCAAAATGTGATCTGTCCTGGAGAATGTCCCATGTGCACTTGAGAAGAATGTGTAATGTGCTATTTTTGGATGTAATGTCCTGTAGATATCTATTAAATCACGCTGATTTATTGTGTCATTTAAAGCTTTTGTTTCCTTATTAGTTTTCTGTGTGGATGATCTGTCCATTGGTGTAAGTGGAATGTTAAAGTCCCCCAGAATTATTGTGTTCCTATCGATTTCCTCTTTCATGGTTGTTAGCATTTGCCTTATGTATTGAGGTGCTCCTATATTGAGTGCATATATATTTATAATTGTTATCTCCTCTTCTTGAATTGATCCCTCAATCTTTATGTAATGTCCTTTCTTGTCTCTTGTAACATTTTTTATTTTAATGTCTGTTTTATCTGATATGAATATCTCTACTCCAGCTTTCTTTTGATTTTCATTTGCATGGAATATTTTTTTCCATCCCCTCACTTTCAGTCTGTGTGTGTCCTAGGTCTGAAGTGGGTCTCTTGTAGACAGCATATGTATGGGTCTTGATTTTGTATCCATTCAGCCAGTCTGTGTCTTCTGGTTGGTGCATTTAGTCCATTTACATTCAAGGTAGTTATTGATATGTATGTTCCTATTACCATTTTCTTAATTGTTTTGTTGTTGTTTTTGTAGGTCCTTTTCTTCTCTTATGTTTCCCACTTAGAGAAGTTCCTTTAGTATTTGTTGTAGGCCTGGTTTGGTGGTGCTGAATTCTCTTAGCTGTTGCTTGTCTGTAAAGCTTTGGATTTCTCTGTTGAATCTGAATGAGATCCTTGCTGGGTAGAGTATTCTTGGTTGTAGGTTCTTCCCTTTCATCACTTGAAATATATCATGCCACTCCCTTCTGGCTTGTAGAGTTTCTGCTGAGAAATCAGCTGTTACCCTTATGGGACGTCCCTTGTATATTATTTGTTGTTTTCCCCTTGTTTCCTTTAATAACTTTTCTCTGTCTTTCATTTTTGTCAATTTGACTACTATATGTCTTGGCGTGTTTCTCCTTGGGGTTATCCTGCCTGCGGCCCTCTGTGCTTCCTGGACTTGGATAGCTATTTCCTTTCCCATGTTAGGGAAGTTTTCAACTATAATCTCTTCCCATATTTTCTCAGGTCCTTTCTCTCTCTGTTCTCCTTCTGGAACCCATATAATGCAAATGTTGGTGCATTTAGCATTGTCCCAGAGATCTCTTAGGCTATCCTCAGTTCTTTTCACTCTTTTTTCTTTATTCTTTTCGCATCAGTGATGATCACCATTCTGTCTTCCAGGTCACTTATTCGCCCTTCTGCCTCAGTTAATCTGGTATTGGTTCCTTCCAGTTTATCTTTCACTTCAAGTATTGTGTTGCATATCTCTGTTTGTTTGCTCTTTAATTCTTCTCGGTCTTTGGTCAACTTTTTTGTAACTTTTTGATCTTTGCATCCAGTGTTTTTTCGAAGTCCTGGATCATCTTCACTATCATTATTCTGAATTCTTTTTCTTGAAGGGTGCCTATTTCCTCTTCATTTAGTTGTTTTTCTGGCGTTTTATCTTGTCCCTTCATCTGGTACAAAGTCTTTTGCCTTTTCATTTTCTCTTTCTGTGGCTGTGGTTTTCAGTTCCATGAGACGAAATACTGCTGATACTGCTTGATACTGCTGTCTGCCCTCTTGTGGAGGAAGCTATCTAGGAGGCTCATGGGTGCTTCCTGATGGGAAGGACTGATGGTGGGTTTTGTGGGGTGGGCAGATCTCAGTAAAAGTTTAATCTGTTTGTTTGCCGATGGGTGGGGCTGTGTATCCACCTTGTTGGATGTTTGGCTTGAGGCTACCCAGCACTGAAGCTTACAGGCTCTTTGGTGGGGCTAATGGCGGACTCTGGGTGGGCTCACCCCAATGAGCACTTCCCAGAACCCCTGCCACCAGTGCCCCTGTCTCCGCAGTGAGCCACAGCTGCCCCCCACCTCTGCAGGCAACCCTCCAACACCAGCAGGTAGGTCTGGTTCAGTCTCCTGTGGGGTCACTGCTCCTTCCCCCTGGGTCCTGGTGAGCACACGTTTTTGTGTGCCCTCCAAGAGTGGAGTCTCCATTTCCCCCAGTCCTGTGGAGGTCCCGCAATCAAATCGCACTGGCTTTCAAAGTCTGATTCTGTGGGGATTCCTCTTCCCGTTGCTGGACCCCCAAGTTAGGAAGCCTGACGTGGGGCTCAGAACCCTCACTCTAGTGGGTGGACTTCTGCGGTATAACTGTTCTCCAGCTTGTGAGTCACCCACCCAGCATTTATGGGATTTGATTTAAACATGATTGCGCCCCTCCTACCGTCTCATTGCGGCTTCTCCTTTGTCTCTGGATATGGGGTGTTTTTTTTTTTTTTTTTTTTTTTGGTGAGTCCCAGTGTCTTTCTGTTGATGATTGTTCAGCACTTAGTTGTATTTCCAGTGCTTTTGCAAGAGGGAATGAGCACACGTCCTCCTACTCTGCCATCTTGATTCTATCTGACTTTTGGTTTTAAGTGACAACATCTGCCCTAGGAGCAGATTTCAGAGAGCTGGGGAAGAAGTGCAGTGGTTCCTGGTCCCATGCGAGAAAATCGAGGACAGAATGGGGAGAGATACCAAGACCCTGGCTGTTCATCTGTCAGTGTCTCTGGAGAGTGTGAGCCCTACGTGGTCTGTTTTTTGTTTATTTGTTTTAAAGATATTTTTTCTTGTGTGTTGGTTGGAGGGGGGTGAGAATTATAAATTATAAATTTAAGTAATTGCATGCAGGGAATATTTTCAGTATTCTAATTATACAGAAAAAATATGAGCTTTACTTTCCATTTTTTATATTTTGCTATATTATTTAAAAATGAATTAGATTTTCAAGGTTATTTTGGGACATTTTATTCATTTTCAATTCAAAAGGTAACTTTAATTTTGTATGCTACTTTTCCTTTCACTTGGATATCTGTTATTTGTTCGAGGCATTTTTCTTGAATTCTTGTATGTCTGTGTTCCATTGTTTGTCCTGGAAAATAACAGAAATCTCTAACTATGGATTCTTTCATCACCTATTTGTTCTTTATTTTAACACATACTCACTACCCACCAAGTCTGTGCAAAATCTTTTACTGGGCTTTGGGAGAAATGCAAGGAACAGTGGAAGAAAAGGGGGATATCTGAAGATAATGATATATTTATTATGCCCTCAGAATGCTTGTAATGTAATTAAAATGTTTAATAATTAAATTGAAAGAGAGCTTTATTAAAACAAAGCATAGATGTTGAACCTCCTTTTAAAGACTCTGTGTATTTCACTGGGTAGTCTCTCTTGCCATTGTATTTTTAACATTTACTCTTTTCAGTTAGTTTAGTGGACATTTGACCATGGAACATTTGTAGTCTGGTTCAATAACTTCTTTGCTTAATAGCATGATAGAGTCTGCGTTTGCTAAAGCCTATTAAGAAATGTAACTAAAGAGAGGGAAATTCCTCCACAGAAACACTCATCTCCAAACTGGTTACAGGTCTCCAAATGCATCTCACTCTTTCACACTTTTATACAATTGCTTCACTCTGAATGTTCCTTTTGTCCTTTTGAACTGCTTCAAGACTCACCTTACAGGTAACCTCATTTGTGCAGCCTTCACCCAAGAGAAGGGGAGATGTCATGTGCTGCCCTCTATGTTCTTTCTACTTGTCTATACTATGGGACATTTTTGTTTCTAATTATTTGCCTCCCTGTCTGTCTCTTCTCATATACCATAACCTCCTTAAAAGCAGGAACTTGGTCTCCATCACTCAGGCGTGGCAGAGTGGGAGGCATGTGTTCACTGTTCCAAAAACCTTCGTTCATTAAATGAACAGCGTCTTTCTCTAGATTGTCCATATTTCCTGCCTGATTCCCTCACTGAGCATGCTCTTGAGCCATTTCTCTAGCTGGAAGAAACAGATTATCTTACTAATTTCTTGACAGCACATTTAACCTAGATGTAAATGTTAGGAAAGTTGTACTAATAATTTACTGTACTTTAATCTGAAGGATCAAACCTACTACTAGTCACAGAACTCACTGTATGTTTTCAGCTGAGGTTCAGTAAAGGACCTGCACTCACTGAAGGCAGTGGCTGAACTGACATAGTTTAAACTATCAATGATTTTAGTTTTTAAATATCAAGCTGTTAATATCGTTAACAAGTCAGTTGTTTGATGGCAAAAGGGCATGTGCTTGAGTCTAATATTTTTTGCTTTCTACTTCTTTTCATAATATCAATTGATACCATGTAAATACTGTGGATTGTTGCCATTTTGATTTAGATTTTTTTCCCTATATATGGATAGCCAATTTCGTCAGACTCCTGCTCAGGCCTCACATCTTAACCAACTCTTTCTAAAGTTTACACCTCCAAATCTTGGTAAATCGCAAAATGATTCAAGCAGACTTCATTCAGATTTTATCATCAATATCTAATAGCTATTCTCTTCCACAGCCAATTGCACAGTAAAAGATTGTACTTTCATCTCCCTGTATGTATTTGCTAGCTGGTTTAATATTAGCTCTTTTATTCCTTTATGTGAAAGGGTAATGACTACTTTTGTTTTACCGTAAGCCAAGTTGCATAACTAAAATTAGGTTTTAAATGTGTAATTTAATAGTTTATTAAAGCAATTGCATTCTTTTGTGTTACTTACTCCAACCCATTCAAACTTTATCTTTGCCTTGGAAGGTAATTATTTGAAGTGTGGTTTGCATATTATTTATAAAACTAACGGAGCGTACTGTTGCAAATTCTGCATTCATTGTGATTTAGGAGGATATGTTTTTAATGATTGGGAGTAGTAAGAAATAACTCATCAGCTCCTGTTACACAAGTGACAAACAAAATACTATTTGCAAGAGTATATCATCTTAAGATTGTTATGCAGTACATTTCAGTTTAAGCTACCTGAACTTCATGGTCCGCAAAGAACAGGCTTTATAAACTTTATCCAAAGAGACTGTATTATGACATGCTGTTTTACCATTTCTTCTGTTAATGATCCACCTAAATGTGGTTCCAATCAAAACTTATAAACTTACTAGTTTTATGCACTTCTATAAAATAGAAATAACAGATTATATTGTTATGAAAAAAATCTCTAAAGGGAACTAAATATACATTAACTTCTATACTTAGATTCTAGTTGAAATATTGTGAAACCTCCGCTATGACCTCTCAGTAAGTCCCCTTGTGAGCAGACTCCTTTCCCCAGATCAAAAAGCCTTCTAAAAAAGAAAATTTTCCATCTGTCATTATAAAACTGTGCTCATAAAAAATCTGAACTTTGCCAGTTCTATGGCCTTTGAAAAAAATTTCTAGATTCTGACTAATCCAAACTTTGTGGCTATGAATCCTCAATCCTCCTTTTCTACCACAGGACAAAGAAAGACTTGCTTTTGCATATGAAAACACAAATTTTCATAACTAATGTTCTCTGTAATCCTAATTTGGAGGAAAAGCTGAATACTCTTGTTTTTACTTTTTGTTTTTAATGACTTTTTCCTTTTCTCCCTTGAAGAAATGATGCTTCGGCCTAGACTGGCAACAGTTACCAATTTTTTTTTTAATCCCAAATGACTTTGATGTATACATGTTAACACATCATGCTTACATATATCTTAATGTAGTACAGTCGATATTTACTATATTGGCTCATAGGATATTTACATACTTTTGCATCATCTACTGTGTTGATATAACATATTGTTATTAAACCAGTCTCCTAGCATTGATATGGACTGCTTTCAGTCTTTTGGTAGCATAGGTCATGTTAGAACGTTAGCTACATATTGAAATATTTTGAACTATATTGCACCAATGAGCTTCACTGCCATTTTTTTCTGGATTGGAGGTTCTACTGAGAAAAAAAAAAATGTTCTCATTAGCACTTGAGGGAGTTTTATGCTGAAGATATTTTTCAGCAAAGGGCAAAATAAATCACTGAATCAATGTATGACTTCATTAATTCATGAAATATCGCCAGTTTATGACATTAATTTGAATAAATTTTGGCATAGAGACCAATGAAAGTGGAATCAAAACAATTCTGGAATATTTTTATTTCCAAAAAAATTTTTTAAAAAGTACTACCTGAAAAAAAATTTTTTGTCTACAATGAGTTTCCCAGTCCATCTCATACTTGCACATAAACACAGTGTATACACACTCCCTTAACCTATCCCGCTGAGGGGTGAAAATTGTTTCTCAAAATTAAAAATGATAGACTTATTAATGGGGAAGAATCAGTGTTTAGATATTTCATAGTAAGTATCACTTTTGAGTCAGAGATTTTAAAATGAGAAATAAATTATTAAAATAAACAAATAGACATTTTAGGTGATTCTAATCCCTGGAGCTGTGTCAAGTTGGTGATTATTGTTTGACTATTTTGAAACCAAAGATTTCTTCCCTGAGTTTTGTTTATATTTTAGGTATTAAATATACATTTAAGTCTTTTGTGGTTGAGAGTATCTATCAAATCAGTAAATTTAATTTTAAAAGAAAGAACTAATCTGATTTTTAAGTGTATATTGTAAAAACTACTGGGTTGCATTAATGTTATCTGGATATTCGATTATGACTATCTAGCATTCTGTCATTCAGCTTCACAGTTCAATTTCTGAAGACACAATCTGTATGTTCATCTGTGAGCACTTAACTCTCCTGTTAATTCCTACACATTTGAATCTTTCCTCCCTTGCAGCAATGTCTGTATATTAGAAGGTCTTAGATATATCTTTTTCCTTTAATGAAACACGTTTTCTGCCTCATATCATGGTCATTGCTATGAATCCTTTGTCTCCACTTACAAGGCTGGCCCCTGCCCTGCAGTCAGAGGCTTGTCCTACTCCTCATGGGTATCCAGCAGGACCTGAGCCAGTGCCTCACACCTAGTAGATCTTCAAAATATATCAACTCAATTTAAAAAAACTGAAGCAGTTGAAATTCTCACTGTGAGCAGACTTATAAATGCCAATACCTCCCCAATTCAATATTTTCTTATTTAACTTGAGTTTTATTCACTGACTCATTGAACAAATCAGGGTAGTAAAGGCTGTCACACTCATTCCGTTATATATAAAGGAAGAAGGTGATTCAGAACTCTGCTCCAACATATTCCTGCTGTCTTATTTCCTCCTTCTGATTATTTCCCTTTTGGAGAGAAATGAAAAATATATGTGAACCATTGCTCTTTGAGAAAGCACACATTATATATCCCTAAAAAAATAAATTTAGCTCAGGCTTCAGTTCTGGCTACCAGGTCAGAAAATGATGAATCAGGAATGCTGGCTTCTACACTGTTTACAACAGCCAGGACATGGAAGCAACCTAAATGCCCATCAACAAATGAATGGATAAAGAAGATGTGGCATATATATACAATGGAATATTACTCAGCTATAAAAAGGGATGCGATGGAGCTATATGTAATGAGGTGGATAGACCTAGAGTCTGTCATACAGAGTGAAGTAAGTCAGAAAGAGAAAGACAAATATTGTATGCTAACTCCTGTATACGGAATCTAAAAATGGTACTGATGAACTCAGTGACAAGACAAGAAAAAGGATGCAGATGCAGAGAATGGACTGGAGAACTCGAGGTTTGGGGTGGGCGGGGGGTAAAGGGGAAGCTGAGACGAAGCGAGAGAGTAGCACAGACATATGTATACTACCAACTGTAAAATAGATAGCCAGTGGGAAGTTGTTGTATAACAAAGGGAGTTCAACTCGAGGATGGAAGATGCCTTAGAGGACTGGGATGGGGAGGGTGGGGGGGAGTCGAGGGAGGGTGAGGGGGGGAGTCGAGGGAGGGAGGGAATACGGGGATATGTGTATAAAAACGGATGATTGAACTTGGTGTACCCCCCAAAAATAATAAATAAATAAATAAAATTATAAAAAAAAAAAGAAATGCTGGCTTCTAAAGTGCTAAGTAGCAATGGCACCTATTTTATTTCTAAACCTTACATAGCCTTGATCAATGGATGACATTTACCTCAATATATTCAATTAAACTTTACTTTTTCATGCAGTACTTATCATTATGCTTGAAGGCCCAATTAAGAATCTTTCAAAGAAAATTATAATATTATTTACCTAACATCTTCCTTCCAGGGATCACAAAGTGACTTATAGACATCTGGTGGTAGATATTATCACTTGGAAACTTCTGTTCACGTAATTTGGTATTGTTCCAAAGTAATTTTCAACAAAGAAATGAATTCATTTTATTATAATCCCAGCACTGGCATTGTATAATATTAAAGTAAGGGAATATATAAGTAAATAAATAGAATAAATATCACCACAGGCAAAAATCCTGTTTACTCTTAAATATAAATGAGCTCATTTCCATGTTATTATAACCTCAAATCGAATCTACATTTAGCTACAGGCAGCCATTGAGATCTTCAAATTGTCTTTCCTAAAAATAAAATGATACATAATTAATTAGAACTTTTAAAAATAGTTCATAATAGAAACACACATTTGATCACTTTATTATACAAAACAAATGAAACAGTACCAGTAAAGAATCCTTCCATCATTCATAATGTATTTTAAATATGAAACTGTTTGTTCTAATGTTTTTCATACTATTCAATTACTTGAGTTTATTTTCATCTAAATTGTCCAAGGAATTCTCTTGAAATTATTAACTTGGAGTACTCGTGATCTTGGGGGAGGTTGGATCTTCATTTTGTCATTTTTTTTTGAGCCCAAAACTTTAAAATGATATGTTTGCCTTTAAGACACCTTTTAAAAGAAGCTTCAAATAAAGCACTCTAAGTTGAAATCAATTTTGTAAAAAGCTGTATTTGTAGGTTATTTTCATTACACCTTGCAGGGAGTTTTGACACTTCATTTTTAAAAAGCAGTCCTTTAGAGCCTTCTGTATTATAATTATCTTTTTGTTGTGCTCACAGTAATCAAGTGACAGAGGAGGAGGATGTGCTTTTCTTGCTGACAATAATCGATCACACTGCAGTCTTAGTCCTCATTCTTAGGATCATACAACCTTTCCTATCATCCATTGGAAACTTTTAGAAAGCTGGTTTTGTCTCTTACAGCATGAACAAGTGTACAAGTGGCCCAATCAGATTTTTAACTATAATTTAAAAAATGTTTTTGAGTAATATTCTGAAATCTTTTTGCTAATATTGTGGAAATACATTTATTAGATTACACAAGGCACACATATATAGTTTGTGTACGTGCTTCCTTCTGTCATTGTTAGCATAATGATCGAGATAAGCCTAAAAAGCTGTTCTTTTGGACACTTTTCATTTTCCATTTCTCTTTTCTTGATTAAGTAGGTCCCATAAGTTGAGATCAATAATCCTTTCTAGCTATTTGATAATTGTCACTTTATTTCTGTGCATTTTTCTGGAACTCAGTTTGGAGAGTTAATTGAAATTGTTGTCAATTTGGGCAGCATTCAAAAGTGCATGTGTTTTATAACTGCTGCCAAATTTTCTTACATAAATGTTATGAAGAATCAATGTACCATAGTGAGAGGGAAATGATGTCTGTTTGAAAATGGATTATTTTAAATCAGGACCTAAGCTATTATTGAATTATCAAATTGAATGAATTAATAGTATAGGAGATGAAGTTTATCATAGACCTAAAAAGAAACAGTTCATGAAAGTTATAGTTAAGCAATAATTATCTTGGTGCAGAGGGGAAAAATATCAATGCTGGAAATTTGCAATCTGAAGGACAATTAACACTTTGGCAAACAAAGGACACCAAATGTGTGCTGATGATCATTGGAAAAGAGAAGAGACAAATTTTATTTCATTTAGTTCTTGTTAAATGCCCATTGCTTTATATGTATATGTATATTTATAACTTTGGTCAATATCCAAAAGGGGTCCATTAGGTAGAGGTTATTATACCCAATTTACAGATAAGAAACTGAAGACTAGACACAGTCACTGAATAGAGGAGCCAAGGTTTAAATCCAGGTCTGATGGACAATAAACCAGTAATTTCCCCATTTCAGTATGCTCCCTGAATATATGATGAATATGAAAACAGTATCATATACTATTAGAAACAACAATATTGGCATTAGACATTGAATTATGTCCTGGCTTCTCTATTTATTTGGTAATTTGCCTAATATCTCTAATACTTAATAGTCTCAACTCTAAAAACTTACCACAAATAAGCCAATAATCCATCACCATCACTAATTACAGCCAGACCACCACCACCAACAGTAACTACAAATAAACCATATTAAGAGAATTATTTTTTATTTATTCTTTCCACTAATATATATGTAGTACTTACTGTAAGTCAAACATTCTGCTAGATACTGCATGTACCATGGTGAATAAAATAATCTACATCCGTCCATTTAGAAGTTTTATGGAGTGAGGAAAATAGTAAACAAACACATTTTCATTGCAATTACTAGAAGAACTATGATACATTAAATAGACTGCAATGAGAAAGATTGGGGGTTACTTAGGTGATGCTGTCATAGAACACACAGCAGATAAGTTGATACCTGAGGACCTAGAAGGGTGAGAAAGCCAGAACGTTGAGCAGTCAGAGCAAGAACATAATGGGTAGTGGGAACGGCACAAACTAAGTCTTCAAGGACAAATGCTTTTTGTAGTGTTGAGGAACTACAAGACCTTTGTATCTAGAATTTGTAGAGAAAGGAGGATGGTACAGGTTGATTTCTTTGTAACCAAATAAGGGGTGCAATAAGAAAACCATTGGTGGATATGAGGCAAGAAAATGGAATAATCAGATATACATGTTGAAAGCAAGTCCAATTGGTAGATAAAAAATGGATTGGAGGTGATGGGGCTATGAATAAAGGGGGTATTTAGCACTATTAGTAGGGCTTGATTCTCTCTTGCATCTAGGTGGTAGCATAAGAGTTAAAGAAAAATAGATGTATCAGCGATACGTTTTAAAGGTGCAATTGGCAAGAGTTGTTGATAAGTTAGATGTGATGCTGATGTAGAGGAAGGTACAATGAGTCTCAGTTTTCTGGCATATTATAAGAGGTTTCATAGAAATTGTAATTGTTTATTTCATTATATATAAGTAAAATAACAAATAGAAAGCGACATTTGCTTCATTGCCTCATTTCAGCACAAAGATCCATCTCATTCATTGATTCCTTTCTAATCCTTACCTAAAATTTCACTGTGTTTTTTAGTTTGAAGATGTTAGTCTTGACTACTATTCCTCAAAATGTCCACATTACAGAATCCCTAGAGGAACATTGCCTATATCTGCAAATTAGAAATTGTCAGTTATCTCTGTAATTGTTTCTCTTTGATATAAAACATGAGTGAGTGAAATTCCAGTTTACCAAATATTCAATATTTTTGTACCCAATGGAGATAGCATTTTCTATTACTTATGGATTGTTGCATTTCAAGGAAGCATTTTGGCAGGTAAGAGGATAAGTATTCTGCTGAATCTTTCTGAGTGGTTAATGTAACCAGAGTATAGTCCAAAATCAAGGGATTGAAAACAAGGCATCAGGAAAGTTAGAAAAAGGAATTGGACTTAACTGAAATTAGGTTCAAAATCAGAACTCAAGATTGGAGATAAAAGCAGATAGTAAATAATAGTACTAGCATTAATTAATATTCTTTTGGTACAGAGAACTTTGACAGTTATTATTACTTAATTTGATCCCCATAGTCACTGCTACCAAGTGGTCTGTTTGGAGATCAAAGCCAGATCTTCTTTTTCTGAAATAAAGGGACAGTAGAACGCTGTGGAATTAAACAATTACCTCTCTGAATTTCTATTTTTTCCTTTTTTGACATCATTAGACACATCTGAATACATTTAAGTAAAAGTAACAAATATTCTCCTGGCTATATTTTTTTAAATTTTCTGGAAAACTAATGTAACATGCTGTCCTTAGAAAGGAAACAGTAGTATGAACTGTGACATTCTATTACTCTGACAGTAGTATCCTGGAAGAATGATGATCCTTTCAGAGGTCTATTATCACTTCATTGGAACATGCAGTAAACAAGACTCTTAAAGTCAGTGTACATTCTTAGAGTTTATTGTTCCTGTCATGACACTCATCTGGCAAGAATATGCCTATCTCTTAATAATTAAAATGACTACATATTTCAGGCTCTAGTGTACAGATAAGAAAGTTCATGGTTTATATATTGTCATCCACTCTCTTGTATGCCCATGGCAGACATCAATAATTGATCTTGGCATGCTTTCCTGCTGAGCCTACAGTTGGTTTCACATTTCGTCTCAAAAAAGAACACTCCAGGCAGCCACTAACAATTGATTGAGGTTGGTAGTGGAATGAAGGTGATTTGTCATTCCTCTTTTCTGGGAGTCAATTTGTACCTTGCTTAATATAGAAAATGACATCCCAACATTACATTAACATTTGTGATATATGTTTCATAGGTTAGAATATTTCAAGTAAACAGTAATCGTAGACAATTTCTCACAGAATAAGCAGTGTGATTTCGGAGCGTGAGTTGGGTTACAGTGTTAAGGAAATTGAATCATTTTTAGGATATATATATAGAACCATAGTAACAATGTGAGATTCGTTGTAAGGCGGTCTTACTTTGACCAGATCAGCAGATCATGTACAACTAAATCGTTTCATCATATAGTTCTTGAATATTTAAAATGCAGTCAAAAATTGCATTGTATTTCATGAGAAGCACAAAACCAAGATAGGACTAGGGTCCTAACCTCAAGGAGCTTAATCACCAAATAGAGTGGAATTTCTCAGGAGAAAGCAGCAACTTCACTTTATTTGAAAACCTGGGACAAATAAAAACCTGCTATCATGGAAATAAGGTAAATTTGTACCTTACAGCTAACAAAACTCAAGTTTACGTCAGTGGCAAGAAAAATTAATCATATCTAAATTCCATTTGTGGATCTTTCCGTCTCACAATATAAACTTAAATGAAGATTTAAATTTTACCTGAAAAAAAAAAAACTAAAATCTTTATGACGACCTTACTTAAAAATATCCCATTAATGTTAAAATGCTGTTAAAGTTATTTGAAATCAGAAGCCATTTATTTTATATCTTTGTTGTTTAACTTTCTTTACTAGTATTTTTAATTGTTAATAGTTGGATTTTTTTTAAGGTTTTTTTGATGTGGACCATTTTTAAAGTGTTTATCGAATTTGTTACAATATTGCTTCTGTTTCATGTTTTGGTTTTTCGGTAGCAAGGCATGTAGGAATCTTAGCTCCCCGACCAGGGATTGAACCCTCACCCCATGCACTGGAAAGCAAAGTCTAACCACTGGACCACCAGGGAAGTCCCTAAAAGTTGTTTTTGAATGAGCATAACTAAAATATTTGCATAGATGACAACCATTCCTTGGCATTTTAATTTGAAGTGTGACCATTCTCAAGTGATATAACTTATCAGGTTCTCAGTATTCCTCGCTGTAAAATGTAGAGTTTGCCTTGTGTTATTCTGAACCCTGTAGCTTCTATTTCTGAAATCCTCCTTGTGTCTCTGAAGTCATGCCTGGATTTTTTCTTGGCTTGTTCACTGTTTCCTTTCCCTACTGCTTCTATTACTGCATGAGTAGTATATGAGTTCCCAAAATCCTGTGACAACCATGCCTTGCTTATTCGCTTGCCATTTCCATAGGTAATGATCTTACTTTCTTTTGGGCTGTAATTTCCTCTGAGGCACTGGACTTTCAGCTGAGAAGTGTTGACTAGCAGATACCACAGATACTCAGTTTAGGTACAGGCTTTCAAGAAGCTTAAATTTTGGTGTGGGATATTATATTCACAGTTTTAACAGACAACTGCAGAATAGTAGAGTAGAGTATAAAATGATACCATAGAAGAATAGAAGAAGAAAAAACTCAGTCTACATATGGAGACTGGCTTCTAAAAGAAATGGAATTTGTTTGGACTCGTGAAACATAGTTAAGATTTTAATATGCAAAACCTATATTAATTACTTATGTATTATTAATTAAACCAAGTTGACCTAAATGTCATCCATAGATATCAACTTCATACCATGTTATGAGATAAATTTGAGTTAGAATCCAGGTTTTTTTCACTTATTAGCTATGTAACTTGGGACAATTGTTTCTCCAAAGCAGAAAAATTGGTATATGTTAACATTCTAGGGTTTTAAGGATTAATTAAAGAAGTATACATAAATCTTCTAGCACAGGACCTGGAATATAAAAAAGAAAGGCCATTTTCTCCGGACCTTGTCTAATGTAATACTGCAACTTTCCTTATAGATTTTCTCAGATGTGTCATTCGAAAAAAATTCTGCTGCCAGTGAGAAAAGATAATCCCAGGGAAGGTCAGAAACAGCTTTTCTAAAGAGTTAAATAGCAGGCACCACTCAGTATATTCCACATATGGGAATGGATTCAGGGAAGAATAATAACTTCTGCCTCCATGTATAAAAGGCATGTGAATCGTCCAAAAAGTCAACTTTACAGACATTCCTTTAAATATTTATTTTCACTTTTCTTGACACAAAGAAACCAAATGCAGGAAACTAAGTTCATAGTTCTACTTTTTAAATTTTAATATTTGAACCAACCCTTTTGTCTTTCAATAGCATTCTCTAGGTATAAGTCTATGAAAACCTCAAACGTGTGCACAAAGAAGAATGGACTGGAATGTTTAATCACTTACTTTTTGTAATAAGAAAGAAAGAAAGAAAATCTACCTGCCCATCAAAAGGATACTGAATATATAAGTTGTGATATAATCATAAATGGGATTAGTAATAAAATGAATAAATTATAGCCACACATAAAACATGAATGAATCTCACAAATACTGTTAGCAGAAAAATAATTGTTTAGAAAAATATAGTCAGTATGATTCATTTTATGTAAGTATAAAAGCATATATTTTGTTGATCATAAAGGCATATGTAAAGTATAAAAAATTCATTGAAAATTTCATACTCAATTCATAGTTGCAATTACTCTAAAATTAAAGTGATTAGAAAAAGGTCATCAGAAAGCTTAGACTCTATTTTAAAGTTTTGTTTGCCAAGCAAAGTGTTGTTATACTATTCTGTAATTGTGTATATGCTTGATCTAATTTATACCTAAATGTAATAATGGAATTAATTTGATTATTTCTTAAAATTTTTACTTATATTAGTGTAGTACAAGGCCATCTGCAAAAAGATATATAATTTTTTTAGTTAAATTCATGACACAGTTATCACATGCTTATTCCAGAGTGTAGAACGTGCTTTTGTTGCCTTGCCATGATACTCTTTACCAGCTGATTTATTCATCTCCCAGATGTAGATGTTGACTGCTGTTGCATTATACTCGTACCTTCCTTTGGAGACTTGCACTTAGCTGATGTGGACCTGCCTATCAGGATATGCCTGAAAAGTTTGAGTCACCCTTACCGGGGAAGGCCCTTAACTAGTGACTGACTGTCCTCATAGGTATAAAATTCCAACATTCTCATTTCCAGGTGGAAAAATCTTTGTGGGGATAGATCCCAATGAGGATGTGGAGTAGGCATTTTATCCCAATAAATATGATAGATCCCAGATTCCAAGGGAATGTATAGAGATTTATATATCTGAGTTACCAGTACATAGAGACATGAATAGCAAATAGAGAAACAAATAAGATTGAGCCTTCAGGCACTCAACAAATGGGAGGCTGGGTGAATGCAGAAAATCTGATAACAAATACTAAGAAGATAAGGCAGTGAGGTAGTGAGAACCAAGAAAGAATGGTATTCAGAAGGCCAAGTAAAGAAATTGTCGAAGAAGGAAAAAAAATAACTGAGCTAAATGCTATTACTATATGTTACAAAGAAATCTTGTAATCAATCACCAGTGACTTTGAATAGTTTTGTTCCACTAGTGAGGCTAAAATCCTGATATGGATGAGGTTTTGAAGAAAATGTGAAGATTATAACAATAAACAATTCTCTTCAGGGGATTTTTTGTTTAATTTTTGTTTGTTTGTTTTATTTGTTTATCCTTATAACATGAAGCCAAGAAACAAGGCAGTTGCTAGAGCAGAATGTGGAAAGTGTGAACTCAAGGGTCTTTGTTTTATAAAATGGAAAATATAACATGTTTATAAGAAGATAGGAGAGATTCTATAAAGAGGGACCCACTGATGATTCGGGAGAGAGGACTGCTGTCAGCAAACAGTGTGTCTTAGAGGGGGACACAAATGGCTCATCCATTGAAAGAAGAAGGAACAGAGTTTGTGTGCATAAATGAAAGTATGACTCCAGATTTAGTGGCGGGAGAGTTGAGAAGCGCTTTTCTGCCTTATTCAACTTTGTCTTATGAGAATGAAGATAAAAAGGAGATAGAGACTGGAGGAGAGGGAAAACTGATGTGAAAAATTCGTTTGGCCCCATAGAAGAGTAAACTGACAAGAGAAATGTAATGGGCACTAAAAGCCACCATGAGGTTTGCAGTTGTGAAATTAATACGAGTGAGACTAATCTGGATGGTTGTGTGTCTTTCTACCACTACCTTCACCTGTGAGAATGTATGTGCAGAGAATTGGATTTAAATATGGAAGTAGGTTTGAGAAATGAGTATGTAAAAGCAAGCTTGGAACAAGGGATTTGGGGATATATGAAAGAGAATGATTATGATAATGGGCTTTGCATCTAAAATAGGTGAAGATGGATATGAGGAAGTAGTGAGGTGTTGATTTAACTACTACATTGGAGCCCCAAAGAGAAGAGTCCTTGAGAAGTAGTTACTTTAAAAGATAAAAGGAAGTAGTCAAAGGAAAATATGTTTGAAAGTGAATTCTGGAGAGGATGAAGATTTTGCCCACGAGAAGGTTATGCATGTGATTCTATTCTTGACTGAATGAGTAAGGGTAAAGTACAAAATCACTGGAGGATAGGGGGTCTAGGGTCTAACATCCCAGGGTTTTATAAAAGTTATCTATGTGGGTAATGAAAGTATCAAAAGTTAATATAGAGTAGGGGTGGAGAGAGACAGAGAGAATGTGAGACTAATGCTAAAATCTTTGTCACGGGTGGGTGCAGGGTAGGAGATGTAGCCTGGAGTTCTCTGGGTGATTGCAACAGGGGGAATCAAAGTTTTAAAAAATCTCTTTCAAGTTACAGACATGAAATGATACAAAATTAGGAAAATATTTGTAACAAAGATGACAAAATCTTGATAAATTTAGTATATAAAGTGTATATACAAAATAGCAAGAAAAATTAAATCCAGTTAGTAAAATTAGCAGATTTAAACAAATAATTCAGGGAAGCAATATAAATCATTAATAAGTATATGAGAAAAATACCTCACCTGAAATCAGGTAAAATAAAAATTTTTATTATAAAATTATCTATACACTTGGAATAATAATTATCAACCTTTTTCCAGGTCCAATGAAATGGGCCCCATTACGCATAACATTTTTGGAAATCAGTTTAGTATATAGCAAAACCTTAAGTAAGTTCTTGACTTTTGTCCTTTCTTCAATATCTCCTAAAAAATCAGTGATTCAGGCAAAGGTTTATATGTGTTCTTCAAAGGATTATTTGCAATAGGAGTAATTGAAAACTATATAAATGCTCAGAGACGGTTGTGCCAGAAGGATTCCTTGTTTTGTGTATTTACTCTTTAGGTCACTAAAGACAGAGAAAGCAAAATGTGACTCTGTACAGTTTTACCATTATGCACCACAGTGCTCCTAGTTGAGTCAATCCTGGAGGAAAGAAATGAAATAAAAATGTAAATCACGTTTTCCCAGCCTGTTTTCCTGGGAAGAGACTATCATCTCTATAATCTATTGATTCAGTTATCCTTATCTGCTGTTACTATTGAAAATACTGAATATTAGCTTAATACTTTTACTCCTCCCAAACTAAAATCCTTGGACTTCTTTTTATGTCCTCCATGGGGCTGTAGAACCATGTACCAAAGGTTCCTTAGCAATACTTACTGAATACCTTGGTTGGAGAAATAAACCAGCAGCCCTCTCATCAAGCCTGATATTGTTAGGGGAGTGCAATTGCAGCTTGTTAAATTTAAAATCTTTTAACACATTCTAAAAATAGTTGAAACTAAGAATGTCTATAAGTTCATAGCTACTAATAGTTTAACTTTTGAAAATGCTGTAATATTGGAAAATACTACACTACCTCAGGCATTTAAAGGCAACCATGAGTTGTTTTGAATTCTCTAATCTATTACCGTGACTTAGGTTTCAGCATTTCCAAAAGATTGATGATAACTTATTTTTTTTAAGGCTGTTTATTTTTAACTGAAGCACATCAAAGATATTCAACACCAATCACTTAACGTTGTTGAAGTTGCTGCAGTTACTGCAGTCCAAGGAAATTCTGGTTCAATTTTCAAAGAAGAAAAAATAAACAATAGGTTTTTTTAATTACCAAACATTTTTCATAACCCATTATTGTCATTTAAGCCGTATGGAAATATATATTTATGAAAAATTGAAATAAAATGTATCTTTGGTATATAAAAATGCTAATTACCCTAGTTAAAAGTTTGAATTATTTTTTATTATTGAATGATAAAAATATCTTTCACCAAATATGCTTAGATAAAAGTGAATTCATCCCTTCTTTCACATTTGCTCTGAAACACTTTCTATGGTAGTGTTATCCTATGTGCTGAGTGGAAGGAGGTTAATGAAAAACTCTCCATTTCTGCCAAGAGTTCATGGTCTGATTGGGGAGGTTCTGTATAATATTTTGCTGGAAGCCAGTCATAAAGGGACGCAACTGAGGCTATCAATCCATTAAGATGAAAGGCTTACAAATACTGCAGAGTATATTTTCACCTATCATTATGACAGATACTAAATGAGATAAAGACCACAGCCTGTCTCGAGGATTCAAAGTCCATCTGTCTGAAGGTGACAGGTTTTATCCTTCTCATTATTTAACACTGTAAACTGTTTAGCTGGAGGGCCCAGAGCTGCCCGTTTCACTGGTGTCTTCTTGAATGTGCATTTTTCTGTTCATTTTGAGTAGGTCTGTTATTTTCCCTATCTACTAGACAACCTAAACTCTTATCTTCAATCAAATTGTTATAGAGTTCAGGACATATGCTGTGTTAGCATGGCAGAGTTGCATTTTTGAAAATGGGAACATTATCAGAACAATTTAATTTTCTGCTCATTGAGGCTTCACTTCTGTTTTCTCCATAAGCTATTATAGAAAGGATTTTTTGCCTTATTAATTTTCTCCTGAAGGCATTCTACCAAGGCCAAATCACAGAATATTCAAGGTGGAAGGGTTTTAGAAGTTGAGTGTTTGGATACCTCATTGTTATAGAAAAGAGATGAAGCTGCAAACAGACGGGGTTTGCTTAAGGCCAGCCAGCTACTTATTGATGGAGCTCTGTGGGATCTGAGAGCAGCCACCAGACTTTCAACCCATGGTTCTGTCTGTCAGACATGCTATGTCATTATAGCTCTACCTTTGGATCAATTCCTTTTCCCTTTCCAGCTGCCTGTTAATTCATAGTGTGTGTGTGTGTGTGTGTGTGTGTGTGTGTGTGCACGCGCATGTGTGCACATTATGAATTTCTGTGTGTGACTACACACATACATACATATAGACACAGATAACATGTACACATTTTAGTACCTTCCAGGTATAGATGTACCTTGACTTTGAGGAAATATTTAGTGTATTTTCTAAAAATATGAAAAATCACTGCTATTTTGAGATGACTTGTATTTAATCTTGCCTGAAGGGCTTTAAATAAAGGGAAATGAATGGCAGTGGTTCTCCAGAAGAAAATGGCCTAGTGGGACACACGGAAGAGTGGAACGAATCCCAGTTTCATTCATCATAATTATTTTTCTTAATAAAATGTTCAGGTGATATCAGTTAAGCAAAGCTCACCCAAAGCCATTTATATGATACAAAAAGTTAAAATTAGATTAGGTATTATGTCATAATTTAGTACGTAAAAAGTCTAAAATACGAAAACAAATGTTTTACTAATTAGGATAAATAAATAACTCCTTCTCTCCATGCTGGGTATCTACTGAGTTTTCAATAATGAACTGTAACAATATAGATAAAACAATGTCTCTATAATAGTAGACACAAAAGTAATTTTTAAAAAGGCTTAAATCAGAATGTTGTGTCTGATCTCAAATAAGGAAACATTCAATTATTAGAATTCATGTAATCATTATAATACCCACACACACACATGCACACATACACACACATTCATGCATATTTTTTTTTAATTTGAAAAGTAACCAGTGCACACACAGAGAGTGTGGAAACTGTCAAGTAAATAATACGCCTGTTCACAGAAGACTATGCAGAATATTAAACAACATTATCCATAGGCATAAACTCCTGCCTGTTATTAATTATAGTCACTATGTTTTTATATGACTTTACAGGCTTCATTAATTTTTATAAATAATGTATTGCTTGATCATTACAACAGACCCATAAGATTGGACAGAAAGAAACTGAAAGTCACTGGAGCTAAGGGATTACATAGCTAGAAAGTGGGTAAATACGTGAACTCAGATCTTCTGTGTTTCATGTTTTTTCCACCACATTAAGGTTTTTTAAGGTCTGGTCTGTAGACCAGCAGAATCAACATTATCAAAAAACCATTAAAATGCAAATTCCTGACTCTCACCCAAACCTCTGAGGCTGGTGTCCAACCATCTGTATTTTAACAAGCTCTCCAGTTGATGCTGGTAAATTCAAGACTGAAAACTGCTGTCTCATCAAATAATTAACCCTGGATCCAAATTCAGCCTATTCCCTTGACGGAGCAAATATGACTCTGGGCATGAAATCCAGTCCAGTGTAAAATGTTCCAACATGTAATAAGTTCCAATATAGGATCATTTTTTTCAGAAACAACATGACTTATTTTTCATCATTTGTCTTCTGTAGCTTTTCTTAAGTTGATATAAAAGTCTTCTCAATATTTTGGGAACACTTATCTTTTCACTGTTATAACCATGCCAAATTAAAAATCAATTCATATAAGTGTGAGGATAAGAGAAAAAACATTAATTTGGCAGTTTCTTGAAAACCAGGTGTATTAGTTTCCTGTTGCTACTATAAGAAATTACCACAACCTTAGTGGCTTAAACAGCTCAGAATTATTCTCTTCCCATCCTGGAAATGTGAAGTCTAAAATCAAAGTACTGGTAGTATTGTATTCCTGCTGGATGGATGACGGGAGAATCCCTTTTCTCCTCTTTTTCAGCTTCTAAATTCTGCCTGTATTTCTTGGCTAGTGGCCTTTTCCTCAAATCACTGCAACCACTTGCTTCTGCTATCATATTGCATACATCCTACTGCTTCCCTTTTATATAAAGCTTTGTGATAATCCAGAATACTATACCCCCATCTCAAGATCCCTAATTTAATCCCCTCTGCAAAGTCTCTTTACTATTAAGGTAATATATTCATAGATTCTAAGGATTGAGACATGGACATCTTTGGGCAGAGAGGGCATTATTCAGTCTGAAACACCAGGGCAGATGTAGTTGGTATAATTTATTTGACAAAGATAATTCAGTAGTTATATGAAGGCACTCTGCCAAAGCGACAGAAACCAGCAAGCAAAAAATGCGGTAGATTTGCACATTTAATTCATGTACACTTCATGCTTGAGTTAAATAGATCATTGGAATACTTAAGGATAAATTGTTTCACATCATTGGGGTAGAGAGCCCAAAATGACACTGCACTGTGTTGTCCTTATTTTTCTACTAGTCTTGTCTGTCTTGCTAAACTCTGAGCACCTTTAAAAGACAACCCTATTTCCTTCAATAATTTTGCAATCAGTGACCCCATCTCAGTGCCTATCATGTAGCAAACACTCAGTAGAATTTAGTTGAATACCATTGTAACATAAAACAAAATTTTTCCAGTAAAAGTCTTGGGGTAAGAGAAATATCATAACTATCAATCTCTGGGGTAAGAGAAATTTCATGACTCTCAATCTTTGATTTGTTTGTTTGAAAGTGTTCTTTTTTTTACAGCCTCTGTTGCCTTTTAGAATAAGGAACATAGTGAAAGTGCCAGAGTTTTAAGACTTAATAATGTGCATGAGATA
This sequence comes from Hippopotamus amphibius kiboko, assembly GCF_030028045.1. Lineage (NCBI taxonomy): Eukaryota > Metazoa > Chordata > Mammalia > Artiodactyla > Hippopotamidae > Hippopotamus > Hippopotamus amphibius. Next base: position 19,689,259 of record NC_080195.1, read on the forward strand.
TATTATACCAAGGCAGATGGCAGAAAATAGAGCATAAAACTCAGAAGAGATAAACCTTGTATGATTAAGAAAGAAAGACATCAATTAGTATGGCACTTGAAAGTAGAATTCTGAATATTAACCCTAACATATACAGTTTAAAACTATGGAGTTGAGAAAGAATACTGGACAATATCAGCATAAGATGTAAACTTCAGTTCTGAAATTGGTATTGTTATGAGCAAATAGCAATCTAATCAAGATGAATATTTCATTACTCTTCATTTTTACACATTTATTTGAAGGCATATCAGATATCCATAAATTCTAATTCCCTCAGATTTCACGCTAAGAATCTAAGGCCTGGGGATAATATGCAATCTGAATTATGTCTAAATGAATAAATGAGAAACAACTGATTTGTAGTAACCTTCCCAAATCAGACTAATGGTAAAAGCAAAATTTCCATTGCGTTAACATTTTTTAAGTTTGGTGATCTTTTGTCAGATGATATAATGGCACAACAATATTTAAGACAGCAGCTTTTATTGCCCCCTTACAGACCATTGTTCCAATAACTGTTTAGTAGTGCTGGCATCATAGGAAGAAAATTGTATACCTCAGCTGCTGTCCTCCCTGTGGCTGTAATGAAGTCCCTGTAGTAATCTAATTGTATCGACTTAGCAAGAAAGTGGAATTATAATTGACACTACATAGCCAAGCAAATTGCACTATCAGAACAGACATGCTGACTTCAGCCCCGTTGACATGAATGTCAAAAGTACTTTTTTTAATGGCTAAAGTTTCCTTTTTCTAAATTATTCAGCTTTCAAATTTTAAAATTATACAGGAAAGAAATATTTTGAGTTAAAACTTTGAATTTTATTCCTCACTGCTATCCTCCCATAGTGAAACGATTTAGAAAAATGTTGCTGGATGTTATCAACATCCATTTATGCTAACATCTTACAAGATCTGTAAAATATGAATTCAAGGATAAAAATAATTAGTGAAATGCTTGCATCACAGGTTCTTATCCTTTTTTTTGTGTATTATTTATCTTGGGAGGATAATGAATCTTTTCTGTTTTCTGAATGTATATTTTATATATTTGTATTTCTTACATTTTTAAGTTTATATAACTCAATTAATAGCTAGGCTGGAATATATAAAAGCACTGCAAATCAGCATTTATGATAAGAAGTATAGGAATAACAGATAGGATCAAGATGGCGGAGTAGGAGGACGTGCGCTCATTCCCTCTTGCAAGAGCACCAGAATTACAACTAACTACTGAACAATCATCGACAGAAAGACACTGGAACTCAGCAAAAAAGACACCCCACATCCAGAGACAAAGGAGAAGCCGCAATGTGACGGTAGGAGGGGCACAATCGCATTAACATCAAATCCCATAAATGCTGGGTGGGTGACTCACAAACTGGAGAACAGTTATACTGCAGAAGTCCACCCACTAAAGTGAGGGTTCTGAGCCCCACATCACGCTTCCCAACCTGGGAGTCCAGCAACGGGAGGAGGAATCCCCAGAGAATCAGATTCTGAAAGCCAGCGGGATTTGATTGCAGGACCTCCACAGCACTTGTGGAAACAGACTCCACTCTTGGAGGGCTCACAAAAACATGTGCTCACCAGGACCCAGGGGGAAGGAGCAGTGACCCCATAGGAGACTGAACCAGACCTACCTGCTGGTGTTGGAGGGTTGCCTGCAGAGGTGGGGGGGAAACTGTGGCTCACCGAGGAGGCAGGGGCACTGGCAGCAGGGGTTTTGGGAAGTGCTTATTGGTGTGAGCCCTCTCAGAGTCCACCATTAGCCCTACCAAAGAGCCTGTGGGCTCCAGCACTAGGTGGCCTCAGGCCAACCAACCAACAAGGTGTGAACACAGCCCCACCCATTAGCAGACAAGCAGATTTAAGTTTTACTGAGCCCTGCCCAACAAATTTGCCCACCAAATCGGATTAAAGCTTTACTGAGCTCCACCCACCCAGCCCTACCCAACATCAGTCCCTCCCATCAGGAAGCACACAGGAGGCTCCTAGATAGCTTCCTCCACAAGAGGGCAGACAGCAGTATCAAGCATATCAGCAGTATTTCGTCTTGTGGAACTGAAAACCACAGCCACAGAAAGATAGAGAAAATGAAAAAGCAGAGGACTTTGTACCAGATGAAGGGACAGGATAAAGCCCCAGGAAAACAACTAAATGAAGAGGATATAGGCACCCTTACAGACAAAGAATTCAGAATAATGATAGTGAAGATGATCCAGCACTTTGAAAAAAGACTGGATGCAAAGATCGAAAAGTTTACCAAAGACCTAGAAGAATTAAAGAGCAAACAAACAGAGATATGCAACACAATAACAGAAATGAAAAATACACTAGAAGGAACCAACAGCAGATTAACTGAGGCAGAAGGGTGAATAAGTGAGCTGGAAGACAATGGTGATCATCACTGATGCAGAAAAGAATAAAGAAAAAAGAATGAAAAGAACTGAAGACAGCCTAAGAGATCTCTGGGACAATGTTAAACGCACCAACATTTGCATTATAGGGGTCCCAGAAGGAGAAGAGAGAGAGAAAGGACCTGAGAAAATATTGGAAGAGATTCTAGTTGAAAACTTCCCTAACATGGGAAAGGAAATAGCGACCCAAGTGCAGGAAGCACAGAGAGTCCCAGGCAGGATAACCCCAAGGAGAAACACGCCAAGACATATAGTAATCAAACTGACAAAAATGAAAGGCAGAGAAAAGTTATTAAAAGCAACAAGGGAAAAATGACAAATAACATACAAAGGACCTCCCATAAGGTTAGCAGCTGATTTCTCAGCAGAAACTCTGCAAGCCAGAAGGGAGTGGCATGATATATTTCAAGTGATGACAGGGAAGAACCTACAACCAAGAATACTCTACCCAGCAAGAATCTCATTCAGATTCGATGGAGAAATCCAAAGCTTTCCAGACAAGCAACAGCTAAGAGAATTCAGCACCACCAAACCAGCCCTACAACAAATGCTAAAGGAACTTCTCTAAGCAGGAAACATAAGAGAAGGACCTACAAAAACAACAACAAAACAATTAAGAAAATGGTAATAGGAACATACAAATCGACAATTACCTTGAATGTAAATGGACTAAATGCACCAACCAGAAGACACAGACTGGCTGAATGGATACAAAAACAAGACCCATATGTATGCTGTCTACAAGAGACCCACTTCAGACCTAGGGACACACACAGACGGAAAGTGAGGGGATGGAAAAAGATATTCCATGCAAATGAAAATCAAAAGAAAGCTGGAGTAGCAATACTCATATCAGATCAAATAGACTTTAAAATAAACAATGTTACAAGAGACAAGGACATTACATAAAGATCAAGGGATCCATCCAAGAAGAGGAGATAACAATTATAAATATATATGCACCCAATAGAGGAGCACCTCAATACATAAGGCAAATGCTAACAACTATGAAAGAGGAAATGCAAGGCAGAAATAGAGACACAGGTGTAGAGAACAAACACATGGACACCAAGTGGGGAAAGTGGGGAGGGTTGGGGGGGAATGAATTGGGAGATTGGGATACCAAATTGTACACTCTAAATATATGCTGTTTATTGTCTGTTAACTGTATCCCAATAAAAGTACTTAAAAAAATGTATAAGAATAATAACATATCAAGTGGTTTACTTAAAGGGGCCTGGATTACTAAAGCTAGGAACTTCAATAAAACATAAAGTTTAGTTTGTAAAGAGATTTGTTTGCAATCCCCAGAGGAGTTAGAGAAACATTTGAGTTTTGTTTGTTAGTTTAATAATCTTACATTTCTGCAATGTCCTGATCATGCCTAATAGCATATTCTTTTTATACTTTGTATGTTGGGTCTTCCTTGCTGTGCACAGGCTTTCTTTAGTTGCAGCAAGCGGGGGCTACTCTTCGTTGCGGTGCTCCAGCCTCTCATTGTGGTGGCTTCTCTTGTTGTGGAGCATGAGCTCTAGGCCCTCAAGCTTCAGTAGTTGCAGCACACGGGCTCAGTAATTGTGTCACAGCATGGGCTCTAGGCACTTGGGCTTCAGTAGTTGCAGCACACAAGCTCAGTAGTTGTGGCACACAGGCCCTAGAGCATGCAGGCTTCAGTAGTTTTGGCATGCAGGCTCAGTAGTTGTGACTCACAGGGTTAGTTGCTTCACAGCATGTGGGATCTTCCCTGACCAGGGAATGAACCCACGTCCCCTGCATAGGGAGGTGGATTCTTAACCACTGCACTACCACAGAAGACCCAACAGTTGAGCTTTTTAAAAAAAGAACCATAGAGTTTCAATTTGATCAAGTATTTGATGTCATTAAAATAATTGTAGTATTTTCAATTATTTCACCATTGTTTATGATGAGAGAGAATATAAAGCATTGAATAGTGCATGAGTTTTATCAGGAGATCCTGGCCTATGGTTCCTTTTTTTCATTTACTGTTGCACAATTTTGAACAGATCTCTTGGAATTCCACTTCTTCCAAAAATAATGATGTCACAATATTTGTGAGAAGTATAATAATATTAAATAAAGCACTGTGTGTATGTGTGTAATTATCTTTACAAAGAGAACACACAACTCAGTAGATTTTGGTGGTTTTGCCATGTGTTCCATTTTTATAAAATAAACTGTAAATGAAACTCTGATCCACTATTTGTATTATGAAAATAATAGAAAAAATGAAGACTAAAATAATAAAGTATAATTTAATATAAATATGGTGATGTATCTGATTAATGTAGTAATTTATTGATATTAATAAATCTTCATAATGTACACCACAGTGCTGTGCATACAGTGGAACACAGAAAACAATGTTTTGACCAATTAAAATTTGTATCTTTTAGGAAACGCTTACTGATTTTCCAAAATAGTAGTGATTTCTCCCTCTTTTTAATTCCCTTATCATTTTTCTTAATCTCTTATTTATGTTTTAAGGAAACTATTCTCACCCTTTGTTGTTCTTATTTACTTTTTCATCTTCTTTGTCCTACTAGATATTAAGTAATTTAATACTAATTCTTATATTCAAGGGATGCATAAGATAAGAAACTTACTAATAAAATAAAAATATGCAACTACTCGATTCTTGTTGAGTGGCAGTGCATTGTTACCAAAGAATGTTCCTCATGTATTTGGGAAGGCAGTTATTCCTGCAGTATGCTCAAGACTTAGGCAGGAAGGACAACTATCCAGACACATCAGTTGATCCAGTGATCAATGAGATGACCGTTGTACCCATCAGACTGCTGTTATATCTGAGTAAAAGCAATTACATGCTTCAGGAAAGAATACTGGACTAGAATATTGGTGTCAAATTCTATTAGGGCCAAATCCAGTTTGACAAATTGTGGAAGATTTCCTCTTGGAAATTTCCTCAGTTTTCACATATGTAAAATGAAGAAGTTGGATAACTTAGTTCAAAATTAATCCAGATACATCTTTCTATTTGACTGGACTGTGTTGCATATTTTGTTCCCTTCCTCTAGTTATACTTTATTAGAGAAACTTCTACCTATGACCCTTCAAATTACAACCAAATAATGGTATTACATGTAATAATAATATTTACCAAAGTTTTGAGATTAGTTATACTTCTTCAGTTTTAGAAAAAGGAAATCTGAAGTTTCAAGAGATCAAGTGATTTGCTCAAATTTCCCTGTGAAAGGCTGGCCAAGCTAGTCTTGTCTAAAACTCAGTTTTGTCTGAGTCTAATGCTGTTATGTGGTTTTGTCTTCTGACGTTATTTATTATTTAATTATATATGTAACATCAAACCTATATATAAATTCACAATATTATCACCCACTTTTCTAAAAATGTTTGTTTAAAATCAGAAGCCACTGAGAAAGATGTGATCCATGAAGTAGTCTATAAAATTGACAAGGGCACAGTGGATACCATTTTGAGTCTGACAAACTTAGCCAATAAATCTATTTATAACACAACACCTTTGGCAAACCCAAACAGCAAAACTACTTGCTGGATTATTTTAATATTTGTTATTTAGGGCAGGTGAAAAGAAGGCTTTTTATCCTTGATTCAATTTTATTGATTTATGGACTACACTTAGGATTCAACATCATTTAAAAATCAGTGACCTAAGACATTACCAAATTGATAAATAAAGTATAAGAACTGCTTCCTATTAGATTGGGTGCATCTATTATATTGATGGCTGCAAGATCTAAGATAGTGTTATAAGATTTTCACTCTTAAAAATTTAATAGAAAAATTTGAACAAGTTGCAGGCATATCTTAAGATGGATTTGTCACAATGCTAAGTAACTAGCAGGTCTACTTTCATGGTGATCGTCAAAGTGTAGCTGATGAATTGCCTGCTTGATTGTTTGAAGGTCTTCTAGATTTATAAACAGAACACAGATCATTTTGGCCTCCTTCCTTACTATTTGTTTTTGCTTTTTTAACTCCAAATGCAAGTGTATGTGATTCCATTTTATCATATCCATTCATGTATTTCTTAGTGTTTTCTGTTCTGTTTTTTTTAATTAAAAAATTTTATCTTTTAAAGGCCATGACATTTCAAAGGAAATCTTGCTATACCCTCTGCTAAAGTTTGATTTGAACTCAGTTAACATATAGAAATCTTGTGAATCTCATTATGAAATGAGAAATCTTTATATGACACATAAATGAAATATTTATTACAGATTGCATATATTGTCTATTTTTTAATTTTTTAATATATTTTTTTATTTTTATTTTTTATTTTTTTATATTGTCTTTTAATGCTTATGCCTAACTTTAAAAATTGCTTTCTCAAATTTTAACATAAAATGAATAATAAAAATCAAAGCTTGTCTTGTTTTATTTACTTAATTAGGTAAGAACAATTTGCAAATATTTGATATTCTAAATTATGTATTTTAATGAATTTGTTCTACAGGGTATAAAGACATGACTTTGTATAATCCATATTTTAAGCAGGTGATTACCATCCTCAAATGACTTTATTTGTCCCATCTAAATATAAATCATTTAGAAATAATACTATGCATAATATTTAAAACATAGATATTCAAAAAATAACTTGCAATGATAAACAGTATTTTTCTAATACAACTGTAGTCATCCCTGGATATGCCTCATTGATCACAATAATTAGACTTTCTGAGGTGCTTCACTGAGTAACTTTGCTTTGCTTAATTACATCTCACTGTGCGTTTATGAGGACTTATTTGGATTCTATTCTTTGAGCAATTTGAAATAAAAGCAATTATGTAGTTAGTTTCACTATTGAGTGGATAGCCAATGGTGATATACGTTCTCTTCTTGGCATACTCATGGTTTGCTAGTATATGTAGAATTGATGATCACATGAAACCTTTGCCTCATTTTTAATTAATCATCTTATCCATTTCTGACAATAAGCATTTACTAATCTTTGTGTATCAAATATATCAAGAATGTATAAGCATTTCTTTAAGTATTGAACTAATCTTGTATCATTAATTTTAATTGTAATTATATTTTCAAATTCAGAGAATGCACCATATATATTTTTCATAAATGAATAACCTTTGTAGAGTGAGAGTAAAACTTTACAGGTTACTAAAAGATTCTAAAAGGTTTGTTTTTGCCTTGGTTCCGTGTCAACTCTCTTAACAATTATAGATAGTGAACCCTTTGCAATAATACAATCTGCATAATATGGAAATCATAATTATTAAAATAGTCAAGTAGCCCTACAATAAAAACATGAAAAAATACCAAAGAGTCTAGGAATATTAACTTATTATTTTTAGAACTAAAAAGATAGAAAAATAGATATTATAAAATGTCATTCATTCAAAATTTTTGTTAAAATTTATTGTGTAGCTACAGTTGAAGTTTCAAGATAAATAAATAAGATGTGCAACATATTTACAATGGAATATTACTCAGCCATAGAAAGGAACGAAATTGGGTCATTTGTAGAGACATGGATGGGACCTAGAGACTGTCATACAGAGTGAAATAAGTCAGAGAAAAACAAATATATTAACACACATATGTGGAATCTAGAAAAATGGTATAGATGAACTTATTTGCAAAGCAGAAATAGAGACACAGAAGTAGAGAACAAACGTATGGATACCAAGGTGGAGGATGGATTAGGAGACTGGGATTGACATAATACACGACTATGTATAAAATAGATAACTAACAAAAACAGACTGTATAGCACAGGAAAATTTCCTCAGTGCTCTGTGGTGACCTAAATGGGAAAGAAATCCAAAGAAGAGGGGATATATGTATATGTATGGCTGATTCACTTTGCTGTACAGCAGAAACTAACAACATTGTAAAGCAACTATACTCCCATAAAAAAAATAATAAAATTTAAAAAGATAAATAATACAGGTAAAAATGCAAACACTCCTTGAGGTTTTTATATTTGAGTGGAGAAACTAAAAACTAATGTTTATTGGTAGAGATTATCAAAATTCAGGGAATTCCTTAAATATTGACCTTTTCAGGATACTTTCATACTTATTTCATGACCTTTAAGCATCCTTACCTTACGGCTCGAGTAAGTTAGAATTTTTCTTACTGTTTTCTGTAACTCAATATGGTGGAGAGTATCTGGGCTCAAGATTTATGCAAACTTTTCAGTTGCTAATTTCAGACGTAATTTGCTGGTCAAGTGGTTCTGAATAAACTTTCTAGCCTCATTTAGTGTGTTTCTTTATGAGAAAATGGGCATAATAGAAACTATCTTCTAGGTTATTATAACATATAATGAGTATTGTATGTGAAATGACCTATCCCAATGCTTACAAAGAACATGTGTTTAATAACTCTTTTTCTATCTGCATCTTTCCCATTCTTTTTTATATATTATGGGATGCTACTATATTCCAGACATCCCTCGGTACTGTGAAAAAAAAAATTTAGCCTGTCTTTGGCCCTAAATGAAACATGACTCTTTTGTTTTCACTTTTACTTTCTTTGCTCGAAACCTGTGTACATCATAGCCTAATCTTTTATAATAATCTTGTTTTCATGTGTGACCATTTCTCACCTGTCTTCTGTTTCCTTTCCTTTTATTAATTTGCACAACACACTAATTACATCTATCTATTCACTAGCTCAAATTCTTCCAGTGTTCTTCATTACACACATATTTATTTTTATCATAAAATTTAATGTTTTTACCTAAAATATAAGCCCTCCATGATCTAACCCAAGTCCATATCATAAAAAATAAATTCATACTACTTTTCAACCTGCTTCCCACACAACCATTTCCTGCATGTTCCAGCTTCCATCATGTTCTCATGTTGTCTGGGCTTTTGGCCTCTGGTGAATCATGTCTTTTCTCCTGACAATCTATTCAAATTCTACTTGTCTTTCAATACCCATTTGTAACTCATCTCCTTCTCCAAGTCAAACATCTAATAATTCTTCTCACTTCTGCCTCATAAATATACGTGGTGTGTAGCCTTCACTGTGTACCTAAATCTACACCTTATATTAACATTTAAATATACAAATGGATTGTAAACTCCTGGAGAAAGTGGACAAGAGCTTATAGTTTTGCATCCCTAACAGAGTCAATTTCAGAAAAAATAAGTACATTAATATCCTGCCTTGTTACAGAAATAATTTAGAAAATCTTACATAGATGTGTACCTCAAAAGAGGAACATAAAAGTTTTTAAAAGAAAGAAAGAAAGTGCCTGCATAAATTAAGAGCTAAATCATTAATTGATAAAATTATGATTTGTGGTTTATAAGTATTTTTGAATATAAATTACATAATTATTTTGGATATATGTTATTTTGAAAAGAAGGTTAGAGTAATTGGAGATAATAATTGAATATAGATGATAGGCATGATTATTGATGAATAATTGAAACTTTTCCTCTCTGAAAAATATTGAAGACAAATTAATCGCAGAAGATTTCTCTTCTTTCTGTAATTATTAAAGAGTATGATGATTTCAGGAGAGTTTAAGCTGAATGATAAACTCCAAAATATATTATTATATTATTACACATGTATATGTGTCTATGTGCATATATATACACACACATCTTTTGTAATAATATATATGAAAAGCATTCAGACTAATTAAAGGTTTTTAAGTAGTATACTCGAACTTTGCTTTTTATTCACTAATTTCCCTTTGTTACCTTTTTCTTACTATTCTCAACTCTTTTCAGAGTGTCCCAGCATAACTGACAGTTTGAAAAGTTGTAGGAAATGCTTTGCTTTTTGTCTTTAATGAAGAACACTAACTCTTGGGGAAGCTATCCAGACTCTGAAGCTACATTATACAAAACATGAGTGATTCTGTTTTGTCTCTGGAGATTACAGTTCACTCTCTCTCTCTTCCCCTGAATCTATTGCCTCATGCTGTGAGCTTTGGAAGTTTATTATGGACTTGAACTCTAATATATTCTGTCAATAATGTACACCCAGAACTGTGACAAAAATAGTAACAAATGTATGAGACAACTCACTCCCTAACCTTGGAATTTTACTGTTTTAGGAGACTGTCTTATTGGTACATGTGTCTGTGTGGTGCAGTGGATATGAATCTCAAAAAAGGCATTTACTTTTGAAGTTATAGTGTTAATGTTCGATTTCCTTCTTCTTTGAAAGAGAGAAAGATAAATATGGTAAATAATAGCAAATGCGCTGGACTGAGTCAGCCTCTTACACCATAATCAATCATTGCACTCCTTCCCCAGAGCATGGGAGAAGCCCTCTCCATCCATCTCTCCAAGCAGCTACTGCAGATTGATCAGAATAGGCATATGATATAACCAATTTGCCATCCCTGTGTTAAACATCTCCTACAAGTTATTTAAACCAATTTTTGTTTGTGTGAACCATAAAGATAATTATTTACCAAGAAATTTTTTCAAAATTTTTGAACTTCTACTAGGGTGAGTCCAAAATTATCCACACTCTGGCTGTAGAATTTATTTTAACTAACTTTGAGAAAAGGCAAATACATCATTTTTGACATAATCTGCTTGCTTTTCAATACACTTTGTCCATCTGTCAACAAGCTTTCGTATTCCCACATTAAAAAATGTTTTAGGCTGAGCTGCAAGCCACGAACTCACTGCTGTCTTCACTTCTTCATCAGAAGTGAATCTTCATCCTCGCAGGGCTGCTTTCAGGGGACCAAACAGGTGAAAGTCCGATGAAGCAAGATCAAGACTATAGGGAGGATGCTTTAATGCCTCAAAACGAAGTTTTTGCAGGGTGTAGACAGTGTGGGCAGAAGTGTGTGGACATACATTGTCATGCAAGATCACAACACCCTTGGATAGCAGTCCTCTGCATTTAACCCGAAGTTTCATGTCTCATCACCAGTAATGATTCTCTTTAAGAAATTTTCACCCTCCTTAGAGTATCAGTCCAAATTTTGTTTGCACATATCCAGATGCTTCTGTTTATGCTCTTCCAAGAGTTGTTTCGGTACCCATCTCGCACAAACTTTTCAAAACCTAAGTCTGTTGTGGATTACTTCGTTTTGAGGTGTTAAAGCATCCTCCCTATAGTCCTAATCTTGGTCCATCGGACTTTCACCTGTTTGGTCCCCTGAAAGCAGCCCTACAAAGACGAAGTTTCACTTCCGATGAAGAAGTGAAGACAGCGGTGCATTTCATGGCTTGCAGCTCAGCCTAAAACACTTTTTTTTTTTCTAAAACTCTTTTTAATGAGGGAATACAAAAGCTTGTTGACAGATGGACAAAGTGTATTGAAAAGCATGGAAATTATGTAGAAAAATGATGTATTTGTCTTTTCTAAAAGTTAATTAAAATAAATTCTGCAACCAGAGTGTGGATAATTTTGGACTCACCCTCGTGTTTTATTCTAGTCTATTTATTGATAAGTGTAACTCCGATTTCTGAGAAATCAGTTTGCACTAAATTTTTTTATAAATTTATTTAGGCTTCGTTGTGTCTTCGTTGTGGTGCACAGGCTTCTCATTGCAGTGGCTTCTCGTTGCAGAGCACAGGCTCTAGATGTGTGGACTTCAGTAGCTGCGGTATGTGGGCTCAGTAGTTGTGGCTCACAGGCTTTAGAGCACAGGCATGGTTGCTCCATGGCATGTGGGGTCTTCCCAGACCAGGGATTAAACCCCTGTCCTCTGCATTGGCAGGTGGATTCTTAACCACTGCATCACCAGGGAAGTCCCTGTACTACTTAATTTCTTACTGGTTTCTCTGTATAACTATGTTGTATTTCTACTACTATTTACTTCGTCATTTTATTTACTTATTTATACTACCATTATTCTCTAAATGTTTCTATTAAAGTTTTCTTCAGATAATTATTATAAGAATGGTTATAATACCCTGAATAGGCTTATAATCTCATTTCTAGATTAACTTTTAGTGTTTTTGAAGGTTTCTGTCATTAACACCCTTCCATTTAAACCATTATTATTTTTTTGAACATCCAAAATAGTTTTCTTGAAACTTGTTCCAATTAGTGAAAAATCATAATTGCAATTACCCTTAATTCTATGACATTTTAGTACTGATATTCTAAAATATTTTGATGAATGGGATAATAATTTTATTTTTGAAAATTGTGGCCCTGGACATTCTTTTTAATACTTATTTGCTTTACAGTTTGGCTGTTCTTGCCTTTCCCATCCACAGCTTACTGAGTGTTCTGTATTTGTGATTTTTTTTTATCAGCTCTTTCCTTCTCCAGGACGTTTTCTTCACACTGTCTTTGTGTTGAGTAGCAGTAAAATAGGCTATGCATGAGTAAATCTTCAACCCAACAGACGTGCAGCAGTTCAAAACCATGCATGGTTAACTGCACCTTAAATCACTTCAGTAGGCAACCACAGTACTCAATGGAACAAAAATGCTCATCTTAAACCATATCACTCTCTGGCATATATAACATCTGCTTAGACTCAGGGGAACTTACCTGGAGTTTTTAGTCTATTTGTCTATCTAGATACAGAATAGTACTTACACTAGATATACAAAAGAAAACCAAGAGAAAAAATTATTGTGCCTATACACATAAAATTGGTGTCTTTTTTACATTTCCATATGCCACTCCTTAGCCACTCCCTAAGTCTCCACTGATTTCCTTTGCCCAGAAGCCTCGTTAATTAAACTTTCTCCGAAACAGAGCAAATTGGGATGGTGTAATACAACTGATTATATAGGATATAAAGCTTGTAAATAAGTGATTCCTAGAAACCCAGTGTTCTCAGAAAATTGCATATTCTCGTAGTGCCATACTTGATACAACTTCCCAAAGGTTTAACAATCTTAATGATGTAAAGATACAGTGCATTAATTCAGCATATACCCAGTGCAAAATCTTGATGCTACATTATTTGATTTAAAAAAAAAAAAAGTGCAAGGCACAGTGCCTGATAGAAAAAAAGAGCGTTAAGGGCAGAAGGACTGCATTGTTGACTCAGCGTGGGGTACAGAGGGAAGAATGAGAACACGCACTTCTGATTAGGGTCTCTGTTTATACATTTGTTCATTTACACACACGTACCATTTTAGTTTTTATTTTCTAAATACTTAAACATATATAACACATTCACTCCTTCGTATTTTCACAGGCAGCTCATTTAGTAAAGCACTCCACACTTGATATACTTTGGTAATACTGGTTGTTGACATTTTAGCTAATAGTGTATAAATAAAAAAGGACAAGTTGGCCTAAGTTCTAAACACTTTCCTTGCTCTTCCTGTTGCTGGGGAGCAAACAGAAATTAATTATTAATTATCTGGCTAGAGATGGATTCACAGGCGAATTCTATCAAACATTTAGAGAAGAGCTAAAACCTATCCTTTTCAAACTCTTCCAAAATATAGCAGAAGGAGGAACACTCCCAAACTCATTCTGCGAGACCACCATCACCCTGATACCAAAACCAGGCAAAGATGTCACAAAAAAGAACATTACAGGCCAATATCACTGATGAATATAGATGCAGAAATCCTCAACAAAATACTGGCTTACAGAATCCAATAGCACATTAAAAAGATCATACACCAAGATCAAGTGGGGTTTATCCCTGGAATGCAAGGATTCTTCAGTATATGGAAATCAATCAGTGTGATACATCATATCAACAAATTGAAGGATAAAAACCATATGATAATCTCAATAGATGCGGGAAAAGCTTTTGACAAAATTCAACATCCATTTATGATAAAAGCTCTCCAGAAAATGGGCATAGAAGGAAATTACCTCAACATAATAAAAGCCATATAAAAAATTATCTGGCTAGAAGGAGCTTGGCACCTATGTGAGTCACCTAGTGACAATAAATGAGTTCTGTTTGTCATCAGACCTTTGCCACTTCTCTATCACCAAATCTGCATGTGTATTTCCAAAATGTATATTGTTTTTGCAAATTCCACACAAATTTATTAAAAGAAGTTTCAGAGTTCAAGCTGGAGTATAGGGAAGGAAAGGTGTACAAGGACTGTGAAAGCCTGTCATAATTTCCCGGACCCCTTGTGTACTCTACAGTGTACTTTTTTGCAGTGAAGATCAAGCTCGTGCTGAAAACAGAAACAGAAAAGTAAAAATTACTAACTTATAGAAACATGGAGGTGAAAAGTGGTTGCCAGGGGCTGAAGATAGGGGAAATACAGAGAGGCTGGTAAAAGTGTCCAAACTTTCATCTATAAGATGAATAAGGCCTGAGGAGTTCATGTGAAATATGGCGGCTATTAGTTGATATCATTGTATGTTATAGTTGAAATTTGCTAAGAGAATAGATCTTAAATATTTCCACACACACAATAAGTATGTGAAGTGATGGATATGTCAATTAACTAGGTGGGAGGAAATCCTTTCACAATGTACACATATATCAAATCACTAGGATAACACTCTAAATACCTTATGTTTCATGAATTACACATCAATAAAGCTGAAATGGTAAAAAATCACACTCTTTCATTTTTTTCTACATTTTTTCAGTGACTGTTTATGAAGTATTTTAATGGATCAGGTATGGTTCAGCCCTGGAAATAAATAAGTGAACAGAGTACTTTCAGTCAGTAAAACACGGCCTGTTGGCTACAAAGGACACATAAAATTTTACCCAATTAGTGAAATTCTGATAAAAACATATGCATATTACATTATTGTGAACAGATTAGAAGGTTGAATGTTGAATATCATTCCAATATATTATTGAGAATGTTTTATTTCTTTATTAATTTAAAGTACATTCAATAATTAGTTGTAAAGTTAATTTGATAGTGTTGAAGATAAGTAAGATCAGGTAAAAATTGAAATATCTACCATATTTATATATGAGAGCAGAAAAATAGTGGTAAGTTGTTTTTAGTATATTTATCTATTTGCAATGAATAGTTACTAAGTCCATATACCTCAAGAGACTTATTTGTTCAATTAATGACTATTTCTCAAATGCACTTAGCATGGTTTACAGGTTTTTAGGATTAATTTAGTAATCTAGTTCTCATTTAAATATCTCTTTTGGCATTTAAAAATCTTAATAAATAAACGCACCATTTAGGTTTGAAACTATTTTTTTGAAGTATTACTTAAAAATTCTTACTATAGTAAATCTAAAGTATGTTAAACCTTATTGGTTTCATAGAGTGCTTTTTCCGTGATGACTCTTTAAGTGAACGGTCTGGTGGGCAATCTAAGGAGCATGAATGATTCATCATTTTCTACCTTTCACATCCCTCCTTACATTAAGAGGGTTGCAGTGCTCTTTTACTTGTATCGCTAAATTCAAATTTACGAAACGATGGATTAATTGTTGAGCAGCCACCATACTCTCGATGTATGCATCTGCTTCTGTTGTGTTTAGAATGTGAAGCTTCTTTCACTGAAGTTGGATTCTATGCAATGAAATTGCATTGATTTGTGGCCTATTGCTGTCTAATCTGTTACGTAAAAGAGAAGATTGTAAGGAACCGGTGCATGAGAGCGAGCTTTAAGCAAGTTACTTCAGGTCACTGTTTCCAGGAGACTGCCTGCCACAATCCATCCCAAGGACATAAAATAAGTTCTTAGAATTTAATTCAAGCTCAATTTGGCCATTTTTTCATAGCTGTAGATGAATAATGAATGTCCCATTCCTAAGAAATACCTTAGCCACTTTACAGTTAACTCTTCATTTAAATTTTGGGCTGTGTTGGGTCTTCATTGCTGTGTGTGACTTTCTTTAGTTATGGCAAGTGGGGGCTACTCTTCGTTGCAGTGCACAGGCTTCTCACTGTGGTGGCTTCTCTGTTGTGGAGCATGGGCTTCAGGAGTTACAGCATGTGGGCTCAGTAGTTGTGGCTCATGGGTTCTAGAGTGAATGCTCAGTTGCTGTGGTGCACGGGCTTAGTTGCTCTGCGGCATGTGGAATCTTCCAGAACCAGGGACCAAACCTGTGTCCCCTGCATTGGCAGGCAGATTCTTAACCACTGCACCACCAGGGAAGTCCAGCTCTTACCCCTAGTGTATAATCTGTCATTACATTGTCTTCCACAGCTCTCCTTGTTAGACAGTACCTGGATCTTCCCTCTTCTTGCTTTGATTACAGATTTCAGTTTTCTTTTCCTTTTAGAAGGCTCAGCTTAGGATAGACTTTCTCTGAGGAGCAACAGTAAACAGATTTGACCTCTCACCATGTTTTTTTTTCCTTATCCTGTTTTTTACTTTACATTTGCCTGTATATTTTCAATATATGTTTAAAACAAACCGTGGGCAGATTTTCATCACTCTCATTTTACAGGAAAGGTACATAGAGCACAAATATCATGTGCAAGTTCACACATGGAGAGGAGGGAGCTAATAACTGTCCTGAAATAAGTTTATATTTTTATGGATTATGCATGTGGGCATAACTTTGTATGTGTATATGTGTATATGATTAAACTGATAGACTGTTTGTTTTTGTCATTGAACATTATACTTCTTGAGGTCTATGAATGTTAATGCATGTAGACCTAGTTCAATTCATTCAATTCATTTGAATTGCTTGGTGTTATTCCACTCTTTGTATATGTCATATATATATATAGTATTTCTCTACTAATGAACATTTATGAGATTTTTTCCAATATTTTAGCATTACAAAGCATCCTTTGCACATGTTTTATAAGGTTTGGGCTTTCTGTAGTGTATATAAGGAAATTCTGGGCTATAGGACATGCACAACTTCAGCTTAACAGATATTTTCTTAATTGCAAACAAAAATGAGGTTCCAAGTCATACTCACATTAGCAGTTTTTAAGGATTCCTGTTTCCCCATATTTTTCCAACACTTGGTATTCCTAAAAATTTCAAATTAACCATTTGTGTATGTCTATTTCTGGAATTTCTCTTATATTCCAGCGATCTACTTTTCTACCCTTGAATCAGCACTGCCTGCTTGATATAGCTTTAGAATAAGTCTTTTGATATCTGTTAAGGCAAACACTCTCTTACTCTTTCAAAAATTTTATTCTTTACCCTTCACTCATCAGTATGAATTCATTTGCATTTCAAAGCAGAAAATTTGTTTACCGTAATTCAAAATTAGAAAAATAATTTGTTGGATGGATAAGGGTACAATCATATTCTGAGGAAAATTAATTTCTACAAATATACTGTAAAACCATCCTCTCATTTTTATTTTTATTTTTTTAAATTGGGGAGGGCTTTTTTTTTATTAGCTGCATTGGGTCTTTGTTGCTGTACACGGGCTTTAGTTGCGGGGAGCAGGGGCTATTTATTCTTCGTTGTGGTGGGCAGGCTTCTTATTGCAGTGGCCTCTCTTGTTGCGAAGCATGGCTCTAAGCGCAAGCTTCAGTAGTTGTGGCATGTGGGCTCAATAATTGTGGCTCTTGGGCTTTAGAACACAGGCTTAGTAGTTGTGGTGCACGGGCTTAGTTGCTCCACGGCATGTGGGATCTTCCCGGACCAAGGCTCGAACTCGTGTCCCCTGCATTGGCAGGCAGATTCTTAACCACTAGGTCACCAGGGAAGTCCCATCCTCTCAAATTTGTAAATAACCCTAACTATTTTCATTTCTCCTCATGCTTTTGATAGGTTGGTTCTCAAGAAGTTATTTGTATATTTTTCTCTGCAGCTCGTTTCTTCAAATATGCTTTATAAGTTTTGCATTCCTATTCTCTTTCTTTCTCTTTGCCAGAAATACCGCCATCCTGTCTTATTCTTCATTTATTAAAGTCTTAAAGGTTCTATGAAGCCTGAATCAAATGCTTTTGCAAAGCTACCTGATATCCTATCCAGAGAGTGACTATTACTCCATCAAATTCCTTGGGCATCTGTTACTCCCATGGAACTTACGAAAAGGACTTGGATTGCTACTATGGAACCCATAGCTCCCTGGAGCTTCAAGAACTAAGCACCTCCCTAATCCTCCTCAGTGTAGGCATGGGGATTGTCTGTGTAATTTTCTTACAGGCATCCAGTATCTACTCAGTCCCTACACTTCCAGGGAACTCACCGTCCCACAGCGCATTCAATTTTCAGCCTAGTGAGAAAACTTTTCCTTTTCTTATTTATGATGTTTGCAAACAGTAGTCACTTTCTACAAACTTCATGTTTTCCCTGTATTTATATAACACATGCACCTCTACATAAATAAAGCTATCTTAAAGGAAATTCTAGACCAATACAGTAAACTAAAAGCCTGTCTCACTCACCGAGAGACAGGTATGAAAAGATAACTGGAAAGTTACCACCAGTTTCACCTGCTGTAAGGTAACAGAAAGATTAATATAGCAAAAACGAAACAAAATTATTATATCTTAACTAGAGACATACTTTTTAACTGAAAACTTCTCTAACAGCTCTTTTTATGAGAGGAAGGGCTAGAAATTAGTCGTGTGCTTACTAGCATAAAAATGACTTTCTACATGATGTGCTAAGAAAGCTTGGAAGCAAATGTAAAAGAGAATTGATTTCTCTTTATGTGAATCAGAGATGTTTAATGACATGCTCATTTACTATCTGAAGTGATGACACTTTCCACAATTTCTTTACCCCCCGTAGTGCAAAATCTCATAGTGGAGGAAGCACAGATTACATTCATTTGCCTATTTGTTATAGATACTAGAGATGATTTGGTATGTACTTAATATATTTAAAATGCTTTGCGTGGAGTAGGTATTCAGTAAATATTTTGTTGGGGAAGTAGTGTGACAATTAAAAAAACAAAAACATCAACAGTAAATCCCATTTCAATCTATAGACCTGAATTAAAAAATCAATTTCCTACTCATTGGTGGGATTTTGAATATGTTAATTTCAGTGGCTGTAGATTATTCATTACTAAAATGAGATTTGTACAGAGTGGTGTTGATGAATACATGAGATAACCTAGATCAAGGGCTGGCTGTGTACTTATAGCCCACATGCAGCATGGGGTCTAGCTGAGAAAGGGGTTCAGGAATCCAAAGGTACTTTTTACATCTCCTGCCTCTAGTAGCTCTTGCCCCAATTTCCTCTGGGCGAAATTTCCTAAATTCTCCAGGCCTCATTTTCCTTATCTTATAAAAAAGGGTGATATGAAGAAAAATAAAAAAAGGTTGATGATAACATCTTCCCTCTCTGGGTGGTGGTTACGATTAAATGAGTAATTAGAGTAATTGGACATTAGTGTCTAGCACACAACAATCTCCATGAGATCATTTACTCTTATTATTAGTTCCCTTCCTTTCCCTCGAATGAAAACTCTTTCAGTGTTAAAATGTGCAGTTCTTTTTTCACTGAAAAGGATTCGTTTTCATTTTTTAATAGAAAGTAATTTTGGTGGGTATTAATACAAATAAACTAATTCATTTTGCTTTATTTTCAGGTTAAATAGAAACATTTAGCTTTCTAGTTTAGGAATATGACTAAATACAAGCTAGGCATAAACACATCTGATAGAGAGCACTGAAGTATTGTTAAAATGCAGAATTCTGCAGATGGTACTAGACCATGCATTAGTGTAATCTCACCTTAATACTGTACCATGGAAATGATGTACTGAATGAGTACTTTGTAATTTATCATTAAACCCATATAATGATTCAAAAGAATTAAAATATGCTTACTTTTGCTCTTTTAAATTAGATATTTTAGTGTTTAAAACAGGTGATTTTTATTATTGTTTCTTTTCCTATTCATTCCAACCTACCTTTTCTAAAGTACTATGTACTATAAGTAAATAATATAAATGTATTATAAATATAAATGTATTTATATATAAATAAGTTATACGTGTATACACATACACACACATATGTGTGTATATATATATCTAGGATCAAGGTTCACCTTGGCTACTGATATTTTCAGTTATTCTTAGAAGCAGCAATTGATATGCTTTTAAATATTTCTTTTATATTCTTCTAGTCAAACTTTCTATCTGTGAAGTTTCTTGATTGTAAGATGGGTACTTTTAAACTAGTTAAATGCAGTTTACAAAGGTCACCAATTTATAACATGGCCATGACCTTTTCAGATCATCAGGTAGAAGCCTGAATTAAGTATTATGGCCTAGAATACAGCTCTCCAGATTTCTCCAGAGAGAATACAATTACAAAAAAAATAATAATTTTGTAAAAAGCAATAAGAAAACAAGTGGGAGAAATATGGAGTCTGGTCTCTATGCAAGCTTTGGAGAAAGCACACAGAGAAGGCACAGGGCAGGTCAGACAGGAACACAACAACTAGCTGTGTGCCCCCAGCTGGTTTCCGTTCCTGTGGACGAGTGTTCACAGTGTAAGGGAGTGAAAATAATTTTCTGTCTACACTTCTGAGTTCTTGGCCAAGGCCCTAGTAAGAAAGGACAGATTAATGAGAGAGAACCAAATAGATTATTACCATGTATCCCTCATGTATACTTGGGAGATACCAGAGAAAAAATAAGTAACCCGAAGAAGTGGCTTAGAATTGAGGCTTAAATACCACCTTAATAGGGAAAGGGGAGGGGGATGTAGGCCTCTTAGGGGAAAGGAAAGATTTTTAAGGAAGATGATTGGGCCCCTAGAAGAACACATGGGAGGTGTGATAGTTTGGACAAAGTGTGTCTGGGTGTGGTGTCAACTTCTAGTCTCCTCTCCCATGACAAGAGTCAGTCTTCCCTGGTTGATGAAACTCCTGGGGAGGGGACCTGTGACAGCTGAATTTTTGTCATCTTCATTGCTGCATCTCTAGCTTCCTGAAAAATGCCTTGTGAGTAGAACGTGCAAAACTGACTTTTGTTTAATATACAAATAAATATGATGGCATTTATGCTTTGGGAATATGCCTTGAGACTGAGCAGTAGATGCAAGAAATAAGTCAGAAGTTGGAAACCTTTAAAATAATCTTGCTATGATAAATCCTAAAACAGAATGCTTACAGTAAGGACTGATACAAGCAGATACATGTGGAAAACATGAAAAATAAAGAAAGGTGGAGCTATACGTTCCCCACCTCTCAAAAAAGAGACATAGGATCTAACCATCAATAAAATTCTTCATTTTTTAAGTACAATGACTTAAAATATTGTGCTATGATCAATAGAATCAGGAACACTGAGATGAATAAATAGCTCAATTGTATATATTTAATTGGATTCAGAAGGTTCCTAATTTAGGGTGCTAGAGATTCAGAACTGGGGCTTACATCTGAAGTTCAAATTAGAGATATGTTTTTAACGATCATTGTCTCAAGAAGCCCCTACTACCATCCCTGAGATATCATCTGATCCATTAAGGACATGAAAAAGCTCAAGCTTTTCCAATTCACAAATAGAAAAAATATGACCACAATTGTATATTACTTTGAATTGCATGTAATTCCATTCACTCTCACCATACTCCCTAAATATGTTTCCAATTGCCTGAATTATATGCTTTCTAAATACATTTATCCATCCATAGAGTCAACAGATATTTATTGAGTTATTTAATGAAGCCCATGGATGTAACAGTAATAAACTGAATGGCACTGTTATGATTCCTAAAGTGCCCCATTTTCTGTGTTAATATAAAAGTAATTTTGCTTTCAGCCGAATCAACAATAAAGCTACCAACAGAATGCCTAGCATGGAGCAGGTATTCAATAAAAGTGGGTATTAATCTCAATTTATCATTTTTAGCATATCTAAATGCTAGGGTGACTATAAAAGAATTCTAAGAAAAGGGATTTATAATCTTACTGTGAGTGTAAAAGAGGAAAAATAATTTTCCCTCTACCCTTTTGCATTCTTGGCTGAGAATCTTATAATAAAAAAAACAGATTAACAAGAGAAAAAAACAAAATTTTATTAAAATGTATCCCTCATGCATACCAGAGAGATGCCCAGGGATAAATGAGTAATTCAAAGAAGTGGCTTAGAATTCAGGCTTAAATACCATCTTAATAGGGAAGGAGGAAGGGAATGTGGGTCTCTTAGGGGAGAGTAAATGACGTTTAGGAAAGACAAATGGGCCCTTAGAAGAATAGACGGGAGGTGTGAATAGTTTGTGACAAAGTGGGTCTGGGTGTAGTGTCATTTCTAGTCTCCTCTTTGGTGATATGAGTTAGTTTTCTCAAGTTGATGCAACTCCAGGGGAGGGGATTTATGACAATTGAGTTCCTTTTGCTAAATCCATCTATAGGCAGGGAAGGGGAGTTCAGAGCAATCCTCTCCCTGTATTTGCTGTTTTTCAAGTGCTGATAGCTCAAAATAATCAGTGTACCAAAGTGGCATATTTCGGTGTGGCATATTCTGCTACGCTTCCTCAGCTAAGACAAGAAACAAGCATAAAACAACTGAAAAGAAAAGGAGTACAACACACACATCATCACCAAAGCTCCTCAGTTGAAAATAACCCATTAATCTTAGTTTTCTAATACCAGCATTGAAAAGAGCCTGATTTGTGGCATAATACAAACCCAAATCAAAGTGTCATGAGTCCTTTTCTCTTTCCATTTTTCACTTCTGGTGGAAAGACAGGTTATACTCACAATCTAGGTATGCCTGATCATGGTTAGTATGAGTAATGATGGATGAAGCATTCACCTCTTCTCCTGGCCTGTATTCTCCTGAATGGTCCCTACTAAGACCCAACAGAGGGAGAGTTGGAAAATCAGGTTGAAGCCTCAGGGGGCATCCTCTCCAGCACTGATGGAGATATCTGTCCACACTGGCCCCAATTCATGGTAACTATTCAGGCTTCTTTCTATACCCTTCCTTCATGCCATCAGATGCTGAACTGGTCTCCATTTCCTCTCTGCCACTAACTTGTTACATCAAAGATGGGCCTTATCTTCCCTGCCCCCCCCCCCACTTTAAAACAAAAATTCAAGAGATTTGAAATCTAGTTATTGGCCCAGTGGCTTTGTCTTCATCCAGGTAGTTAACAAGATCATGTGGATCTTTACAAAGTCATCTTTGTTTAACTCATTTAAAGCAGAACATTCTAAATTAAAATTTATTCTTCATGAATCTCCTCTTTTCCTTGTCTTCAAAAGTGCTAACCTCAAGCAGAACATATTTCTTAATGCTCACTATGCATTAAAGAATTTTACCAAAAAAAAAAAAAAATTGACTATGCTATAATTAATCTAGTAAAATGTAACTAGCTTTGTGAAAGTGGAAAAAAAAAGTGACTTTCAATAGAATAAGTATTTTGAAATTCGTTTGCAAGATTTTTCATAACCAGTGGTGCTTTCCAGTGCTTTCCAAAGCTATGGAAGCCATACTCTTTCTTGCTCTTATGAAGTTTTTCTGCTTGCTGTTAGAACAAAAGCCAATAAGCCCTACTCTCTCCTTTTCTGTTTCTTACTGTTGTCCTTTAAAGATATTTTCCTGTTGATCCTTATTGCTTTAAATAGTATGAGCTTTCCACTTGCCCAGTTAAGCTCTCCAGCTGTGTGTCTGGCAAATTTGTTTTTCCTTAAAGATTTTTCCCTTTTCTCCTGCTGTGCATGTATAGCAGTGCTTACCAAGGGGCTTCTCATGCTTGCCATCTTCGTGTAAATGATGCTCACAACCACCCATGTTGTTTTTTTCTCTTGATGATGATACAACTCTGAGTGGACAAAAGACTTCCCAGCCTCCTTCAAAATCGCTTTAAAGGCTAAGTTTTTCTGTTAATGGCACATAAGGGGGGGGGGGGTCTGAGAATTGAGTGACTTCAATGTTAGGACCCTAAATCTAAGTCTGTGACTAGATAATGCCAAAAACTGTGATGGAGTTTTCATCCTATTAAATACGGAAAAAGTATTTCCTATATAAAAGTACTTCATTTTAGAGTGCATGAAGTATGTAAAATAAGCTCAGAATGACGACTGGGTCATTCTCTGTAAATGTCCACATTTTTCTAAAATTTTTATTCATCTGAAAATGTGTTATCCTTTTAATGTCTGTTTAGGTTCTTTTTTACTGTCAGCCTTTGCTAGAGACCTCTTCTATTTCCTATCTCAAGAGGCAGCTCCATTTGACTGAGATATCTTTCATCATTCTTGAAATTCAGTTGCTAGGCTGCTACTTTTCCAGGCTGTAAAACCTGACTGCAGCATTTTCCATAAACCAATTGGAAAAAAAAAATCATTCCAAATGGACATTTTTCTTAAATAGCAAATTTTAACTGCCGTCGTGTTAGGATGTGCCTTTGAGAATTAAGTATCATAGATAGGGAGAAGTTTTAGTTTCCATGGTGAGTGGACTTTATTGTATTGTTTTCAATCTCTCTCAACATTAGTAGCTGTTTAGAGACTCGTTTTCTGGGAACAAAACAAAACCCCTTTCTGCTGTGTAAAGTTTACACCATATAATTTGGACACTTCAAGCATCATGTTTTTTAAATTATATTTCTTTTAAAATGAATTTCCAATGTCTTTTAAAGTGAATTCCAAAATAAATACTTAAACAGCACTGAACAAGAGGACCACTAGTGATGATGTGGAACATCAGTTTTTTAAATGAGTATTTTTACCATAGGGGAACTTTAGCATCCTGCTTTTCTACTCCCACATTGCTCTTATGTAAGTCAATGTAATATTCATTTGAGAGCTAAGGAAACTGGGGCAGAGGACAGCTAAGTGATTTGCCCTAAGATGCACAGAATAGAATGGCCAGACTGGGATTACAATTTGGCACATAAATCTGAGACTGCACTTAGCTTGCTGTGCCCATTTCTTGTCTGAACAAATAACAGACAATTGCAGTGTTAAATCTATCATGATCAACACTTAATGAGCAGTGACACCAACATGATTTATCAATCTCCTGGAATCTAAGCTACTCCCAGTGAAGAAGTTAAGGGGTTTTGGAACTGAGATTCAATTTTGATGGTCACAAAGATGTTGCATATTGCTACTTGAATGTGCCAAGTGCTAGCTCTATAATCAGAAATTAAAAGCAATTTCCCAAATTATCTAGCTATTTTCCAGGAGACACATGCTTCTCTTTTATATTCATATTTCCCATAACAGGGAATGCAGAGAACAGGTCTGAGCAAAAGTGAGATTCTTAATTTATATTTTAATTTTAAGGAATAAAATAGTGAGTTAAGCAAATAATTTGCTATTTCCTTCCAGTCTTTGTGCTTACATCTCTGTTATAGCCAGTATTGATGTAAATAGTATTATAAAGATGTTAAATGTGATATTTTAAAAACAATCAGTTATATGACTTGAAATATAAAATTAGGTTCTCTTTACAGCTTTATCATCAGATTGACAATTTAGTGGTAAAAATCTGGACTGGAGAGAAAAGGTTCTCAATACCTGGACTTGAACTAACTTTCTAATGTCCTTGTGCTTTTGGGCAAAGTCCAAGAGTCCTTTTTCTGTTCTTGGTAAAACTCAGATTTTAAAAAAGTGATGACACAATTTACTTCCATACTTCTCAGTTCTTACTGCCATATTTAAATTGTTCAAACTGCCTCCCTTTTAGGGTCATGAGGATACAAACATGTGACTGGGTCATTTGGTTGTCCTTTCAGACAATATTTCTTCCTTACAAAACATAAAACAGAGCATTCCATTAATAGCTTTTATTTTTACCCTTAATTTAGCCAATGGCAATTTAAAGCACTTATCTCAGACATTGTCATCTCTTTTAACCTCTTCTTTTCTTCTTCTATTCTCACCAATATTGACAGGTCAAATTTTCTTTAGCCTCTCCTGTCTATCCAGAGAGATGCCACGTCTAATTATATTCACAAATGCCCTCCTTTCTCCACTCCCAGTTTTAGAAAGTAAATAATAAAACCTTACTGGAAGAGAGGACAGACTATGGGGTTGGAAAGGTCATATACACTGAAATGCAAATGGAGCAAGTTTGTGGAGATGGAACCTCTGATTAAGTGGGTTGTGGAGGAGGGAGTCTCAGTGCCACACGTCCCAGAGCCAGCCAGGTAGCTGCAAACTTGAACCACATCACAGCTATTTCCAGTTTTTCGTATGCTGCTGTGAGTCAGATAACTAGCACATATCTAAGACCAAGAACTATTCTCATTGGATTATGATCATTATAACCTGTCTATGGTATTCCCACCTTGTAGAGCCCAGCTGCCTGGCTGATCTTCTGTCATTGTCACTAGTTCCTTGGCCACCACACCTTTGAGAATGCGTAAGTCATCTCTGTATCCCAGATTTGTCACCTCAACTATTTTCTCTCTCGTATCCTTCAGATAGACTCACTCTGGTCCCTGATTTCATACTCTAACACCAGACTCTTTTTATCTGAAATCCCATTCCTTTGCTCTTCTCTACCCCTCAAAAAATGTCTATATTCTCTCCACTTTCTCATTTTTCATTTTCTATTTAGCTCACTCTAATTAGGCCTTCAAATAGATCTTGAAAGATCTCTGTTAACTTTCTTCATAGATTTCCATCATTTTAATTTAATATTAGGTGTCATTTCCTTTGTGAGGCATTCTCTTTCTACCACTTTCAAAGTAGTTTCCCTCCCCCCTCCTTATATCACCATGCCTGTTATCTTCATAGCATCTACCACTACTTAGTATTTTATTGCGTATATAATGAACCTGTTATTGTGTTTATCATCTTCAGAATATATTACAATTTGATAAGTTATTTTTCTATATATTTGTACATACATATTTATATGTTATTGGTTTATTATGTTTTTCCTAACTATGTGAAATTCATGAGTGCAGCAAACTTGAACTCTATGGGCACATAGTTGTCACTAAAAACATCTTTTATCAAATGAAGACCCACTTCTGCCTAGAGTCTCAGATACTCTGCCCTGCTCTCAGTATTCATACAAAATACCTAAACAATAATGCCAGGTAGATTGGAATATTTGTAACTTTCCCTTGGCCTTAGTATTTTGTACTGTTGTCCCCTTCTGCGAGGCAGGGGAGTAATAGCCAATAGACTCTGATACTCCAGTTAATTTCTCTCCCATTCCACCCAGCTCAGTAGACTTTACCAGAATTCTCCAGAGCTAGATTTTTAGTGATGAACCATGTTTAAGTCATTAGTGACTAATGAATGATTAATTCTTTCTCGTTTAGTCTTCATACACTAAGTTATTAAATTTACTAGACAAAATAACCCTTCCTGAAAACCAGATTTTCCATACCTTTGGAGAAAAATGTTGAAAACTTCACGAGGTCTAATTCTGTTGACCCATGAATCTTTCATTTAACCTCATAACATCTTTCTGGAAATTGTACTCACATTTTGAAAGCATATTTCTATGTAAAAGAAAGTGCAAAGCCCAAATTTAAATCAGCCCTTCCCTGAACTACAAGGGGATACAGGTAAATGCATTTATTTTAATGTGAATGCTGATAAACATCTGGATGCAAGAAGGCTGAAGACTTTCTTGACATTAAGAAAGACTGTGTTTTGGAGGTTATTTGATTCTAATGAGTGCGTTTATTTATTTATTTATTTTTATTAGATAATCTTTTTTTACGGTTTATTATTTATTTATTTTATTTTTGGCCGCATTGGGTCTTTGTTGCTGCGTGCAGGCTTTCTCTAGCTGCAGCGAGCAGGGGCTACTCTTCATTGTGCGCAGGCTTCTCATTGCCGTGGCTTCCCTTGTTGTGGAGCACGGGCTCTAGGTGCTTGGGCTTCAGTAGTTGCAGCACATGGGCTCAATAGTTGTGGCTCACAGGCTCTAGAGCGCAGGCTCGGTAGTTGTGGCACACGGGCTTAGCTGCTCCACGGCATGTGGGATCTTCCTGGACCAGGGCTTGAACCCGTGTCCCCTGCATTGGCAGGCAGATTCTTAACCACGGCGCCACCTAGGAAGTCCCATGAATGTTTTTAGACATGAAATAGAATGAAATAGTATGAAATAGAATTGCAAAACTAAGATGAAGGGAGTCCTAATTATTTTAAGTAACCAATAGGGGTATTCACAACCTTGAAAACAAGAAGAATTACAAAGCAATAATTTTGAGAAAGTTGAATTAATATTGCAGGAGGAGGTAGAGAGGACTAAGCAAGAGAGACATCTCAGTACAGTGATGTATTCTCTCAGGAAATCTCGGTCATCTCTCTTTCAGGAAGTTCACTTAGCTGTTCTGAGAAAATAAGTACATCTTCAAGTGTACATTTGTTTGTTACATTCCTTTAGAATGACAATAAATACTTAATGAAACAATTTTCTATTTTATATATGCAATTCTCATAGTGCCAAGGGAATCAAGATATTTCAGAATATGTTTAATACTTGAAAATGGGTCAACATTTAACATTTTAGGCAGAGGTTATAAAAGTTTCAAATATTGGGTAGTTTGCTTACTCTCTTAGAGTTGCATGTTCTTGTTATTCTTTGCTAGTACCATGAGAACACTATAACCTTGATGAAAGCTTTTGGGATCTTGAAAAGCACTCAAGTCTGTGAGATTTGAGAAAGAAGGAACTTTTTAAAGGAAACTCTATAACCTCGTTGTCTTTTTGCAGCTTGGATACTCTAAAGTATTTTGTGATGAATAAGATACATAAAGTAATAATATTAAGCTCATCTTTATTTAAGAAAATATCATTGAGTTTCTTGAGGTGGTAAAATAGTTTTAATTAAATAACAAATTTTTTTTTGTTTTCTAGACAACTTTTTCTCTTTGCTTTTTGTTATACTGTTTGCTTTTTAGAATTGTTAGAGGCATTTGATATATGTACTGAATTTCTGTTTCTTTACCCCAACAAATCAATTTTATTGCTGAAAGACCATTTTCCTTGTATTGTGTGTGTGTTTTATTTCAGAAACTTATTAAGTTCTTATTTGTTTTCTAAGGCGTGTTAATCTCACCTTCATGTCTAAGTAGAATATGTAGAAATAGAATATTTTAAAAAGGAAGTTTAATATGAGATTAAAGACAACACGTGGTCTGAATAGTCACAGCATTTTACTTGTGACTTCAGAGACCAGCTGTACCAGGGAAGGTCTCTTCCTTGTCAGCTGGACATAATCAGGCTTCTGGACTCTTCAGCTCCACTCTCACATCCATACTCTTCCTCTTTTCAAGAACACAGCTCTTTCTTGTTCTTCCCTTTCATTGTGGGGGTCTCTAGAGTTCTCTTTATCCTCTTCCTATAATATATTTTCTACTTTGTAATCATGACCATTGTCAGAACTATAAAATCTCCGCCAGAATCTTCAGGCAAAGTAAATTTCCATGGTATGCTGTCACCTGTTATACCACTTTACGTTTCATAGCAGTTAGTAAGTTACACATCTCCCCTCCAAATTGGAATTAAGGACTAAAGCTTTTTTGCTACTTTCAAGCAAAAATCAAATATTAACTTAAATAATAATAATGACAATAAACAAAAAGGCAATTCTCTGAAATAATTTGTTATTAATCATATAATAGTATTAGCTTTTCTAATACACTTAAAATTATAATTTAACATGTGAAACTGTTTTTATTATATTGCTTATCAATACGTGACTCAAAAAAATTGAAAAGATAATATTTAACAGTGCATTAATACAGTTTGAAGTTATAGCTCTAAAATAAAAAGAAAAATGGGAGAAAGCCAAATAACTTGGATTTTTTGCATTTCTCAATCTATAGTTCAACATTTTATTTGGTGTAGGATTGGGTCAATGAACACTATAAATTAATAATTTATGTTGTATATTTTGTATTACTTAACAGGTAATTTTAATTCCTTATTAATATTTTTATTGTTGCATAATTTATTCAGCATTGTTTCTGTTGCTGTATTAATTATTAATTACATGCACAAGAAATCTGAGAAATACCTAAAAAGAAAAAAGAACTGAACAATTATTGTCCTATAGAAAATCATATTTTATAAAAATTAAAGTTTCCATCCTTCAGGTAATGCATATATTATTCTGAAAATTGTATACCCAGTACATACACTTTGACATTTTTTATCCATTTTCAGTTTCTATCAGACAGTAAATAATGTACTTGCTCTTTGAAAGAATTAACTTAAAAGTTAAATTTATATACTACCATAGAATACCATTTCCTCTTTTCAAAAAGTGACTTCTGCTGATATCATTATATTATGTTACAGGATAGTAAATATACTGTTTGTTCTTTCAGAGATCAATTTTACACTGATAAGTCATTGAAATACAACTAAAACTAATCAACAAAGTTCTAAATAAAAGTTTGAATTAAATAGTTACATGTATATGATTCTAAATAAAAGTGATTTTCTTTCCATAGGTTTTTGCAAACACACTAACGTTTAATTAAAATATATACACTGAGCTAATTTTATCCTGCATTTTTAGATAAAGCCACAAAAATATCAATACCTTGTGATACATACAGTTGGCCTCTGTCTACTCCAAAAAAGAGGTGAAGGTTATTCCAAAAGTAGCATGGCTGTGGGTAGAGCTGCTGGGTTTTAACAAATAGAAGTCGAATTGAGAGTTTTCACAGACTCCTGAGAGCAAAGGCCAGTATTAGGATTGGGCAAACCCCACTGAAAATGATATACATCTGAGAGATATAACAGGTTGTTAAATAGCTCTGAAAAGCAAAACTGATTATAAGGATTTGAGGGATTGTGTAACCTTTTAATTAATTTTAATTAAACAAATTAACTAATTTTAATTACTCATCTCTTATTTGAGCACTCACTGACCATTATTGTTAGATATCTTGTGCCTTTTGATTTAAAAAAAATCACTGGTTTTATTTTTGAATGCTTTTTTTCTTCTTTTTTTTTTCAGATGACACGAGAACAATACCTACTAGCAACACAACAGAATAACCTGCCAAGGGCTGAGAATGCACAACTCTACCCAGTGGGAATTTATGGATGGCGAAAGAGGTGCTTATACTTCTTTGTCCTTCTGCTGTTGGTTACCATGATAGTTAACTTAGCCATGACAATTTGGATATTGAAAGTGATGAACTTCACCGTGGTAAGTACCACCATGATTTTATACCTATGCCTTTGGTTTAAAGAAGATACAGCTTTATTATTTTTAATTGAAATTTATTCACCTTAACCTTCACAAGTTTGCCTTGAAATTTTGAAGATTGTCATGTTATTTTATGACTGCATTCAATATGGAATCATAATACACATATATCACTACCTGCCATTTGAGTGTGGGGAATTTAGATCATGAGACAGCATAGCACATTGATTTATGAGGAAGTTAGAAAATTTTTAATTAATAAGCATGAAGCACTGCTTGCTAAACCTGGGAATCTAAGAAATGAGTCTGCTGAAATACTATTTCACGTTAAAATTAATGTTGGAAACTATAAGTTCCTTTGAAATACTTTATATCTCTCTGTATATTTGCATTTTATGTAATATACTGCATGATCAAATCTAAACCCTGGAATTTTCCTGGGCTGCATGGACCAATGTATATAATTGTCATCAGGTGATCTCATTCTATGAGAGAGCATGACCATGGTAAATAAAAGACCAGCCAGAAATTAAATTGCTATTTTATGAAAATTAATAATTAACAAAATCATTAATTATAATCCATAGATGACATTTTGCTTCAGTTTATTGACTGTGTACAATAAACCTATGAGGATGTCTTATCTGGGAAAAATTAGCTGCTTCAGCAAAGTCTAGTTTAGCCCATTTTATATTTACTGGCTCAATTCTTAAATTTCTCTACTCTGCCTTTAAACCATTCTGCCTTTATTTAGACACCTCAGATATCTTCACATCCAAGCAGGTATCTTTCTTTGCTGACCAAATTGCTATTATTCTTTAGAATTCTGCATCCTCAGGGGTAAGTGTAAAGCTGGCTATTTAACTTCACTGATCTTCCTATATGGGGCTGCCTTTAAAAAGAAAAATTCTGCTGTGTATTGTTTTAGCAAGAGTAGTTTCTTTCTGCTGCACTAATTCTAACTAGAAACAGAATCTCAAAAGGGAAAATGAGCCCAGCATCTGTCCACAGTGTAGGGCACTGCAGTTGTGTGCAGTAGGAGCCTGCAGGGCAGGTGGCCTAACCTTCCAAAGAGGAAAAATTATAACTGTGCAAATCATGATAAAACAGCATATGGTCATGGAAAAAAAATGAGTTGAGCAAAAGTTCCATGTTTTCCAAAACAGCACAAATTTTGAAGGGTATTCATCAAAAAAAGAAATGAAAGACAAAGAGAAGGTGGGAAGGACTCAGTGTGTTCCAGGATTAGGGAACATAACTGCTTTCTAGACATTGTACATGTTCAGAGTTGCTGATCAGGGCCTGTGAGCCTGTGGGTGGCTAGAGGTGGAGTTGAGGGCTACTAGGCGAATGATAGCTTTGTGAGACTCTGGTAACACATATGAACCATTCCTTTGTCAGCCCCATAGCAACCCCCCCCACCCCCCAAAAGAAAACAAAGCAAACAAACAAGCAAACAAAAACCTTGAGAGTATCTGACACAAATGTCACTAATTCTGCCCATAGTCATTTTGTTCTTCTGAGCTCTGCTCCTATGTTCACTTACTCATATCTGGGCTTCATTTATGATGCGTGTATTGCACAGTAGGGACATTTGTGTACACCCCCGCAGATTTTTTTATGCTCTCCTAACTATCAGCCAAATTAGCAGTTGTTGACAGCAACTTCTTCAACATCATTTTTCTAAAAAAAATTTTTTCTTGAAGAGAGGACGAGTAGAATTTTCTCCAAGTCTTACAATTTCAAGCACTCTTTTTCCTCTATCAAAAGACGTTTTTTAAAAGCTCATGAAAAATAGGATCAACTCTCTCACCTTAGGGAGTCTTGATCCTATCCAGTGACCAGGCCACAGGAATTTTCAGATTCAATCCATGTGTGTTTCTGAAGTGTGTTTAAATTAATTAAGAAAATAGACTTAAATGTGTAATTACATGGCTGCATGCATCAGCCTCTCAGTACCTTGCCAAGGCTGGATAAGCCATTCAGGGAGAAGAATTGAAACAGTCTTCTTTGTCCTCAGGATCCACGCAGGACTCTGGGTCTGTGTTACCTATGGAGCTATCTAGTTTGAACCTCAGCTGGCCAAAATGTAAATGTCAACATACTCCTTGTGATAACGAAAAGTTTATTTCTATAGGAATCTTGGTGTTTGTTTATTTTGTTTTAAGCATAGCTTTCTTTTCTTGTTTTTTAAATCACAATTTTATTTTTTTATAATCAAAATAGAAGACTGTCCTTCATTTAGCTATGTAAGCTATTTATATGTATCTAAACTAAATGGAAAGATAAATTTTTAATTATTGTATCAAGATGATTTTTGTGAGATAACATACTCTTCTTATTAAGAAGAGTATCATAATTATTCAGAAAAATTCCAAATTACTTAAGTAATTGCAGATTTTAGAAATTCTGGATACTACACATCAGATTAAGTTGTATGTACTTGAAAATGGAAATAATTTGTAATCCTCTTATATTAGAGCAATAAAAAATCAATTTTATACTTTCATTAGTAAATTAGGACTATATCTGTCTCTACAATGAATATCAAAAACCACTTGCCCTACTATAGTAAGAAGTAGTAAACGGTGTGTAAATTGTTTGGGGAGTGTTATTGATCTGCACAAAATGTATTTCACTTTCATTATAACTGTTGCCATCCAACACATGGAAATATGCGGCTGTTAACATCTTTTATTTGAGCAAACTGGGCATGTTATTGCTATCAAAATATTGTGTTTTCAGCACAGCAAGTGTAGCTGCCAACCTGTTTTATGATGCTTCCATCATTATGACCAGTATTACACATGATCTCTATGGTTGATATGACCTTATTCTGTTTCTCATTTTGTGGAAAATAATATCACCCTGCTATTGAGATAGCCAGCTGCAGAGAATCAAGAAAAAGGAAATAACTTTATACTACAGGGCAAAAAACTGAGGATAGATATAAACAATAATTTCCTGACTGTGAGAGCTGATAAGTGCAGGCATGAGTTGAAGGGAGAGATTTTGAAACATCGTTCTCTCGAGATCAGTATAACCCAATTACATGTTTTTCTTTTGTTGTTTGGTTATTTGGTATAGTATCTTTGTGATTCAATATAATGGACTAGTCCAGCAGATCTGTCAAACCAAGCATTCTGCTGAGGCAATCAATATTCTTTTCTTGATTCAAGTGCTCATGGTAAGTAAATTAGCTCTATACTTGAAAACTGAAAATGAATATAATAGTATTCATTTTAGTCACGAGAGTACTGAGTAAAAGTTGGTGACATCCAACTGCAACTTAATTTGATTAGACATGTTAACTAGCCAGCAAAAGAAAGAATGGAAACATAAGTGCCATTTATGAAGCTAAGATGGAGGGGAAAGTCATGAATGTTGTGACTGAAAAGTCAAGAGTACGCAGGTATAGATAATAATTGAAACAATCAATTAATTGAATAAATTAGAAAAAAAATTCTTAGATGCTTGTATGATGAGTGAGATGAATGTTGGATGAAAGGAAATCCCAGGAGAAGCTGCACTGACTATCTTAGTTTTTAAGGATTGAAAAGGAACTGGGACATTTTTAGTTCAGCCATCCACGTAGTTCTAGAGTTCACTCTACAACGTTCCCTCCATTTGGTCACCCAGCATCTGCTTAAACCCTCCTTTGGATGATAAGCAAACCATTCCGTTAAATCACTGGATAGTTTTGTTGTTGTTGATATCTTGTTGCAATCTGCCTGTAGGTTAGCTCCAATCTTAGGATCCTAATACCATTCTTTCAATCTGATATCAATTTTTTAATTAATCAAGACCACAATATGTTCTAATACACACACATATACATACATAATAAACAAATACACACACATATATACACACACATGCACATATATACACATCAAGGATATATATATTTCTTTGATCATACTATATTTTAATGTCTAAAGATCAGAATATATTGGAGACATTCTTATGCAATCCCTTTGGTTTCTTTAGTTGCCACTTCCTTTTTTCACTTCATATTCTCTTTATTACATATTTACAAGTATATGTTTACAAGATAATCAACCCTTTTATGATATCTTTCTGTTTATGGCTGTTGGCTATAGAGTCACTGATATCATTTATCATACTTTCTTTTCTTTTAGTGTACCTTTCTAAAGTTGAGATTGCACATAATAATATATTTAGCTTTCTGCTTTCTAATTTTTTTAAAGCTAAATTTTTTTAAGTTAATTTTGGGGAAATATGAAATAATATTCTTTTTCTGAATCTTAAATCCTGTGCTCCTTCTAATACTTTGGTAAATGACACATCGCATATCCCCATCTCACCCTTGTGACTATTTCTTTTTTTTTTAATCTTCGTCATTAACCCAGTGATGTGTTATCTATAGCCATTTTCAATCTACCTAAGATGGCTAAAGTACCTTTGCAATATGTTATCATTTGTTAGTGTGTCCATCCAAAAATTTGCTACTCCCAAGGTTTTCTTCATTTCAATTTCTAATAGGACCATTGCTTTGGAATGAACTTTTTTGTCTCCATTTATCCAGCCAACTCTTATACTTATCAAAACTGTGTCCTCATCCCAAATACATTTTATTTCCTACCCAGAATCAATGGATATGGATAGGCTTATGTGAAGCTTAAATCTGAAATAACCATATTTCATTGATTTTTAATTGCTTTTTTCTCCTCTGCTTAGCATATTTATCACAAAATTCTTTCTATATAACCTTGTTTATTGTCTGTTCCCCTCTCCACAGATGTATGTAAGCTCCAGGAGGCCTAGGATAACATATTTGGGATAAATATCCATCTTTAACATTACCTGCATTGAAAGGCAGTTAGTTTTTCATTTCACTATGGTTTGTGCCTTTGCAAAGGCCCAGCTCTAGGAAGAACTGAGGCAAAACTATTAGTCATCCCAGGTCTCTCTGCTGTTGTTTAAGGTCTCATAAGCACAGGGGGTGGTTCATGGTCTATGCAATGGTATTTATTAACTTCTACATGGAAAAAGCATTTTCGTGTTCTGAACACCAAGTTTAATAATTCCCAGTAGCTCCTGACTTAAGAGCCAACACATTCCAAGAAGGCAGGCCCAGCTTTGATTACCCCTATCAGTATTACAGGCAGTTGCCATTATTAACATTTATTTAGTATGAAATATTTTATCCTACAAAAGAATATACATATAATACATGTGTAAGGCACAAATAATAATAACAATAATAAACAATGAAATGAACACCTATGCCGCATCCCGCAGTTGCAAAAATAAACTTTACCAATATCTCCTGACTATCTATAGAGAACCAAAATCCTGAATGTTTTTGCTTGCTTTATGTTGTTTCATGTGAGTGTGTGTGTGTGTGTTTAAACCTTAAACGCTATATTGTTTTTAGATCAGCAGTCTGTTTGTGAGATTTATATCTGTTAATGTGTACAGCTGCAAGTTATTGACTGCTGTACATTTCATTATGAATATACCTTATTTATCAATTTTCCTTTTGAGTTGTTTCCAAAGTATTTTTTGTTGCTTAATTTGCCCTCACAAACAGTGATCCTAAAAACATTTTTGTATATTGATTAGTGTAGTTGCACGTGTACAAGAATTTCTGTAGGTTCTAGAGTCTAGAGTGCATACTTAGAAATATTGGCTTTTATTATCAATTTTTTCCCTGAAGTGATTAGGTGAGTTTATACTACCACCAGCAACCTGCAAGGGTTTCTTTTGTTCTCCTTAACTCCTAACAGAGAACTGCCAGCTAAACTAGACTTCTACCTCTTAAGCCACAAATCTGATAGCTAGCTGTCTCATAAAGATCCTCTTTATTTATTGGTTTGTTTGTTTGTTTGTTTGTTTAGCTGTCCCTTTCTGACAGATTTATTCCTTTATTTTTAGTCATATATCTTATCTCTGCAATAGGACTTACTATGTTGTATTAGATATAAAATTATGGTTCATCTAAATATGTACTCTTCTCCTCCAGTGGTTTTCCCAAAGCCCTGTTAATGTGGAAATTCCTCAAGGAGCAGAATCAGGTCTTATTACCTTTTACCTTGGTATCTTTGCCAGGCACATAGTAGGTAATACATTATTTTCAGCTGACCATTTATAATTTTGAAAGGTCTAGATTCACTTTCAGTTGAAGGAGCCTCACATTTAATGTCTTAATTTTTCCACTTGTTTTCTCTGTAAAACTGCTTCACTTTCTAATGAGTTTCCATTTTTATGTTGTGGGCTTTTGTTTTTCACTGAAATCTCACCCTCACTCAGTACCAGAGTGGCGTTCCTCAAGTCCTTTCACATCTTTCAGCCAAGCTGACCACCTTCCCCTGATAGAAAGACACAGAATTTCAAAGCACTTAGGTAAGATAGTTTTTCAGTGAAACAAGAGTCCTTCAAAGCTCCAATTACTAGCTTTTATTAACTCCCTCAGTAATAACTACAGTGAAGTCTCAGTCTTTTCTTTTCCATGAAGAAAAGAAAACTTGGTTTGATGTATATTTAAACACTTGCTTCCTACACTATCCTGCTTCATCTTTCTTGAGGCAAGATCTATTGGTAATTGAGAGGTGCCATAGGCTGGCAATTACTTGTAAATTACCACCAAACCCCAGATCCTCTGTGTCATCACTTATTACAGTCCCCCTAGAAAATGTAATCAGAACCTCAAGTGTGAGAGAAAATAACTGTTTCTTGACTTCCAGCCTCTCCTGGGAGGGAACCTTCTGCAGTGGAACAGCCTTCCCGCCACAATCATAACTTCCCCAAGCTCTTCACTGAACAATTGAAATCAATGAAATAGGAGATTGTCAAAGAAATTTGTTGATCCAACTTGGTCTGATCTTTAGGATATTTGTGATTTTCAGAATTTACTTTGATTAAAGAGATACAAGATACATCACCCAAAATAAGCCCCCACTGATCATGAACTAGTCTCCAGTTACTGAAAAAAAAGATGAAAGGGATCAGTAATAGAAGGAGAAAAGGGGAGGAATTTTATTCAAGTGGCCCACAGGGCAAAAGCAGGGATGTGGGTTTTTATTTGCATTTCTCACAGAATTGTTAGAAAACAAAGAGGCAGAATCAGACTTTAAAAACTTCTGAAGCTCATGCTCTTTCTAGCAAACATTCCTTGCTTTCA
Organism: Hippopotamus amphibius kiboko; assembly: GCF_030028045.1. Lineage (NCBI taxonomy): Eukaryota > Metazoa > Chordata > Mammalia > Artiodactyla > Hippopotamidae > Hippopotamus > Hippopotamus amphibius. Next base: position 19,727,741 of record NC_080195.1, read on the forward strand.
AAAACCCACAGACATATCACCATCTGTTTTGTGTATGCAACAATTTAAGAACAGAACATTAGTTGATTTTTATAATTATAATTTTTGTATAAGCAAGGAAAAATGTGGCTCTCTACTAGATATTGGTAAGATATTTTCCCATAGAAAACTAGTGTCAATAGTAGATTACCTTAGACTGTTGGTACTGCCAAAAACACCTTTCATCATCCACCAAAGAGTAGTTAAAAGAATGAACCTTGGACCTTCACATCCAAATCCTGGCTTTGCCCCTGATTAGCTATATTACCTTCAACAAATTAAACTTTGCTTCAGTTTCCTACTCTGTAGAATGGGTATAATATTATTATTTTTATTAGATTGTTGTAAACATGGAAACAATTAAAATAATGAAAGTTCTTCAGAAGTGCCTGGCATATCTTAACAGCTAAGATTTGCCATTATTATTGTTATTACTCATATTTCTGCTGTTCTGACTTCACAGTTATTCCATATATCATGTGAGTTAATGATTTTTTTCTATTAACATTGAGCATAAAACAGTACCAGAAACATAAAAGGATCTAAAAACTATATTAATGAATAAATAGTAAAGAAATGAGGGTGTTTATAATCTTGTTTCATACTAATGATATGCATAAGGGTTAAGAGCATGAGCTTTGGAGACAGACAGCCTGATTCCCATTCTGGCTCCAGTACGTCTGCTTAGAAGGATGGTCTTGTGTGAGTCACTTAACCTCTCTAACTCTGGTTTCTTCATCTGCAAGATGATCAATGGTGTTGACACATAAAGATGTTAGAAGTAGTAGGTGAGTGAACTCTTACAAAAGTGCTTAACAAAGAGCCTCAGAGTAAGTACTCAGTTAGTGCTGGCTATATGTAATGACAAACATTATTTCCATGCATTATTAGCTGTTCATAATTTGTTATTTTATAGGATACATTTTATGAGAGAAAATGTCTTATTTCCTTGGGATGATGGCTGGATAATAAAGATATCTTTTTTTTTTTTTTTTTTTTATTTTATTTTTTTGGGGGGTACACCAGGTTCAATCAACTGTTTTTATACACATATCCCCATATTCCCTCCCTTCCTTGACGCCCCCCCCCTCAATTCCCCCTAAAGATATCTTTTGAAATTCTAATTTGATGCCGAGATATAAAAATTTACCCAAAACTTTTAAGAGGAGCAGTTCAGCTATCAAAACGTCATCATGATTTGGATGACTCTGAGATGTTTAGTTTGAAAACCTGCAGTACTTGAAAGTGACCCTACTGGCCTGTTCCAGAGAGAGCTAACTAATCTCTTTTTTGAACCATTTTGACAAATATGCTACTTAAAAATTGACTGGATGATAGAATGGGATTTCTGTTCTTAATCCTAAATGTTCTGAATTTCTTTAATGTTCAGAGCTTTAAATGATTGAGATATTGCATTCTGAATTATTTTTATAACACGCTGAATTATAACCCTTAGCTTATAACCTTTACATCCGGGAGTGACATTTGAGATGCCCAGCAGCCCATATTTATTTAGTTGGTAGTTTGTGTTCAGCCAAATAATATGCTTTATAGACCAGACCTTACTGAATTTCACAACAACACTGCAAAGTAAATATTATGTCCCCTTTGGCAGTTGAAGACACAGAGGCTTAGGAAAATTCAATAAACTTTCCAAGGTCACACTGGTGAGCAAGGTTAGAAGCTTGGGTTCTACAGTTTTAAAGTTCATGCTCTTTGTGCCACTTTTATTTGCATTAATGTTATCAAAATTCAGTTAAAATTACATTAGTTCAGTATTCTTCATTACGTAATTTACTTTCCTGTCTACTTTAGTGCATTCACACAATACCATTAGATATATAACTATGACACCATTGCTTTTTAAGTATATTTAAAATTCATTGGACAAAAGATACCTCAGTCCCCTGAACTATTTTAATTTAATGGGAAACATACCTAATCTCTCATAGTCGGTGAGTAATTAGAACTGTGAAAACTCCTCTGTAAGTTCCAAACATGACTATGCTTTTGAGTTTGGCAGAACAAGCGTTAGGTTTAATTTCTGGATAGAGTGATGGTGCTTATTAATGGTACCTTTATAAAAAGGACAGTGATTTTCATAAAGGCTATTTTATCCCTTTGACTCCAATCTACTGTTTGCCCTCTTTAAACTATATTTTGCTGGGGAATAACTAATTGCTCATGATGAAAGACCATTCTGAAGGTGATTTAGGATCATAGCTTTCATCCACCTTTCTGGGCTTCCATTTCCATTTTCCCAATTAATTCCTCAGTACATGAATCATGGTGCCCACCCAGAGCCAAGGTGCGGGGGAGCACTAACTTCTGTGGCATGACCACCACTGTAGGGGGGCGTGGTGCCAGCAGTGGGAGCCCACCTGCTGGAGAACCATCCAGCCTGCACCGCCCCTCAATGTGGTGTGTGTAGATTTATTACAGAATTCATGAGAGTGAATGGTATAGTTAATGTTGCAAGACTGCTTCCATTATAACCCTCTGTTTGTACCTCCTCATAATTTTCTAACAAATTGTCCCTCTCATATGAAATCTTTCATGCTTAGTCTTAGCTAGCAGTACATTTTCTTTCCTTGCCTTTTATAAAGAAAAATTTAGTCGTTTTTATCCAAGTTCAAACAAGTACCAAACAGTCATTCCTTTTACTAAATTAAAGTACAAAAACAGGAGCATAAGATAAACCACGAACTATACATAGCATGTGCTAAATGAAGTAGTTTTGTTAGAATACCAGATATTTTGCAGGAGAAAACAAAGAATTAAGAAAATTAGCCATTGAATAAAAAATTATAGAAAGTACAAACTTGTTAGTTTATGTATTTATTAGCTTGTATAATAATATATAGAAATGGAAAGGACTTTCATTCAGTGCCTGTTTTACACAGAGAAGATGTAAGTCCAGAAAAATAAAATCACTCACCCATGTGGGTGACTTGGAACCAAGACTATAAAATATGTTAGATCACATTGAACTTAATGTAATAAGAGCATGTGTGCTTTTTTTCACAAATAATAGCATATAGTATGACCTATATAATTTTACTACTTTAGTAGGAATTTAAGGGGAATTTTAAGTTTGAAAATGAAACAATGCTAATTATCTTAAGAAGGGTTAACATTTTGCTATTTTATAAAAAAAGCAACCATTTGTTTTCAAAAGTGTAATTGAAATGTCATATTTGTTTTCAAGCAAATATATTAATAAAAGTCATCTTTGGGGCAGGAATTTATGTGAATTTATTAATTTAAATAGTAATTTCACCATAGACCTTCTTGTTAGTTTGTAAACTCATTCCCAGATTAAATATGTTAGTACTATGTAATAAATTAATAGTACTGATACAGCATGTTAGTACCATTTATTATAAGCATATTTAGTTGCTAAATAGTTTTATATTTAGTTTTAAACATTTCCAGAAACTCATCATTAAAGCACCTTTGCAAATGATTACACTGTTTAAGAAGCTGTTTATATCAGCTGATGGCTATCACCTTTGGGATAGTTGACTGCTTCCTTCCCAAAGCATGCATGATGGACCATAATACAACTTCAAGTGTTCAACTATATTTCAATTTGTCCTATAAATTCCACTGAATAATATCATTAGAGAATTATATATCTATTCTCTTGTAATTCACATATGCATGCTATTTACAATTTTGTATATTTCTAAGCTTAAGAAATTTTGAAATAGGCTAAGCCTCTTTTATCTCTCATATCCCCTTTATTTCTTCTTGATCTAGGGGTTAACTTAAACTAAACTGAAAAAGCACTGGGCATTTGTTAAAAGTCTTCATATAAACTAACCAAGTTTATCTCCTGATGCTAGTTTTAGTTTTAGTCGGAGAAGGGAAGTGCAAAACCTAAATATCAACATGACCCACATATGCATGTGTGTGTACACTCATTATGAAAGAAGTATTTATTTTCAATGATAATTAATGTCCAAAATGTATGATTATTAAGAAGCAATACAAATTGCTTAAGCAATGTTGAAATCCTGTGTGTATCTCCACTATAATATGCAATTTAATTTCACTTCCGGTGATTTGCAATTTTATGAATTGAATTCTATTTTTCAGTTAACCTAGTGAATTTTCCTCTGATACGCTTCAGTCCTGATCGATGACTTAAAAGCAGTATTGACCTTTATATTTCTCGAAGAGCTCTGGTTAGTGAGCTGCAAAAAACAAACAAAACAAAAATACACAGAATTGCACTAGAGAAGCTCTTATAAATTTATTTGAAGTACGTGAATACCTGGGTACTTAAAGAAACATAGAAATTGGTGTTAGTAAAGAAGGAAAAGGAACACTGTTTGTGCAGCAGTTTGTTACGTACTTTACATAGTTTGTCTGACATGTGACATTCCTATGAGATGCGTATTATTATCTTTATTTTAAAATGAAATACTTTGCCCAAATTCACGTAATTAAAAAGTGACTTACTTAATATTTGAATACTTGCTTATCTAACATCTCAGGCCACATTTGCTCCACCTGCTTAGGAATCATTCTACTGTTGATGTTATTCACACATCTATGTAGCCAATATACAGTTTTTCCACGTAAGCAGTATTCTACTATTTGACAGTAGTTTAATAAGTTCACATATGAGTCCTCATACGTTTTTATAGGGGCATGAGGTTGAGTATTTTCTACTTAATTTTGAAATGGGGCAAGGTTCTTATTTTAATGTCTGCTAATATTAATTTATGTTCTTTTCTATATTTTGATTCATTTTCATATTCATAGCATATTAATTATAACAACTACAGAGTAAAGATACTTGCTATAACTTTTTCTGCCATCTATATGAATAAAAAATGTAAGCACTGTTTTAATTGTAGGCATATTCAACATTTTATATACTAATGGGCATTTTAAACAAGTTCAATGTATTAGTGATCTATTGCCACAAGAATGCTGTGTAACAGACAAATTCCAGTAGCTTAAAATAATCAACATTAATTTAAATTGGGAATCTGTGAGTTGACTGGGCACTTCCATCGTCTGATGTTGGCAGGGCTTCCTCATGAGTCTGCAGTCAGCTGTTATAGCCAGCTTGTAACTTGGCTAGTTTAGGATGCCTCATCTCCATACTTGACAGTCATTTCACTTGGATCACATGTTTCTTCCTCCAATAAACTAGCCATTTTTAAACAGATTAGAAGTTCCAAGGAAGAGCATAGATATATGCAAAACCTCTAGATGTCTAAGACCTAAACTCGTTGGCCACCATCATACAAGTCTGAGCCTTGTATTAGCCAAAGAAAGTCACGTGTGCAGTCAAGATTCACAGGATGAATAGACTCCATTTCACTTGTATCCTAAGAAATGCAATTAAAGCAACAGCTAAATATCTCTTTTATTTTTAAGATTTCAAATAGGCTTGATTTTTTAGAACACTTTTAGGCTCACAGCAAGTACAGAATTCCCACATGTCCTCTGACCCCACGCATATGCACCATCAACATCCCCACCAGAGAGGCACATGTGTTAAAATCAATGAACCTACATTGACATATCATTATCACCTAAAGTCTATAGTTTATACTAGGGTTCACTCGATGTTATACATCCTGTGGGTCTGGACAATTACATAATGACATGTATCCAGCATTATGGTATCAAATAGAATAGTTTAATTGCTATAAAACTCCTCTGTGCTCCACCTATTCATACCCCTCCCCTAATGCCTGTAATCCCTGAACCTGGCACCCCTCAATACTTTTGCCTTTTCTAGAATGTCATGTAGTTGAAATTACACAGCATGTAGCCTTTTCAGATTGGCTTCTTTCACTTGGTTAAATACATTTAAGTTTCCTCCACATATTTCATGGCTTGATAGCTCATTTCTTTTTAGTGCTAAATAATTGTTTGGAGGTAACACAATTTATTTGTATTGATACATTCACTTACTGAAGGGCATCTTGATTGCTTCCAGGTTTTGGCAATCATAAATAAAGCTTCTGTAAACATCCGTGTGTAGGTTTTCATGTGTCTTTGGGTAAATACCAAAGAGCATGATTGTTGGATCATATGGTAAGAGTATGTTTAGTTTTGTGAGAAACTGCCAAATGGTTATCCAAAGTGGTTGTACCATTTTGCATTTCTACCAGCAGTGTGTGGGGGGTTTTGTTGCTCCACATCTTCACAAGCATTTGTTGTTATCAATGTTTTAAGTACCATTTTCAAACTTATCAAATTACCATATATTTATGATTTTTCCTTTAGTACTAGTTTAATTATAGAAATATTACACACTTTAATGTATCTGTATTAAAAATATATGTGTATATATGTACATATATGAATGTGTGTGTATTTATATTTAGATACAAATACACAACATACTTACTTTTATAATCACCTGATATCCTACAACTTAAAGATAATTACCCTGAAGTTTTATTAAAAGTAATGACAATATAAAGTTATTGCTTGACAGCACAAATGGATTTTTCCTTTCCTTTATGAAGAATAATTTGAAATTTGCACCATTCTTTAGAATCCCAGGTCTTTAGAGTAATTTGACATCAGATATGTACCCTAAAAAAATAATCAGAAATGTAGAGAAAAATTTATGTCCAAATAAGTACATCTTCTGTATATAAAAAGCAACATAAAGATCTAAACAAGAGAGGGAGTTAAGGTTATAGTACTAAATTTATGATTATAATATTAATCATTAAAAATTGTTTCAAAATAGTATTAATGATTTTGAATAAGTGTTTATGCTACTGAATCAAGTAAAAAAAGACATATTTAAAATAACATATGCAGTATTATCATCTCTAAAAAGAATTGAGTAGAAAAATATATTAAGTAAAAAGCATAATATTAAATAGCGATTATCTTTTAGTGGTGCTTTTATGTTTCTTTTTCCAATTTTCTTCTTGTACTTTTTTGTAAACTTTATTCAATGCCTATGTATTTTATCATCAGTAGAAATCTGTGTGAATCAGTGAATTTACTATGCTCAGTATAAAATGACTTGTTTTCTCAAATTAAATCCAAAAATATGGGTTATTAGTGAAAATCTAGATGTTTTAAAGACCTTATGAAATAATACTTAATGGGAACTTAAAAATAGTACTATGCCAATTGTTTTACTTAAGAAAATGAAGAAATAAGTATTCAGTTTTCAGAGACAACAAGCTGTTTTCTTTAGGATGAAATTAGACTTTCAAACCTGCCAACATGGGAGCAATTCGTATTTTACAAAAGACACACCTGATCCTAGATCAGCAACTTGTTCTGATATCTGTCTTCTAAAAATAATATCAAGTGCATCAGAGAAATCTTATTGACCTGGAAAAACCCATATGGAAATCTAATCTTTAGTCATGAGCCATTGAATATGAGACCAAGAAATATTTTAATTTTCCTCATCAATGATTTTTATATGTAAGTGAATTTAGTCCCTAGGAAACAGGTTAAGCTGTGTAACTAGACTTTTGACCTCTCTTTTCCTTCTGGGTGGAAAGAAGCTTAACCTGACTGCCCTGGTTATGTTTTCTTAATGATGAAAGTACTTGACTTTCCCTCTGACTGACCAGGTCTGATTCTTACACCTGCAGTGACATATGTGCATTTTTTAAAACAGGGCATTGCTTTCTTAATTGGTGGCTTCATTCAGTTAACTTGACAATAATTTTGTTGTGAATATTTTTTACTTTTGCTTAAATGCAAAATAAACTTATAAATCTTATAAAATAACAAAACTCATGAAGTTCTGCTACAACCACTGTGTGGACTACCTCCTTCATTTGTTTTTCTGAAGTATTCTACTCAATCAAGATTCCTATTTAGGATTCAGTCTATGTTTTGCATGAGGAACTGTTTTCATGAGGCCAATAAACAATATATATTCAGTTCTTTTTTAAAATCATGTTAAAGTTAAATGTGCTATTACTCTGAAATAATTTTCCAGTTGTAATCTTATTTTAAGTAAAATTAGTGAAAAATAAATTATTCATTAAGTAAACACTTTTATTTGTGTTTTCTCCCTTCTGAAAGTGAATAGCATTAAAATTGTGGTTATGAATTCTTCCTGGGAATCACTTATCTCTAGCTCTATAAAATTTCCTACTATTGATTCTGCTGGTACTTTAGTAATTTTTGTACTCATTTGGCCTAAGCTTTTTAAGTGTCTCCTACATGGAGGAATACTGAGATTGGAGGCAGACAAAAATTGCCTTACAAAGTTTCACCAATCAAAAATATCAAGCAACTGTGGAGTTTGGTTAATAACGATGTGTTAACATAGCTTCATCAATTGTAATAAATGTAGCACTCAGGTTAGAATGTTGATAATGGGGAAGGGTATCCGTTTATGGGAGCAATGGGTATATGAAAATCTCTGTATCTTTCATTACATTTTGCTGTGAACCTAAAATTGCCATAAAAAATCTGTTAACATTATATACACAATATAAATGTGTATACATTTAAAAAATCAACCAAAACCATATTCCTGTGCTTAATAGAGCTCTGGCCTTCCAATACAAAATGTCATGCGTTATCATATCTACAGTAAAGCATAAATATATCCCCTTGATTTGTTCACTAAACTATGAATCTTGAGTTATTCGAGGGGCATTAATGTTGTTCATCTATTCTATACAACTATTTGTATTATTCCGTGTAGACAACATAGAGTGTAATTGGCTGATTTCTCTATTTTTTAATTTAGAAAATATATTCTTAATGTTTTTTAGTGATCTGTTCATAGTTTCAATATTCGTATGTCACCTTAAAGAAATAATTATGGAAAAGTTAGACCTGTTTTGGCTGTCATTTTCCGTATTGAATGTTGTTCCCAAAATGCTTCTTTAGCCCTTTAGTTCAAGTCTTTGGCATGTAAGTCTATACCTATAGAGGTTTATTTTGAGCTAATATTTACAACCCTAATTTTTGCAAATTATACAGCTATTAGAAGAAATTGTGTGATTCCTATTAGTTCTCATTTTTCTCTCCTGTAACCAATGTGGAGACACTCACCCTGCTCTTTTTATTTTAGAAAAAAATAACTGTTATCGTAGCATCTTTGCACCAAAGGCAACTGACAGTCTTGTTTAGAGTCAACTGTATTACCTTACATGTGTAAGGCTTTGAGATTTCTGATCAGTTATGTAGCTCTATGTTCTCAAAGAAGTCATATAATTCAGTTAGATGTCCAACAAAAAGTTTCATGAAAGTCATTTTGCCTTAATAATTTGTTTCATAAACTTTTGCTTATAAATTTTGTTTCATAAAGCTTTTGTTTTAGAAAATGTTATTTATAGACAATATAGAAATTATCAATCTAAAATTTAAATCCATGACTCTGCATCACTTCGGCAGGGTATTGGTGATTAATTATTAAATAGTACTTTCCAGAATGCTGATAATTGGGTATTTGGGTAACAAAATTGTAGTTACAAATCACCTATCCTGGAATCCCAGCGTAATTTTGAACAGCTTCTTGACAGTACACAGTGTGTGCCCACAGTCACATCACATTCATAAACAAACACATAAACAGCAGGAAATAAAAACTTCATTTTGAATCATTACAAAATTAAATATTTCAAGCAATCCTACTGTATTCCAAATAATAACCTGAATCTAAATTCTGAAACTCCAAGCAGAATTTAAGTGTCAGTGATGCAAACCTCTCCTGACCTTTTGTTCATCTTTGTTCTCTCAAATAAAACCCAGAAACTAATTGGCTAGTGTTTGTGCCTGAGAGGAAGGAAGGAAAAGAGTGGTATATAATGTATGTACTCTAAACTCCAGGTGCCTTAAATCTTTCTTGAATTTTACTGCGTTTTCTGCTTATTCTTTGTAGATTAGAACGAGAAATTAGCCCTCAGACAAAGCTAAGTGTGTTAATAAAATTAGGTCAGGTAACTTTTTAATGTAAATTCCATAATTTACATTTCAGTAATTAGCAGAATTGGGAATGGGAAATACAGATTGTTGTTTTGAATTTATGGTTAATATTTTACAGGTGTTTACTTTCTCTGACCTCTAGCTTCACACAATTCTATTTTAAAAATTTACCTCCACTTTATTACATTCCTACCCATGGATTTGTTAATTCAATAAATATTTAGAATATAGCAAAAATGAATTCAGTAAAGAACAGTGCGGGGAAAATACACCTAAAATCAGCTGAAACAGTACTACGTAAGGATAACTTTTTGGTATTAAATATTCATAATCAGCTATTATAATCTGAGATTTCATGAATTTAAAATAGTCATTCATTAATATTTTACAAATTTTATTTGGAAAACAACATTAGAATTATTTATGAGCTGACTTTTCTAAATTAAATCTGCAAAATTAATGGGAAAGGTATATATATGATATTAATGATACTAACATATTTCCTAGAGATCAAGTTAAATTTGAAAATATGCAGTATCTCAAAAATCAAATAAGAAATAATATATTTAACTTTATGTAATGAACTCATAATTTCATTTATTAATTGACACTTTGTCATATTATTTTCAGTGTAAGGCAGATCATTATATTTCCCACAGAAGTACTCTTGGAAATTATCTGAGTTACCTGACTTAGAATTTATTATTTTCATCTCAGTGATTAAGGGAGGTTTTAATTCTATTTACAATAATCTCCGCCTTAAGATTCTGTGCTTGAATCATATTTTTAACCTTGCTTACAAGAGTGCAGCATACACTACTTATAAATACAAGGAACAAATAAATACAAAGAATCTGATTTTTATAATCCTAATTGCTGAAGGATATAATTCTCTAGTAACCTAATAGAGAATGTATCTTGTTTGAGATTTTTAATGAAATTAATAATGTATATGTCAAATTTGGCATTAAATATATATATTTAATATATAAATAGACAGTTGCCATTTGCCATGAAAAGAAATTGTTTGCCAACTAAGCACAGCCTGAGACAATGCCTGTTAATATAAACGCATCCATTAAAAATAGCAGTGAATCGAGGATGGAAGATGCCTTAGAGGACTCAGACGGGGAGGGTGGGGGGGACTCGAGGGAGGGTGGAGGGGAGTGGAGGGAGGAAGGGAATATGGGGATATGTGTATAAAAACAGATGATTGAACTTGGTGTACCCCCAAAAAAATAATAAATACATTAAAAAAAAAAGAAATGGAGATGTATCACTAGAAACACGAGGTGGTTTGCCAAACTTGAATTCAGGTATTTTGATACCAAATTCTTCTTATTCTCCATTACAGCATGCTAATATCAATTCTTAATGCAGAATTATTTGTATTTATTTTAGTCACAAATATCTCCTTATTGCTTGAAGTAGTGTAGTACAAAGTTTTACAAGTATGGAGGAGCAGGTGATGGTACTTAGGGAAAAAATCCATAAAGCTCCTACTTGTCTCTTTATGCCCTCTGCCAGGAGTGGAAGGATATTTTGCAAGTATTTCCAACATGTGATGCTCATATAGCATTTTCTCAGCTGATTAATATTCCCATAACTCCTCTGGCCTCATTTCTGTCCTGCACACGCAAGACCAGGCAAAATACAGTGTAACAGGGAATTTAAGTTTGTAGAGAGTATATATGCTAAGCCAATAAGTCACCTCAAAAAAATTTTTTGGAGTAGCAAAGGATATGGAAAGTTATAGAGAAGGATATATAAATAAAGCAATAATCCAGCATGTTCTCATTTGAACATGGGCCTCCCTAAGTTTCCGTAGGAATGTGCAGCTACATATGATACCACCTGTGCTGAATAAAGATTCCACTAGATTTGAGAAGCATCCAGACTTCCTTGTAAACACTCTGGCAACTTCTCCTAAACTTCTAAAAACTCTGCTTTCATTCCTGCTTGCTCCAGCATCTAGGAGCAGATGACTAATAGAGATCAAGTCCAGCACATCCCTAACATACAGCAGTGTTAATTACATTCGTGATTTTGTAGTACTTATTTACATCTCTAGTACTTATTTATAAAAAAAGAAAGCAGTGAATATTTTTTTTCATAAATAATAAATGTGTTTATTTTAAAGTTTTCTTTTTAGATCCAAATTCAAATAAAGTTCGTACATTGCAGCTCGTAGGTGTATCTTTTAAGTCTCTTTTAAGCAAGGTCAGCAGTGAATATTAATAGTTAAATATGTTAGCTTTCAAAAAAACTTTTGCTTTTTGTAATGGTAGCCTTAGCTACTCTATTTATATTTAATCATGTAATATCATAGATGGTTAAGATCACATAATACAGTAAATGGTTGGGATTATGTCTTTTTATTCAAGAAGTTCTCAGTATGGTCTATTATTTGGTGGATAACTATAGTGAGTAAATCACCTCATTGTCTCCACTGAGGAAACAATATTAAATAACCAAATAGATCATTATGACAATTACAAATCATAATAGATACTGAGCATTATTCACATGTTAACTCATTTCTCCTAACAACCCAATAAAGCAGTTACTGTTATTACACCCACTTAAAGGTTAAATTAACTCATCCAGAACACATGGCTAGTAAGTGGTAGAGCCAGAATTTTAACTCAGATCTAAGATGCTGTACTGCTGTGGTTTTTGTTTATTATTTACTGGACATATCCAAGATTATTTATTTGTTTTTATTTTTAGATAAGTAATAACTTTAAAAGGCCTGCCTCACCACCTCTGAATCTCCAGTTCAATTCTTAAAGTAGAAAATCTTTTCTTCTTTTTCCAATAAATTACGTTTCACAATATATCTGGATTAATGTCATATAAGGAAATGTTTACAGGCTCTCAGTTGACATTTGAAACTAGTTAGAATTAACATGTTAAAAAACTAAGTGTACTAAGTGATAAATGGACGATAGCCAAACTACCTATGACAACAGAGTTCTGACACACAACTTCTTTAGCAGTTAGCCCAGAGTGGTCAGCACTCAGTCAATGACTGCTAGCTCCCTTATCTTTTGACCCAACTTTGAACTCAAGACAAAATCAAAGCAATCACATAAAATTTCCCATGACTAGTTAGTCCACCTAACTTCCCCAAGTAACAGCCTGTAGTGAGAGCATACTGAAGCCTTTTCTTTTTTCACTCTTAAGACTTCCCACTTTCCTGTCTGACTTTGAGGCTCCACCAGACTCAAGTGATAGTGGCAGATTTCTTTGTTACTGCAAAATCTAAATAAATAGCCTCTTTTTACTTTCGTCAAGGTGGCCTTCCCTTATTTCTGCATAGTGTTCCCAATGATTTTTATTTTCTCCTTTTTCACCCTCCCTATCCTTTTCCCAGCACCTTTAAATTATTTGAATTCAATTTTAAAAGTAAAATCAGTCTTAGTTGACTGTTTAAAAACTTTTATAATCTGGTGTAATTCAAGGCTTATATAATCAATCATATGTATAAATCTTCTCTTTCCTGAGATTTGTGTCGGTGGCTTTATCATTAGATGGATAGTGGTTGCTATATGTATTTAAGTCATACTTCCCTTAAGCCAGATCAAACCTGAAAATTTGTAGGTTTACCTGATTACGATGGTATGTTCCTACCTTTTTTAAAATTAATTAATTAATTAATTGGCTGTGTTGGGTCTTCGTTGCTGCTCGCAGGCTTTCTCTAGTTGTGGCGAACAAGGGCTACTATTTGCTGCAATGCATGGGCCTCTCATTGAGGTGGCTTCTCTTGTTGCAGAGCACAGGCTTTAGGCACGCTGGCTTCAGTAGTTGCAGCACATGGGCTCAACAGTTGTGGCTCACGGGCTCTAGAGTGCAGGCTCAGTAGTTGTGGCACATGGGTTTAGTTGCTCTGTGGCATGTGGGATCTTCCCAGACCAGGGCTTGAACCCGTGTCCCCTGCATTGGCAGGCAGATTCTTAACCACTGCACCACCAGGGAAGCCCCCTGCCTTTTTTTGAACAAAGAAAAGGTTTCTTTGTTCAGTGCTTTATCTACATCAACCTAAGTTTAAATGGACAGCCCTTGACTTGACAGTTCTGTATTTCACCACAGTTCCAGGGTTAGCAAAGTGTGCACAAGGTGCTATTGGGAACAGACAAAGCCACCTCTCAGACATGGGCTGAATGGGAGGGATTAGCAATACACAATGACACAATAACAAGGCAGACTTTGTGGCCAGAGGTTTTGGAAAAGATCATATAATAGATTACTCAAAAAGGTGTGTTGGGAAATATTATGGAAGGTAGAATTTGAAGATACATTAAAAATATAAACAAGGATCAATCACAAAGATCAAAAAGAAATTGATGTCTATTTTTTTAATATTGACATCTAGTATAAATTGAAATAACTTTTGAGAAATATTTGCCATATTTGTATACTTATCTGAATTATTATAAACTTTGCATCTTAGCTAAGTATATTTTTAGCTAAAATGGTTTTTTTTAGAGAAATATTTTTAGAGAAATATTTGCCATATTTGTATACTTATCTGAATTATAGACTTTGCATCTTAGCTAAGTATATTTTTAGCTAAAATGGTTAAGTGTGTGACGTGATTCCTCACTTTTGGCCAATAAGTATCTGCTATTATCAAAACTAGTGATGCTCTTGAGAAACTTATAAATGACCATAGCATCAAGGTCAAGTAGAGAAGTCAATTTGGTCTCATTACACAATACTTTTCATGCTACTGTCACTTGTATGTAAACTGTCTCTTTTAAATTATGTTCCCAAGATAATGATCTAGACTCTATTTTTTTTTTTACCACTGTCTTTGAGTAACTCTTTTAGTGAAGGGCAAAGTAGGTTTTAAGAATTCAGCAGAGACACAGAGGACACTAAGAATGTCCAAACTGCAATTATTATGTATCACAATTTTGATAGTCAAATAAAACTGTAAAAAGAATAGTTTAACAAGTTTCTAGGAGTTTGAATATAACAAGTCTGACATAAATCAAAGTGTATAATCAAAGTGAGTATAGGATTGGGTGTAAGAAATTAACACTTTCTGAAATACTAATATAATTTTAGTTTTGATCATATATAGAGTAATTGTGATATGTATATACATATGAAATGCAAGTATTTTAAAATAAAATCTACAAGCAGAATGGACCTGTTAAAAGAAAACCATTCGATATAATGTAACGTGTAAGAGCTTAGTTTTTGGACTTAAACCTGTGTTCAGTCACTGATATTTCCCCTTTCTAGTTAAATGAATTTGAACAAGTATTTAACCTCTATGTGTTAGTTTCACTTTCTTTATTTTTAAAATAATGGTATTAATACTAACATATTGGACATTTGTATGATTAAGTGAGAAAAACAGCCTTAATAGAGATCTAGCAATGACTGCTGTCCAGATTTTCTAAAAAGTTCCTGTGCCATAATATCCTAAAAATGTATCAGTGAATAAAAGGGTTTTCATCTTTTTCCTTATTAAAGACTAAGAAATTTTTTCCAGTAGTAGCCCTATTCTCCTGTGAGGACCAAATGAAAGAGGCAAATATGATCTCTGCATTACATGGGGTATATACACAGGGATTATAAAACTAGATAGCATCTCATTAGTATCTACTAGAGGACACTGACATTACTTGATGCTTTGATATCACTAGGCACAGATGGAGTTAACAGCCCCTAAACAATCACAAGAGGCAACCAAGAGCAGCCCAGGCAGCTGTATAGATATCTCTTTGTCCATGGATGAGAAAAAGCCAAAATTTCAAAATATGGCAGGTAAAAACATTATTTTAAATTTTGCTACATAGAAATTCTTTTCAAGAGATAATTGTTATGAAACAGAAGAAAGTATTATAAACTATTACTATTCTTAATTTAAAAAAATCAAAAGGAATTTTCTAGTAAATAAGATGTTTTCACCAAGATAAGAATAAAATTAAACAAAATAAACAGAAACTGAAAATGTAATCTTGTTGAACACAAAAAAAATTGGATATTTTTGTGGAAAAGTCAAATTAATGAGACAGAGAACAAATCATGGAAATAATCCCCAAAATCTGGGGAAAAAATTGAAGAGATATACAAATAAGGTAAAGAGGAACATGATATAGACATAGTATAATAGATACTCAGTGTACAAAGAATGAACTTTTCAAATAAGAAACAGAGATCAAAGGCAGATAAAAGTTTATAGCAGAAAGATAATATTCATCCAGAAAAAAAATTCTCATAGTTGACACTAATGCTCATGTAATGTAATGAAAAGAGATCAACTCAGGACAATTTAATAACAATTTAAAATTTTAAAGAAAAAGATAGGAAATTGTGAAAACTTAAGCAGAGGGGAAATCAGGTTTTTTTTTCTGGAGTAAAAAGCATATCAGTCACATAAAATTTTCCTCCTTGTAAATAAATCACAGGAGTGATCAGGCTTTGAATGAAAAGCATTGTACATTATACTGAGTCACGTTATGCATACATGGAAGACTTTCTCTGACTGGACGCCATAGTTTCTCTTAATCATTTCCTCCTAGTTTTCTTTCCTTGTGCTCTGGGCTCCCTTCCTGTCAAGCTCCTTAAACTTTGTCACAGGGTTGGGCTTATCCTTTTTTTCCCTCACTCTGCATTTTCTTCTTGAATGATTTCATTAGTGAGTTCACTTCTGTTCTTATATCAAAATCTACAATAACAGCACCACCAACAACCACAACCACAAAGGACCTCCACCTGACACCTCTGAGTTCCAGGCTAGTGTGAAATGACAGCTGCTGGAGAGCCCCACTGATCTGCCTGCAGAATCCTCCCTCAGTCTGAGTTCTCTGATTTCACTGAGGGCCTTTACAATTATCTGTCCTGTCCCACTTTGTATTGGTTGGAGTTTCCAGAGAAACAGGACCAATAGGATGTTTATGGATGTAAAGGGAAAGAAAAGGAGATTTGGTTTAAGTAATTGGCTCACACAGTTGTGCAGGCTGACAAGTATGGAATCTGCAGGGCAGCCCAGAAAATGGGAGACCCTGGGAAGAGTTGATGTTGCAGCTCATGTCCAAAGGCTGTCTGCTGGCAGAATTCCCCCTTCCCCAGGAGAGGTCGATCTGCTTTCCTTTTAAGACCTTTAAATGATTTGACAAGGCCACATTATGGAGGGTAAACTGCTTCACTCAGTCTATTGATTTCAGTATTAGTCTCACTTAAAATTATCTTCACAGCAACATCCAGACCAGTGTTTGACCAAATGTATAGGTACTATGGCCTAGCCAAGTTGACACATGAAATTAATTATCATGTGCCTCAAATAGTTTCCTGATTGACCCACCTCAAATTTATTCTTCCTACTGGAATTACAGTCAGCTTTCTAAATTGCGTAGTTGGTAGGCATTAAAATATTTCAAAGGCTTCTTATTGCCTAATACGTAAAATCAAAGTGGCCCCTTACTGTGGTATACAAAGTCCTTTACAACCTTATTCCTGCCTAAATTTCCTGCCTCATTTGTACACTGAATATCAAAAATTTTATGCTCCAGTAATGGATATCTGCTAGTAGATGCTTTTCTTTTTATTGTTCCTTCCTCTTGGCAGACCTTTCTGTGTTGTGTCCAAGAAGAAAATCTTAATCATCAACCTTTGCTCTGAAACCAGACCCTTGAGCTGTATTTATATTGTTCACATCCACAGATTGGGTCCTTGGTGCTCGGTGGAATCTAGAGTGTTCCACTCTAGCTCCATTTATATCACCTGTTTATGTTTCATCCTATCCCACTAGACTATGGAATTCCTGAAGGCAAAGCTTCTCTATTATTTGTATTTGTATTCTTAGTCATTAAACATATCTTCACATAAAATTGTGTACAATATATCCTTTTTTAAAATTACCTCAGCTAAACATTGAAATCAGATAGAAACATGGCTATAAATAAGTAAAGACACCAAAAACAAACATGGGATGGAGGAAAAGCTGCTATTTTTCAATAATTAAGCAAAAGAAAATGCATATTTGAAAAGATGTGTGAGATGGAACATCCTGATACATATTTTAAAATTAAGTTCCCTCAGAGTGAAAGACATCTAGTTGACCCAGCCACTTTTAGGGGTATCTCTCATAAAACAGTTGGAATGGAGAGGAGTACAGGAGTCAGATTTATGACTCATCTCATAATCTCTATGATGGAAAAAATAAAACAAAATAATTGCTCTTGCTAGTAGAGGTCTTTCTCTATTTTTATCTGTTTAATCTTATACTCCCCTTTCTCCTGACAAGGAAATATAGCTTGGCCGCCCGTGTTACCCTCCTCCATAGAAACTACCACAGCTTTTTAGAATTCACAAACACTTTTTCTTGTGTTACTAACCTCTCTGTGCAAACTCTAAATGAGTGGGGGTATTCAATGACACAATTGAATATTCAAATTCATATCGTGTTTTTTTTTTCTCACAATTTGAAATAACTGCTGCAAATTGTCCCCTATTAACTGGGTCTTTAAATAATAAGGCACAGTAAGAGAGAGAAGGGTAACAAGTCTCTGAGGAGCAGAAAGAAGAAAGTAAAAAGAGTTGTACCAGTTCAGGAAGGAGGACTCAAGAAGTGAAAGAAGTTAGCAAAAGGAAGTTAGAGCTAGGGTTCTTAAACTTTTTATTTTTTTAAATACATCTTTATTTCACAAACTCCAAGCTTTATTTCATCAAGTTCTAACCAAGTTTGTATTAGGAAGTGGTTTCATCTGCATCATGTAAGAAGGTCAGTGACTATTATCAAAGAGGAAACCTCACACATCCTAGGAATTAGTAAGAAATTACTATTTCAAAGGCTATGCAAATACAGAATAATAAGAAAGCTTCCAATTTAGTCTAATAGATATCTAACTTTTTGTCTATATTAAATTGGAAGTTAATGGATAAAAAATCTTAGTCTATCTCAAGCAGCTGTTTTTTAATCTATTAAAAAAAAAAAGACCGGATGGCTTGAGGTTTAAAACACCTTTAAATCCATCTTATTTTAAGGACTTCCTCATTAGCAGATGGTCTTCTAAACTTCTTATGCAAATATACATCACAATTTGCACCAACTCTTACTAGCCCAGGAAAATCCCCTAGCATTTTCTTTCATTTACAGTTAAACTATTAAGTGATAGGTGAGTAAGATTTAGGACTTAAACTCACAAAAGAAAATTGTTTTGTTTCCTGACCCCCACTTTGGAGGAAGAAAAAGGACAGACTGTTGAAATACCATGTAGGCTGAAGAAACAGCTGAACACTAATTATGTTTTTCCTACCTCTTTTTTGAATTATTGGAAGCCTTACAGAGAGCCAACACATTGATATGTGTTGCTAAAACAGAGTGGGAATGTGATTGGTGTGTTGGGGAGATAGACAGACAGACAGATAGATAGATACTGTCTTAAATCCCACTCAACAACTGTGTGATATTGAAGAAATCCAGGAGCTCTTGCAGGCTTCCAAGAGAATGGAAATTAGTGTGATGAGAGAACCATATGGCTTCCATTGGACTTTTTTTTTTAAGCTCTTTATTGGAATGTATTTGCTTTACACTCTTGTACCAGTTTTTGAGGTACACCAAAATGAATCAGCTGCATTTATACATATATCCCCATATCCCCTGCCTCCCACAACTCCCTCCTCCCCTCCCTGTCCTGGCCCTCTAAGGCATCTCCCATCATCAAGTTGATCTCCTTTTGTTATACAGCAACTTCCTACTAGCTATCTATTTTACAGTTGGTAGTGTAAATATGTCTATGCTACTCTCTCACTTTGTCTCAGCTTCCCCTTCGCCCCCCACCCCAGCCCCGTGTCCTCAAGTCCATTCTCTACTTCTGTATCTCCTTATTCTTGCCCTGTCACTGGGTTCATCAGTACCATTTCTTCAGATTCCATATATATGTGTTAGCATACAGTATTTGTTTTTCTCTTTCTGGCTTACTTCACTCTATATGACAGTCTCTAGGTCTATCCACCTCATTATATATAGTTCCATTTCATTCCTTTTTATGGCTGAGCAATATTCCATTGTATATATGTGCCACAGCTTCTTTATCCATTCATCTGTTGATAGGCATTTAGGTTGCTTCCCCATTGGACTTCTGTTGCCCAAGATTAGGAAGTTCTATTATAGAGCTTGCAGAGTAGACATCTTTAGCCAGGAGGTAGATCATGAATATGTCTGGGGACTCAAAAGATCTGTGAGAGCCAGATAGGGTTATGTCAACAGCAACAGTAATTGCACTGCCTTAATTTTGCCAAAATCACAACTCACACAATTCACCAGGAGTGAAATATGGCCCGATGCCAATAGGATGTCCAGAAACAAGGCAGGACAGTGGCCATAATTATCGTGGGCCACAAAGGATTCTAAAAGATAAGAAAAAGATCCACATGTGCATGACAAGCCGTCATCCCCAACTTGATATGGCCACAAGCTCTGCTTAAGCTCACACATCGTCACAAGAAATGACTCTGATACAAAGCTGGACTATAAATTAGCTGGCTTTTGTCCTGATCTCATATGAGACTGTTGACACTGGAAAACTTAAATAACTTTAATTGAAAAGTAATAGGTTATTTACCCTCCCTCACTCTCTTCTACCTCAACATCATCCAGAGAAATTGACACTTTATGAAAAACTTTAAATCAGTTATGTGAAGTACAGAAAACCTAAATATTTATTTTTCATGTTTCTTATCGTCTACATCTTAATGTCTACATTTTTTTATCCTCATACTTTTTTTTTTATTTTTTTTTATTTTTTTGGGGGGTACACCAGGTTCAATCAACTGTTTTTATACACATATCCCCGTATTCCCTCCCTTCCTTGACGCCCCCCCCGAGTCCCCCCCACCCTCCCCGCCCCAGTCCTCTAAGGCATCTTCCATCCTCGAGTTGGACTCCCTTTGTTATACAACTTCCCACTGACTCTTTTACAGTTGGTAGTATATATATGTCTGTGCTACTCTCTCGCTTCTTCTCAGTTTCCCCTTCACCCCCCGCCCCCTCCCATACCTCGAGTTCTCCAGTCCATTCTCTGTATCTGCTTCCTTGTTCTTGTCACTGAGTTCATCAGTACCATTTTTAGATTCCGTATATGTGAGTTAGCATACAATATCTGTCCTTCTCTTTCTGACTTACTTCACTCTGTATGACAGATTGTAGTTCTATCCACCTCATTACATATAGCTCCATCTCATCCCTTTTTATAGCTGAGTAATATTCCATTGTATATATATGCCACATCTTCTGTATCCATTCATTTGTTGATGGGCATTTAGGTTGCTTCCATGTCCTGGCTATTGTAAAGAGTGCTGCAATAAACATTATGGTACAAGTTTCTTTTGGGATTATGGTTTTCTTTGGGTATATGCCCAGGAGTGGGATGACTGGATCATATGGTAATTCTATTTGTAGTTTTTTAAGGAACCTCCAAATTGTTTTCCATAGTGGGTGTACCAACTTACAGTCCCACCAACAGTGCAGGAGAGTTCCCTTTTCTCCACACCCTCTCCAACATTTGTTGTTTCCAGACTTTGTGATGATGGCCATTCTGATTGGTGTGAGGTGATACCTCATTGTGGCTTTGACTTGCATTTCTCTGATGATGAGTGATGTTGAGCATCTTTTCATGTGTTTGTTGGCCATCTGTATGTCTTCTTTGGAGAAATGTCTATTTAGGTCTTCTGCCCATTTGTGGATTGGGTTATTTGCTTTTTTGGTATGAAGCTGCATGAGCTGCTTGTGGAGGTTAATCCTTTGTCCGTTGTTTCATAGGCAATTATTTTTTCCCATTCTGAGAGTTGCCTTTTAGTCTTGTTTATGGTTTCTTTTGCTGTGCAAAAGCTTTTAAGTTTCATGAGGTCCCATTCGTTTATTCTTGATTTTATTTCCATGATTCTAGGAGGTGGGTCAAAAAGGATCTTGCTTTGATGTATGTCAAAGAGTGTTCTGCCTATGTTTTCCTCTAGGAGTTTTATAGTGTCTGGCCTTACATGTAGGTCTTTAATCCATTTGGAGTTTATTTTTGTGTATGGTGTTAGGAAGTGTTCGAATTTCATTCTTTTACATGTTGCTGTCCAATTTTCCCAGCACCACTTATTGAAGAGGCTGTCTTTTGTCCATTGTATACTCGTGCCTCCTTTGTCAAAGATAAGGTGCCCATATGTGTTTGGGCTTACTTCTGAGTTCTCCATTCTATTCCATTGATCATGCTTTCTATTTTTGTGCCAGTACCATACTGTCTTGATCACTATGGCCTTGTAGTATAGTTTGAAGTCAGGAAGCCTGATTCCACCAACTCCATTTTTCCTTCTCAAGATTGCTTTGGCTATTCGGGGTCTTTTGCGTTTCCATACAAATCGTAAGATTTCTTGCTCTACTTCTGTGAAGAATGCCATTGGTAATTTGATGGGGATTGCATTGAATCTGTAAATTGCTTTGGGTAGTACAGTCATTTTCACGATGTTGATTCTTCCAATCCAGGAACATGGTATGTCCCTCCATCTGTTTGTGTCGTCTTTGATTTCTTTCATCAATGTCTTAAAGTTTTCTGCATACAGATCTTTTGCCTCCTTAGGCAGGTTTATTCCTAGGTATTTTATTCTTTTTGTTGCAATGGTGAATGGGAGAGTTTCCTTAATTTCTCTTTCTGCTCTTCCATTGTTAGTGTATAGGAATGCAAGAGATTTCTGTGCATTCATTTTGTATCCTGCTACTTTACTAAATTCATCAATGAGTGCTAGCAGTTTTCTGGTAGAGTCTTTAGGGTTTTCTATATATAATATCATGTCATCTGCAAAGAGTGACAATTTTACTTCTTCTTTTCCAATTTGGATTCCTTTGATTTCTTTTTCTTCTCTGATTGCTGTGGCTAACACTTCCAAAACTATGTTGAATAACAGTGGTGAGAGTGGACACCCTTGTCTTGTTCCTGTTTTTAGGGGGAATTCTTCCAGTTTTTCTCCATTGAGAACAATGTTGGCTTTTGGTTTGTCATATATGGCTTTTATTATGTTGAGGCAATTTCCTTCTATGCCCATTTTCTGGAGAGCTTTTATCATAAATGGATGTTGAACTTTGTCAAAAGCTTTTTCTGCATCTATTGCAATGATCATATGGTTTTTATCCTTCAATTTGTTGATATGATGTATCACGTTGATTGATTTGCGTATATTGAAGAATCCTTGCATCCCAGGGATAAACCCCACTTGATCGTGGTGTATGATTTTTTTAATGTGCTGTTGCAGTCTGTTAGCTAGTATTTTGTTGAGGGTTTTTGCATTTATATTCATCAGTGATATTGGTCTGTAGTTTTCTTTTTTTGTGACATCTTTGCCTGGTTTTGGTATCAGGGTGATGGTAGCCTCGTAGAATGAGTTTGGGAGTGCTCCGCCTTCTGCAATATTTTGGAAGAGTTTGAGAAGGATAGGTGTTAACTCTTCTCGAAATGTTTAATAGAATTCGCCTGTGAATCCATCTGGTCCTGGGCTTTTGTGTGTTGGGAGATTTTTAATCACTGCCTCAATTTCTGTACTTGTGGTTGGTGTGTTCATGGTTTCTATTTCTTCCTGGTTCAGTCTTGGAAGTTTGTATTTTTCTAAGAATGTATCCATTTCTTCCAGGTTATCCAATTGATTGGCATATAGTTGCTTGTAGTAGTCTCTCATGATCTTTTGTATTTCTGAGGTGTCCGTTGTGACTTCTCCTTTTTCATTTCTAATTCTGTTGATTTGCATCTTCTCCCTTTTTTTCTTGATAAGTCTGGCTAATGGTTTATCAATTTTGTTAATCTTCTCAAAGAACCAGCTTTTAGTTTTATTTATTTTTCTTATGGTTTCTTTCCTTTCTTTTTCATTTATTTCTGCTCTGATCTTTATGATTTCTTTCCTTCTTTTCACTTTGGGGTTTCTTTGTTCTTCTTTCTCTAGTTGTTTGAGGTGTAAGGTTAGGTTGTTTATTCGATAATTTTCTTGTTTCTTAAGGTAGGACTGTATTGCTATAAACTTCCCTCTTAGAAATGCTTTTGCTGCGTCCCATAGGTTTTGGGTTGTTGTGTTTTCGTTGTCATTTGTTTCTAGATATTTTTTGATTTCCTCTTTGATTTCTTTAGTGATTCCTTGGTTGTTTAAGAGTGAATTGTTTAGCCTCCATGTGTTTGTATTTTTTGCAGTTTTTTTCCTGTAATTGATATGTAGTCTCATGGCGTTGTGGTCTGAGAAGATGCTTGATATGATTTCAATTTTCTTGAATTTGCTGAGGTTTGATTTGTGACCCAAGATGTGATCTATCCTGGAATATGTTCCGTGTGCACTTGAGAAGAAAGTGTAGTGTGTCGTTTTTGGATGGAATGTCCTATAAATATCAATGAAGTCGAGATGGTCTAATGTGTCATTTAAAGCTTGTGTGTCTTTATTTATTTTCTGTTTGGATGATCTGTCCATTGATGTAAGTGGGGTGTTCAAGTCTCCCACTATTATTGTGTTACTGTCGATGTCCCCTTTTATAGCTGTTAGCATTTGCCTTATGTATTGAGGTGCTCCTATATGGGGGCATAGATATTTACCATTGTGATATGTTCTTCTTGGATGGATCCCTTGAGCATTATATAGTGCCCTTCCTTGTCTCTTTTAATAGTCTTTACTTCCAAGTCTAATTTGTCTGATATGAGTATTGCTACTCCAGCTTTCTTTTGACTTCCATTTGCATGGAATATCTTTTTCCATCCCTTCACTTTCAGTCTATATGTATCCCTTGGTCTGAAGTGGGTTTCTTGTAGGCAGCATATAGAAGGGTCTTGTTTTTGTATCCATTCAGCCAGTCTGTGTCTTTTGGTTGGAGCATTTAATCCATTTACATTTAAAGTGATTATTGACATGTGTGTTCCAATTACCATTTTCTGAATTGTTTTGGGTTTGTATTTGTAGGTGTTTTCCTTTTCTTGTGTTTCCTACTTAGAGAAGTTCCTTTAGCACTTGTTGTAAGGCTGGTTTGGTGGTGCTGAATTCTCTTAACTTTTGCTTGTCTGGAAAGCTTTGGATTTCTCCATAGGATCTGAATGAGATTCTTGCTGGGTAGAGTATTCTTGGCTGTAGGTTTCTCTCTTTCAGGACTTTCAGTATATCCTGCCATTCCCTTCTGGCCTGCAGAGTTTCTGTAGAAAGGTCAGCTGTTATCCTTATGGGTTTTCCCTTATATGTTATTTGTTGCTTTTCTCTTGTTGCTTTTAATATTTTTTCTTTGTGTTTAATTGTCGTTAGTTTGATTAATATGTGCCTTGGTGTATTTCTCCTTGGGTTTATTCTGTATGGGACTCTCTGTGCTTCTTGGAGTTGGTTAATTATTTCCTTTCCCATGTTGGGGAAGTTTTCCACTAGAACCTCTTCAAAGATTTTCTCAGGCCCTTTCTTGTTTTCTTCTTCTTCTGGGATGCCTATAATTCGAATGTTGGTACGTTTAAGGTTATCACTGAGGTCTCTGAGGCTGTCTTCTAGTCTTTTTATTTTTTTTTCTTTTTCCTGCTCTGTGGCATTTATTTCTCCCATTCTATCTTCCAACTCACTTATTCGTTCTTCTGCCTCAGTCATTCTGCTGGTTATAGCATCTAGAGTATTTTTAATTTCAGTTATTTTGTTATCCATTGCTGTTTGTTTTTCTGAGTTGTTATGAACTGTTTCTTGTACTTTCTCTATTTTGTTATCGAGATTTTATATCATTTTTACTATCATTACTCTAAATTCTTTTTCAGGCATTTTTCCTATTTCCTCCTCATTTATTTGGTCTTGTGGTTTTTTTTCCTGCTCCTTTGCCTGCATGGGGTTTCTTTGTTTCCTCATGGTTGTCCAAGCTTTTGGGGTTGCTTGTCCTGGTGATAGAGGTGTTTATAGAAGACTGTCCAAGCCTCAGACTAATGTCCAAGTATTGGATTAAACGAATATTCAGTCTAGGAAACACATACATGTATAAGACACACGGTTATTGAATCCGTTAGGACATAAGGCTCTAGAAAGACCTGACAGAACCCCAGTGTGCTATCAGATATTCAAAGAGAAACCCAGCAGAAATTGACAACTGAAACAGAACAAATCAGAGACAAAAGCAAAAGCAAACAAACAACAAATAACACCCTACACATACAAACATCAATCCAGGGAGATTTTGTAAGCTAGGATCAAATATAGAAATGAGCTGGAGTACCACCAGAGAGAATGGAGATTCTCAGAATGTAATTAGACAACTGTACTAAGAACTAAGATAAAGACAAAAGCCTAATATTAATACCAAGGCAGTGCATCATCTGGAGAATAGAGCAAGGAGTCTGAGCAGACCGATAGTGTTGCTTATAAGTATGTTAAGATAAAATACACTTAAAATGGCTGGAAGAAAGGGGAACAGAAGAGCGTAATGTGGTTGGAAATATGCAAAGAAAAAGAAAGGAATAGAAGTGTATAAAAGATAGGGATGAAAGGAAAGTATGAGAGATATATTGTCCATACTACCAAAAACTTAGCTCAATATAGAAGTATATAAAAAGGCAAAAAAAAAAAAAAAATAAAATAAAAAATAAAAAATATCCTTAAAAAATTATGTTATAAAACTTGTAGATCCCTTAGGGCTAAGATCGTATTTAATAAATCAAAAAAAAAAAAAAAAAAGAGAGACAGAGAGAGAAAAAAGAAAAAAAAAAAATCCAGAACTGATCAGTTCAATAGGTATTGATACTACTATTTCTGTTTCCTTAGCGTCTCAGCTGTAAGTGTCCTTCTCCTTGCCTTGGGGTTTTTTTTTTTTGCGTTATTCTGTGACCAGCAGAGGTTCCTTTATTGTTCGTCTGTAAGCCTCGGTGTGTGGGGAGGGAGAGGGTACAATAGTGGCTCCTTCTCCTGGGAGTGAGTGAGCAGTGGCGCACTGTTGTTTCAGTCAGGCTTGGAGGTGCCTGTTGCAGAGGGCGCTGGTGGCTCAGGCGTACACAGAAAGTCTTAGAGTTGGGCCTCTCTCGGGGTTTTTTCTTTTTGATGCTGGTTTTTTTTTTTTCTCTCGGCAGCCTCCCTGCTGCTGGCGTAGCAAGGAGTTTTAATCTAGCCCCGCCGGAGCGCCTGAGGATGCTTGTTATCCCTGAGCGCCTTAGGTGGCCCGCAGGGCGTCTCTCCACTGCCTGTTGCAGAGGCACCGAAAGAGAGGGAGAGGCTATGCGCACGGCTCCTCCCCCCCGCCCGGGAGCCTGCAGCCTCCAGCCGCCATCATGGCCGGGCAGCTCTCAGGGACCGGCACTCCTCTCCGCGGACCTCCTCCCTCCTGTCCTCTCGGTCCGTCACCCTACCGGCAACAATGTTTCTCACCCTGAACCAGCTCTCCGGTTCCCACGCTCCCGCTCCTGGACCCTCCGTTCAGCCGCGGATCGATGTTTCGGTCCGGGAACGCTGAGCTGTGCTGCGGACCCTCCGTATGTGTCTCACTCCCTCCCATCTGCCACAGCTCCGCCGCTTCACCCTCTTTGAGCCCTCGTAGATACCTCCCTACCGGCTATGTCGGGCTCCCCGCAGTCCTTTCTGGTGTCCGAGGCCGTCTGCTGGTGTTCAGCTGGTTCTCTGTGGGAATGACTGCATCCTTCCGTGCATTCCCCATGCATCTATGGAGAGGGATGCACTCCACGTCTCTCTACTTCGCCGCCATCTTTTCTCCTCCTCATACTTTTTTAAAGTGTTTTTGGCATGAGAGACAGGCAAGTTAAACTTGAAAATTTGAGTTAGTTGCTCCTTCTGTTATTGCATATCCAGAATACTTGAACAACCAGGCCCCAGACAAGGTTATATTCTACCAGCTTCCACATTCTTTCTCTTCATTTATTCTGTAATGTTTAGCTGTTTTTATCTAATATTCTGCTCTTTTACAAAGCATCTCCTCCCTTTCAAACTGCCTTTTTTTCCTCTCTTTTTTAAACACACACACACACACACACACACAGACACACGTGTTTCATTTACCATTTATCCATTGTTTTCATTCCTTTCAGTCATCTTAATGCATATTTAAATACATGTTTGTAATTTGCATTTGCAGAAATGTACTTATATAAGCTAGCCCATGTCTACAGCTTCAGAAAGCTATTTGTTGTGAAATGATTTTTTTAGAAAACAAAAGAATGGGCCATTCTCCAGACCCTGCTGTGCTCCTTTTTATTTTTTTCAACTTATATACTGCACTGCCCACAGCACATACTTTGTGTAGAATGCAAGTGTAGAGAAATGGCTGTCTCTGAAATTCAGAAACAAAAATCCAAAAACAAAAAGCAAAGAAAGTTTAGAGTTTTGTGATAGTTCTTCACATAAAGCAGCAATGAGATGTTATATTTAACAAACTACTTAAGTTTCAGTTTACAATTGGCATGAGATTCTGACTGCCTAATGGATCAAATGAGTTGAGAAAGTCTATTTGAGTGATGTGTGATTACACTGCTGTAAGAAAAAGAAGTACTAGTACATTTTTCTAACTATTACAAAACAAAACAAGACACAAAATTGACTCTTTGCATGCATAGGAAGGGTATTACCGTGCCTACATTTTCATTTCTGTAGAAAAGGTCAGTAGTTGTAGAATAGTTCTGCTTAGCCACCGTTCACTCAGAACTATTCAGTGTCTAATGTGTTTGACATTATATACCACTAGGGCTACTTGTAGTTAGGAGTGAAAAGATATTCCCTTCAAACTGTTGGAAAACATACACAGCTTCAAATTAGATAATTGGAAATTTTTTTCAGTGTTTACCTTTGCATATTCTAGAATTATTTTTTAGATATATCTCCTTCCATAAACTGAAATTTTGGGGGATGAAGTGAGAGAGTAGCATTGACATATATACACCACCAAATGTAAACTAGGTAGCTCGTGGAAAGTTCCTGCATAACATAAGGAGATAAACTTGATGATGGGTGATGACTTAGCGGGCCAGGATAGGGAGGGTGGGAGGGAGTCATGGGAGGGTGGGGATATGGAGATATATGTATAAATACAGCTGATTCCCTTTGGTGTATCTCAAAAATTGGCACAACAGTGTAAAGCAATTATATTCCAATAAAGAGCTTTAAAAAAGAAAACCTGAAATTTCAATATCTTCTCCAACTCAAAGAAATTTTGCAAGATTTATAAGTTTTACAGGTAGAATAAGCCACAGAGTTTATTCAGAAAAATAAATCAAAGAAACATTAAATATGCAAGTGGTTGAAATTTGATGCACAACCCATAAAATTAATGAGGTACTATACAATCAAAACCTGTCAGTGTAGAAAACAGGAGCTGAAAGTGCTAAGAAAGAGCAGAGAAGCAGAGTAGGGAGGTAATTGGGAGCTAATTAGTAATGATTATATTTAACTGGATAGGCAATTTATATGCATAACTTTTCTCATTATAACATACGCTAGTACTTTAGTCACTACTAATAAATGGAATTAGAAATAGAAAGATTTATGAAAATACCCTAAAATTATGAAGATGACTTTGTTAATGTTTCTACTCCTTAATGTAATTTAATGAATCATATTAAACTTTAATTCAGAGAATTCTCTATTCTTATTTTGGTAAGAAGATCAACTCTACAGATCTTAAATATA
This sequence comes from Hippopotamus amphibius kiboko, assembly GCF_030028045.1. Classification (NCBI taxonomy): domain Eukaryota; kingdom Metazoa; phylum Chordata; class Mammalia; order Artiodactyla; family Hippopotamidae; genus Hippopotamus; species Hippopotamus amphibius. Next base: position 19,757,264 of record NC_080195.1, read on the forward strand.
ATGCTTAGTGATTAATAACTTCTGTCTCAAGAATGAACCGAGTGATAAGAAGGAACACTGTCAACTGCTTATTAATAACAGTAGCAAGAAATTATTATAATTGCTTTCACGTATGCCATGTTGGCAAATCATATAGATGTATCAAACAATAACAGTATTTTTAAATGATTTTTTAACCAAGAAATCTGTTTTTTCAGATAAAAGTGGCAGATATATATATTTATATTTAATGTTAATGTCATGAGTTTAGAGGATTTGAAAAACATTTAAATCATTAGTAACAACAGTGTATGTCTTTTGTTACTTGAACATTGTCTGCAAAATACACATTTGATTATTAGCATTGATTATAAATCTAGGTATTGAGGCACTAGGCTTTGTGGATTACTATCAATATAAAATTTACATGAAAAAGAAAGCCAGAATTCCTTTATATCCTTTGTAAGTTTGATATTATAGAGCATGTGTGTGTATATATGCATCTGCATGCCTGCGTGTGTGCTGCACCTGCCTAGGGTAAAAAAATGATACAAGATCGTATGTATTATTTCATGAATTTACCATAGTTTACACTATAGCCTTCAGGTTCACAAGCTTGGAAAACTGACTATATTATCACACCCAGGGGGCATCCATTACTCAATATTAAACTCACATTCATTATCTTATAACCCTGATGCTTATACCGAGAATGCAAACTTATCAATAAATCAGAAATATAACTGTCTTGGGTACCAGAAGGCTCAGTGTCTACTGCTGTTTCTCCTAGAGGCACATATATGAATCATACTCAAAAAGTTATATAATAAACCAGAAGATCAGAACTAGGAAAATAAAATGAATTCACTGTTTAGGGTCATCAGGATGAATACCAGAAACATTCACTGACCAAAGTTAATGATCCCCCATGTGGATTGGTACTGTCAAAGTTTACCTCTGGGCTTTCTTTTCTCTAAGTTTCCATAAAAGGGCATGATAGTTTCTTATTGACCCTGTCTTTTAGATAAGTTAATATGTTCATTCTTAAATCTTGGAAATTTCTATAGGCAGTACAGGACCAGCCCTGGAGTCAGATGTCCTGAGTTCATTAACTGGCCTTGATATTTCTAAGATATTTGACATGATACTAAACCTTTCTGAATCTTAGTTTCCTTTCATATAAGTTGGAATGATAATAATACCTGCAGTATTAAGTGGCTAGAGGGAAATGCATAAGGGAACAAGAATCAGGAGTAATTTATCAAAGGACTTCCCTGAAATGAAAGAATTTGGGGTCAGTAAATTGCTATCCACTCCTTCACCCAAAGAAAATAAAGTGCCTCTAATATTCTATGATTCTAAAAAAGAACTGTAAGAAAAATAAATCTTCATTAATTAGCCCTTTCTGAAAAGCTGTTACCTCTTTCTAAAGCCACTTACTATTATTACATATAGGTTTTAGCAATTGAACATGTTTTGAACCTAGATCTCTTTTATAGTAAACTCAGATATTTTGCCTTTAAAAAATCTGTGTGTTTGTGAACCTGTGTAACTACATTATTGATCTTTCTTCTTGGAGGGTATGGAAAATAAATTGTCTTGCTGACAAACTAATTATTTAAAATTTATGCACTTCTATTTTTCTTATTGATATAGATTGTGTGAATTCTTCCATAGCCTGAAATGAAATGGCAAAGAATTTTCTGTGGTTTGTTTTTATACTTCCAAAGAATGAACATAAACACTAATGCACATATGTGTATGTGTAAAATGAATATCTAGATACTGCTACATATTACATGGAGGATCAACATTTATTTATAACTATAATTTTTAAATATGGCTATATTTTGGATTAAGATTTTCATAATTCCCCAAAGATAGGGCTCTTTTAACATTTACATCAGTAAACATTTCTACCCACTATCCAATTTCTCAGTAATTACAAAAATCATAATTTATAAATGTGATATTGCTCATACACACCCGTACGGGGAGGAATATCCAAAAAGACCAATAAAATATTGATATATAATAAAATATTAAATGTATATTTTAAAAATACATAAAACTTTATAGCTTTTTACATTTGGTGTAAACTAATTTTTTCATTAAATGTTCTTACTTTTGCATATTAAGCTGTGATAAAGTGCACACATGTACCAATCTTAAAATAGCCCATCGATAGATGTAATTTTAAAAAGTCAAACTGGGGTACAGGCTCAATAGCAATAACTTTTGAAATATATCTAATCCTCCAATGTATAATGGGTTAGATTTCAAATGTTCTGTGATGAGGTTTTTCTCTTTTTCATAACTATCCATCGCAAGTCCAGTCAGGTTAGCTCAAAAGGTTACCAAAGTGAATATGACTGGTTCTGACCCTTGAGGAGGTTATAAGAGTAGGTCCCATGATCAGTAGTAATATCAGGACCTGGTAAGAGCAAAAACCAAAGTCATCCAAAAGTGCTAAGGATTTTTGTGATATTTCCTATCTTTCTGCCTAGTTTATCTGGAGCTGACTTCAATTTGGTTTCTAATGTTTGAATGTCCCCTATTGTGTGTCCCTATATTAGTTGCAGTAGATAATACACAATGCAGCACAATGCAATACCTGGAGAAAAAGTAATTAATCAATTAAAATATATTAATACATATATGTGGAATATAGAAGAATGGTGTAGATGATGTTATTTGCCAAGCAGAAATAGACACACAGAGGTAGAGAACAAATATATGGATACCAAGGGGGAAAGGGGTGGGGTGGGAGGAATTGGGAAACTGGGATTCACACATATACAATATTGATACTATATATAAAATAGACAACTTATGGGAACATACTGTATAGCACAGGGAACACTACTTAGTACACTGTGGTGTCCTAAATGGGACGGAAATTCAAAAGCGAGATTTGTATGGATGATTCATTTTGCTGTGCAATAGAAGCTAACACAACATTGTAAAGCAACTATACTCCAATAAAAATTCATTAAAAAAAAAGACAACATCCTTAATGCAGGATATGAGTTCAGATTCAGGAAACACTGGTTTAGCACTGTGTTAATATTTTCTAATTCTTATGTAAGTTTTATTCCAGAGAGTCTTGGAACTATCACTTCTGAAATATATAATTTGGCCAACAATTAATTAGTATTTGTCAAGATTGTCAGATAATACAGGTTTTTTTGTTTTTGTTTTTGTTTTAAGAACTTTTATTGAGATACAGTTAACAGACAATAAACAGCATATATTTAGAGTGTACAATTTGGTGTCCCAATCTCCCAATTCATTCCCCCCCCAACCCTCCCCACTTTCCCCACTTGGTGTCCATGTGTTTGTTCTCTATACCTGTGTCTCTATTTCTGCCTTGCATTTCCTCTTTCATAGTTGTTAGCATTTGCCTTATGTATTGAGGTGCTCCTCTATTGGGTGCATATATATTTATAATTGTTATCTCCTCTTCTTGGATGGATCCCTTGATCTTTATGTAATGTCCTTGTCTCTTGTAACATTGTTTATTTTAAAGTCTATTTGATCTGATATGAGTATTGCTACTCCAGCTTTCTTTTGATTTTCATTTGCATGGAGTATCTTTTTCCATCCCCTCACTTTCAGTCTGTATGTGTCCCTAGGTCTGAAGTGGGTCTCTTGTAGACAGCATATATATGGGTCTTGTTTTTGTATCCATTCAGCCAGTCTGTGTCTTCTGGTTGGTGCATTTAGTCCATTTACATTCACGGTAATTGTCGATTTGTATGTTCCTATTACCACTTTCTTAATTGTTTTGTTGTTGTTTTTGTAGGTCCTTTTCTTCTCTTATGTTTCCTGCTTAGAGAAGTTCCTTTAGCATTTGTTGTAGGGCTGGTTTGGTGGTGCTGAATTCTCTTAGCTGTTGCTTGTCTGTAAAGCTTTGGATTTCTCCATCGAATCTGAATGAGATCCTTGCTGGGTAGAATATTCTTGGTTGTAGGTTATTCCCTTTCATCACTTGAAATATATCATGCCACTCTCTTCTGGCTTGCAGAGTTTCTGCTGAGAAATCAGCTGTTAACCTTATGGGAGTTCCCTTGTATGTTATTTGTTGTTTTTCCCTTGTTGCTTTTAATAATATTTCTCTGTCTTTAATTTGTGTCAGCTTGACTAATATATGTCTTGGCGTGTTTCTCCTTGGATTTATCCTGCCTGGGACTCTGTGCTTCCTGGACTTGAGTAGTTATTTCCTTTCCCATGTTAGGGAAGTTTTCAACTATAATCTCATCCAATATTTTCTCGGGTCCTTTCTCTCTCTCGTCTCCTTCTGGGACCCCTATAATGCGAATGTTGGTGTGTTTAACATTGTCCCAGAGGTCTCTTAGGCTGTCTTCAGTTCTTTTCATTCTTTTTTCTTTATTCTTTTCTGCATCAGTGATGATCACCATTCTGTCTTCCAGGTCACTTATTCACCCTTCTGCCTTCAGTTAATCTGCTATTGGTTCCTTCTAGTGTATTTTTCTTTTCCATTATTATGTTGCATATCTCTGTTTGTTTGCTCTTTACTTCTTCTAGGTCTCTGGTAAACTTTTCGATCTTTGCATCCAGTCTTTTTTCAAAGGGCTGGATCATCTTCACTATCATTATTCTGAATTCTTTTTCTGTAAGGGTGCCTATCTCCTCTTCATTGAGTTGTTTTTCTGGGGCTTTATCCTGTCCCTTCATCTGGTACAAAGTCCTCTGCTTTTTCATTTTCTCTATCTTTCTGTAGCTGTGGTTTTCAGTTCCACAAGACGAAATACTGCTGATATGCCTGATACTGCTGTCAGTATACTTCCTCTTGTGGAGGAAGCTATCTAGGAGCCTCCTGTGTGTTTCCTGATGGGAGGGACTGATGGTCGATACTACAGGTTTTTAATTGTTGTTGATGTTTTTTAAGTGCTGCTCCTACACAGTCTGTATATATTCTGGGACATTAGAAAATTCTTTAATATTATTTTGAAAATGTATGTGCTATTTTTTCCTACTAGATTAGGAAGGGCTTTTGCAATTTGACTATTTCTTGGCCATTGAAAGTTTTCCTTGGATTATGACATTGGGCAAATGTGTAATGGGCCATACCCTGTGTCTTATGATTTACTGTATAATTATACTAGGATTTGGTTTCTTTGACCACTCAGTTTAACTGTGCATTTGGAATTAAAGCTATTTTCATCATTACATATATTAGTTGACTATTCTCAGCTATACTGCCCTGGCTACCAATAATGTCCCTAAAAGTAATTTATCCAAATACATTTATTTACTTTATCCTTGTATTATCTTGTTTGTATTTTCAGAAAATAGCAATATAATGGCATAATGTTGTTCAGCTTAGACTCTGAGGAAATCTATAATCAAGCTAGAGTTATTATATTTTTAGTTTAATCAATACTAACACATTCTGGTTTTAGAATTACTAGTCATTAAATCAGACACTTAATTCACAAATCAAATAATAACCATATTATGATGAATCTTAAAATCTCATGCTGTAATCATTACGTGTTTTTCTGTAATCAAAAATATTGATTAACTTTATATTGATTTTTATACTTGTTAACTTATAATTAGATTGGACTACCCAAGAACGTTCCAGGGAAAGAAAATTTTGATGACAAATTATCAACATTACAGTGATAAAAATCAACCTAAAAGTGAATTAAAATAATTGGCAAAAAGATGAAGATTATTATTCTCAATAAACTAATTTATAATAAGTAGCAAATACATACAATGGAATATTACTCAGTTGTAAAAAGCAATGAAATTGGGACATTTTTATAGACATGGATGGACCTAGAGACCGTCATACAGAGTGAAGTGAGTCAGAAAGAGATAAACAAATATTGTATATTAACACATATATGTGGACTATAGAAAAATGGTACAAATCAACCGGTTTGCAAGGCAGAAAGAGACACAGATGTAGAGAACAAACATATGGACACCAAGTGGGGAAAGCGGGGAGGGTTGGGGGGGGGACGAATTGGGAGACTGTGATACCAAATTATACACTCTAAATATATGCAGTTTATTGTAAAAAATTTAAAAAAAGTCAAAAAAAAGATGCAGATTATTATTCTCAATAAACTAATTTACAATAAGTAGCAAATAACTAGAACTTTTCAACCCTTGTATTATACACAGATGATTTCAAAAAATATTTTGTGTGCCGTCACACATATTTATAATAGACATGATACTCTCCATTTTGTAGGTGTTTGTACATCTTTTTATTCAAGAGTTGTATCGGCTTCATTGCTTTTTTAAACATAAATAAATATTATGTTCTTGATCACATGTATGAAATGAAGGCTACTTATGGTTAGTAATCATTGAGAGTGGATTCCAGTTTGTATTGCCTGAAACTAGACTGATCGTAGTAGAAGCTTGAAGATCTCCTGATCATATTCTCTTAGTTCTTTGTTCACCTCTTTGCTTTCTCTAAGTGAGTTTTTTTTTTTTCCAAATCCAGTGAGCATATAAGCAGTGATAAAAGCCTCAGGGTGCAGGTTTTGTTGCAAAATGGGAGACTGAAAAAGGCCAAAGAAGGAAGGGACTTAGAGTAATGATTGACAAATAGTCTTCCCTACAACCTATGAGCTGCAATTGTGCACGCTCTCCACCATATAAATTCTCATCATGTTTACATGATAAATATGAGCACTTTTAGTTTCTTTGACATAGTAGTTTGGCCAGGATATTTTCTTTAAAGCATTCTCTACTTCCATATGCTTTGGCAGGAGCTGCTTTAGAGTTTGGGCCTATAAAAAACATACCTGAGTTCAAATTCTGTTTTGACAACAAATTACTAGTGTAACCATAAGCAGGTTAGTTAGCCTCTGTGAGTCTCAGTTGTCTCTTTTGTTAAATGTTAATGATAATAACTAATGGAATTGTTACGAATATTAAATGAATACTAAATGAAATATTGCTTGAAAGGCTTTGTCCCAGTGCTTGGCAAATAGAAGATACAGAGTAAGTTTCATTAAGCTTTAATTATTGATACCTAAGGAACTAGCATACATTATAATTTTAACCATTGCCCAAAAATGCTCCTATTGTTTAGGAAAGCCACTGCCTACATTTACAATTCAAAAGGGATATTTTGAGTCTCCTTTTATAGGATTTTGTCTTATGACCTACATAATAATTTTTATAGCTTTGCAATAAGTAAAGTACTTATAAGAGTTACTCTTCTGCTGTAGTGAAAACTGAGGGACGGTAAAAAGGATTGCTCCTATTTTCTTGTGGCACATGCATCTTTTAAGTAACTGGTGATGAAACTGAGATTGAATGGGGAAAATACTGAAAGTCCTTGATTTGTTAAAATGTTCATTATCATCTTCTACACACACACACAAACACACACACACACAATATATTGAGCATATACTAGCGTCAAAGGAATGATATTTAAATGCTTCAAATTCCCATAATAATATGTTACTGAAAGAAACAAATCAGTCCAAATCCTTTAGAGTTTTTCAGTTGGCTAGTATTATAGAAATAATTTTTCTAAAATTCCATTCATTTACTAATTCAGAAACTTTATTTATTGATGCCTACATGCCAGGAAGCCACTTGTATTCAGCGGCAACCATAAAGAAGAATTAAGTGTAGTTCTTGTCTTCAAATACCATACACTTACTTTTAGATCAAGTTAGAGAATGCTTGATCATATTGTATGTTTAGATTATGATACAGAAGGACTCTTCATAAAATCAATATCTTCAGGTCACTTTTTCTGATTTAATAGTAATTTCGAGCATAACAATGAGTGTTTTATACTTAGTGCATGGGCATATTTGCTTATTGATATATATATATATCATGAATTGATTCTTATTTCTGTGATTTACTTGATGCTGGGTCTTTGGGTAGAAGTGTACCTTTCAATTAGAGTATAATGTTAAAAAGATAAATGTGACCTACTCCTACATACTTTTCAGAAATATACTATGGATGGAATACAGAACTGGTAGGATATTTTGACACAGTTTATTTTTAAGACAATGAGAATCAACAGTGAGATTTAAACATATTTCACAGTTTGGGGTTCTTTTACTGATATTTATCAAAATTATTATCTACCTTACAACTTCACTGTTTAATTATTATGTGTTTTTTATTTTGTGATAGTTTAAGACTACAAGAATTTGTAAAAGTAGTACAGAATCCCCATGAACCCTTCACACAGATTCCCCTAGTGATAATATTTAATATAACTACCTACTGCTTAATCTAAATTCATGAATTTTTCTCTCCCTTAGATTATTATATTACATAATTCATTACATTAAGTTGCTTAAGATCCCTAGACCATCCCCTAAAATGTCCCCAGAGGTATCTTGACATTTCATTGTCACTGTAAACTCATCTTAAAGAAATTTGGAGCAATCCTGAATGCACTGAATGATCTGATGGTAGTTATAAATGAAAAAAAATAAGTGAGTTATGTAATTCTAATAGATTGCATTTTTCTTTTCAGAAAAATTGATTATTATGTAACACTACAAGTTTAGTTACAGTAGGATGTCTTTGCTTCCTGTTCTGGAAGGGTGAACGCCTCAAAAATAAGACAGCTTCTTATTTATCTTCCCATGCCTACAAAGTGGCCCTCAAGTATTAGATGATCAATAAATATTTAGTTATTGATTGGATGAAGGAAGGAGAAAGAAAAGCAAATAATGGAAATGACAATTCTAAAAATTAACGTTTCTCCTAGAAACCTTTAAGTATGAGGGAAAAATAATCACTTGTCTCATCTCAAAAACTGAAAAGCCAAGAGTACGTAGGCAGTCAGGAATGAAGCAGGTCTAGAAAACAGCTTTTCTAGCATCTTTTTCATGGGTCTCTAATTATCCCCTCTTCTCTCTGTGCACCTGCTCCACTCTCCTCTCTCTGCTCCCTCATAGTATCTGCTGCCTCACAACTTCCTCTTCCTTCTGGTGCGTCAAGACTTCTCTGGTCTCAATATTTCAACCACAGTTCCCACCACTCATTGGTCAGAGTCCCTTGGCATGTATGTGGGTCTGTTGAGCTCAGCTTACGTGTCTTCCTGTGTCATTCAACATGATGCCATGGTGCCCTGGACTGACTGCTCATGCTGAACACCTGCCCCTAACAGAATGGGCTGTGTCTCACCAGCCTTGTTCACAGTACCCAGGTCCTCGTACTCTTTAGCGGCCTTCTCTTCTTTGTGCTTGCTCTCTTTTTGGTTTTCACGACCTCTGCTAACAGGTTATCCTTTTGATGGCATTCAGTCACCATGAGAACATGAAAATCTAGCACCAGGTAGCCATATCTTACACAGAAATTCTTCTGGAACTTTTCTGAATGCTACACAAATTAATTCAGTAATTACTCTTATTCATAGAGGAGGTACATTTTTGATTAATGTGGTTAAAACTAATCATTGGCTATGAATATAAAAACTATAATGTAAGGAGAGAAAAAATGTCAATGTACTGATCAAGAAAACACTACACTTAGATTCCTGAAATGAATCTGGCTGATCCCCAGATTAGAGTGTTCTCCACACACTATATTCCTTTAATATTTGCATTTAGAGATTCAAAATTATGTCATCATGAATATCTTTGAAGCAATCGCTAAATTTATTCCATATTTCTAAGTTAACTGTTATCTAAGAATATTTTAAATATAATTATATTTCTTCTCCATATTACTTAGTAGCATAAAAAATTTAAAAAATACTTTATTGATTGGCCTGAATCAATAATAAGCAGTAAGCTCCTGTATTATTCAATAAATTTTTTTAAAAATTTAAACTAATTAAATTGTGCCTTTAAATGTTTTAATTAATCCAGAGTAAGTATGATTTATTTCGAGTGGTTAATATGAAAATATAATATTAATCATTTGACTTTCAAATTTTATAAGGATGCATTGGACATACACAAACATTTTGAAGAGAAAGTAATAGAGTTTTATTGTAGGGAGGGAAATTAATTTGGGCTGCTTGCTGTGGGCATAGGCAAACCTTGGAAGTTGTAAATCGAGCTATTTGTGGAATGACATCATCCAACATTTCAGGTCAACTAAGAGCTAAAGAAGGAGAGATTTATATTGTTCAGATTATCACTAGTGAATCAGGACTTGCTCCATGCTTTTGCAGTCAAAATGGAATGATTTAGTCTTCCTCTTCACGTATACTGTTATGTAAACACTCTCCTACACACAATACACACACAGATACACACACAGACACACACACTGCAAATTTGACTGTAAGTCAGCTCCTGGCTGATTTCCTCCTGTATTATTCTGTGTTACCATTTTCTATAAAGGGGATGATCTTCCACTTGCTTTCACAAAGTTTAAGTATTAGCTCTCTTTCTCTTATCTCAGATTCTTCTTCCAAAAGTCCACAATTTTAAAATCTTGAGCCAATTCAAGGTCTTTCTCATTCACCCACAGAATCTGTGTAGTTTTCATGGAGGTAACAGGTGATTACTTTGTTGGTGTCCATTTTCCACTTAACTCTACTGAAGAGTGCTAATGCTCTGTTTAGGTTTAATTGAAGGTTTCAAGCTTCCTCTCCTTAAAAGTAAGTGTACTCTTGCAATGGAAATTTTATTTTTTTTCATATTCTGGAGCACAAATACTTTCCTTCTCCATGATTCCGATACCTCTGTGATTTTTAATGCTGTGCCTTGGACACACTGGCATATCTGGGCCTCCAGGGTCCTTATATAATGCTTTCAGGTATTCCACAATATTGTCAATATATTTTTAAAAATTTTTACCTAAAACAATTACTGGGAAGATTTGTAACATATACTGTTTGCTAGTGGAAAAATATTTTCTATTGAAACCATTGAAATAATTATTTCTGTATATTTTTTGTGGTAAAATTAGTCTGTTTTAAATCAAGTTCTGTACCTGGGATTTTAATCGAGATATTTATTCAATTAAGGCTGATTTTATAGAGTCTGTTAAGTTCTTCCTTATAGATCCAAACATCTTCTAATATTATTTAACTTTTAGCTTCTTCACATATGATAATATTAGTTGCATTAATGAAATTACAATCTAGTAGCTATTAGTTATGGTGCTTAGAAGTTTTGGATATGATCAGTGTTTGAGTAGGAAAGGAAATAAATTAGTAGGGAAGGAGACAGTGTTTGGGAATCGGAAGCAAAAGAGGGGAGAATCTATTGACATATCTTAGATTTCTTTTCATTATCTTTGTTCCTATTCTTTGCATCCTATTCCTAATTATCAGGGTTATTTCCAGATTCTTGTCTTCTTGGGAACCTCTAGACTGCCAGTTAATGTGGAATCTTAGGTCTCATCTATACGCATATAGTATAACTTCACTTTATGGTCAAGAAAACAAATTTCCCACAGAAGTGAATTTTCTTGATAATGTTGTTACTACTCAAGTTCTATTAAAAATCATTCTTAAAAAAATATATTAACCTCTATAGTTTCAAAGTAGTTTAACTACTTTTTGGTGACTCATTTTAATTTCTAAATATTTCGTAGTGAACCATACATTATTACAGGTATATGCCAACCTCATTGTCCCTTTGTCCTTTCAAAGAAGTCACAAGAGCTCTTCTCTTCTGTATTTGATACACTTCAATGTTATCTGCTAAATGCCAGACATTCAAGAATGCTCTGAAAATGTGAATGTGAAAAATGAAATACTCAGAAAACATTTGCTCAATTTTACATAAACTGTTAATAAATAAAAACATGATCAGAGTCAGATAATTCTTGTTAAAAAAAGGAAAAAATAAAACTTTCAATTAGAAATAATAATGTTATAATTCATTGGTTGAATTATCTGTGAGAAGGTCATAAATTATAAACAAATAATACATATTAGATTACTGATATTTTGGGCCAGATTAGAAGAAGAAAGGACATTATCATGTTTCAGGTTAATAAAATACATTTTCCTTTATCTCCACAATTATTTTTTTCCTTAGACATCTTAAGAACAGGCACATAATTTTATGAGACTTCAAATGATTATCTACTTGTATCATAGCATAATATGCAAATAAATGCCTTGTATATTGAGAAATGTGGAGATGTTTATTTAGAATCTTTCAGATTAACCATTTTGCAGATTAAGGATGTTTAAATTTTAAATGTGTTTATGTGTAGAAAGCCTAACATTAGGCATTGCCTATTATGCAGCACTTGTGCATTACTAATTTGTAAAATAATTTTTCTTTATTTGCTGTTCCTGATAGGAAACCCAAATAGATCCTATTTTAAAATGCATTACAAATTTTAGAAATGTTTCTGCAAAGGGGCACTAATACATTTTAATTTTATTGTCTACAATAAAGATGAGATAAGGAAATGCTTGAGGAGTTAAAGTCAGAAGAGTTTATCAAAGCCCTCAGTGAAGCATATCAAGAAAAAGATAATTAATAGTTGCTAAAATATATGCTATTTGTCCCAGGAGATATACTTAACATTCAGATCTCATTAAATACATAGAAATATTAAGACAAAATTTAAGGGATTTCTCTTTTGGTAATATAGGCATATTAACATTAAACCTCTCCATTGCATACCTAAGTGCCTCATGTGAAGGTCTGATCATGTAAAGAGCAATTCTAGATGAAGACTAATGCTTCTTAGTAGAGTTCTCTACCAAGCTGATTGAAGCTGACAGCCCTGTGCTGTTTGCAAAGAAAACTTCATGGGGAGTTAGGAACAGATGCTAAACAATATGGCACATTTGATTTCATGCTGCTCACGCATGCCAGCCCCTGGCTGTCTTTATGAGGTCAGAGGATTAGTAAAATTGCAGTCAGCAGGAATACAGGGTATGTAAGTAGAAAGAACCAAGCAGGTGTGCTGAAATGAGTTAGGTGTGTCTTACTTGCCCTTCAGCATATGGCTGTAGGATCATAAGGGAAAAAACTAATGCTCAAATAATTCAATCCAAATAATGCAACCAGTTAGAACATTATACATGTTGACTATGAAATACACATATATGTTGGACTAAACATATGCCAAAGTGGACATTAATGTTTCTTTAAAAATTTAAATTTTCTTGATCGTTCCTAAAAAATACAGCAATATAAAACAGGAAATATGTTGATGGCAAAGAATTCAATTAAGATTATAAGCCATTTTTGCTTGAGATGGTTCTGATTTTCTTGATTTTAATTTTAATTTATTCATTCATAAACATTGGCTGGGTAATATCTGAGATCCCTTCCATATGTGAAAAACCGATGCCTGTTTACAAATCTCAAAATTTCAGAGTTTTTTTTTTTTTGTTATTTCTGTTTGGTTAGTTGGTTGGTAGGTTGTTTTTGTTTTGTTACATAAGACAGGGTGCAGTTAATCCAGTGGTTATCAACTTGGAGAAAAGAGGCAGCGCAGAAAAAGAAATCAGGCGAAGGAAGCAAGTCATCCTCAGCTTCTTTCCACTACAAGCATCCATTGTCTCCTATAAGTTATTAACAGAAGTCTAGTCTGTAATTTTCGTGTTGTATTGGAGCAAGAGGTCTGGGGCATAAAATTGATAATCATGAGAGAGTTTGTTTCAAATAAGAGGAAACTAAGGCCCCCAAGTGGTTGACTGTCCCAAAGCTGGATAATGTCAGATTCAGAGTGCGTATGATGTGCATTTGATATGTGTGGCTCTATGCCACCCTGCCTCTTTTAATCTATTTGAGATCATGAACTAAGAGAAAGAAGTGGCTTGAAGTGGAGTGTGCTCTCTCTTTCTCTCTCTGTCTCTCTCACACACACACACACACACATTAATTATAATCTTACATAGCATTGTTACTAAAGTCCTGTGCTGTCTTTTCATCCACTGTCTGCTTTCTCCTACTCTAGGAGAGCAGCCTCTGAGAGAAAAGGCAAAAAGTGCAGATGGAATAGTTCATTTACAAATTCATTGTAAAAAAAATGTCACTGCCTTCTTTCCAAGACTTAAGAAAGTTCTGAATTTGCAGTGATTCATTTGGTACATATTCACAAGTCTGGCATCAATCAATTTCCTGTGTTACTATTCTCTGTAAAAACATACCACAGAGGGGACTCGGAACACAGGTATGATGTATACCAACAATGTAAGGTCTAGGTTCGGATCTGTTTTGTGAAACTGAGAAATTAGATTTACTTATGAGATGAGTGATAAGTCACCTCTCATCTACACTTCTAGTTATTTTTTAAATATGTAAGTTCATACATGATAAATAATCTTGCAAGTGTTGCTCACAGTGTATTTCTGAATGGTATCACTGTTTTTAAAACTATTTTACTACTTTATAGAATTTTTTAAGAATCTCAGCAATGTTCATTGTGGCAGTATAGAGGTAGCATGTTAATAACCTAAAAATGCTGTAGACATGATCTGTCCCAGAGAACTTTCTGAAATGAAGGAAATGCTCTATTTGGTGCTGTGTTCATTGGCAGGTGTGTCTACTGAGCACTTGAAATATAGCCAGCATAATGGAGATACTGAATTTTAAATTTTTAAATTAATTTTAATTAATTAAACTTTGATCTTAAGTAACTGTGAGTAAATTAATCTTAAGTACAGTTTCTAATAGCATAGTTATAGGTAGTGACATATCACTATCAAGAGTTATTGAAATTAAAGCTGCTGAGTAGTTTGAATGCTCACAACAGAGATTATGCATCATGGAAAATACACACCCAAATATCTATTGACAATTGCATGTTTACTAAACCCCGCCTTCACACTAGCACTTTCTTTCCTAATCCGTTGTTGCGTGGCCTGTGAAAAGAAGGACTGATTACCTTGGAAGAGTATGCTGAGAGTTTTCATAACGCCTTGTCTTATGTAAAATTTATACACATGGTAGTGAGTACAAGTGAATAGTTTCTTAAGAAGATAATGACAAAATGCCTCGGAATATTGAAAAAGTGACAACATTCAAAAATATTCATGAGTGCAAGTGGGCGGTTGACTGGGGTTGTGCCCAGTAAACAATTGGCCAACGATCTTTGCAGAACTCCTTGAAACCACAAAACATCTTTCAAGATGATCACAGAATAGAAGTTGCTAGAAGCTCAGTTCTGTGTATGTGGTGTGAATCTGTCATAGAGAAATTTTCCTGTTTCAGTGTAAGGAGAGAAGATAGAAACCACTTGAGAAGCAAGAGTTCAAATACTAGGAATTGGTGTGATATGCATTTCACACACACCCTCAGAGCAATGAAACTGCTAGAAACAGTCAGCAGCTTTCCTGAAGTACTCCCTGGCTAACAAAAGGATCCCAAGACATCAAGAAATACACTGACTAGCTTGGGAAATAGGTATGCATCTTTTGCTCAAAGGAAAATAATTTCTTATCAGTTGTGTGGAAATAAATATAATCAAGAAAAATCACAATGTGTAAAATCTGCAAATACTGTAATTCAAAGGTAACATTAGAGTAATGATATTTTTACATTTAGGTTTATAGTTTTTCCATGTACTTGAGCTCTTTGTGCAACAGCTGGTTTATTAGTTCCTTTAATCTACAGTTCTGAAGATTGAGACACTTTTGCTCAAAGAGAAAACAATTACAGCCATTGTTACCTCAACTACTAAAATCTCGCCATATACTAGGTCTAGAAATATAGGAGAGGCAGATAATATCAAGATTATGTGAAAAATTTAAGATTTCTGTGAAAGTTACTACTAAATATTATACTAAATATTATAAATATATTCCGGCATGAGAAATTGTTTAGTCAATTTTACAGGTGACAAAAACAACTAATGCATGTAAGTTTGACAACATAAGAAGCATTATTGCACTGTACACTCACATCACAATTTCTCTGTCAGGTATCAAAATACTGTTTTTGAATATGGTCAGAAAAAATATCTTTAAAAATTTCAAATTAAGCATTACAAAAACCTAATACCAATCCTTTATGGGGGTTTTTTGTGTGTGTGACTGAACACTTTACCTTGGCCTTCTCTAACTTTGGCACATTTCTGTTAAAGGTATTAATAGTTAGAGATTAGTAAAACACTCTGCACCGTATTTTTCTCCTGTGGAAAATAATATCCGAAAATTAGATGTATAAGATTTCTGGAGTATCATATATTGCTTTACATTTTGTGCCTATCTGGCTTGCGGGTACAGCTTGCTACCTCAGAGTTAATCGTTATTCAACAGTGACTGAGCTATTTAACGCTAGGAATTAACTATGTTGGTGAATGTTTTTTCTTTTTGTTGTGACCAGTTAACCATATAAAGAAACATATAAATGGAGGTATGTGCGAATAGAATTATAGGTAAAGGATCTGAAACAATTAAAAAATATATATAACCTTTTTCATAAGACATGGTAATTACTTTTACATGTAAAAAATATTACTTTTATACTGTACAATTAGTAGTTATATATTAGGAGTGTGCTAGAACATTGAAAGCAAAGTACAAAACAGGAAATACACTTTTTTCTAAGGAAAAAGTTTTGATTTGCTTCAGAAATCTTATAATAGTTGCTAATAAGGCAGAGGAAGACATTATTTTTATTCCGTGTATTTCAGGAACACAAAATAACAGGAATATCTATCTCAAAAAGCAGGAGGCAAGGACAAAGGGGACTGGATTTCCAGATTTCACCTGGTTAAAGATTAAGTTATTCTGTTATTTGATAATGGGCAGTTAGATATCTTGATCTACCATCTATCTATCTATCTATCTATCAATCGATTGATGGAAATAAGGAAAAAAAGGACAAAAACAGAAAAACTAAAACACAAAACAAAACAAAAACACCACCAACAACAAAACAAACAAACAAAAACCTATAGATAACATTATGGTGAAAGACAATGCTTTCTCCAG
The DNA here is from genome assembly GCF_030028045.1 of Hippopotamus amphibius kiboko. Taxonomy (NCBI): domain Eukaryota; kingdom Metazoa; phylum Chordata; class Mammalia; order Artiodactyla; family Hippopotamidae; genus Hippopotamus; species Hippopotamus amphibius. The sequence continues at coordinate 19,774,086 of NC_080195.1, forward strand.
GAGATCAGACACAGGCAATAGTGTCTCCACTCACCACTCATTTAGTGTATTACTCAAAGTTCTAGCCAGTGCAGTAAGGCAAGGAGGACGTGCAGTAAGGCAAGAAAGACCTGCAGATAGCAAAGGAAGAAAGAAAAACGGCCCCATTTTCAGATGACATGAATGTCTATGAAGAAAATCCTAAGGAATCTTAGAAAGAATTTCTAGAATTGAGTTCAGTAAAGTTGTAGGATACAAGATAAACATTAAAAATCAATAGTATTTCTATATTAGAAATGGACCTGTTTATACCAAAATTTAAAATAAGTACCAATTATAATGGCTCAAAAATGAGATACTTAGGTGTAAATGTTTTTTAAAAATGTACAGCATTTTGGCTTGAAAACAATGCTGATGAAACAAATCAAAGAACATCTAAATAAAGGAGACAGACATTTCTCATGGATTGGAACACTCACCATAGTAAATATGTCAATATTCCCCAAGTTGACATATGTATTTTAACAAAAGTCCTATCAAAATCTCAGAAAGATTGTTTGGAGATATAGTCAGGATTCTTCTAAAGTTTAAATAGAAAAGCAAAGGGGCTGTAATAGTACAACAATTTTGTCAGAAATTAATAATGTAAGAGGAGTTAGTCTACTCAATTTCCAGACTTACATAGCTACAGTAGTCAGGGTTGAGTGGTATTTGTATAGGGATAGGTAGATCAATGGAATGAGAAAGAAAACCCAGAAACAAACCTACAAAAGCAAGTCAATAGAGGATAGGTATTCTTTTCAACATATAGTGTTGGAGTAATTGAGCATTTATAGACATAAAACAAACAAACAAACAAAAAAAAACCTTGACTTAAAACCTTAACTTAGGCTTCAAACCTTCAAAAATAAACTAAAATTGATCACTGTCTTAAATATAAGATGTAGAACAATAAAACTTTTAGAAAAAAATACAGGAGAAAATGTTCAGGACATAGGACTAGGCAGTTTTTAGTCTTGTAACCAAAGCACGACCTTTAAAAGGAAATTTTGTAAGCTGAATTCATCAAAATGAAAAACTTTTGCTCTGCAAAAGAACATTAAGTGAATCAAAAGAGAAGCTACTGACTGTAAGAAGATATTTTCATAATGCTTACCTGACAAAAGTGTAATATTTGACATATATACAGTATTGTCAAAACTCACCAGTAAACACACACACACACCACTCAAAATAGAAAATAGACAAAAGAGATGAACAAACATTTTGATGGAGGGAATATATAGAGGGAAAATTGGCACATGGAAAGAAGTTAAGTATTATTAGCTCTCAGAAAAATGCAAGTTAAAAATTACGTTTATATCACCACCTTCCAAAATGGCTAACATTAAAAAATAATGTCGCTAGCAAATGCTGACAAGAATATAGAGAAACTAGATTACTGATACACTGTTGGTAGGAATGTAAAATGGTACAGGCATTCTGGAAATTCACTTGCCAGGTACTTTTTTTTTTTATGTAAAACTAAGCATTTAATTACCAAAGTCATTGCACTGCTGGGCAGTTATCCTAGAGAAATGAAAACTTATGTTCACAGAAAACCTGTACATAAATGTTTATAGTAGCTTTGTTTGCAATATTCAAAATTTGGAAATAGCCCAAGTGTCTTTCAATAGGTTGATGGTTAAACAAACTGGGACACAACTACACTGTGGAATATACTCAACAATAAAAAGGAATAAAATATTGATACACACAAAATCCTGGATAAATCTCCAGAAAATTATGCTCAGTGTAAAAATCACCTCCTCCCCGAAGTTGAATATTTTTGTGATTCCATTTACATAACATTCCTGAAATTACACAATTATAGAAGTGGAAAAGAAATTAGTATTTGCAGGGATTGTGGAGGAATAGAGTCAGGAGGGAAACGTGGCCGTAAAAGGCAACATGAGGGAGGGATCCTTATGGGGATGCAGGTGTTCTGTATCTTTACTGGGCAATGTCAGTATCCTGGTTTTGACTTTTTAATAGTTATACGAGATGGATGTTATCAATAAGGGAAGTTGAGTATGGTGTACACAGGAAGTCTCTGTGTTATTATTTACAAACTGCATGTGAATCTACAGTTATTTCAAGATAAAATTTTAATTAAATCAACTATGTGCTAGAGAAAATATTTTCTTGATTTTATGTTTCACTATTGCTAAAGTTAGTTATTAGATTTATAGCAAATGCAAACATGCTTGGTATATAATATTGATTTCAGAAAAGTAGAACCCAAAAATGTATGCTATTATTACGAGAGAAATAGAGACAGAGTGAGAATTTCCGAAGTTAACATTTTCAAATACAGTAATAAAAGAAGGTCACAATTAGCATAAAATTCCTTTTGAATGCCAGATTGAAAGTAATTCATTCTAATATATATTTTGCACGCTCTCAATTTTTTTTATCACTTGTCTATTTCATTTTCACATAGGAACATAATATGTCTTCGTTCCTGCTTCACTTATTCTATTAAATGACAATTTTTGGTTCAGTACTATTGCATTTAGGGAGAAAACTGATGTGTTTTATATTATTTTACTTGCTGAATTGTTATTTCCCTGATTAAGCATTCATTTATTAACATACTTGGATGTTTAGTATCTGCCAGCAATGTGCCAAGAGATATATCTAAAGCACTTGTTTCTGGTCCTGTGTCCAAATTAAATTTTAATGTTATTAACAGTTTCAATTGCCATTTAATACAACATTCTAAAGTTTCACTGGGCTGACATGAGCTACAACAACTGTGAATAGTAATAGCTACTTTCATGAACAGAAGATCCCTGTAGGGAAGCTGTCATTAGAAACTGTATGACTGCCAGAGAGCGCTTCAATATGTCAATTCCCCAATGTTCTGTAGTCATCAAGGCAAAATCAAACTTTGTTTTTGCAGTTCGAATGCATTGGTAAATAATGAGAAGCAAGTTACAACTTGTAATATCCCTTAAAGAATTTTACAGTTTGTTCTATAAAACACTTTGTGTATAATTTGTCATTGTGGAATGATTGTTATTCAAATATTAATTATGACAAATTCTTTCTCATAATGAATTTATCATCATGCCTTTATTCTAAAGTTTCTTAAAGGAGAACTAACTCAGTGTTTTCACAACCAGTAGTTCTTGAGGGAATGCAGTATTTTAAACGCTGTAATACATGTTGGTAAGACATGACTACCGTACAAGAAGCTAAAGTTGAAGGGCATAAAACAGCATATGTATATACACACACATATATATAATATATAGTATGTATAAGCACAATGGTGTGTATATATATATATATATATATATATATGGTCGATGGTATGCTCTAGTTTATTTTAAAACATTTGTAAACATAGTTAATTAAATAACTGATTATACTTACGGGAGAGTCAACAATAAAACCAATGTATTCCAGGGCAGGACTTGAAAAATGAGTAGAAGAGCACAAAGGAAAGACAATTGCAAATGTAGGGACAGCAAAAAAAAAAATAGAGGAAGCCATAAGGTGTTCTTTGGTTCTTTATGGATTCTGGTATCTAACATTGTCTAATACCACAGATGATTTTTAATAGAATATTAATATATTTTAAAATATAAAATGTTTTTTAACATGAGAATTGAAGTAGATTATAAACTAATAAATAATGTAATGACATCTTAAAACATATTCAAAATCATTTATCTTCAAAGCAAATCTTAGCAAAGCACTTATTTGATTGCAGAAGAACAACATTTTTTAGTAAGTGAAAGTGGCTAAGATACTGGAAAACTGGCTAACTCACATACCGTTATTGGAAGTGTAAACTAAAGTGTTCACCTTTAATTTCAATGGAAAACATCCATCAATATTTTTTATTTATTTATTTTTATAAATTTATTTGTTTGTTTATTTCTGGCTGTGTTGGGTCTTCGTTGCTGCATGTGGGCTTTCTCTAGTTTCAGTGAGCAGGGGCTACTCTTCGTTGTGGTGCATGAGCTTCTTATTGCAGTGGCTTCTCTTGTTGCGGAGCCATGGCTCTAGGTGTGTGGGCTTCAGTAGTTGTAGCACGCGGGCTCAGTAGTTGTGACGCACGGGCTTAGTTGCTCCAAGGCATGTGGGATCTTCCCTGATCAGGGTTCGAACCTGTGTCCCCTGCATTGGCAGGCAGATTCTTAACCTCTGGGCCACCAGGGAAGCCCTCCGTCAATATTTTAAAACAAAACACATAACAGAAATTTTGTTTCTCGCATACAGACTCACATATAGACACAAAGACATTTATATAACAATATATATTGCATAATGGTTTGTAATGCAATTAGAGATACACCAAATGTGCATTAACAAGGCTAGGTACATCTCTTTTGATGAACCCTTGAAATGAATATTTATACAGAAATGAGGTACTTTTACATATGGAAATATTTACAGGTTTATTGAATATTTATTCATGAAAAATTGCCAATTAAAAACCAAGATACAAAACAAGGAGCATGGTATCTCATTCTGAAAATATAATACAGTCGATATCTTTTTGCTATTGAAAATTCCTAATAATGCTAAGTATTTTAAAATAGTGTCACTATAATGGTTACAATATAAGAAGGAGCTTGAAAACCTCTGAAGCAGGAATACAGAAGGAGCACAAACTTAACAAAGCTAGTGAGTGTCGAAACCATCAGTTTGCCCTGAACATATCTACCACTCCCAGTGGCATAGAAATTCAGGTTTAATGGAAGAGAGGTGAGGACACATGAAGCAGCTTTAATGTAGCGGCTCAGCACAGCTCAGGCCATTGGAATATGGACCACAGCAGAGAGTTGGGACCAATAATTGGAGGGATGATTATTTACCCTAGAGATAAGTTGACTTTTTCACATATGTCATGTTTATGGTTGTGTGACATATAAAAACATATTTCTTGTACTCTATTTTTTTTTTCAGAAAGCAAGCAAATTTCAATACCTGAGTTGCATGTCATTTATTTGAAATATTCCACTAGTCATTTCCCTAGGGTATAATATAATAGAGAAAAAAAATCGAACAGGTCATATTTTAGTAATTTCTGTCTGTGAGCACATATATGGCAAAGGTGCTAGTTTTAATAAATGTTAGATCAACACTTTCTCTCTGCGTATGTGTGTGTGTACTCACATAGATAAATCTACCTAACTATATATAAATAGTTGCTTACCAGCCTTGGAAAATTCATACACTGATGATAAAATTAAAGCAAAATATTGACTTCATTCAGCTCCTAGTTACCAAATTCTTACCATATTCTTGAAAGTATACATTTGAGCTTTACAAAGTTAGATATTATTCCTATCCTACAGGTGAACTGAAAGACAAAGAAATTAAGAGTAGATAGCAGAAACAGACTTCAAAAATACGTCATTTTATATCTAAAGTCTTTTCCACAGTGCCAGTTTGCCTCTTTATTTGGTGACGTCTCTGATACCATTAGCATCAAGTGATTGCCTAAAATAAGGTATTCCTAAAGGTAGTGAATTAGTACTCAACACTTGAAGTGGTGTTGTTATATTTTCAGTTTGGCCTATCATCGTCATTAAGTAAAATATCACTCTTATCCATCTGGATTTTCTGGCTGAAAAAAAAGCCCTCTCAGAGAAATCTGTGGGCTTCTGTCATGAGCACCACTCCTAGAATACTGTTATCATTGCCCATCAAAGTCCAAAACACTTGCGCTGTAAACTACTAAAATATTGAAAGTGTGTCCTAGTTAGTTCCTCGTCAACAGCTTTGCAACAAACAGTTCTGTTTCTTGAGAGACCACTAAGAGAATAATGATTTTATCTAGTTCACAACCCCCTAAAAATATTTTGGGAGGGTACAAAAGTCGTTTAGGCCATTGACTTTTTCTCAGAGGAAGATACAAATTACTTGTAATATATTGAGGTTAGTTCATATTTTAATTAAAGTGTTCTGGCAGGCTCCCTGTATCCGAGGGGACCTTTCTGAGGCATTATTGAAGGAGACTGGTTTTATTCATTTCCTATTAAATCACTGACACAATCTTAATTGGACAGATCTTTAAAGAGCGGCATCAAGTATGCACCTAAAGGACTAGATTCTAGTCCTGGATGTGTCCTAGATTGAAAAAAAGCTGTGTACTAACTTTCAGATTTATAGAGCTGTTTGATAATGTATATTATAAATTATTTGAGAGAGAGCTATATTATGAATCAATTAATCTAAAATAAACTATACTGTAATAGTTTATAACCAAACACTATGGATTTATGAGGTCTCTTTTTTCATTTTAGTCTTTGAAAACAATTTTTCTGCCAGATTTTCTGTAACACAACTGCATGTTAAAATAATTTTTTATGTTGAAATTGATAATAGTGCTCATGTTCTTCTAAGATTAATATTATTACTTGCATTTTGGTTACACAAGCAAATCTGTATATCAGTGAGAAAACTTAGATTGTGGGGAAGTGAAAAAGTCACTGCATTTCAAATCAGGAGACCTGGGTTCTGCTCTTTACTATGAAACTTACTGTGTCCCCTTGGGCAGGGCACTGTGTACAAAGAGGAACTTGAACTTCATAAATGTTTCCTTATATACCCCTGATGATAAGAATTACGAGGGATACTTACTAACAATATTATCCCAGACCCCATTCCTCACTTACAGAAACATAATCTTCAGGGAAGGGAGTTTTGAAGATCCATGTTTAACAAGCACCTAGAGGAGACTTTAATGAATTTAAAAAGCACCAAGATAGATAATTCCTAAAACTTCTTAAAGTTCTTAAATTCTAAAATTATAAATGTTAAATTATGAGCATCGGCTGTCATCTACGCAGTCACAAGGAACTATGGGTGAGCAGGAAACATACCAAACAGAAAGTAAAATAAAGTATATGGGCAGGCAACGAGGAATTTATAGTTTAGAGATTTTTACATAGGTAACTGATTAATCTGCTTGAAGTATAACTCTTTTTATATTTTCACAATTAATCATTCAGCTTCCATCTGTTTATACTAATAGGCACTCCAGTATCTCCTTTTTAGGGCCAACTTTCTGCTTCCCAAGCATCCATTTACTCAGACAATTAGGGCTTGGTACTATTTCCAAACAGTGTGGAAAATACCTGGATATCTTTAAAAATTCATTGACAGGGCTAAATTTAAGTTGTTATGACCTTACTTGTTACCATGTTAATGGATGTGAATAGCCTAGGACATTTCAGGTGCCAAAAGTGTTTATGACTAAAACCCCAGATTCACAGCTTCTTTTGTTTATCCTTGAGTTCAGCTATTGTTTTCAATTTTTATTACACAAAATTTATAAGGGGGGCGGTGGGGGGATTATATTATCTTTGGCTCAAACACCTTGTTTAAAAACTTGGATTAAGTTTAGTATTTGTAATGTCTTTTTCTTCTCTGAATTTTTTCATATTATATTGTAACTCAATTTCTTCACTCCTAAAAAATAATTGGTATAGGACTCTTTTTATTCCAAATATGAGGTTTAGGTCAAAATCTGAGGATTTTGAAGAAGGGGCAAAGTCATGAACTCAAAATTTAATTAGAATATTCCTATTTTATTTTAGGCTAATTGCCCTTGGAATTTTTTCGTGGCCAGCATTTATCAGCAGTTTCTGGCTCCTACCATGTTTGCGGATCCTCTTATACTTGCAATTCTCTAAAAGCTTGCTCTCAGTTTTTCTTAGGCCCTTACAAAGAACTGAGTCTACATCTCTTTGTGGTATAATTTCTTTGCAGTGTGACCTTTGGGCCTATTGAGGAAATGTAATTAAAAACAAAATACTCTCCAATTTTAAAAAAAAGGCAAACAAAAAAGCAAAAACCTCCCCACAAAGTAGAAGAGAAATTTAGCAATTTTATTATTGAATAAGCATTGCATTAGAATGTGCTGTGTGCATAGGCCATCCACTAAAAGGACTGCAAGAACAGGAAGAAATCTCATCCTCTTATATAGCCAAGCAGATAGAACCCATACATGTATTTTCTCAGATAGAACCTATATGTGTATTTTCTGAAGTAAACAATAACCAGCCCTCAAGGAAGAAGACAACCACATCATTTGTCACACATAGTTCATCCTAAATTCACCTGGTAATTTGGGCAGTCATTTGTATTTGCTAATTGCCTTTATCCAAAAGAAAAATAAATTTCTCATATATTTGTTGGAGAAGCTAGATTTGCAACTTGGAGTTAGGAACAGCTGAAGTTAGACTCTTACCTTCCCATAGAAACTGGGGCATAGGGCACTCTCTTCTTTATTGTTCAAAGAGATGGCTCCAGGTCCTTTAGAAAACCATTGCTGGCTAGGAAAGCTGGTGAAAGTTTTATTTAGCTTGTAAGAAAATTTACATACATCTCAAGGATGCAGAAAAGGATTCACAACTACAAGTTTTCTAAAGTTAAATTGTAAATTTCTTAAATGCACTAAGAAAAAAGAACATGAGAGAATTGTTTTCCCTTTTGGAACCTGAGAAAATTAAATATTTCTTTTTCTTATTTTAAATTTGCATTTACCCTACAGGCCTCACCCCTCAAAATGATCTATCATTTTATTTGAATAACCAAAAGCTGAATTATGGCATAACTATAGGAGGCAAAATTGACTAGAGACAGTTGTTTAAATTTCATTTTTTTCTGTTAGTAGATTACAAGTCAATTAATTAGGTTAAAATTATTCATAGCATGTTATTATAAAGCAGAAAGTTTTTTGGTGTATTTTCCAAAGTTTGGTTTTATATTAACAGGTTTTGAAATTGGAAAATCTTTACACATCACCAAAGCCAATAGCCTTCATTTTTCTGGTGTGAGGTGGTTATTAACAGAACTTTAACTAGAACTTAAGTGTTTTAATTATCAGTTCTTTTTACAATACTATTGTGCCTCTTATTTTACTTTTGTAAAGGTATAGTTTTATGTAAGGGAGAATAGTTATAATGGTAAGCCCAAACCTTATTAAGCATTTGTAAATATAAAATTATATTTTCTAAGTGGTCCAAAAGGAATTTCTACATTTGAAGGTCTTTGTCTTATATTCTAACCTGCATTGGAAATTATTTTATTGGGTAAATAAAGTAGAAACAGTAAATTAGTCAGTCATTAAAATGTTATATCTTGAAAAGTTTCAGTGATTTCTCTAATTATTTAGAAAAATTTGTCATTTTGCAGTACTACTAGGTGGAAGTACAGATTGCCCCTACTTAATAAATATGTCTTACATCTTCTAAACAAGCAAATACTAAGTTTTAAAATTAAAGTTTTTACCCATACTACCCAATAGTTTTATTTCTTTAGTTGTGTATTTGGTTTATGTTGCATTGACTAAATTTTGGTAAAATATGAAAAGTGTCGGTTTTGAGAATTAGTAATACGGACAATTCCTTTTTTGTCATGTCATTACTTTAAACTCTCTGTGGTTGTTGCATTTTAGCTTTATGATACAATACATATAAAATTCTAATCCTGTATTACTCCATTTTTGTAAAATCCTTCCACTGGATTAAAATTTCCCCATTCCTCATCTTCTGAATGCAACAAAATTTCATTTACCTAAAAAAATAATAATTGAATTCACCTACCGGTAGAGCATTTAAACACTATTGAAACCAAAATGGCTATCCCTTTTGGGTGTATATTTCTTTCTCTGTATTTAATAATGATTGTCGGCAGAAAGGAAAGGAATTTAGTTTCTTTATTTTACATATTGATATTTTAAATTTATTAAGATGTATATCCTTATTCTGAGTTTAAAGTTTACTCTATCAAGTAATTTAATCTGATTGTATATTTCATAATGCATTGAGGCTAATTTTGCCACTTGAAAGTTCTGTGTCATTCAGAAGACCTCTAGAGCTATCTCACCTTGGCGATGGCTGCTGATGTTTTTCTGGTGAGAAATTGCTTTCACTTAAACATTTGAAGTCTCCTAGCCTACCTCATAGCATATAGAAGTTGAAATTAATGAATCAGCAGCTGGTAAGTCAGTTCATATACATTTGGACACATCATATTCTTCTGGAAGCAAAAGTGAGAGCCATATCCAAGGCAATCATGCTAAGGTTTGAAAATTATTTTTATTGTTTTCTGTCATTTTAACTCACTTTTGCCTCTTAAGTTTCAGACAGAATCAGAGATAAATTGAATCCTCTAATCATTTTTTTTATTTTGCACTGGCTAAACAAAGAAGCAAAAATGAAATTACAGACAATAACTGTGTTTGAAATGATAAGGATTGCTCAATAAAAATCATTGGAAATAATAAATGCTTAGTTTCTGTTTACTGTTAAATAATCCTTATATCTTTATCAACGGTGTTAATCCCAGGATCAAGTGATAAAGCACAAAGCTATTGAATGTGCTATATTAACACTAAAAAACCTAGTATTTGGACTTAAGTGTGTTTCTTTTGTTTTCAGTAAATAACATATTTTATTTAAAATTCTTGAAATAGTAAGGCAAATTAAAATATCTAATGGTTTCTGTATTCTTGGTGTCAGTCCTAATTCTGTTTAAGCATACAAAAAATGTATTACTTCAAATAGTACAGGGAACCCATTTTCATTTTATTCTTAAATCAGAGTAATTGAAGAATATTCTTCAAATAAATACTGGTAGTAGAGTGTAAATCTATTAAAAAATAATCTAGTCAAACTGGACAATCAACTTGGCAGGTGTTGCAATGTAAACTTTTTTAACTAGGAAGGTACTTTGCTCAATATCATGTTACTCAAACAGATATTTGATAGAATGCCACTGAGGGGGAAAGTTATAGGCCCACTATGGCATATGCATGGAATTTTAATTTTCCCAAAAGATTTGGAGAAATTAATTCATAGCTCCTGTAAAAATGAATATGCATAGTTCAAGTGATAGAATGGAAAATAAGATTAGCCTGCTGAAGGCTCCATGAGTTCCATCTCTAGGGCCTTACTTATAGTAAGTACATGTTTCTTCTTCTCTGATTTTAATATACTTATATTAAAAAGACAGTGTTCAAATGTCTTTAGTCATTCATCACTTATTTAAAGTTTTTAGTAACAGTTTTCTATTTTATTCATTCACTCACTCAACAGGTACCTTTGAGGTCCTAGTATGTGCCAGACACAGTTCCACATGATGGAGATAGACCAGTGAATAAAAGAGCCAAGTATCCTTGGTCTCAAGGAGCTTACATTCTAATGATGGAGAGATACAGTAAGAAAAATATGTAAATTCTGTAGTATGCTAGATAGTGATCAGTTCTTAGGGAAATTAAGATGAGAATGGGTTGCAGTTTGAAAGGCAGGTATCACTAAGAAAGCAGTTTATAAATTAAGCCCTAAAAGAGTTGAGAGAGTGAGCCATGTGGAAAACTCAGAGAATTGCATTCCATCAGAAGGAGCACTAGCAAAGGACCTGAGATAGGAATATCTTTGCTAAATTCTAAGTACAAGAGAGCAAATGACAACTTAAAGAAAAACATGCAACCTAGTAGTTGTGAGCTTAAGTTTTATTCAGAGTCTTACTGAAGACTATAGCCTGGGAGACAGCCTATAAGTTCTAAGGAACTGTTCTGAAGAGGTAGGGGAGGAGCCAGTTTACACACGATTTTTTTAAATAGGGAATACATACAGTCAACATACAATAATAGAGTACATTTTTTGACGTGCCCATGAATCATTCAACACGATAGGCCATTTTTTTTTTATCATAAAAGGCAAAGATTGTTAAAGTAGAAGAAGAAACTTACAGAGAGATTGGAAACAAAAGGATGGGAAAAAAGCATACTACATAAACACCAACACAAGAAAATTCATACATCTACAGTAAGATAGAAACACTAACTTCAGAGATTCAATACACTAGCAGAAAGTCACAATTCATTATGTTAAAGGGGTTCTATCCACCAAAAATATATAAGAATTCTAAATATAAACGAATGCTTCAAAACATAAATTTGGTATGTATGCTATACTTAAAATGTTTATTAAATTTCAAAAGTAACTGAAAAGGTAAACTAAAGTCTTAATGGAATATAAAAACATGAGGATTCATTTCAACAAAAGATAGCAATGCAAAGTTATCAGCTATATGATAGGCTAATAGAAAACGTTTACATTGCTGAGATAGGCAAAATGAATATAATTGACACTCAAGTCATCAACAACAAAAACTGATAGTAAACTCATTAGAAAAATGGGCCCCCAAGTCCCAAAGTGTTATTAGCAATCTGACATATGCCAATGTCCACAAAGTGAGATATATGTATTTACACCACGTGCTTAGAAAATATGAGTCATGGATATTGTTGGATGAAGATATGAGGAAAAACCGCACTTATGGGCAGTGGATGAGAAATTAACTGGCTATAGACATTTGGAGAATAATCTAGCAGGACTTATTTTACAATATGTGTAGATATCTTATGATCTACATATCACACTCTCAGTATATATTCCCAAGTGTGACACTTGATCAAAAAGGTGTTTTTATAAGGATGCTATTCACGTAAGTGGATCTTTTGTTAGCAGCGTATTAGTGTCAGTTCTGCGGGCTTGGACAAGTAAAATGTGGTGGATTCATTTTATTTGAAACTGTGCAGCAATTAGAGAGTGAGGAAAAATGAACCTAAAAGAACTTACAGCAGTGTGATAACATATTAAGAACACTATGCTGTGTAAAAAATAGCAATGGAATTAGGTTAATAGCACAATACTATTTATGAAAAATGTATACACTCTTGCCTATACACATACATGCTTGTAAAACAATTTTTTCGTATTTTGTAATAATTCTTATAGATTCAGGGACAGAGATCGACAATATTAGAGCACCTGCCTATAGCAGGGAATACAGAATTAAAGGAAGGAAATAAATAAGTAAAACCAGAAAGAAACTTGCAGGAAACAATGATGCCACTGTCTCATGAACTAAGGAGTATGATTAATTCAGTTCTTTGCAACTGTGATACGAAAAGAGTTGTATTTACATTTCAAGTAAATCTTTCTGAATATAGCACAGAAACTGACTTAGATAAAGAACAGAATAAATGCAGAGAGCAGTTTAGAAGTTATCACAGTAGCCCAGGTGAGAGATGATGATGGACTTGAGTGCAGTGATGGTGATGAAGATAAAAAGAGAAAAATAGATTCAAGAAGCATAGAGAAGGCACCATCTGACAAAACTTGGTGACTGGAAATTGGAATATGAGGGAGAAGGAAACGTCATTGATGGCTTCTTGCTGTTTGATGTAGGCAGAAGTTGGTATTGTTCCCTGAAAAAAAAAAAAAATAAGAAACATGGAAAACATAGCAGCTTTAGTGAGAGAGAGGCTTCTGGGATGGTTAAAATATCACAAAATCAAATTTTTCTCAATCCATTCGCGAAAACTAGGAGGGTTGAGCCTTGAGGCAGAGGAGATGTGTTGGTGACAATGTGACATCAGAAGTGTTCTTGTCTCTGGGAAGGTTAGTTTGATTTGATGCAAAGAGTGGAACACTTGAATGGAAAGAGCTTACTTACTCCTTCCTGGGGTTCTTATTGTACTTGAAGGATTAAATGTGTGGGCTTTATTCATGGCCACAATCTTGGATAAGCCATAAAACGGAGAGGAATCGTGTAAAATGAATGCAGCTCACCTAAGTTACATCCGTTCAATTGAATTCATTAAAGAGTTATTGAATTCCTTTCAGGTTTGAGTAATATGATAGTCATTTTACAGTAATCATTTTATAGAACTTCTTTTCTGGTATCCGTATTAGAACACGAAGTATGATTTTATAATGTGTTCTTGTTCACCTAATGCCAATCCTTAATCATTAACCCAATTTATTAAATTAGATTGTTTCAATGATGTTACATTTTGAAATTAATGAAATGTTTAAAAGGCTGTAATAATGCAGCTGCTTACATAGCACACAAAACACACATTTAATTCATGGTGTTCAGCACTATTTCATCATGAAATCGTATCTATAGAACAAACATTTTTACACATCTTATTATTAATTTGCTTTAAAAAATTTATCTACCTCTAGCTTATCTCTATCAAAGTAAGATAATTTCTAGATTTTTGTTCTCAAACAAAAATGATTGTACTAATTTTTACAATGATGAGTCATAGTAACCCATGACTATTTATACCCAAACTGTCTTGGATTTATTGAACAATTCCTAAGCAGCTAATGGCAGGAGTTTTATTGTTGTACAATGAGAAAGGATTTATAGTATCTGGGCTTCTGACATATTTTTGAAAATTCATTTCTATATGGGTTAGAATTTAAATGTCAGTGATACATGATCCAAATATATTCTCCAAGATGAGCTATTAAAGTGAAATACCAAAGAACTTCCCCAAGACACCAATTTATAATCTGTATGTGCAGAAGCAGGTTACTAGACCAAAACACAGGGTAAAGATGAGTACTTTATTTCTTGACTTCTTTTCCCTAAGATGTTTCTCATTTCCAGTAACCTAAAAAGTGTATATTTCAAGCAAAGGAAAATGGACAAAAAAAGATATAAATTTTAAGAATATTGATATCAGCTTTGCTTTATCTATTAAAGTATATAATAAACTTGCATTTTTCAAGATCTTATGACTTCTTTTTCACTGGAAAGTACACAAATTTTTTAAAGACCCAAGAGCACTATTTAGTGTATTACTAGAATAGTGTCCTCCATTAGTAAGACAGCTTAGCTCTCAAATAACCTTAGAAATCTCTGTATACTCACCTCAACTGAATACTCCTAGCAATTTACAGGAGCATATAATGCACTAAGAGATCATTGATGTATGATATCTTTTCCCTTAAAAGTATTTTATCTTTCAGTCAGGTGGAGTGTGTATACATGCATGTGTCTTTGTGTCTCTGTGTGTGCGTGTGCTTGTATTGTGGTCTGTGTCTGTCAGGGAGTGGCCATTAGGGATTAGAGGAGAAGGGATCATGATCTTCTAAACTTTATTACATAATCACTGTAGGAAGTGTACCAAAAGTGGTCAAAGTAATTAAACCAAATCAAAAAAAAATAGACATTAATTTTAATGCTGAATAGGAAAGAAGTCTTCAAGATCAAGAAAAATGAAGAAATATAACCAAAGACATGAGTTAGCTTTTAAAAATTGATGAGTGGAGTGAATCAGACATATTTTTAAAGTTTTTTAATATCTGATGATTGTGAGCATATTAAACTAGGAATAATGAGGCTGTCAATTAATTAAGAACAGTGCTTAAGATCTAAGCTAGTAGAACACGCTTACATAATCTTCTACTTCCATTATTCTATCTCTGAAATGACTTGTTAAAAGGAAGGTTTTTTATCTTTTTGATTCTGACTCCAAAAGACCTTAACAGAGCTTTTTTAAAACAATGGAATATATGTATTCCTATTACGTACATGGATGTAAAAAATCCATTGATTTCCTGAGCTGTTATCTAAAACACAGCCTGGACTTACAAACCGTTTCATTTATGTAAAATGTAGATAAACTCGCTTAAGCAAGATGTTAGATAAAGGTCAGTAATCAATCTGAGTGAGGCTGTGAAATCCAGTCGAATGTGTTCCTTATACACTAGAGTCTAATAACATGCCAATTACAAGTATTTTCACTAGTTTTTACCACACCATTGTTTCTTAGTACATATGCTTTCTGTATAATAAAAATGCAACTAAGTTAACCCATTCCCCTTCTTCTTACATTCCATTCCCAGCCTTCACTGTCATTTAAACACACACACGTACATACATACACACGCTGACTAAAATTAAGTCAGATGGACAAGCAGGGTCTTTGGGGCAAACAGTAAAAGTGTCATTCCAGTTAGATCATATTTTTAATCCTTTTAATAAGAAAGATCTTGCTTAATTTTTTGAGGAGATTGTTCTGTATCCATTTCATAATTTTGTGGCCGCTGAAGCAGATTGGTTCACTCACAGGCACAGTGAGCAAACTATGTAGTAATTTAAAATGAAATTTTTCAGATCATTGTTCTCATTTTAATTTTTGAATGAAACCATGGCCTCTTACAAAATGGCCTTGTTAATCTAATTTACTGGTAATGAATTTTTAAGTAAAATGAGAATTCTGCAAGTATTTAATATTACTTTTTCCTATTCAATAAAATTAAGAGCCTGAAAGAATGGACATGTCCTGTAAAATTAAAATCTATTTGTATTTGAATTCTGAATTTCTATTCAGTTCCATTTGTTTGTGGTATTTTATCTTTGCATTTAAAAAATACATAAACAACTAGTTTGTAAAAATGTTTCATCTAGAAGATGCCATTGCTTCCATGAATAAAAAAGTGTAAATTCCAATAAATTAATTAAAATTAATCTTTAGTTAAGTGTCAAAGAAAAATTGCACTGGACGAAGTTAAACAGCTTGAAGACTTTATTCAAAACTACTGCAGTAGAAGTCAAGATTGCCAAGGAAGAGAGAGATTGAACTCAACTCTCTTGATACAAAAGGCAGGAGAGGATCAAAGGGCATTTAGAGGATCTATGGACATCTAATGGAAGATGTCAACAGAGAGGTCAGCCATGTGATTAAGCTAGAGGTGTTTGCTAATTGATGCTAATGGAGGTTAGGCTCCTACCCTCCCACAGAGATTGGGAGATGGGAATCTATCTTTCTTGGTGCTTACATTTCAAAGGATGGCTCTCAGGTCCTTGAGAAATACATTCCTGGGTTGTGGCAAGAGGCTTGGAGAAGATTTACAACTCAAAGGGGCAAAGAGCATTTACAATAGCAAGTTTTCTAGAGAAAGTGTTCTAAGAAAAAGCATTTTTCTAGAGTCAAGAGAAAACCTGTCTAAAATTTAGCCAAACTGAGGGAGATCGTTAAGCTGTCATTGTCATAAGCAACAGACCAAAGATAATTTATTTTAAAGATGATGATAGGATATAGAATAGTGTTTCAAACTTTTATTCAAAATACAATATAGAGCTAATGTCAGTCCATCAGTCTTTAGATTCTAATAGCAGGATAAAAATGTATATCTTTATATTTGCTTTTTAAGTTTTTAAAATTTGTTTTACTGAGTTATAATTAACACACAATATTATATGATATTATAATAGTTTCAAGTGTACAACAGTGATTCGACCTTTTTTAAGCATTATAAAATGATCACCACTACATGGCCAGTTACCATTTGTCACAATACAAAGTTGTTACTATATTAGGGACTATATCCACTATATGTACATTACATCCTCTTCACTTATTTATTTTATAGCTGGAAGTTTAGACCTCTTAACCCCCTGCACCTGTTTTGTTGGTCCTCCTACCTTCCCCTCTCTGGCATCAAAACAAAACAGAAACAGACTCATACATAGAGAAAAAATGTTTTATTAATATCATCATAGAACTAATTAGACAGTAGTAGGAAATAACAAGGCTATGATCTTAGAAAGGACCAGAAGAAGCCAGATGAATCTAGCATTCAGATATCTTTTTAGGTTGGCGTATTTGACCCTCTGCAGGAAGCAACTGAAAAACTAAGCTTGCATTCAGGAGACTCAAGGATTTAGGGGGAGGAAAAATGTTCTTTATGGCCTTTCAAGAGTGGGGAATCACCCAAATGGTCTTGGAAACCCAAAGGGCTGTGTCCTAGGAGAAAGCTTTGCCTTTTCCAGATGTTGTATAGGTGGAATCATATTTATTTTCAGATTGGCTTTTTTTCCACCAAACAAGTTCTTCCATATTTCTTCATGGCTTGATAGCTCATTTCTTTTTAGTACTGAATAAAATTCCATTCTCTGGATGTACCACTGTTAATTTAGTCACCTACTGAAGGGCATCTTGGTTGTTTCCAAGTATTGGCAATTATGAATAAAGCTGCTAGAAACCTCTGTCTACTTTTGTGAACATACTTTTTCAAATCTGTGAATAAATACCAAGAAGCGCAATTTTTAGATCCTATCATAAGAGTATATTTAGTTTTGTAAGACAACTGCTAAACTGTCTTCCAAAACAGCTGTACGATTTTGTATTCTCACCAGCAATGGATTAGTTTCTATTGCTCCACATCCTCACTAACATTTGGTGTTGTCTGCCCTTCATTTTCAAGGTTCCATTCCATTATTTTCTTAAGACATTCAATTATTAAAATAAATTTCTTCAACTCATCCCCTGCTTCCTTTTCCTTTTATGGGCAATATTGAGTGAGTTCCTTGAAATCTAAAAATAAATAAATAAATAAATTCTCCAGGAAAAACAAAACAAAACAAAAAAGGTTAATCATATATAAAGAGCTAAAGATTGCAGAGTAAAGCAATGATACTAAATTTATGATGATAGAAACCTCATTAGCTAGACATATTCTGATAGCTGAAGAAGAGGCATGGTATTTTATCATGTGTTTCTTTTTCTTTTGCATTTTTAGAAATAAGGTCGTCTGGATTGTTGTGTGCTGTGATGAAAATCAGAACACTTCAAAAATTGCGTATAGTGTTTAGAAAGTTAGGAAATTCAGACCTAATATTTTCACGGTTATTAAACCAGAGCAGATTTAGGTAAACAGAACCATTTATTAGCCTGTTGTACATATTGTTTTAGACAGGTTTAGTAGATGATAAACTGTGGAAAGAAAATAAAATAGTGTAAAACTACTATGAGGAGGTATCTAATAAAAACAAGATAATTGTGTCATTTCTACTACCCAAACTCAATTTAAAATACTAACAGGGTATGAAAATCACTAGCATGTAAAACAACTCACAGTGCTAAGAAGCATAAAAATACAGGTAGTAAATTTCAATGAAGAATATTAACATTCATTAATGAGCTCATAAAATCAAATGCTTAAAACCAAAGTACTTCAGTATCTCAAAGTTTGTTTCAAAGGTTTGTGCCAGCAGGTTTGGGCTTTTTCTTATTAATGAAATGAAAAAGTACCATGCCAATGGGAATTCACACAAGTAATTTTATGGAGAGACATTTTATAGAGTTAAAAATTAATAATAAGCTTATAATTTATTACCTATAAACTATTTACAGAAGTAAAAAGCATATACAAAGCATGAACTTAAAAGAAAAGAAATATTATGTAAAGTAGAATAAATTGAATATAGCCAAAGTATAAATTAGAGGAAGAAGCCCTTGCCACCAGCAGCAGTTCTTCAGAGATTCCCCAAAGAAGACAAAGTACTGTGTTCTGTGGGTCTTAGGGAGGGTATTTAGGAAAGAACAGTTAAGGAAATATAATAGTTTGTTAAAGGATAGATGAGTTTCTGCCTCTTTTTGGAAGTGCATGGAAGAGTTTGGGGAACTGTTTCTCCAAGACAGTGAGTGAGACACAGGCAAAATGCATGAAGGTAGGATTCAAACAGGACTGCATTTTAGTTCTTATTTGGCTGTTTAACTGTACAGGACTGGCAAGTAACTTGTGACAACTCCATCATGTCATCTGAAAGTGGGGATAATACTGCTTCACCAAGTTGTAGGAATCTGAGCATTAGCATTTATAATGGTACTTGTTCAGGGTTTGGAATATAGAAAATACCTGATAAATGGAAGCATATTATTCTTATTAAATTTTGATTAGCTATAGAGTTAGAGAGATTTGGTATCATGTGGGTTTTGTTTTGATTATTAGTTCATTTAAGAGAATAAGCTATTTTTAAATTGTGTATCATTTTAATAAATGAGACATACACATACATATGTATATCCAATATTGAATCATTTAAACTAATACGTTTGTTCTGTATGTGTCACCCATAAGGAACTTGCCATATACTTTCTTAAACTGGAGTTATTTCTGATAATTTTATCCTCTGGCTTTAAGACTGATTATAAGATCCTGGAAAGTTGCAATAGGGATCTTGGTTTTATTGTACATCCAACAAATTCTAGCACAAAGCTTTCTTGCAAATAGAAACCAACAAATGAAGGTATGAAATAAGTTAAAGTATTAGTTTCACTTTGGACCATCAATGAAAATTTAATCATAATACATTTTCAATCAGATACATTTTCTTCTGTTTTAATAACAATCGTGGTTATTAAAATGAATCATTCATGGAGATGTCAGTTGTTTAAATAACAATAGAAGGGAATTTCTATTTAAAAACTCTTGTTAGTGATTTTGCTACTTTATCTTTTACTTTACTTTGTAATTTTATTGTGTTTGTAATAATTGTATTCTGGCACTAATCCCATAATTCTTTTAGTGTGAATTGGAAGTAATGCCATATGTATAAGGGGATAATACTTAGAAAATCGATATGCACATGAAAAAAGATAAAACTATGTTTTTTGTTAATAATATATTAGTATATGATTCTTTCATTCTTTAATATACAAAATTAAACATAACTCTGTTCAGTTTGTAATGTAAGATGTAGAGTTCTACCACAATGTTCTTGTATGATTTGAAATATTTTATTTTATAAAACAATACAATAACTCATTGAACAAGTCCACATTGTGATGTCAGATTGCACAAGAATCCAAACCTGAGTACTTAAATCTTTTTGTATTCAGCCTTGATTTTTTGGCAACTTCAACTGTTTAAGAAGTCCAAAGAATGGCTTTCATTATAGCATTATAGCAGATTTGACCTTTTCAAATTTCTCTCTCATATTTTGGAATGATGCACTTGCAGATTAAATCTGTCTCTCACTTAAATTTTTTTTCAATATCTTTTTGGTGGCTAAAATCATTTGGATATAATAGAAGGTTTTGTCAAGGGCAAATAATTGATTTTTCAGTGTGAATCAAAATCTAATAGTAAATTTAAGTATGTTAGCTTCTGAATATAGTTTCAAAGTTCTTTGGAGGAGAATGTCTGCAATATATAATTTAGAGAAGTATTTTGTTCTTTCTAATGGACAGATATATTTTAATTTTCCATGAAGGGGCTACATTGTATGATTTATCTTTTCCATTCTTGAAATTAATTCCTAGAGATCTCTATAAAGTAAAAATATGCCTAACCATTGAAAGAGAATTATAAGGACTATTACTGCAAAATGTACTTCTGCTATTAATCAAGTGGGTTTAAGAACTAATTTCTAGCATTTCTTTCTGTATGAATACATGAGCTAATATGTATGGGAGTGTGCCTATAAATTTTGGAGTACACAGACAAAAAAAAAGCATCTGAATCGTCCACGCTACAAAGGTAAGACTTGAAAAATAATTTAGAAGTTGGGGTATTTGCATGTACAGGAGGCAGCTTAGGTATTATAGTAATCCAAATTGAAAAAGATTTGATTATCTAATTCATATATTTTTATACAAATTGCATAAATCTTTAATACTTCAGTTTTGAGTATAAAATAAGCTTTTTAGAGATGTTACATTATGTTGTTGCAAGCCACTCTTCCCAGTGGCAGATGCCCTTCATCAAGGGAAAGCTTTCTATTCCTTTCAATTAGGGATTTTTTATTTTACCTGTATATTTTTCCCCCACATGGGGAAAAAAAATGGCAATGAATACTACCGTACATGGGAAAATTATTTAAAGACATTATTTTTCATAGAAGCTATTTTTATTTCTGTTGGACAATAATAATATTTAATTCTATTTATTAATTTTCATCAAATGTTTTCACTAACACCTATGTAATTTAAAATACTGGTGGAAATTAATATTATTTTTGGTAGAAATATTTATGTAATGAATTTACTATTTTCATGTTGTGTGTACTTCCTTGCCTAATATTTGTTTCAGGGTTAAGGTTAAGAAATCAGCAGCAGTGTTTTTAATGAGGTTATCTCATATATATATCATGATAATAAAGTTAAAGAGCTTTGGTTTAACATGAGGGCAATATCAGATGTAGGAGAAGGTTTTTTTCATTCTTAATTATCTTATACATAAAAATGTAATTTGAAAATAGTTGTAATTTTAAGCTGTTATCTTATTGAAATAGAACTGTATTTCTGTATTAAGACATAAAGAGAATACTTCATAAACCATTGTAATATATTTTAATGTATGTGGAAGCAGGTGTGAATTTTATTACAGATTTCAGTTCATTCTAAATTGCCTTTTAATGTTCAGTGACCCATTTAGTTATTTATTTTAACTGAACATTTCTCTTAGATATCATTCAGAATTAGTAAAATCTGTGAAATGTAAATGCTATTTATTTTTTTATAAAGATTCATTGATTACCACTTCACCAACAGTTAACACAAACTGAGTCTTGCAGTTCTTGAAAAACCATAAAAAGATGGGCTACTTTGGTGGTTTAGAGTGAGAGATCTTGGCTAAAATTACTTTAGGGATTATTTAGGATTGATGCTATCATTGTGTGTGTGTATGTATGTGTGTGTTTGTGTGTTTACAATGAAAAGCAGAAATTTTTAGTATAGAATTATTTGCAAAAACAGTGTTAGTTCTTAAATCATAATACACGCATGCACACACACCTATATTTGTCTAAGGAGAATATTTTCATTTATACAGGCAGCACATTTACATATTGATATATTCCTTCTCCTAGTTCAACAGGAATTATACTGTGCCTTGTGAGATCATCATGAGAGAGGAGAATCCTTTTAATATGGAGAAATATGTATTACCACATTCTGATATATCATCACTGAATTTCTTATAATTTAATGATAGGCCAGCATGTGGATGAAATAAGTATCATGAAACAAGTTTGGGTTATACTATGCATAGCTTAGATTTGACAGTATAATTATACAGTGAATATGTGAATGTTGAGTCTTGAGTTCATCAACTCATTAACCATATTAAGTCTGTAAAGTGTCTTAATATAGAGCTTGGAGACAATGATACTGTAGGTCTCTGAGAGGAGTGATGGTTGGACAAGTATCTCTATTTAGCTTTTAATCCAATTAAAATCATGAACAAGCTGATTTATTAAATTAAGACATTAGTGGAGATTCATAATTTTTTTAGTGTATCAAAAAGTTTAATGGACATTGTACCCACAATAAAGCTGCACAAACCAACTAAAGGTCAATGTGTTTGCTTGTAGTTGGAACTATTTAAAATTACTTATGGTCACACACTGAAAACAATGAATACTGAAAACTGAGAAAGCAAATTTCTTAAAACTTGAGAAGTGTAATTTGATAGGAAAAGCCTTGCAAAAACAGGGAGGAATAATAAAAGTGGTCCTTAGAGGATAACAAGTAAAAAATCTTTTAAAAATTAAAATTTACAGTGAGTGAAACCTAACCTTGATGTATTTTTACATTAGAAATATGATAACAGGTTTAGGTAGATAAACAAGTAAAAACGATTATGGAAACAGCAAAGCAATGATGGGTTTCCAGAAAAAGACGCAGTACACAAGAAGAGTTTTCACAAATCTACTTAATTTCTACAATATCTTGATGTTTACATCATAATTATTACCACTGTTTACCATCCTTTAGATTATATAACTAGTTCTGAGTTTAATGATGTGATTGTGTATAGAAGGCTTTTGGAGCCCAAAAGACAATTTTTAAGAGAAGTGATTTATTATTTCTGTTTTACTACAGTGTAATCTTTGTTAAAAACAAAGTGTCTTTTGGAAGGGGTCATGACCACTTTTTATAAAATTGTGTATATTAGCTTATTTTTAGGTGGAGTAAAAAATGGTAGCCATTCTGTGATCCAACTTTTTAGGTAAGAAATCACAAAATTGCCATTAACTTGGGAAATGAACACTGATTGGTATTTTCTGACCTAGAGTACAAATTTTTAATGAATATTATATAGAAAGTATAGTACTATTTTAACACTGACACTTTGATCTGATAGATATTTTGACTTTGCTCTTTTTAAGTATATTTTTGATTTGTGTTTGTAAAACCAGAAGTATTTTAATTCAAACTATGTTAACACCAATAACTCTTCATCAAGAAAGTATTTTCCAGAGTAAATTCCAGTAAGATAATATAATTTTGTGATTATTTTTTATAATGTCCAGTCATTTCAAATGGCTTTTACTAGCATCTTTTACTTGGCAATGACATGTTTTCCATTGATGGTTTTGTTTGTATCAAAATTTATTATTACCATTATAAATTATTACTTCTGTCTTTTTCTGCCATAGTCATCATTTATATCAAAAATATTTTCATGTTAATATTGTACATTTATATTTTATCAATTTTTTCTAACAGTGTTTAGGTAACAAGAAATTTTATGTTTATTGTGTGGTTTTTACTCTCACGTTGATGATATTCACTAGTCTTTAAGATTAAAAAGGCAGTAATTCTTCTTCCCAAGAAGTTTATATTCAAAAATGTTGATTTTTAATTATTTTAAATTAAAATCATTGTTTTTGATAAAAATTATTATTTGGAATACATGAATTTAAGCTTTATCCAGTATCCAGGTGACCCTCCTTCCATCTTGTTTCCATACTGCTGTAATAAATCATTAAAGGTCTCTTTCCTTAGTTCACCCTGAATCTTAGCAGGCCTCAAATTGCATGTCTTAAATAATGAACAGTTGCTCTGTATTATTGGTGGATTTGTGAATTTGTCTATTTGCAAAAATCATGTGTAACTCGCAGATCAATATTCTCAGGAAAATTTGAGTCACCTGAGGTGCACATTCCTAGCTAAGGAGGAATGAGGGGGCTGAGCCTTGGTGTGGCAACTCATACTGTAAATAGTGACCTTTTTGTCATCTATTTAGTACTAGTTTGAGTAGGTTTTTTTGCATTTTGTTGGTGAAGAAGCTGTTTGAAATGGTCTAGTGCTGTCCAGTGTTCTTAAGCACAAGAGGACAGTAATGTGCTTTATGGGGAAAATGCCTGTGTGTTAGGTAAGTTTCCTTCCGGAATGAGTTACAGTGCTGCTGGTCACGAGTTCAATGTTAGTGAATCAAAAAGACATATTAGATATGATGTGTTAAAATGAGGAACAAACATAAAACAGAGTTATGCATTGAAGATTGACAAAAATGTTGTGAGCAGAAGCTTGGAGGAACTTAACCCTGGATTTCTCCTGGGAGCAATGGTTCTGTACACACAAATTGTATTTGCAGTGTTTTTATTACATAACTACTGTGATTTATGACAGTCAGATTCAGAATAAGATTCTGTAGGTTATACACATTTAATTTTTTCTGAGTAATCCATTCTTGATACAAATAAATTCCTGATATCTTAGAGTAAATAAGAATATTGGTATATTTAGGGCTTCCCTGATGGTCCAGTGGCTAAGACTCCACGTTTCCAACGCAGGGGTCGTGGGTTTGATCCCTGGTTAGGGAACTAAGATCCTACATGCTGCACGGCCAAGAAAGGAAAAAAAGAATATTGGTAATTTTAATGGTATAAATAGGTAAATAAATCACCACATTTGGAGATAGTTTACATTTGGAAAAGCTAATGGGCATTTCTAAATATTTTAGACACATGTATTTATTTAGAATGATTAATTTGATGTCGATATGATATTCATTTGAACCCTTTGTAAATCTGCTTACCAATAAGGTAAAATTATTCATTTATTTAGAATCATTATAACAGCAATTTTTGACAGATCTTTATTTAATACTTAAATTATATGTGGAACAATGTATTCAACACTATTAAATGGGCACTAATATATTTGTATTAATTTAATAGCATATTCATAATATTTAGTAAATATTAAATTGGCTTTCAACTTTAGATAGCTAATGTGACATTTGTGATAAATTACTTTTCAAGTGAGTGGGTAATAATTAAAGGATATACTGAATAGTTTATTAGCGAAAAGGATCTTCGTTTGAGGCAGTTTGTAAGGGAAGAATAACCTCCATTGAGGTACTCAATCCAAAGATTAGGTCCTCCTTGTACATGCCATCAAAATAATTGAAGATTGTATCATATATTTAGTATTATATGGGATTGATATATGTGGTTGCTGCCAGAAAATAGCATGTCTTATGAGTTTTAATCAGCATCTTTAATAATATAGTCCCATTGCTAAAAGTACGATTCATAAACTTATGCTAATTACTGTATTCATCAGCACTGCAAATCATTCACTCTTCTGTCATGCCAAATACACTAAATGAGTAGAGTATAATGACATTCTACATGACACAGAAAGTCTACCTTTCAAATTATTTAATCATTCTGGTAAACATTAATTTGCCATGCTTTTGTCTATTACGTTTTTGAAGAAAACACAAGTTATGAAAGGCTTATGGAGTTATTAAATGAAATATTCCATTAAAATAGGATGTAGGTTTTGCTTAAAGCAGGTTTAGAAGAAAATTAAAAGGTACATACATCTTTCTGCCTGAGAATGATATTTAAAAAAAAAAAAAAAGAAGAAGAAAAGAAAGGTTTTCTGAAGGCACTCCATCAGTCAACCTAGAGTTGTTTCTCTTACTAGCACTGGTGAAATAATCATTATACCTGGAGCCTAGATCATTAAAGATCTAATAAGCAAGTAGAATTGCTAAGACCACTTATTACTTTTTAAGGCAAGTATCTAAATACGCCAGAGGACCTGCTATTTTTGTATCAGTGACGGCTGTGGCAAACCAGTCTTTTCTTAGCACTCTGCCCCACATGACTTTCTCTTGAGCGCTTTCAAAGAGACAGTTTTATTCCTGGCACTTTTCATCCACACTTTTCTGTGCTCATCTCCCTTCTGTATCAGAATGGTTTCATTTAATTACTGATTTTTCCAATCATCATATATTTAGTCCTCATTATATGCTCAGAAATGCACTCGGACAGAAAATAACATGAATAAATATGTCAGCAGTAGTTTTCTAAAAGTGATTTTCCAAGAATACAGAGGCCAAGATTAGTGTTGGCTCTGGAATTAAATGACTGTATTTCTTGCGCTGAAATTTTTTAGATGTGACTTTTCACAAATTTTCATAACAAAATAATTTGTTCACAAAATAGGCTTAAAAAGAAAAATCTTTAAAGGCTGTATTTAAGCTATGTTTATTAGAACTTTACATTGAACATCTTGCAGGTCTAAAGCCTTTATGTAGTTGTTGGAAGAGTTCTGAAGCAAACTGTCACTCAAAAATTCCTCAGGGACCCTGGCATAAGCTGGCCTTTAAATATGGTACTGAAACTGCCACACTGACTCATCTGTGTCAGGACATCGTTAATGTTAATGGCAAATGAATCACCTGGGGATCTTGTTAAAATGCAGTTTCTGATTCAGTAGGTCTAGGGTAGGGCCTGAGATTCTGCGTTTCTAAAAGGCTCTACAGACTACAGTGTGAGTAGCAAGAGGTGGCTATGAAAGGGATTAGACACATCTAAGCTGGTGAGATTCACTGAGGATATTACAAATGCTGCCGTGAGTGAAAGCTGGAAAAAGCTATATTCCTTCTAGAAAGGACAGAATGCTAAAACTCAGAGTGGCTCTGAATGGAAGACATTTTATAAGATATATATGAAAAAGATATATCCTATGAGACTAGCTGTTGACAGTACTGCTACCAAGACAAGCTATCACCATGAGAGAATCATCTACAAGAAGTACAGGGGCTACTACGAATGGGAACTGACAGTGAATCTCACAGCCAGCACACCTGTTGTATAAGATAACATTCTGATCCATCAACCCACTCTGAGTCCCTTTTCACACCTGTTGCTAGGGTAGTGTGCTGATTTTTCCACATGCTAAGTAATGAAAGAAAGTGACATTTTTCTGTTGGGAAATGTATTGAGATTAATTAAAATTGAGTTTGGATATCTGATTTCAAGAAAAAGATATGGACCAAATAAAAGTGTTGCTTGTCACTTTGCTAACATATTAAACGACATTTAAATTAATTGACAGTGCTGCTTTGGAAAGTTTATCTGAATTGAATAAGAATCTGGCACTCCCAACTTTAGATCCTGGGTTAAGCAAGATTCAGCACTCAGCTCATTACCTTTTCACACAATTTTATGTTTCGTAACCTAATAAACAGGGCGGAGGAGTGAAAATCTACTTCTTCAGACTTAGAAGACCTTTCTGTATTCCTCTCAAGATTTCTCAATGAGTGAATATACTCTTGGTCTTAGGAAGTGTCAGTTGTTACTGTGCAAAACTTTCCTACCAACTGCAGAGCTATTAGCATCCCTGGCTGCCTCATACTAGATGTCAAGGATCCAAGTAATTTGGGGCAACCATACATGCTGCCCTTCCTGATTTCCACACGCTGGGTGTGAGCACTGATGCCCGCTGAAAGCTATTCTGTTGTTAATACAAAATGTCTGTGTAGGTCAAGGATTCTTAATTTATGAAGTCTCATATTGACTGAGAGCTTATAATAATCTAAACATTGTATGAATGTTTTAGAATATAATTTCACAATTCAGGCTTCTAGATTTGGAATTGTGCCTACACAACTGTTTGATCTTGGGCAATTTGCATTACCTTTTCTTGCTCAATTTCCAAATTTTTAAATGTGGATTAAGAAAAGTATCTAATATTCCTTTTAATATATTATTTTGAGACAATTTTAGACTTATCAGAAAGTTGAAAACCATTAAAAAGAGTTCGTGTATACCTTGCACCCAACTTCTCCTAATGTCAACAACTTACATAAGCATGCACATTTATCAAAATTAAGAAATTAATATTTGTACAAAATATTAACTATACATACCACATACTACTATTTGAACTTTACCATGTTTTCCACTAAGATCTTTTTCTGTTTCAGGATGTAAATCAGTAGCCCATGTAGAATTTCTTCCTGTCTCCTTAGTCTTCTCTGGGAGCAGGATGGCTTTCATGTCCTTTTGACGTTTAATCATTTTTCTGAGTAAATTTTAAATTGCTGACACCACAAGATATTCCAGGTTCATCATGTATTTTCCTTCAGATCAACTACCCTCCTAAGCATGGACATTTAGCTTATTTGCAAATTTTTGCAATTACAAACAGTACACAAATAATTTTTGTATGTGTTATTTTCATGTTTTTGAAGATATGTCTTCATGGTAGATTCCTGTAAGTGGGATTCCTGGTCAAAAAGCAACAGTGAGTGTGTATATGTATTTATTGACAAATGTGTATATATTGACAAATTTCCCTCCCAGACTTTTAGGCTAATGATTATTTTCACCAGCAATATATGACAGACTTTACCCAAATTCACCAACACCACACTTTTCTTTTTTGCCAATCTGATAGATAAGAAATAATATCTTAGCATTTAAATTCAGTTTCTCTAATTATGAGTTAGAACTTTGAGGGTCAGTTTAAAATATGTATTTATGAATTGTTTGCTCATGTACTTTGTCCATTTTTCCATCTGGGTTTTATTTCTCTGTCCTTTTTAACTTTGGGGAATTCTTTGTATAATAGGAGCTTTAGCCCTGCAACTATGGTGTATATTACACATATCTTCTCACTGTTTTTCAGTTGTCTTTCGATTTTGCTTGTGGCATTTTGGGGCATGCATTTTAAAAATGTGTAGTCAAATATATCAGTCTTTTCTTCGATTGTATCTGAATTTGAGTTGTCCTTAGAAAAACTTTTCTATATCAAGTTCAAAGAAGAATTCACTCATCTTTTCTTCTAGTACTTACATGGTTTCATTTTTACAAACCTCTTAAAGGGAAAATCATTTGTAAAAACTATATAAACATCCATTTAGATTAAACCTTTGAATCATTGGTCCTCTTTATATACAGGATGTTTTATGCTTCCTGTTTTGTTTTGTTTTGGTTTGGTTTTTAGTTTTTTTTTAATCTTTTTAAAGACACTCTATTTTCTTAGGGCAGTTTTAGGTCCACAGCAAAATTGAGCAGAAAGTACAGTGTTCTCTTCTACTCTCTTTTCCCACAAGCCCACAACC
Source organism: Hippopotamus amphibius kiboko (assembly GCF_030028045.1). NCBI lineage: Eukaryota > Metazoa > Chordata > Mammalia > Artiodactyla > Hippopotamidae > Hippopotamus > Hippopotamus amphibius. Next base: position 19,803,824 of record NC_080195.1, read on the forward strand.
TCCCCCACTAACAACATCCACCACCACAGCAGTACACTTACTACAGCAGATGTACATACATTGACTCATCATATCACCCAAAGTCCGTAGTTCACATTAGGGTTTGCACTTGGTGTTGCACATTTTACAGGTTTTGACAAATGTATAATGATATACAGCTACCATCGTAGTGTCATACAGAGTAGTTCCACTGCCTTAAAAATCTTCTGTGTTCCACCTATTCATCCTCCCTACCCTCTCTGCTGGAAACCATCATGCTTTTTTACTGTCTCTATAGTTTCACCTTTTTCAGAATGTCGTATAGTCGGAATCATAGTACATAGCCTTTTTAGATTGGCTTCTTTAATTTAGAGTTTCTCCATGTCTTTTCATGACTTTATAGGTCATTTCTCTTTAACACTGAATATATTCCATTATCTGGATGTACTGCAGTTTATTTATCCATTCACCTACTGAAGGGCATCCTGGTTGCTTCCAACTTTTGACAATTATGAATGAAGTTTCTATAGATAACTATTTGCAGGTTTTTCTGGGGACATTAGTTTTTAATTCATTTGAGTAAATTTCAAGGACCATGATCGCTGGATTGTAGTGTAAGAATATGTTTAGTTTTCTAACGCACTGCCAAACTGTCTTCAATGCAATGAATGAAAGTTCCTGTTATTCCACATCGCTCCCAGCATTTCATGTTGTCAGTGTTTTGGATTTTAATTACTTTAATAACTGTGTAGTAGTATCTCATTGTTGCTTTAATTTGTAATTGCCTAGTGACATATGATATTGAGTATCTTTTCGTATGTTTACTTGTCATCTGCATATCTTCTTTGGTGAGGTACCCACCTCTTTCTCCATTTTTATTGAGGCTCTTCATTTACTTATTGTTGAGATTTAAGAGTTCTTTGTATATTTTGGATAACAAGTCCTTTATGAGATATGTCTTTTACATTTTCTCCCAGTCTGTGGCTTGTCTTCTTGTTCTGTTGATCCTGTTTCTTTTCTTTTTTTTTTTTATCTTTATTGGAGTATAATTGCCTTACAGTATTGTGTTACTTTCTGCTATACAACAAAGTGAATCATCTATATGGGGGTGTGTGTGTGTGTGTATCCCCATATCCCCTCCCTTTGGAGCTTCACTCCCACCCTCCCTATCCCACCCGTTTAGGTCTTCACAAAGCATCAAGCTGATCTCCCTGTACTCTGCAGCAGCTTCCCACTAGCTATCTATTTTAAATTTGATAGTATGTATGTGTCAGTGCTACTCTCTCACTACGTCCCAGCTTCCCCTTCCCCTCCACCGTATCCTCAAGTTCGTCCTCTACATCTTCATCTTTATTCCTGCCCTGCTACTAGGTTCATCAGTACCATTTTTCTAGATTCCATATGTATGCGTTAGCATATGGTATTTGTTTTTCTCTTTCTGATTTACTTCACTCTGTATGACAGACTCTAGGTCCATCCACCTAACTACAAATAGCTCAATTTCATTCCTTTTTATGGCTGAGTAATACTCCATTGTATATATGTGCCACATCTTTTTTATCCTTTCATCTGTTAATGGACATTTAGGTTGCTTCCATGTCCTGGCTATTGTAAATAGTGCTGCAGTGAACATTGTGGAACATGTATCTTTTTGAATTATGATTAGAGGAAAACATAGACAGGATACTCTATGACATAAACCACAGCAAGATCCTTTTTGACCCACCTCCCAGAATAATGAAAATAAAAACAAAAATAAACAAATGGGACCCAATGAAACTTAAAAGCTTTTGTACAGCAAAGGAAACCATAAACAAGACAAAAAGACAACCCTCAGAATGGGAGAAAATATTTGTAAATGAAGCAACTGACAAAGGATTAATCTCCAGAATATACAAGCAGCTCATGCAACTCAATATCAAAAAAACAAAGAACCCAATCCAAAAATGGGCAGAAGACCTAAATTTCTCCAAGGAAGACATAAAGATTGCCAACAAACACATGAAAAGATGCTCAACATCACTAATCATTAGAGGAACACAAATCAAAATCACAATGAGGTATCACCTCACACCAGTCAGAATGGCCATCATCAAAAAATCTAGAAACAATAAAAGCTGGAGAGAGCGTGGAGAAAAGGGACCCTCCCCACACTGTTGGTGGGAATGTAAATTGATCCTGTTTCTTTTTAAACTTAGCTATGGGTAATAATATTTTTAATTTCATATTAAAAGTAAAAAAGTACGTTTCTCAAATATACGCAAAAATGTAAACTATAAGGGAAACCACCTGTATCTTAGTTTAATGATATGTCTGCTAGGTTACACTGTACCCTAACACATGATTGGATTTCACTGTTAACAATAGACTCCTAACAGATTGCATATTTTCTAGTTTAAAATCACTGAACCTGTCATCATGTAAATATTCATCAAAAATAAATATAGGACAGAAAAAATGAAGACATGAAGGGAGCTAAATTTCCTTTGGAGTCTATTTTTGTTTTTATCAGTCTTCAAATAGTTCATTTTTAGTAGCAAAGAGAGAAGTCAGTTTATAGATCCGTGAAGGCTTTAAAAGAGACTCTGCTTTTAACGTGAATAGTGAGATGGATAATTTTCTAACTATGAAATTGCTAACCAGTTTTTGACCTTGGGGACCACTTAAAACAAGTAGCCTCTGTTCTCATGGTGGGCTTGGAGCAAAGCAGCTGTATTTTGCACAGCACACTGAATCCTAATGGGCCATGTGCTGCTATGAATATTCATAAAGCTACCATATTCTGCCTGCCCCAAGATGATTCCAGTGGATGCTGCTAGAGGGGTTTGAAATATCACTTTTGTAGTATCCTTGAAAAGAATACACACATCAGGAAGAATAGAGTGGGAGCCCAGGTAATTCTGTCCTTAGTGTGCACTTCAGAGCTCTCCTCCAAACGATTTTGCCCTGTAGCAATGGCACAGAAATCCATTGTAATGACGGAGATGAGAGGTTTAAACTTTCTGAGAATCTTAAAATAGGTTAAATTAAAATCTAAGTGGTCACCGTGGTACGGTTCTACTGACTGGCACACTTCCTCACATGTGAAAAGAAGTGGTCTGATTCTGTGTAAGCAGCAGCGGTCACTGGAGGTTGTGATTTCCTGATGATACATTTAACTAAAATTATAGCTGCTTTCAAATTACTAACAAAGATACTGGGACACTCTTGATACGGCAGATGATTATATTTCAACCCAGACATTTTCACCTATGCTTTCAAGTTAATTCAATACTGCTCATTACACTCCTGACCCTCTATGTTAGGCTATGCTGACTATAAAGCTTATTTCTACACCTCATTTTTTTTACTCCACGGTGGAGATTGAAATCAAAGAAAGCATAGCCCACATACTTGCATGGTAAGGCATCCTTGAGAATGCTTTTGTAGAGAAGATCATGATTGCTTGTGCATTCAATGGCTCTCATTGATGGAGTGTTAGGTTGTTAATATAGATCCTTGTTGGGAATTGAGCTCTGTGTATCTTGGCTTCATCACATACCCATTGCCTTGCTGCACATTCACAGAGGCACCTCTGTCCACGATGATTGGCAGATTCTTGTTTTCTTTCTGCTTCAGTGTTGCACATTTTGAATAGTTTTATTTTTCGCATTTTCCTTTTTTATTCTTTTTGCTCTAGAGGAGTTTGGGATTATATTATGTTACTATTTTATTATATATATTAGACACCATTATATAATATATGATACTACTCACATTATGTTGTTCACATTATTATGTTTCCTTTTGTACACGATATTGTTCACTGTTGCTCTGTTTACTATGGTAAGGGAGAGGATTTCGGGGTGAATTTAGTAGTATTCCATCTCAAGTTCAGAATCTGACCCTCATGGTTAAATGCACATCAAAGTTATTCTCTGAGTCTCTGCAGAAGGAACTGGGTCCTGGGGAATTTCCCTAACTGCCCAAACTCTTAAGAGTCTGATACACTAAGAATATATCAGATTCTTAATTTAATATTTGAGAGTCTGTCTAGCATTCAATAGGTTATTCATGGAATCATTTTTTTCTAAATGGCACATAATATTTTTAAAGATTTTTTTTTGCCTGTCAGTGAAAGAGCAACTTATAAAAATAGAGCATAAAAACCTAAATATAAGGCCAGACACTATAAAACTCCTAGAGGAAAACATAGGAAGAACACTCTTCGACATAAATCACAGCGAGATCTTTTTTGATCCCTGCCCAGAGTAATGGAAATAAAAACAAAAATAAAAAGTGGGACCTAATGAAACTTCAAAGCTTCTGCACAGCAAACGAAACTATAAGCAAGACGAAAAGACAACCCTCCGAGTGGGAGAAAATATTTGCAAACGAATCAACAGAGAAAGGATGGACTTAAACGTGTGTTGAAAGACACGATTCAACCCATAATGAAAGGTCTATAATCTGAAAATGCAAATTGCTGTAATTCTATAAGCCCCATGGGTCATTATAAGACTGATTTTTCATACTCCTTTAGAAGCTGATATTTGGGTAAGAGGGCCTCTAGATTATTTTTACCCTTATCTAGAGATGACATCGAAGCAATGGTAAAGTCTTTCTAGTATGAAAACATTTTTTCAGTCATGTAATAGAAGCATCAATATTAGTGAGATTAGCAGAATTAGAATTACTTATAGAAATAGTGACAAAAGTGAATGTGACAGCAATGGAGAATTATTGAATATGGAGTAGAGGTGAGCTATTGTGCCAGGTATTTCATCTACATTATTATAAAATTATTTAACAAAATAAAACAGGTGAGGTAGCCATGGTCCCCATTTTACAAATTTGAAAAATAAGACTCAGAAATGAAAACAAACAAACAAAAAAACATGTTCAAGGTAACATCCTTAGTACTTAGCAATTGGCAAAGCTGGAATGCAAATTAAAATTTTTCTAGCTTAACAGTTTTTGGACCTCACACTACATCAGGCACCTTCTTTCCAAAGCTAAAAGTGTAGTGGTAATCTGACTTTAAGCTCAGGCCATGTCCACAATTTTCATCTGGTCAACTGCCAAAAAGGGAGAACAAGTCTCCTTTCATGAGTGAGGAGTAGCTTCCTGTGTGAAAACTCAAGATGGTTCTATTTGTAGGCCTATTGACAAGCTTTCTTATGAGGATGCTTCCTATGGTGGAGGGTGAGGGTGGTGGAGAGACACAGGCACAAGATCTGACCTAGATGCAAAGCCTTAGTATGTTATCTAGGAGGAATGATTCTGAGGACCGAGTGGTCACATGAATATGTCACTGAGTGTGCAGTGGTGGTGAGTAGTAGAATTAAGAATTAAAAGAATGTTTGCTTTCACCAAGCAAAATCTATAAAATATTGGGACACAAACCTCTTGAATTTAAAAAAGAAATGCCTCGGGTCCAATGTATCTATTATACAGTGCCATTCAGATAACATTCTATGAGAATAAAGTGGGTAAGTAAATAGTACTGAAGTGAAAAACCTTGTCCAGGGCTGCATGTGGATGTAGTATTTTGTTCAGAAAGAGAACAAGGAATTTCATGACTGTGGCCTAACACGGAATTTGCTTAAAAGGTAGTAAGCAGACCCTTGAGTGCTACTTGATGCGATATAGTCGGTAAGACCTCTGTGCAGCACGCTTTCTCCCCGGCAGCTCCTTGCTCTGATTGAGTTGCAGGGACCTGCTGAGAACTTATTTTGCATCCTGTGAAGACCTAAGGAGGCATCAGGGAATATGTCCCCTCACTTGTATCTGTTAGTCTGAGATATAATATGTTTGTTTGCATGGTAAATATAATCAACCCTGAATGAAAGCCAAGTAGTCCTTGGCATTACTCCTTGAACTCAGATTAACCTTTTTGTTCCCACCTAGTGTAAAGGGGAAGAGACATTCTCATCAATAAGTATTGGGCTTAGCTTTGTCAATTTTGATCTCAAGTGCATATACAGAGTATAGGTTGGTGATAGAACAATAGAGGAGACTATGGTGTCTGCCATTGCATCACCCAGGATCATGGAGTCATATCCAAGGCTAGAAGAGATCAAAATTCGTAACTGGCCAGTGCAGAGCATGGTGGAAAAGCAGTGACAGCAGTGGCAGTGGATAAGCAAAGCAGCATCCAGAAAGTACATAAGAAAGATGCTAATCATCTGTGACACTATGTTTCTGACCCTCAAAGTCACTAAGAAAAAGATTCTAAGAACACCAATGAGCTGAGAAAATTCAAATTACCTTTGTTATTGTTATTCTTATTACTTCATATAAATAGCCTCTGTGCATGAACATAATCATGGAGTTAGGTTTCCCCTCAATTTTTTTTTTTTGGTCTTTTTTAGTTATGAGACACAACAGTTACCATGGGCCAAGGTAATATCACTATGTCATAATATTTATAGTATTTCTCCTCTCAGTTCTGCAAAGCTAAGACTCATGATTCAGCCTTTTAGATAGATTATGCAGTAATTAAAAGGTGGCTTGAATTCACCAACTGATTCATGAGGTCCAGTGTTACAGTTTTACTCCAGAGGAAGCTGGCAATGTGCAGAGAATTGTGATTAAACTGGTCTCTTGGTATCTGGAAAGTGTCTGCCATGTGGTCTTTTCTGATGTTTTCTTAATATGGATCTTCATTTTAGCCAGTGCCAGTGGCCCTATACAAGATGTACTTGGCAACAGAGTGCTACAGATGGTGATCCCTGAATCTGCTTTTTAGTAGCAAGAGCATTTGGAGTCTTATGCTTTCCTTATTGACATCTTCTTAGCATCTACATACCATCTCTGGTCGGCCTACTGTTGTAACTGCTCCTGGTTCCATAGAAATTCTTTCATTTGGAATGTACTTTATTGTTATTTGTAGGCTCCCCTGCTTTTTTCACTTTTTCATCCCATTTGCAACTATTCTAACATTAAAAAGAAAATTCACCTCTGTGAGCATGTGTGTACTTTGGAACTTGAGATGGTGCAAGTGTATACATTTTCTGTATGTATTAGGTAAGCTGACTTATCTTTTCTAACATGACCTTGTACGATGGACTTTATCAGTTATGATTCCCAGAGAGAATGGTTGTCAATGATTAAGAAACAGTGCAAAGTCTCTCATTACATATGCTTCAAAACGTTGCCAAGATAAAGCCTGATGGAGTTTTTAACTCCACTAGCTACTTTTTTTCTTGCTGCTACAGTATCAAGGATAGTCCTTCTTTAATTAATCCCTCTGGTTGTTCTAACTCATCTTTCATTGTGGGTTATGTGAGAGAATAAATGAATGAATGAATGCATTTAGGTTACTGTACATTTAAAAGCATATATTGATTGCTTTTACTTGTTGCTATTAGAAAAATTGACTCATTTCATTAGGAGTGATTTTTCTCTTAAATATTTAACTTTATATTTTAATAAATTACTATATATTGGATTTTAGTAGACATTTAAAAATATTAAATTCTACTTTTTACCCAAAAGACATATTAAAGTGACTAAAGATTTTACCTTATAAATCCCAAACAAATATGCATTAAGCCTCATAGAACACCCAATAATTTTAGTAACAGAGAATCTTGGTTTAACTGATGGCTTCCTCAACTATTAGCTGTTGAACTAAAGTCACTTAACTGTCTTAGCCTTGGGTTTTGCTTCACGAGGTTGGCTGAGTGGGTATAGGTCTAAGGCGTTTCATGATGTTTGGCCTGTTGTGCAAGATTAATATTCTAATATCCTAAAAAGAGTTCCCTTCTTTTAAGCATATATTTCCTGGCAAATGTGGAATGTTTCTTGGAAAACTGCTGCTATGAATTATGTATCTTTCCTATTTTTATCTTTAATTGCATTACTTTCAAAGATCTAAAGCTTTTGTGTAACAATTACTTAATCTTCTGGACACAAACTGCTTTAAAACTAAACTGTATTTCTCTTGGAGTAATAAATACAAAGATTAATTTCTTCTAATCTTCTTGTTATATTTTAAAATATATTTCTCTTTTGCTTTTGGGAAAATAATAGCATAATGGTCCATATTTGTATTGGTTTTCACAATAAATTTGTCTGAGCCCTTAATTTATACCAGTGTGTAGGCTGACTTAAAGGCTGCCTAGTCAGCACAATGCAAATGAAAAAAATAGAGCCTTCAATTTCTTCACACCATTATATCTAATATAAATCTTATGTAAAATAAAGGATCCTTTAAATTCTTATAAATTAATAACAGATTCATATATAAAGTAGGCAGAGAAGAAAAATTAAGCATTTTATAGCACAGTGAGAAGCATTTCTATATTGGCATTGTTTTGGAAAACACACTTCCTGAATACCATATCAGAGTTTATCACTGCTAATAATTTCGAATGCTCACATAATTTATAAGAGCATGTACACAGATACCGTACTCTTTGTCATCTAAACTATTTTTAGAGATAATGCCCATCTGGGTGTCAACAGCTATTTTTGTATGAGATTTAACATCAAAGTAATGCCTGCCTTATCATTTGTTATTATCAAGTTGACATTGGAATATGATGCCGAAATTACATACTACATTTGTTGCACCTGATTTACTTGAACTGTGTCTCCAGTTAGGGGTAAAGTAATATAAGTAGAGTTTATAGTTTATCTAGACAATGCCATGATTATTTTAGCTGGAGAAGGTAAGCATCTATTTAGCATATGCTGAAGAGTACATGTTTTTGTGTGCCATATAAGAATATATACAACTGATAATTTCTGATGATGTAACGTTATTTATATATTTATATCAAAGTTTACATCTCAGAAGAACTTTAATAAGTAAACAGTTAAAAAGAAGGTAAACAATTTCTTCTTTATTGACTGCATAGAAATCACATGAAGATGATGACCATGTAATTTTTTATTGTAAAATTGCATTAGAAAAACAAATCTGAATCCAAATATGAATGCAATGAGTAGACATGATAGATAGGAGGAATTGGGAAGTGGGGATTGACATATATAAAGTATTGATACTACGTATAGAACAGATAACTAATGAGAACCTACTGTATAGCACAGGGAACTCAATGCACTGTGGTGACCTAAATGGGAAGGAAATCCAAAAGAGAGGGAATATATGTATATGTATAGTGGATTCATTTTACTATACTGTAGAAACTAACACAACATTGTATAGCAACTATACTCCAATAAAAATTAATTTTAAAAAAGAAAATAAGAAAGATTAAGATAAATTTGGGCGTTGGTTCTAAACAGTGTCTTTCACTTGCTGAGTTACTTAGACTTTCAAATTTGTACAAGTCCTCTTAACGGTTGACGCTTAAGATGAATTGATCAGTCTTATGCAAATCTAGATTTAGGAGTTAAGTGCATTAAATCTAAGGAAAACCAAAAAATGGAAATAAATATTTTGTTTTACATGTATTAAATGATGTAAATACAGGAATTTTGTGGGTGGGAGAGATGTCTTGACTAGAGTTACATGAGTATACACATCTAAAAAACTTAGAAATATCTGCAATTATAATCTGTACATTTTATGTTATATAAGTCAAGCTTCACATTTTTTTAAAATGGAAGACTGTGACCAATGATGAATTGGTAGATTCATTAGATTGGTAGTTTTACGGGGATAAATATGTTGCAAATTAGAATCATTTAGAGCCAATACAATGAAATAAGTGCTGAGGCTTTTTTAAATTAAAATTTTATTTTAAAATAATTATACATTCTCATGCAGTTATAAGAAATAATATAGAGACAACCCCTGTATCCTCTACCCATTCCCTCCAAAGGCAGCATCTTTCAAATCTGTAAACGTCTCACCAGGATATTAACATTGACACAATCATGATGCAAACATTTCCATTAAAAAAGGCATCAGTCACACTATACTTTTATAGCTGCACCTGTTTCTATTATTCTCACACCCTTTCCTTAATCCCTGATGTTTTCTATATTTCAAAAATTGTATTACCTCAAAAATGTTATATAAATGGAATCATATAGTAGGTAACCTTTAGAATTGGTATTTTTATTCAACATAATTCTCTGAAGATTCATCCAAGTTTCTGTGTGTATCACGAATTTGTTCTTTCTTATTAATGAGTAGCGTAAATGCATTATGGTGGCATAAATGCATCACAGCTTGTTTAACCAGTCACCAATTGAAGGTGGTCTGAGCTGTTCCCAGTTTTCACTGTTATTAATATAGCTGTTAAAGCATTACTGTACAGATTTTTGCATGAAGGTAAATTTTCATTTCTCTGAGATAAATACTCAAGAGCGCAATCACTTGGTTGTATGAAAGTGCGTATTGAGTTTCATAGGAAACTACCAAACTATTTTCCAGGGCGGCTTTACCATTTTACATTTCCACCTTTAATGTAGGAGAATCTATTTCTCCCTCATGTTCCCCAGCATTTGGTATTCACTGCTCTGTACATGGACTTTCTAAGTAGGTATAAAGTGATATCTCATTGTGGTTTTAATTTGCATTGTGGATAATGATGTCAATCACCTTTCATGTATTCACATGCTATGTGCATGTCCTCTTCAGCGAAATGTCTTTTCATATGCTTTGCACATTTTCTAATTGGATTGTTTATACTGGACATTTTGGAGTATTCTGTTATGAGACTATAGATCTTAAGTAAACTTTCTCTTTTAGTGAATTTCCTGTGACACTATCCTGTCAAAGGGCAGAGAGTCCTCATGCTGTTGGGTGGGATAAAAGTCTAGGCTCCCAACATGGTCTCTCCATGTTCTCTGTGTAGGGGGCAGAACGAATGGGGAGGGAGGGACAACTTCCTGCCCATAAGCCCTGGCTAGTTTTTATCCTTCTCTGATAACACCCACCAGGGAGTGAAGGAGTTGGTAATTGTCATTACAATCTGGTATGGGTGGAAGTCTGTTCTGCCCCCTTGGCCTTGCTGCCCTGGATGAGAGTAGCACCACAGTGTTCTATTTTGTTTGGAGTAGAGAAATGATTGCCTAAAGTTTTCTCTCTTGCTAAACTTTCGTGCGAGCTTCTTTTTTTTTTTGCCTGCATCTTTTTATATATATATATATATATATAATTTAGATATGAAATGTCAAGCAATGTTGAAATACTGTTCTTTAAAGAACTAGAAATATGTGGAAATTAAAGGAATATTTGAGGTAAGATAGTGTTCGTGGCAGTGATATTTGCAAGTATTGCATTTTATATTAAAGCAGTGTCTTAGATTTTAAAATGAAGAGCTTTGAAATGACAAGGTCAGTAAGACTAGAATGGGCACCTTGCAATGTTAAAGGTCAGCTTCATCTCTTTGAGTCATACTTTTACAAAATGTTATTACAGGATTTGAGGCAGCATTTGCAATTTTCAGCAATTTTTCTTGAAAGCTGGCTCTAACAATTTTGCCTTAAATAATCCTGAACAGCACTGAGTAGACCCTGACAATTCCTCCATTTGTCCCATGACTGTTTTTCAGTGCCTAATCAATAATCCATATTTAGAGGAGTTTTCCTTTTTATATCTTTAAATTCAAGATACCTCTTGATTTGCATTGCAATTGTCATCACACCAGTGAGACTGAATACTCCTAAACCTAATCCCTTAAACACTAGCAAATCAGTTTTTCTAAAAAATTATAATATAATTTAAATAGATTGTATATATTCTTAAATCAGGGGATTAAAAGCAATCACATCAGACTGAAAATTCCTATAAAACTTATTAAAATCCTTAAATCGATATTTTTCAAACAGTTTCTCATTAAAAAAAAATCATTCCCTTTAACAAATGCATAATGGTTAGAGGCAGAGCCCATGGGGGGAATTCAAATCCCTTCAACCTTGATGTCATAAAATAGCTCACCATGCCACTAGGCAGGGTTAATCCTTGGCATCTATAAAACTCTGCAGAGGACACTTTGTAAAAGGTCCTCTGTCTTAATTATCTCTGGTCTTCTGAGATTTACAGAAATTCGTTTTGGATTATAAAGGTATTATAAAAAGAAAAAGAAAATGCCTCTCTTCAAAGTTCATTATAATACCATTGTAGTCAGAAAAAAATGTTCCTTTTCTAACAAATAATAAGCTAAGAGTTTTGTGATAGAAAATGTAGTGTTGCTATAACTACAGTTATGGTTTTCTAATCATTAATTATTTTAGTATTATAGTCACCATGTTATACATTAGACCTAAAAATTTATATAGTATTTGTCTTCCTGGGATTTATTTCACTTAGTGTACTGCCTGTAAGTTTCATCCATGTTGTTGCAAATGGCAAGATCTCCTTCTTTTTATGACTGAAAAACATTCTCTCATATGTATGTATATATAATGGATTATATATACACACACACATATGTAGTTGTTTCTCAGATAATAGTTTTTAATATTTTTGGTTTCACAGTGCATATAAAAATTATGTTTGCACTGTAGTCTGTTACATGTGCAATAGCATTATGTCTATAAATCAATGTATAGACCTTAATTAAAAAATATTTATTGCTAAAAACTGCAAACCATCAGCTGAGCCTTCAAAGAGTTGTAATGTTAACATCAAAGATCGCTGATCACAGATTACCTGAACAAATATAATAATAATGGAATATTGCAAGAATTACAAAAATATGACACAAACATGAAGTGAGCAAATGCTGTGGGAAAAATGGAACCAATACACTTGCCCATGTAAGGTTGCCACAGACCTTCAATATGTAAATAACACAGTATGCACAAAGTGTTAGAAAAGGAAGCACAATAAAATGAGGTATGCCTGTATTTACAGTACATGTCAATAATTTCATGTAGCTTTACTTCTGTGACTTTTGAAATATAACTTCATACAGTGTTGTCCAAAGGGCACAGATTCGTATATTGAAATTGTATTTGTCTTTTCATATAATGTACAAAATGTGGAATTAATCTGACTGTTGTTTTTAATCAAATGACAGGAAGTTTTAATACCATGTTATAATAAAGAGTTAACCTTTGTTTAGCAATTCTAAACCTTGTGGTCTCAGGCTCCTTTTTATATTTTAAAACAGTATTGAGAAAACTGAAGAGTTTTTGTTTATGGGATGTTAACACATCTTGAGACTAATTAGAAATTAAAACTGAGGAAAATTTATTCATTTATTAGTACATTTAAAAATAACCATAAAAAAATCAGTACACAGTAACTCAACATTTTTTATGAAAAATAACTATTTTTTAAAAATATTTACTGAAAAGAGTGTCATTGCTTTTACGTTTGCAAATCTCTAAATGTTTGGTTTAATAGATGATACGTCTGCTTCTGTTGCAGTATGTTTTTGCTAAAGTGTATGAAGAAAGTTTGAAGAAGTAGTTTTCAGATAGTTGTGGGTATTCTTTGAGACTACAACAAAATATAAGTGGTAATTTTTTTAAAGTTGCTTTCAGTGTGGTATAAGAAAATCATATCCGTAAAATTTTGTAATCAATTTCATTAAAATCCATTGTTCTATCCTGCTCTTCAACCAGACCTTTGCACACACATGATTATGTAACTTCATACAGTGTTCATTTTGAAAATATCAGCTTAAGTTATACAGAACTTTCAAATGTTGGCAGTTTTCATTGTATGGTATCAAAAAATCACATGCTAATATAACCCCAGAATCTCATTTAAAATGTCTTTAAATAGTAGGTGGCTATTAAGCTCCTGGTAATGGATAAATAATTTTCAAAATTCTCATTTTTGCTTAAAAGCTTGAATTTTATCTTCATTGGTTATTGCTGTCGATTGTTTTCTTTGAAAGAACAGGCTAACTTCATTCTTTTCATGAGAAAATATCTGGTAAATTCCCAAGTCTGAATAACCATACTTTGTCCATTTTTCTTTAAAGTAAAAAGTTTTTTTCCCCACCAAAGAAAGACTAATTCAGCTCACAGCTCAAACAAATGCTTTTCTCCCAGACAGGCAATGTACTTTAATATGCAGAAGTTCTGAGTGCAAACTTCCTATGTCATTAAAAACATATGTAATCAGAGGACGAGATTTAAAGAAATTAATAAATTTACTGGTTCATGAAGGACATTCTAAAGAGAACTCCCTCCTCTTGTAAAATGATAGTAGTGAAGAATTCAGCTGCTACTGTTGCAGTTTGATAGCTCTGCCTTGATTCATGTGAAAGTGTTGCTACCACTGCTTTTGCACCATGAGTGCAAATATCAACACAATTAACAGGCGCATAAGGTCTTACTGTCATTATACAACTAGTTTTGACCTCACAGATCCCTGGAATGTGTGTTAGATCCCAAGGGCCCATGGACCAGGCTTGGAGTACACTGGGTAGGTTATCCTAAATGTATGATCGCTTGTAGAAGACGGGTGACTCAAAAAAAGTGAATGTAAAGAAGAAAGAAGACACACTTTAGTTTTAACTAGTTCAGACGATTTGCAGTTTAAATATTTGCTGGATATTTTTTTGCCCTTATAGATCCACTCTCTCCTTTTCTCTGCGCTGTGCCTCAAGAGGCTGATCTTTATCAACAGCATCACCTGAGTTCCTCTGCTCCTTGGCTTCTAGCTAGGTTTGACCAATAGTAACACTGGCAAGAGATCAGAGTGCAGAGGATGAAAATATCAGAGTAACTGTTCTCCCCTCCCTTCTTGCCAGGCAGCAATTTAACAGTCACTGCATTTCTCTACCCAAGGCCATACCTCCCCTCATAGCTAAGACTCAGGATTAGGACTCATTATTACTACTTTCTTGATGTTTCAACTTATCTTCCTGGTTCTAGAAACCTGGAAAAACGTTTGGTAATTGTTTCTTCCCTACGGGAAACAGATTTTTAATAGTAAACTAAGTCCTTTTTAGATTGGCTAGAGAATAGGGTAGCTCAGTTAAGTAAATATGATGATTAACTGAATCCTAACCTGTGCAAACTGATGAGTTAATGTGTTCAAATATTTGTAATCTAGCAATATGTATATAATTACCAAATTTCACTAATCAGGTTTAAAGTTTATTTCAGGATTTATAAAGCACTTCATCATATTCCAGTATCTGAGGCCAGTCATGAATATTCAGTATCATGAGGAAAACAAAATTTTTTTATAGTATTGTAGATATAGACAGTGCTATGTTTATGCCAGCATACTCTCATCTCCCCCACTCTCCTTTCCCACTCTGCCCTAGCCACGCTGTTGGCCTCCTTTCTGTCTCTGGAAAGAATCACATGGTGTTTGCCCTACGGGCTTTGCTCTGGCTATTGAAAACAATCTTCAGTGTTCTCACTTCAGCGGAAATGTATTGTTTTTACATAATTGGGATAAAAGTGCTATAAGAACAAACAGGAGTGTTAAAAAAATGTCGCCAGAGTGAGCCATGTGTGTAAACAATTAAAACTTATATGATTTGATTATTGCTTTAGTTACTCCAATGCTTTGGGAGAGCCAATGCTAGAGCAGTCAGTTCTACTAGGAGTACTGAAGGATTGAACTGGACCCTGAGATTGATCAGGATTTTAATAGGTGGGCCAAGGGGAATAAGGAGGAGTGGGCGTTCTAGGTAAAGGAACACCATGAGTAATCTACTGACAATATGTGAGATATTTAATTTGAGTAAATTATTTGTCAAGACGTTAGATGCAGTGATGTAAGATCATAATGGAAAACTTGATGGGGGCTTAAGTTATTTTGGGCTCATATTTCTATTTGTCCCTAGAGTTTTCCCAGTATTTCAGCACATTAAGTTTACAGTTTATGGTTTCATCCTTTGTGTCATCAGTATGCCTTTCACATAACCTAGTTTTAACATCTGTCATCACCATTGAAATACATGGTTTGCTGCAGTGACCCCCAATGGAGGGCAGAGTCTCTTATCTGTCTGCGTATCACTAACGCTTAACACAGTGGTCTCAGTCACTACCTGTGTTAAATGGACAAACAATAAAATAATTCAAATTGTGTAAATGTTGTTCTTGTTTAGATTCCAGGCAGACCTGAGACAGCTGCATATTTTTGAACAGGTTCAATCCTAAGCAACATTTCAAAATAAAGTATTAATAGTTATCATCTGTTGCATACTCACTGTAATTTATTATGCAATTTATATTCACATATACTATATCCATTGTGGAATGAATTTTTGTATACTTGAGGAAAACTAGGCTTATAAAAGTTAAGTATACTGGACAAGATCACGTTGTTATATGGTAAAACTGAGACTTCTTTTCTTAAAAAGGCATCAGTCATTGGATTTAAAGCTCATGCTAAATCCAGTATGACCTTACTATAATTACATCTGCAAAAATCATAGTGCAAGGTCACATTCTCAGTTATGGGTGGAAGAGTCTTTTAGGGGTCACTATTCAGCCTTCTACATGGGCTGGAAGGCCCTGTGTCACCCGACCCACTCTTACCTCATCTCCCCCACTCTCCTTCCCCACTCTCCGCTAGCCACACTGTTGGCCTCCTTTCTGTTTCTAGAAAGAATCACATAGTGTTTGCCCTACGGGCTTTGCTCTGGCTATTGCCTCTGCTGGAAAATTCCCCTGATAGCCACGTGCCTCACTCCACTTCATACATATATGATCATAAGTGTAACTACAGAAACCAAAAAAAAATCTAGTAAAATCTTATAGCCTCAATAAATAAAAACTGGAAAATAAAAGCCCTGTTTGCAAGATGTACATCTCAATCTTTTTCACATCATAGCACACATTAAAAAATGGTAATATTTATATACCAAACCAGGATAAACAAGGATTCCATTCTCAGCCAGAAGTGACAGGACCTGCACTGCAGCTGCCCTATCTTTTACAAGCCATCATGAGGCTAAGGGACTCTATCTCTTGGCATCCCTTGCTATTCATGGAACACTGGAATGTTTCAGTTCCCTAGTTGAAAAGCTCTGGCTAATATTCTTGCTGTATGAAGATGTTTACAAATTGATTAGTCGATTATATAAATATAGATAATTAGAAAAAAAGAATAAAAATTGGGAAAACTGATGTTATCTTTTGAAAATATGTTGGTATTACTCAGTATAAGTGGATAAATTGATAATATGTGTTAATATTAAAATTGCTCATTTTGCACCAATCAGCTCAATGTGCAATGCTAAATGTATAACGAGTTAGAAAATTTTTTTTAAGTTTATTGTCTTTCAGAGTATTAGAAAATACGATTGTGGCATTGATTAAAATATTAAATAATTTGGAAATAAATCAAATGTTAATAAATGATTGGTTAGATAATATATGAAAATATTGACATACATGTAAACATGCAGTAACATATAAAATGTCAATATGTTGTGTTAAGTAAAAAAATATGTCAGAGAATGATATAATAGCCCTAAATAAATAATGGATAGTATGATGCTATATGGAATATATATATATATATATATATATATATATGCACATGTGTGTGTGCATGTTTCAATATATTCATACAGAAATATAGACCAAACTGTAATGGGATTGGAAGGATGGAGTATTTTAGATAGAAATTTAATTTTCTTTTGGAGCATGTAGTTGGAGAACCAACATTTGCTGAGTGCTACTGAGTGTTAATAACCTCTTTAAAAGCTTTGCATATGTTATCTCTCAATCTATAATTTTTTAATATTTTACAAATCTGTCCATTATAATGAGAAAAGCAAGTTTTAATATCTAACATTGTGTAGATCATAATCTGATCATAGTGTCTTCTACTCTTTCATTTATTTTTATTTATTTATTTAATTTTTATTAAAGTGTAGTTGCTATACAATATTATATGTTACAGGTATAAAATATGGTGACTCACAATTTTTAAAGATTACGCTCCACTTATAGTTATTATAAAATATTGGCCATATTCCCCTTGTAACCTATTTTATACTTAATAGTTTGTATCTCTTATTCCCCTACCCCTAAATTGCCTGTCTCCCTACCGGTAACTATTAGTTTGTTCTCCATATCTGTGAGTCTGCTTCATTTTGTTATATTCACTAGTTTGTTGTATTTTTTAGATTCCACATATAAATGATATTACACAGTATTTGTCTTTGTCTGACTTATTTCACTTAGCATAATGCCCTCCAAGTCCATGCATGTTGCTGCAAATGGCAAAATTTCATTGTTTCTTCTGGCTGAGTAATATTCCCTTGTATATATACCACAGCTTCTTTATCCATTCATCTCTTAATGGGCACTGAGGTTGCTCCCATGTCTTGCTTATTGTAAATAATGCTGCTGTGAACATTGGGATTCATGTATCTATTCAGATTAGTTTTATTTTTGTCAGATGTATACCCAGGAGTAGAATTGCTGGGTCATATTCTAGTTCTATTTTTAGGTTTTTGAGAGACCTCCATACTGTCTTCTACAGTGGCTGCACGAACTTACATTCCCACCAACAGTGCATGAGTATTCTCTTTTCTGTATATCCTCACCAACAATTGATATTTGTGTTCTTTTTGATAATTTTCATTCTGACAGGTATGAGGTGGTATCTCACTGTGGTTTTGATTTGCATTTCCCTGATGATTAGCAATGTTGAGTATCTTTTCATGTACCTGTTGGCCATCTGCATTGAGAAAACGTCTGTGTAGATCTTCTGCCCATTTTATTTTCCTGTTGTTTGTTTTTTTGATGTTGAGTTGTATGGCTATTTATATATGTTGGATGTTAATCCTTATCAGTCATATCATTTGCAAATATCTTCTCCCACTTGGTGGTTTGTCTTTTCATTTGTTGTCAGTTTCCCTTGCTGTGCAAAAGCTTTAAGTTTAAATAGGTCCCATTTGTTTGTTTTTGCTTTTATTTCCTTTACTTCAAGAGGTGGATCCAAAAAAAAAAAACATATTGCTGCAATTTATGTCTAAGAGTATTCTACTTATGTTTTCCTTTAGGAGTTTTATAGTATTCAGTCTTAACTTAGGTCTTTAATCCATTTTGAGTTTACTTTTGTATATGGTGTTAGAGAACATTCTAATTCCATTCTTTTCCCTCCTCTCTCCTTACATTTCAGAATAATGATTTTTCTGTGAAATCTGTAATGAGTTGCATTATTTCACATCTTTCCCATTTAAGCCTTTCATTACTTCTCTAATTTAGCATTAAATTATACTTATACTATTTACAATCTTATAATTATACACTGTATGTTTTCTGTTTTGCATTTCTTATACTTTAATGATTCATATTAAATGAATTAAATTTAAATTAATATAAATTACCTGAATATGAATATATCTGGTATTCAGCAGGGAGGGAGGAAGAAAAGGAGGGAGGGAGGGAAGGAAGGAAGGAAAGAAGGAAGGAAGGAAGGAAGGAAGGAAGGAAGGAAGGAAGGAAGGGTAACAAAAGCAAAATAGAATATTAATTGTAGCAGTGTATTTATTGAAAATGTTATTTTTTTAATTAACAGTGTCTTTTGAAAATTTAGGAGGATAGCATTTGTAGTCAGTAAAATTCTGAAACACGTGATACTGCCAAGAAAGGGTTTACATGTGGGTACTGATGATTACTAAAGCAGATGGTAAAATTAGTGGTATTAATAACTAGGAAAGATCTAGAGTAATAAAAGCAATTGTTATGTACTTCTGAGTTTGTATACGCTGGTTGGTCCTGAAAACTACACTAGCTCATCTATATTTCCCCACAGGTCTTCCTTATTCAGCAAATTCAGTAAGTCTATGCTCTTTTTCTTAAATCATTCTTTTTTTATATAAGAAATCTATTACATTATGCAGAAAAATAACTCAAGATAAATGTGAGTTTTCTTTATAGTTTCCAATTACAGTATTTCACTATCCTTTGCACCAATGGGTGTCTGAGGCATTTGTGACACACTTGAAGCTGAAATTCAGAATGAGATTTTCAATGTTTAAATTAAGTAGTCTGAAATTGCCTGCAAGACAGTTTCCATCAAGGGAAGTAACACAGTATAGCTAAGACTTGCCTGTTAAATCAACTAAGTGTAAATATATAAATATGTGTGTGTGTGTGTGTGTGTGTGTGTGTGTGTATACACAGTTATATATAGGTATATATTTATCCATGTCCTATCTTTTTATTTAGCATATAAAATCAGCATAAAAATAGTCTAATAGATCCAAATTATCAAACAAAATACCAAACTAATCTTACTGCTGGAGATTAAATACTTATCCCATGGACATTTATTTCTTCTAGTATTTCTGGATGAAGCATAAATCTCATGCACTTTCCCATATTTTGGGCTATTGCCTAATGATAGACTTCAGATAGAGGTGTGTTTCCTCATTTTTGAAATTTTGAATTAACTTACTATTAAAAGTGTGTGGGTTTTGAGCCTTTGCAGTTGGATATATATCCAGGAAGTATGAGTACTTAAAAATATACATATGGTTTGCATAACTGGGAGACTTTATTAAAACAAGACTAAAAACTTCTTGGTTAAAAGTCTTAGTTCATACATTTCCAAACAAAATTTTTTAAAT
This sequence comes from Hippopotamus amphibius kiboko, assembly GCF_030028045.1. Lineage (NCBI taxonomy): Eukaryota > Metazoa > Chordata > Mammalia > Artiodactyla > Hippopotamidae > Hippopotamus > Hippopotamus amphibius. Next base: position 19,824,217 of record NC_080195.1, read on the forward strand.
GTTTCATTATAGAAATCTAAGTTCAAAATAAACTTTTCTACTTTGTGTAATCTATTTTTTCCTTTAGATTTTTAAATTTAAGAGATATTTTATTAACTACTTATTGTACACAGCTCTATTCTGGGCTCTTGGATATATGATGGCAAAAGATAGACAATAATCCCTGTCCTCAGAGTTTATTCTTACATTCTAATTTCTATGAGTCTCTATATTTAAAAAATTATTTTACCTTTATTGAAGTATAACTAACAGGAAATTTTGAGATATAAAAGTGTGTATCGGTGATTTTATATATATATATATGTATATGCTTTGTGAAAGCATTCTCTCATCTAGTTAATTAACAAATCACCTCACATATTTTTTTTTGTTCTTTTTTTTTTGATGAGAACATGTAAGCCTACTCTCTTAGCAAATTTCAATTATACAATGCAGTGTTATCTGTATGTTTTATATTAAATCCTCAGACCTTACTCCTTTTATAGCTGGAAGTTTATACCCTTTTATCAAACTCTCCCTATTTTCCCCATCCCGTAGCCCCTGGCAACAAATTTTCTATTCTGTTTCTACTTGACTATTTTATTTTATTTTATTTTATTAGTTTCCATATATAAGTGACTCCATGCAGTATTTGTCCTTTTCTGTCTCTGTCTGGCTTATCTCATTTAGCATAATGCATATATATATGCATATTTTGACTATTATAAATAATGATGCAGTGAACATGGCATTGCATATCTTTTCAATATCCTGTTTCACTTTCTTTGGATATATACCCAGAAGTGGGATTGCTGGATTATATGGTTTTTTTTTTTTTAATTTCTTGAGGAACCTCCATACTATTTTCCATAGTGGCTGCACCAACTTGCATTCCCACCAAGAGTGCACAGGTGTTCCTTTTTCTCCATAACCTTGTCAACACTTGTTTTCTCATGTCTTTTTGATGATAGCCATTTAGGTGTGAGATGATATCTCATTGTGGTTTTGATTTGCATTTCCCTCATGAATAGTTGCTTTGAGCACTTTTTTCATGTACCTGTCAGGCAGTTGTATGTCTTCGTTGGAAAAATGTCTATTCAATTCTTCTGCCAATTTTTTGATAGAATTTTGGAGTTACTTTTACCATTGAGTTCTTTATAAATTTTGGGCATTAACTCCTTGTCACCTCTACAGTGTGCAAATATTTTCTCCCATTCTGTACATTACCTATTCATTTTGTTTATGATTTCCTTTGCTGTGAAGAAGCTATTTACTTGGACGTAAGTCCCACTTGTTTATTTTTGCTTTTGTTGCCTTTGCTTTTGGTGTGAAATCCAAAGAAATCCTCAGTAAGAGCAATGTCAAGTAGCTTACAACCCGCATTTCCATCTAGAAATTTTGTAGTTTCATGTCTTACTTTCAAGTCTTTAATCTATTTTGACTTGGTTTTTGTTTATGGTATAAGGTAGGGGTCCGATTTCATTCTTTTGTATGTGATTTTCCAGTTTTACCAACATCATTTATTGAAGAGACTGTCCTTTTCTGAGCTGGGTGGCAGTTGCAAAAGCTGGGGCTTCCAGATATATACACAAGCTCCTTCCAGGGAGACACTGGCAACATGAAACAGGCCAGAGGGAGGATATGGGAACAGTGCCCATCCACCTCTCCATTCTCAGGGGATGAGCACACTTATCCCTACAGGTGTGCTAAATTAGAAGTCTGAGCTTCAGGCAGCAGCTTTTGAAGTGTGCAAATAGACCTCTTTCAAGAAATGACCGGGAGATATGCATTTCTATCTATTCCCTTTGAGCTGAGCCCTGAAGTACTAGCCAGAGCTGGTACTTGTGAGTTCATTAAAACTCTTTGTTTGCTATAATCACATGGATTTCATGGACACAAGCATTGGTGGCTTTCAGAACTAAGTGTTCATTCTTCGGATGGAAGTCTTAAAAGTTAGGGTAGTAAATGTTGGGTCAAAACACTTCTCTTCTCAGGGGGAATCTGAGAGTTTGAGTTTCCTCTCAACTGTATATTTCTGGACCAGGGGTGAGGTTTGTGGTGAGAGTGTATCTCAGCCTTTCCTACCAGTTTCATTGTGGGTATTTTCTTGTTTATCCGATGCTTAGGAGTTGCTCAGGTAGTCTCTAGATTTGTTTCAGAGGCAATAGTTCCTTATTTATTGTAGATTCAATGTGTCCATTAAAGGAGGTGAATTTAGGAGCCTCCTATGTTGCCGATGAAACTGCAAAAATGCATCTTGAGGGGCTCCAAGGAGCTCTGGTTCTTCATGTCTCAGGGCAGAAAGAATTCAGCAAGAGGCAGAATGATAGATAAGAAGTGATATATTAGAGGAGGAGAAAAGATGGAGGCGAAGTAAAGGGACGTGGAATGCATCCCTCTCCACAGATGCATTGAGAATGCACCAAAAGACGCAATAATTCCCACAGAGAACCAACTGAACACCAGCAGATGACCTCGGACACCAGAAAGGACTGCAAGGATCCCGACATAACCGGTATGGAGGCATCTGCGATGGGTCATAGAGGGTGAAGAGGCGGAGCTGTGGCAGACGGGAGGGAGTGAGAAACACACGGAGGGTCCGCACTGCAGCTCAGCATTCCCAGACCGAGATGTCAGTCCACAGCTGAACAGAGGGTCTGGGAGTGGGAGCGTGGGAACCTGCCCCTGAGAGCTGTCCAGCCATGATGGCAGCTGAATGCTGCAGGTTCACAGGCAGGGGTGAGGAGCCGTGGGCATAGCCTCTCTCTCTCTTCCAGTGCCTGCAGCAGGCAGTGGAGGGATCCCCTGTGGGCCCCCTCAGGCCCTCAGGCGGGGCCATCTTAAAACCCCTTGGAATGCCAGCAGCAGGGAGGCTGCAAAGAGAAAAAAAAAAAAAAAAAACAACCCTGAGAGAGGCCCAACTCTGAGACTTTCTGTTTACACCTGAGCCACCTGCATCCCTCTGCAACAGGCACCTCCAAGCCCGACTGAAACAACAGTGCGCCACTGCTCACTTACTCCCAGGGGAAGGAGCCACTATTGTACCCTCTCCCTCTCCACACACCAACGCTTACAGATCAACAATAAAGGAAACTCTGCTGGTCACAGAATAATACAAAAAACCTAAGGCGAGTAGAAGGGCACTTAGAGCTGAGACTCTAAGGAAACAGAAATATTAGTATCAGTCCTATTGAACTGGTCCATTCTGGGATCAGTTCTTTTTTTGGGTTTTTTTTTTTTTTCCTTTATTAATTACGATCTTAGTCCTAAGGGATCTACAAGTTTTACAGCATAATTTTTTAATGCTATTTTTTATTCTATTTTTATTTTTTTGCCTTTTTATATACTTCTATTTCTAGCTAAGTTTTTGGTAGTATGGATTATATCTCAGCTACCTTCCTTTCATCTCTATCTTTTATACATTTCTGTTCCTTTCTTTTTATTTGCATATTTCCAGTCACACTATGCTCTTCTCTTCCCCTGTCTTCCATCCATTTTTAGTTTATTTTATCTTAACATACTTAGAAGCAACACTGTCATTCTGCTCAGACTCCTTGCTCTTTTCTCCAGATGACACACCGCCTTGGTATTTAATATTAGCTTTTTGTCTTTATCTTAGTTCTTAGTACAATTGTCTACTTGCATTCTGAGAATCTCCATTCTGTCTGGTGGTACTCTAGCTCTTTTTTATCTTTGATCCCAGCTTACAGTATCTCCCTGGATGAGTGTTTGTATGTATAAGGTATTATTTGTTTGTTTTTGTTTCTGTTTTGTTCTATTTTGGTTGTCAATTTCTGTTGGGTTTCTCTTTGAATATCTGATAGCATACTGGGGTTCTTCTGTCAGGTCTTTCCAGAACCTTATGTCCTAATGGATTCAGTAATTGTGTGTCTTATATATGTATGTGTGTCCCAGCCTTAGTATTTGTTTAACCCAACACTCGGACATTAGCCTGGAACTTGGACAGTCTTCTCTAAACCGCTCTATCACCAGAACAAGCAACCCCAGAAGTTTGGACTACCATGAGGAAACAAAGAAACACCATGCAGGCAAAGGAGCAGGAAAAAAACCCACAAGACCAAATAAATGAGGAGGAAAGAGGAAAAATGCCTGAAAAAGAATTGAGAGTAATGATAGTAAAAATGATACAACATCTCTATAACAAAATAGAGAAAGTACAAGAAACAGTTCATAAGAACTCAGAAAAACAAACAGCAAAGGATAACAAAATAACTGAAATTAAAAATACCCTAGATGCTATAATCAGCAGAATGACTGAGGCAGAAGAACGAATAAGTGTAAGAAAGATAGAATGGGGGAAATAACTGCCACAGAGCAGGAAAGAGAAAAAAGAATAAAAAGAATAGAAGACAGTCTCAGAGACCTCAGTGATAACATTAAGCGTACCAACATTCGAATTATAGGCATCCCAGAAGAAGAAGAAAACAAGAAAGGGCCTGAGAAAATATTTGAAGAGGTTATAGTGGAAAACTTCCCCAACATGGGAAAGGAAATAATTAACCAAGTCCAAGAAGCACAGAGAGTCCCATACAGAATAAACCCAAGGAGAAATACACCAAGACACATATTAATCAAATTAACGGCAATTAAAAACAAAGAAAAAATATTAAAAGCAGCAAGAGAAAAGCAACAAATAACATATAAAGGAAAACCCATAAGGATAACAGCTGAACTCTCTACAGAAACTCTGCAGGCCAGAAGGGAATGGCAGGATATACTGAAAGTCCTGAAAGAGAGAAACCTACAGCCAAGAATACTCTACCCAGCAAGAATCTCATTCAGATTTGAGGGAGAAATCCAAAGCTTTCCAGACAAGCAAAAGTGAAGAGAATTCAGCACCACCAAACCAGCCTTACAACAAGTGTTAAAGGAACTTCTCTAAGTAGGAAACACAAGAAAAGGAAAACACCTACAAATACAAACCCAAAACAATTAAGAAAATGGTAATACAAACACACATGTCAATAATCACTTTAAATGTAAATGGATTAAATGCTCCAACCAAAAGACACAGACTGGCTGAATGGATACAAAAACAAGACCCTTCTATATGCTGCCTACAAGAAACCCACTTCAGACCAAGGGATACATACAGACTGAAAGTAAAGGGATGGAAAAAGATATTCCATGCAAATGGAAGTCAAAAGAAAGCTGGAGTAGCAATACTCATATCAGACAAATTAGGCTTTAAAGTAAAGACTATTACAAGAGACAGGGAAGGACACTACATAATGCTCAAGGGATCCATCCAAGAAGAACATATCACAATGGTAAATATCTATGCCCCCAACATAGGAGCACCTCAATACATAAGGCAAATGCTAATAGCCATAAAAGGGGGAATCAACAGTAACACAATAATAGTGGGAGACTTGAACACCCCACTTACATCAATGGACAGATCATCCAAACAGAAAATAAATAAAGACACACAAGCTTTAAATGACACATTAGACCATCTCGACTTCATTGATATTTATAGGACATTCCATCCAAAAATGACAGAATACACTTTCTGCTCAAGTGCACACGGAACATTTTCCAGGATAGATCACATCTTGGGTCACATATCAAACCTCAGCAAATTCAAGAAAATTGAAATCATATCAAGCATCTTCTCAGACCACAACGCCATGAGACTAGATATCAATTACAGGAAAAAAACTGCAAAAAGTACAAACACATGGAGGCTAAACAATACACTCTTAAACAACCAAGGAATCACTCAAGAAATCAAAGAGGAAATCAAAAAATATCTAGAATCAAACAACAATGAAGACACAACAACCCAAGCAGTTCTAAGAGGGAAGTTTATAGCAATACAGTCCTACCTTAAGAAACAAGAAAAATATCGAATAAACAACCTAACCTTACACCTCAAACAATTAGAAAAAGAAGAAGAAAGAAACCCCAAAGTGAGCAGAAGGAAAGAAATCATAAAGATCAGAGCAGAAATAAATGAAAAAAGAAAGGAAGGAAGCAATAGGAAAAATTAATAAAACTAAAAGCTGGTTCTTTAAGAAGATTAACAAAATTGATAAACCATTAGCCAGACTCATCAAGAAAAAAAGGGAGAAGATGCAAATCAACAGAATTAGAAATGAAAAGGGAGAAGGAACAACGGACACCTCAGAAATACAAAAGATCATGAGAGACTACTACAAGCAACTATATGCCAATCAATTGGATAACCTGGAAGAAATGGATAAATTCTTAGAAAAATGCAATCTTCCAAAACTGAACCAGGAAGAAATAGAAACCATGAACAGACCAATCACAAGTATGGAAATTGAGGCAGTGATTAGAAATCTCCCAACACACAAAAGACCAGGACCAGATGCATTCACGGGCAAATTCTATCCAATATTTAGAGAAGAGCTAACACCTATCCTTCTCAAACTCTTCCCAAGTATAGCAGAAGGAGGAACACTCCCAAACTCATTCTACGAGGCCACCATCACCCTGATGCCAAAACCAGGAAAGATGTCACAGAAAAAGAAAACTACAGGCCAATATCACTGATGAATATAGATACAAAAATCCTCTACAAAATACTAGCTCACAGACTCCAACAGCACATAAAAAAAATCATACACCATGATCAAGTGGGGTTTATCCCTGGGATGCAAGGATTCTTCAGTATACGCAAATCAATCAACGTGATACATCATGTCAACAAATTGAAGGATAAAAACCATATGATCATCTCAATAGATGCAGAAAAAGCTTTTGTCAAAATTCAACATCCACTTATGATGGAAGCGCTCCAGAAAATGGGCATAGAAGGAAATTACCTCAACATAATAAAAGCCATATATGAAAAACCAAAAGCTAACATCATTCTCAATGGAGAAAAACTGGAAGAATTCCCTCTAAGAACAGGAACAAGACAAGGGTGTCCACTCTCACCACTGTTATTCAACATAGTTTTGGAAGTGTTAGCCACAGCAATCAGAGAAGAAAAAGAAATTAAAGGAATCCAAATTGGAAAAGAAGAAGTAAAATTGTCACTCTTTGCAGATGACATGATATTATATATAGAAAACCCTAAAGACTCTACCAGAAAACTGCTAGCACTCATTGATGAGTTTAGTAAAGTAGCAGGATACAAAATGAATGCACAGAAATCTCTTGCATTCCTATACACGAACAACGGAAGAGCAGAAAGAGAAATCAAGGAAACTCTCCCATTCACCATTGCAACAAAAAGAATCAAATATCTAGGAATAAACCTGCCTAAGGAGGCAAAAGATCTGTATGCAGAAAACTTTAAGACATTGATGAAAGAAATCAAAGATGACACAAACAGATGGAGGGATATACCATGTTCCTGGATTGGAAGAATCAACATAGTAAAAATGACTGTACTACCCAAAGCAATTTACAGATTCAATGCAATCCCGATCAAATTACCAATGGCATTTTTCACAGAAGTAGAGCAAGAAATCTTACGATTTGTATGGAAATGCAAGAGACCCCGAATAGCCAAAGCAATCTTGAGAAGGAAAGATGGAGTTGGTGGAATCAGGCTTCCTGACTTCAAACTATACTACAAGGCCATAGTGATCAAGACAGTATTGTACTAGCACAAAAATAGAAAGGAAGATCAATGGAACAGAATAGAGAACTCAGAAGTAAGCCCAAACACATATGGGCACTTTATCTTTGACAAAGGAGGCCAGAATATACAATGGACAAAAGACAGCCTCTTCAATAAGTGGTGCTGAGAAAATTGGACAGCAACATGTAAAAGAATGAAATTAGAACATTTCCTAACACCATACACAAAAATAAACTCCAAATGGATTAAAGACCTACATGTAAGGCCAGACACTATAAAACTCCTAGAGGAAAACATAGGCAGAACACTCTAGGACATCCATCAAAGCAAGATCCTTTTTGACCCACCTCCTAGAATCATGGAAATAAAATCAAGAATAAACAAATGGGACCTCATGAAACTTAAAAGCTTTTGTACAGTGAAGGAAACCATAAACAAGACGAGACGGCAACCCTCAGAATGGGAAAAAATAGTTATCAATGAAACAACGGACAAAGGATTAACCTCCAAAATATACAAGCAGCTCATGCAGCTTCATACCAAAAAAGCAAATAATCCAGTCCACAAATGGGCGGAAGATCTAAATAAACATTTATCCAAAGAAGACATACAGATGACCAACAAACACATGAAAAGATGCTCCACATCACTCATCATCAGAGAAATGCAAGTCAAAGCCACAATGAGGTCTCACCTCACACCGATCAGAATGGCCATTATCACAAAATCTGGAAACAACAAATGTTGGAGAGGGTGTGGAGAAAAGGGAACTCTCCTGCACTGTTGGTGGGAATGTAAGTTGGTACAGCCACTATGGAAAACAGTTTGGAGGTTGCTTAAAAAACTACAAATAGAACTACCATATGATCCAGCAATCCCACTCCTGGGCATATACCCAGAGAAAACCATAATCCCAAAAGAAACATGTACCATAATGTTTATTGCCACACTGTTTACAATAGCCAGGACATGGAAGCAACCGAAATGCCCATCAACAAATGAATGGATAAAGAAGATGTGGCATATATATACAATGGAATATTACTTAGCTGTAAAAAGGAATGAGATGGAGCTATATGTAATGAGGTGGATAGACCTTGAGTATGTCATACAGAGTGAAGTAAGTCAGAAAGAGAAAGACAAATATTGTATGCTAACTCACATATACGGAATCTAAAAATGGTACTGATGACCCTAGTGACAACAAGAACAAGGACGCAGATGCAGAGAATGGACTGGAGAACTCGAGGTTTGGGGGGCTGGGGATGAAGGGGAAGCTGAGACGAAGCGAGAGAGTAACACAGACATATATATATACTACCAACTGTAAAATAGATAGCCAGTGGAAAGTTGTTGTATAACAAAGGGAGTTCAACTCGAGGATGGATGATGCCTTAGAGGACTGGGACGGGGAGGGTGGGGGGGAGTCGAGGGAGGGAGGGAATACGGGGATATGTGTATGAATACAGATGATTGAGCTTGGTGTACCTCAAAAAAAATAAATAAAATGAGAAAAAAAAGAAAACAAAACAGAAAAAGAAGTGATTTATTAGAATAGGACACTTGTGAGGCTTACAAGTGGGCAGGCAAGAGGGTACCACACCCCAGGATCTTTGTGGGCTACAGTCTTATAATGAAAGGAGAAGTAGGGAGGGAGAGAAAACCACCTTCTTCCTTATTCTTGAGTACACATCAAGCTTCCATCATCAACTCCTCCTCCACATCAGGTGGGGGAGTTTTATTGTCCCTGCATGGTCAAGCCAGGACTATCACGGCACTATTTAAATTAGCAAAAGGACAGTAACATATACTACAAATGGTAAATCATCTCAGGTTTTATATAATGTCATCTTCTTATATTTTTGTTTTTGGTGCGCACAGAGGAGCATATCCTAGGAATCATTAATTTACTAAGCTCACTGGGCAGGATGTGGGTCTCATGCCACCATTGTTTTATTGTTTGGGGGCATGTCTCATGATTCCTTTGCAAGGCTTTGTTGCTAAGCAAACCCGCCTGGTTTTCTGGTTAAGCAAACCTGCTTTCTTGAGTGATCATTAACTTACAGAGTCTCCTACAGCTTTTCTTTACTTATAATCCCCTAGTGGGATTAACTATTTAATCACCTATTTTGTCCCTTTACTTTGTAACTATCACTATCTTGAACAAGAACCTCTGTTGACTGAAAAAAAAAAAGGCACAACCTAGAAGTTGAGAGTTATGTTTTATTCGATGGACATTCTGAGGACTTCAAGCCTGGGACACAGCATCTCCAATAACACTGGGAAGCTTTTCTGAAGAGGTGGGGGTGGGGGAGACCAGGATATATAGGAGTTTTTGCAACAAAGGCCAGGTAGTCAGAATATCAAAAGATTATTGTTAACTAAAGAAAACCAAATATCTCAAGTTAATGAAATCAATGGGATTTTTGTGTGTTTGTTTTTTTATGTATGGGAAGGTGCAAGGTCTGGGCTCACTCAAATCATTCCTTTGATATGCACCTCAGCTATCTGGGGCCAGTATCCTGTCTTCTCATGCTGAGTCTCCTCAGTGTGCACCATCAGGAGTGGCTGCAGCAGTTGACTGCTAGGTGGTGGGCATCCTGTTTCCATCCTGAGTTCCCACAGGGCTCACCATCAGAGTGACTGCAGTGTGGTGGCTTGATGGCTGCAGCATCCTTTGCTTACTGATAAGGCAGGCAGCATTCTTAGTTTACACCCTGTAGAAGTCTTTATTTTGAAGCTTGAAAAGATTAGAACAAATGTATGGTCCTGACTAAACTTTATATTTCTCTGGGCATTCCACCATAGATTTTTATGTCCTTGTCTGATATATATATATATATAACTTAGGTGAATATGACTTTTTAAATCTGGACTTTGTAATAAAAATGTCTTGGAGTTGTCACTGAGATAGCATGGTTGTATTTACTCTGGGGCCAGGTATGTATGCATGGTTTGATCCAGTGTAAATGAATCTTACTTTTAGAAAAAACAGTGACTCTTCTGATTTGGGGAATTCTATTAAAATTTTAGAAAATATTACAAATTGCCTGTTACTGTTCTACAGAGTGAAAGGAAGAAAGAATGGAGAGTAATGTTATTTAAAAAGACAGTGTGAAGTAATGCTGAGCTTAAGTAGTATGACAGGAGAAGAAAAGGAAGAGTGACATCAGTATTTCTCAGACTTTTGGTTTATATAATCCAATTGCAAATATGAGAATGTTAGACTATTCACATGAATGAATTCCAGCAAAATTCTCTCATGGTTTTAAGATATATTTTTGATTAATTTAATGAAGGGAGAATGGAAAAGGGAAACAATTCATCATTTTAATTTTAAAGGGCTTTTATTACAAAGATTTCAATTACTAATGAAATAACAACTGAAGTAGCACAGTCAATCTATAAATGATATGTTATAAAGCGGAAAAAATATATCAGGAACATCTCCTGGCCATTTGATTAAATCTGGAAAGAACTGCATGCAAATATAAAGCAACTAGTCCTTTCTTCTAATGGAATTAAAATAAAATACTCAAATTATTTTTGTAAGGAAAAGAAGAATAAATAAACATATTCACCAGGGAAGCAATGCTACTTTATTGGCCTTACACAAACATACTCCAGCCAGGCCTTTGGGAGGGAGTTTGCACTTGTTATTTTTGGTGTGTCAATCACGTGTGCTTGCTACAGTTTTTCTGCTAAGTGGGGTCTGACCTCTCTACCTTGGGCAAAAAGTTTTCCAGGCTGAAAACTTCAGAGCTGTTGATCTTTTGGTATCTTTCAGCAAGTTGAAGAAGAAAAAAGGAATACATACAAGGAGATAAAAATGTTGAAGAAAATATTAGAGCTCCTGAAGAATAGTGAATACAGAAGGCAAAGCTAAAATACACTAAAGCCAAAATAAATTTAAAAATTAATAAACACCAACACACAAAGCTGAGATAAAAAGAGTTGGAATGTAAGCGAAGATTTTGCTATAAATAACAATTTGAGGCTATGGGTAAATAGCAATAAATAGTAATGGTTAGTAATGGTTACTAGTCCTTTTTGTGCTATGGTATAATACACTATGTGACTGTGAAGATTTATTTGTATTTTCTTTTGTAATATTTCAGCCATCTTTCAGAGAACTGAAAACAAACAAAAAAAATAAGATTGACAAATTTTAAAGTCAAATTAGTGGATAATATACTGTAGAAAAAAGGTAGAATTATTACAGGTTCAGAATCATAAGCTATTCAATACAGTTTAACAGGCTGGATTATCATGTAGAATGTGAATGTACTAAATACAGTAAGATTAATATGATCTGTACAGTGGCAACAATGGAAAGGATTTTTAACAACAAATAAAGAAAACATACTTTCAGCAAATCACATTTGGTGCTCAGTCCTATGAATTGTGAAGCAGAAAATAAACCATTGTTCTGGAATCATATTGAGGATGAGAAAGGTACATGCTTTCTATCACTATGGAAACAAATGCTAGTCATTTCAGCCTAATGGTTGGACTTTGGATTCAGTAAAATCAATATTCGGTATTCTTAATTCCAGTAAACTTATAATAGCACATACTAATTAAGCCTAAATTGGAAGTTTAACAGAAATAGAAATCAAGCCCACATTTCTCAAAAGCAAGTCTACCTCGTTTGTTGTAAATTGGGGTGATACAGAAATGGATGGTTGAGATTTTGTTTTCATCAAGCACTATAATTGCCATTATATTAAGATATAATTCAGAACCTACAATTTCCATATCACTTGAGGTAGAAAGGGAATAAATAATTGAAAATATGTTTTTATGCTCCCTAGATTCACAAAGGAGCCAAAATAGCTTAGACTAATAGCAAAATCACAATGAAACAAAATAACTCAGATGGAATAAAATTTTTAAAGAAAATTTTAAAAAATAATTTAATAAAAATAAAAGGTGGAGAGAAAAGTATATCAACAACTTTAAATAAGGAAGGGTTTACCAAAAGTTATTTCTTATTTCTTAGCAGTCAGAGCAATGAGTGGAATCAGATGAGTTACATAATTCACATTATCCAGCTATTAAGGTATTTTTCTGTGTCTAAAAACTCAGATGGATTTTTTTTCACTCATTAAAATTTCCGGCTTTTCACTTCCTTTTTGCTTCCTAATTAATGTGTGTAAATAGTAGATCATTCTTTTTACTTTGTAAGTTTAACAATATATTAAATATTGTTTTTATACTTTTCTCAAACTTCAAAGTATTTGCTCTGGATCTATTTCTGGGTTTCTCGGGCTGCCATGTGGTTGAAAGCAAACATTATGGTAGATTTTTAGTATTAACATATAGATGACATTGCCATGCAGTTGAACCAAAAAAGCCAGTAGATAGTTAACGTTAAGATACAGGTGACTTTATTGCAAACCTGCATTTATGAAGTGTACATTTGAAGCATCCAATGGATGCCTTCATAATAGATTTCTGATTAAAATGCTTTAAGTTCACAAAAATTTTGATTAAATTATATGCAGTTTCAATATGTTCTTGATTGCATGTAGCAGCAGTTGTCTGCTCTCTAAACTATCTGTGGAGAAGGAGGCTTTTATTGGTTTTCTTTATTTCGAGTTCCTTATAGACAGAGACTTTTATAAAATACAATAAATTTGTGTGGCAGAGCCAAACTTCCATAAAAGTTTCAAACTAGTATTTAGTCTCAGTTTCTGTATTTATCTTATTGTTGGTTATTAGCCAATAGTTTGCAGACTTTGAAAACAAACACTGTTCTGTGAACTACATGTGAATAGTATTAGGTAAAACAGTAAGACAAACAGTATCATAAACAAAAAATAATAAAAATAATTTCCTTTCTTGCAAAAGCAGTTTTTGTAGGAAGGCCTCCTAATAGGTAAACATACTGCAGGAAGTCACTGTTACTCTGTTTTCTGCATACTTCAAGGAGTCCCTTTTCTTGTATAACTTTGATTTCTTAGGACTAATACTTCTACAAACAGCTCCTTAGATTCACCCAATTTTCAGTTCTTCCCGGTTGTTAAATATTAACTCTCAGTTCTCCAGCCTTTGAGAAGAATGCCTTGTAGCCCAAATCGTGATGATTGAACACTTTTAATGTGATGGAAATGTCTTCATGGTATATACATATCCGTAAACAGCTTTTCTTTTTTAAATTAATTTTTATTGGAGTGTAGTTGATTTACAATGTTGTGTTAGTTTCTGCTGTACAGCAAAGTGATTCAGTTATACATATATCTACTCCTTTTTAGATTCTTTTCCCATATAGGTTATTATAGAGTATTGAGTAGAGTTCCCGGTGCTATATATAGGTTCTTTTTTTTTTTTTTCTTTAAGAACTTTTATTGAGATACAATCAGCATACAATAAACTGCATATATTTAAAGCATACAATTTGATTTTTTTTTTCTTATTAGTGAAGTATATATGTCAATCCCAATCTCCCAATTCATTCCCCCCCAACCACTCCCTGCTTTCTCCACTTGGTGTCCATATGTTTGTGCTCTACATCTGTGTCTCTATTTCTGCCTTGCAAACCAGTTAATTTGTACCATTTTTCTATAGTCCACATATATGTGTTAATATACGATATTTGTTTTTCTCTTTCTGACTTACTTCACTCTGTATGAAGTCTCTAGGTCCATGCATGTCTCTACAAATGTCCCAACATACATTCCTATTAATTATCTGTTTTATATATAGTAGTGTGTATATGTCATTCCCAATCTCCCATTTACCTCCCCCACCTTTCCCTCTTGGTAACCATAGGTTTGTTTCCTATATCCGTGACTCTATTTCTGTTTTGTAAATAAGTCCATTTGTACCGGTTTTTAGATTCCATGTATAAGCAATATCATATGATATTTGTCTTTCTCTGACTTATTTCACTCAGTATGGTAATCTCTAGGTCCATCCATGTTGCTGCAGATGGCATTATTTTGTCCTTTTTTATGGCGGAGTAATATTCCATTGTGTATATGTACAGTATCTTCTTTATCCATTCATCCATCGATGGACATGTAGGTTGCTTTTCATAATATGTAAAATTCCTTCCTTCCTGGAATAGAAGTCCAGTGAAGAATGGATATGTGTGTTCTTAACCTGCTGTTATATCTACACCGCCTAGCAAAGAACCTAGCATAAGGCAAACATAGTCTACAGAACAGCTGGTACAAAAAGATATGGTTCAGGGAGGACACTGAAGGATTAGGAGGGAAAATATGTTTCTTCAATAAATGACAGTAAGTGTATCATGGAAAATTTGAATCTATGCTAAAAACCTAAAAACCTAAAAAAGCCCGTTCAAAATTCAAAGAAAAGCTAAAACTTAGAGTAGAGGTCTGAACATTAAAAAAGGGACATAATTTTAAATAATTATCTAATTATATAAAAAGAAGTCATTGCCCTCTAAAGCTAGAAACATTTTCCTTTAAGTGAACCACGAAAATTGACCTTGAAATAGTAAAGAAGGCTATATCTAGCTCATCTGACTTATCATTAAACAAAATTTATGTATTTTTAATAATGTAATTTATCTTCATTGTTTTCAACTTTTTCTACAGACATGTGGAGGAAGAACACAGCTTTGTTATGGTTGTAGAGAGAATGTAAATGTTAATGATAGTGACAGTGCAGTAAAAATGTAGCTGGCAGAATACATAAGTGAACTTGAGGGAGGGAAGAAAAGGTAATGATTACAGTTGATGAAACAACTGATATGTATACGTATATGTACGTACCATGTACATATACATATTAACAGACATATCCTCTCAAAGTTTAAAACTAATAAACAGATTGACAAAAATAATGATCATTACAGAAATAATTGAGGACAGGAAGAGTAGTGATAGCAGTGAGGTATCTATACTTGATGAACAAAAAACTGAGTTACAAGTCTGTTATCATAACCACCAGAGGAATACAAAGTTGAACCATTTAAAATTAGTATAAAGAAAAGAATATATGCCCCACTGCATAGAATTAGTGAAGGAAGAAATTGACTGCATGTTTCATTTGTGTCCATGCTTGCCAATTGCGTGAGGAACTGAGTCAGTCTTAGGTCAGTATTCAAACAACTTACACATTAGAACTACTTTTCTAGCTACCTTCATTTTCATGTCTCAGAAATCTCAGACAGGCTCTTATAATGTGATCTCAGAAACAGGTTGAGCATGAAGTAAGATCTCTCCCTGTGTCCTCAGCTTCATTATCTTCTTGAGGCATTTCAAGCAGCCAGCATGATTCTGAGAACAGATATTTTAAAAATAAATATTCCAAAAAACATGACATAACCCCCACATTTCTTCCATAATCCTCACCTATGGTTGACCTCATGAGGTCAACATATCTATTTTTTCTCATAGTAATACTTTTTCTATATCCTATTTTTTTCTCATAATATCTATAAACTATTTTTCCTCATAGTAATACTATATGCATAGGATATAAGCACTTTTACATCCATATTTTATTTAATTTTCAATAAGCTATGGGATACGTATTGCTTTCTCCAATTTGCAAGAGAAAATTGCGACCCAGGCAGACTGAATGACAAACATCATGCCACTAAGCTAATAAATTGCCAGATGTGCTGCTAAATTTTGCCCACAATAAAAGTTTCTTTATATAACATCAGTGTGCCTCTTTCAATAATGATGGGAAAAAATACCTACTGTAAAAATGTAGCAAAAATTTATTGGACATAACTTTTATACATTAAAAACAAAGAGTTTTATTTTTTTAATCTAGAAGAGTCATTAATATCCATTTAAAATTTTACCACTTTTGGCAAATTTGGGCAAATTTGTAAGTAAGTAAAAATTTTATTTCTTGGCTCAACCTTTCTCTTTCTGAGTCATCTGGGCCCCCAGCTTGCTTCCAGGCTACTCAGACCCTATGGGTGCCACTGTAGTCTCTAGATCATTTCAGGTACTCTCCCATTCTCCAGAACATGCCTTTACAATGTTTTTCTTTATTTTCCTAATTTAAGAAGATTATTTATTCAGAGTATAGAAATTCTACGTTGAAATTAAACACTAAATGGAAGCCAAATATAAAATTTTTTATATAGGACAACAGTTGCTCAATCTTATGAATATATTCATCTCTAATTCAGTGTTTAGATATGTTACTTCCCATAGAAAATCTCCATTTTTAAAGAGGCCTTCTGGAAAAAATTTGTTTCCTCATTTGGTATAAAAGAGTGTGAGTGTGTGTGTGTGTGTGTGTGTGTGTGTGTGTTTTAATTACAAGATCTGGTCTAAAGCCAGCTCCTCTGCTTACTGTATGAACATGCTATATAATCTCAAGTAGTATCAGAATATTAACAGAAATTGCCTTTTCCAACTCACAAGGTTTTTCTGGTGATAAAATTAAATAGCTTATTGGAAAGTTCTTTGCAAACTGTTCTTTGCAGAGTTCTTTGCAAACTGTAAAATAAATAAGCATGTTTACATTATTGCAAAGAAGTGATCATAATGATTAGGTTTTCTTATATTAAAGCAAGTCAGGGAAGGATATAGTTTTTGGCAATCCAGGCAGTTCTAAGTCCTATGAGTCACACTGGCCGGCTTATACTCACAATCCACTGACTGTGTGTGCAATGCGGTGTGACCACATTCATGCACTCTTTTTATTTCTGTCAAACATTGGAAGTGGTTTATCTGTACCTTCTCTTAAATTTTAAGATATATTCTCACCTATTTCCCCAAGGGAAAAGCTAAACAAACAAAATATATCTTTAATAAAGCCACTTTATCCTTGAGGAGATATTCAAAAGTGCTAAGCCTGGATCTGAATCAAAGGAACTAAAATTCCATGGACTATTCAACAAATTTACTTACACTAATTTTCTTGTTGAGCAGAGTGATATGATTTCTGTGGCAACATGTACATTTTCCTGACTCAATAATGCTTTATTTCATCTTTGCTGTTTTCAGGAGCTATGAGAATATAATTTTTTTGCTCAAATATGCATTAATCATTCAAAAATATTCAGTTTTGAAATAGTTACCTGATTCTCATTCTTATTTTTCAGTTATTTTCCTGTGTATTTTTTAACAGTTAGAAAAGTATAACATAGTCATGCTATTTCTGAAAACACTTATATTCTGTTTTGATACACTGAATTTTTTATTAGTTTAAAGACATTCTTTATAATGTAATTTTGGTACTTATATGGCTGAAAACTTGTATTTATATTTAAATGAATTATGAACACCTGTGAAGCATTATTTAATGTTCTCCTTTTCATTAATATCAAAGTGTCCAATGAATCAAATGTTATTTCTTTGAATTCACTGAAATTACAGAAAATTCCTACTTCAGGGCATTGTAAAAACACTATTCTATTAACAAAAAAGATAAGAGTAGTAGGATAATTTTGTAATATCAAGTGCCCCATTAAGCACAATTTTCTAAAATATTATTAAATGAGCTCAGAAATGAATAACAGTGATTTTCTTGTGGTGCTTTTCCAATTTTGGGTGTCTGCTTTAATCAACATTTCTAGAAACAATAATTTCAAAGTAAATTGTCAATTATATTAAAAATTTCTGTTTCAATTTTATGATCACAATTTCATATGTATTTTATTGTACAATTATTATGAAATGTTTCAAATACTAACATATGCATTTATTTACTTACCTCTTCACATACCGATGAGAAGGCGCTCCCTCCATTTGCAAAACGTGCCTTTGGTTCAACACATTTGAGCATGATTGGCCAGATTTATTGTTATGCTATTACAGTGTGTTGATTATGAGTCATGCTTGTGCCAATAGCGCTGGTTTGAGGTGGCATATCACACATTATTTTCCCTGCTCTTCTTAAATCCTTTTTGAATTCCATGACTCACAAATATTCTTGAAGTGGTTTATAAGTTTATCATGTAGTAGACAAAGTGATGATGGGTTTTTATTTGCCTAAATTTATCTCAGACAGGTTTTAAAGCATAGTAGTTAGGTCCCAACCTAGGCTTACACAATCCAGATGGGTTGTGAGAATGGGACCCAGGAATCCAACTTGAACTCTCTAGAGTTCTTATGCACATTCATACATGAGAAGTACTGATTTGTGACAGAGTGTCACAAATATATGACCTATCTAAGGTAAATAATAACAAAATAAAAAATCAATAATAGATTAAGAATATAAAATCAATTTTATATTTAAAAGATTTCTCTGTGTATGTTTCTGTGTGTGATGCTCTTTTTTGTTGTGTTTTCCTTTCTTTCTGGTCTCTGAAAATTCATGTGTAAACTAAATATATATCTAAGGTTGCAAACTTTTATCTGATTTTAAAAATAACAATCTTACCGTCCCAACTGTTGTGAACCATATAAATTCAAACCATGTTAATTTATTTTTATGAATTACAAATTGAGAAAAAAGACTAGATTAAGTATCTAAATAACAGTATGGGTAGAAACCAGTCTTACTGGAGAAGAGTAGATGATGTTTTCACTCACTTCATACCACTTCGTTGTAATTCACAAAGTTCTAAGTCTGGAGATCTCAGAGAACAAAATAGACCAAAGAAAAGACTCTCTTACCTAGAGCTTATGATCTATCTAAAAGATAAATGTATGAATAGATTTATGACAGATTCTCTGTTTAGTATACAGGTGTGTTCTTATAAGGTTGAAAAGGACAATTAAGCAGGTAAATACAAAAGAAATATAATCTTAGTGCTCAAAAAAAAAAGAGATGGCAGAAAGAGGTGTTGTGGGTGTTATCTTCAGAACATTTAACAATTTAAGACTGAGTGAAATCTAATGAATCAACATTGCCAGCATAAATTAGGAAGATACTTAACTTAGCGTTGTAAAACAATGACAGAGAGAGACCTAACACAATTTGCTGTACACTTCTGAAACATGCATGTAGATTGAACAAGATTATTGCATTCAACAGGATCCATTAGGACAATTCACTTATGATGGGCATCTTAAAACATAACAGAAAATAAAGTCATGTTTTTAATCAAAGCAGAAAAAGATAATAGCAACAAAATTTTGAACTTAGTAAATAGAGAACCAAATATATACCATTAGGTTTAAAAAGTAAGGGTAACTTTGCAATAAGAGACGTGAGCTAATAGTGTGTTCTGGAATTCCTTTCAATTAACCACACCCTTTGTGGCTTAACATAAAGTAATGAGATCTAAGAGTTGGTCAATGCAATATCATAGAAGTAAATTTTCATATTATTCTGTTGCTCTGGTCTGTGGTACTATTTCATGCTACCTTATCAACTGGAGGAAAGTTGTTGATAAAAATGCTGATGTTAAAATCATAATTAATAGTAAGAATTTATCATTCATAGTAAGAATTTGATCTATTGTTTAATGGATTGATTTGGTGCAAAGCATAATAATTCTCAATGTATCTTAAAATTTGAAGTAAAGCTCAACTTTTTGCAACTTATAGTAAGAGCTAATATCTAGGTTATAAATGCTATTTATTTGTTATGATTTTACTTTTCTCACATAATGCACCTGATTAAATGCTACTCACTTAACTAACAATTCAAACGATTTAAAAAAAACAATTTTTTCTTACTTGTAGTCTGTATCCATCAAGTCTTCAAATGTCAAACACTCTACAAATTCAGCTAATTAAAATCATGTCATTCTTGTAGCTGCGGCTATTTTGCTGCCTTGTCGTGTGTGCATCCTTAGTGGGCTTTTTAATATGCTGCATAGGTGTTTACTGAATACGTTAGCCTCTGTGAGAAATTTCCACTATGGTTGGCTGTAATATTTGATTAAAATTAATAGCTCAAGAAAATGAAGCTGAGTAAAAGGTTAGCTTACTCATTAAGATGCTCGCCGTCATGCACTTTTTTAAAGTTAATGCAGAGTATGTGTTTTTACCTGATGACTATGTGAATTATTTAAACAGCACAGCTGCAAAAGCCAAGCCCTGGCAGCACTTATGCTGAGATTATCTATTTAAATTGGAAATGCAATTCATTTGACTATTTCACCACTTTTTTGCATCTATATGAATTAGACATTCATATAGTACACATACCCATCGATACAAAGGGAAATGCACATAATTATAATAGCTGTTGTTTATTAAGTACAGTCTATGTGCCAGACTGTCTACTAGATGCTTTACATACATTATCTTTAACCACCCCCTGCCCAACCAAAATACCAGGGAATCTGAACTATTGCGTTGGCCAGGAAGTTCATTTGGATTTTTCCATAGCTGTTATGAAAATCCCGAACGAACTTTTTGGCCAACTCAATATTTTTTGAGTTTTATGCTAGAGGAAGCTGAGACTGGGTTTCTCACTAGTATGATATTAAGAGTCAGGATTTGAGTGGGATCTGTGAGACCACAGTCCATAGTGTTCTTTCTGTTACTACCCCTTAGTGTCGATTAGAATTTGATAATAACCATACAGCACGTCATCAAAAACTGTGAATCAGTTTTTGAATGTCAGCTCTAAGGTCAACACTGGCTTGGTGTTGAGGATGTACATACAATTATGAAGAAGAGATACATGCCACTGCCTTTGAGGAAAGTGCAGTACATGTTCACTCATCACCTCCCTCCTGTCAGCATCTTTCAGCTTTCCCTCCGAGATACTGTGCAATTGAAACGTTGATACTCGCTGATTCTCCTTCCCTTAGATTATGTGGGTATGTTTGGGAGTGTTTATATTGGAAAGAGAACATATTTCTAAGACTTTGTTCAGTGATTGTGTTTCACTGAGGACTAATATTGAATATCTTTACAAATAATCAGGTAATTCTAGAATGCTACTATTAAAATAGTATTTATTTGTGAGACAGATATTTAGCGAAGATTAACTCTGTGCTAGATGTTTTATTAGATACCGGATTTACAGTGGTCTATAATAATAGACATGGCCCATACCCTCAGGAATTTTTGAGTTTGGGGGAAGTAAGAAATTTACAGTTACGCTTATATAATCTTGGACTTTATATAGTATAGGCAGCAAAGTGAAATTTTGTATTCTCCACCTTCCCTTGGTTATGTCATTAGAGACTTGATCTTGGTTTCAGCATAATTAGGCATTGTGTGAAATGAACCAAATAATTGAAGGAGACACAAACTTAAGAATTTTACTAAGTAACAAAATGCTAATATATTTTGTATGTCTTATAGCTAAATATAATATGACAATGCTTATACGAAAAGATTAGCTTTTTTTTTTCAAGAGAGGAAATATGTTTTAAGGATGACTCCTTCATTAGCATACCATTGTAAATCAACTATACTTCAATTAAAAAATAGAGAAAAAAGAATTGCAGAGGGCTTCCTAGGTGGCGCAGTGGTTGAGAATCGGCCTGCCAATGCAGGGGACACAGGTTCGATCCCTGCTCCAGGAAGATCCCACATGCTGCAGAGCAACTAAGCCTGTGTGCCGCAACTATTGAGGCCATGTGCTGCAACTACGGGCCTAGAGCCCTGTGCTCCGCAACAAGAGAAGCCACGGCAACGAGGAGCCTGCGCACCACAACGAAGAGTAGCCCCCACTCACTGCAACTAAAAAAAGAAACCTGCACACAGCAAAAAAGACCCAACACAGCCAATAAAAATAAATAAATAAATAAATAATTTTTTTAAAAAAATTGCAGAGCTGTTTCTAAAGAAAAAAATGTTTATGTTCTTCTAATAAATAGAATTAAGTGAAATATTTCTAATTTGAAAAGTAAATCTGAAGAATAGCAAAAAATATAACCCATTGGTTATATTTGTAATCACATTATTTTAATTGCATAATACAGTGGTTTGTGATCTGCTAAATCACAGCTTTTTTAATTTTTTTCTTCAGGAATCATAATTGATTTGAAGAACACAGGAACTCCATGGCTCTGTTTTTAAAATGCTTTTGAAAAAAAAATAAAAAGAAAGAAAAGTAGAAAAAGTCAGCACCATCATTTGATTTAAACTGACAAACAAAAGATTTCTATTTATTTTAACTTTTCCATTAGAGAGTAGCAGTGTTCAGTTGGAAAAGAAATGTGTTGGAAGTGAACACATTGAAACTCTTATACATTGAAACACATTGAACACATTGAAACTCTTATAATTCCTGTTTATTTTTTATTTATTTAAAATTTTGTTGTGTTAAGTATATATAACATAAAGTTTATAATTTTAATCATTTTGAAGTGTACAGTTCAGTGGCATTAAGTACATTCATTGTTGTAGAACCATCACCACTCTATCTCTAGAACATTTTCATTGCCCCGTCTGACTCTGTAACCAATTTCCTCCCCTCAACCCCTAGCAGCTTCTATTCTACTTTCTGTCTCTATGAATTTGACTGCTCTAAGCACATCATATAGATGGAATTATATATTTTTTCCTTTGTGACTAGTTTATCTCACATAGCATAATGTCCTCAAGGCTCATCCGTATTATAGCCTGTGTCAGAATTTCCTTCCTTTTTTAAGGCTGATGCTGTTTATTCTTTATACTAAATTAGAATTATACAGAATATCCATGTTACAATCCCCAAATATAATTTTGTCCATTTACAGATTTTGATATAGAATCAATTATACTTAGAAATGCATTTGGGTCATTAAAACCAACCCTTTCTTATCTTTTCTTATATTGTTGCACAATAGATGTTAACTTTTCCTTTCGGAGTCATCAACCTACTGATATTCAAAGCTTGTATATCTAAGCAAGTATCTTCTAGTTAATTCATTGATCTTTATTCTGTTTATCTCTAGCAAGAGCTATAAACACACTTTCTAAATGAGTGATATTTTTTTCTCTCCCATGTATTGTCATAGTTGCTATGCCTATAGTAATTGTTCATATTTTGAAATGGCATAGCAGTATTTTCACACTGGTAATCTACTTTGCAAATCAGTATATATCTACATCTGTTTTGTAATATATGCACATCAATATATTTCATTTATGTAAGACAAAAAAAGGGATTGAATCAAAATTCTCAAGTGATCATTAATATTTCAGAAATATGCTAGTTAGCTTTAACTATTTTTACTTATAGGTAATAACAGGAATGTCTTAAATAGCAAATATGTTACTAATATAATTAATGTAAATTTTGGATCTGGCCTCTCTGTACAGAGTAAAAGTTTGACAGTGTTCCTCGTCTCTGATACTAAGTTCAATGAGGTAGTATGTAGGACATTTTTATGAAAGATAACCCACTTTTGATTATCTCAAGTTCTGAGCCAGACTTCCTTAATGACCAAAGGCTGGATGTTTAAACTGATCAAAATAGAAGGTATGGAAGTAGTTACTTACTTGATGATGTTCTTTTCCAAACCACATATTTTGCTTGTTTTTATTTATTTTTTAAAGAGGCCCCCTCGTAAAGCCACATGTCAGAATATCAAATGAGGAAGTGTAATTTGAATTGTTATTTTAAGGCCTTGTATTATAAATGTTCATGTGAATTTCTGATATAAATGCTGAATAAATATATGTTGATTGTTTGAATGAA
Organism: Hippopotamus amphibius kiboko; assembly: GCF_030028045.1. Classification (NCBI taxonomy): domain Eukaryota; kingdom Metazoa; phylum Chordata; class Mammalia; order Artiodactyla; family Hippopotamidae; genus Hippopotamus; species Hippopotamus amphibius. Next base: position 19,848,260 of record NC_080195.1, read on the forward strand.
TGACTGATTATTTTTTACCACTATATCTCTGTAATAGTTGATTCAAAAGCATGGATCACTATACACTATTGAGAACTCATTACATGCTAAACAGTGTGCTCTGTGTTGTGTATAAAAGACAGAAAATAATCCTGAAGGTGAAAACCTAGTTACTGAGGCAGACATTGACCAAATAAATACATGCATGATTAAAAATCTTGTTATGTTTTATGAAAAAATATAAAAATTTGTTTATAAAAAGAGAAGAATAAGAAGAATAATTCTAAATAGGGCAGGAGTCAGGGAACGTTTCAATCATAAAATAATATTAAATCCGAAACCTGAAATTGTTAGCCAGCTCAAGAGTGAAAGGAAGAACAAAGACCCTAAGCAGATAACAACATGGAAAATTCAAGAAAATGAAGGAATGCTGGAGCCTGATATAAACAAGGTACCACATAGGACTAGCTGAGGTTAGAGTAGTAGATCTGATAACCTAGGACCACATGACTATCTAATTGCAATGGGATGTTATTTAGGTGTTTTAAATAGGGGAGTGATACAAACAAATTTATATACAAGAAGTCACTCTGGCTAGAAAAACATGAAAAAGGATTGGAGAGAAATAAATTTGGAAATGTAGGAACCAGAAGATGTATCCAGAAGTTCAGAGGAGAGATGGTGGCAACACAGGCAAAGGTGGTGGCAGAGAGGATGGAGAGAATGAGAAGATTGAAGGTCTGTTTAGTAACGTTTGGATTTTGGGAGTGAGAAGAGTGGAGGGAAGCTGTGTACACAACTCCCAGGGCTTTAGAAGGAGCTACTTATGACATTAGGGCATATCTGTAAGTAGCTACTTTTGTGTGAATAGATCTTGTGGTCTATTCAAACAGTTTATTAAACTGTACAGTGGATGCTCCAAATCAAAAAGAGCAGTAATTCTCTTTGGGTCCTTGAATTGTGATAATTTACCTTATATAGTCTCCCTAATTCTATGATGTCTGATTAGCCCATACATTTTTTTCTCAATTTCTACTTCTTTTCATTTATTATATGTTATCTCTGTGTTTCACAGTGGTTATTGAGGTAGAAAAGGTAGTTGAGGAATGTGAAAAGGAAGTGAATTTCCAATAATTAAAATCAGTCTTTAAAATGCAGCCCCCATTTTTCCCCCTCATTGACACATACTACCCTTCTGCCCTTAAATAACTATCCCTCTACCTCTTGTATACTTCAGTACTCTTATTTAAAACAAATCAATTAAGAGAAAAAAAGATGAGATTCAAGAGCTTCATTCTTTCTCCACGATCAGAATTCAAAGATTGCCTAGAGGCATAGTTAGATGCTTTGGAAGCTACTTTGGAAAGAATGAACAGAGTCACAATTTTGAAACTCTCTCCTTGATACAGGGAAACATATTCAAACTAAAAAATGACTAGGCTGTAAGTTTTTGGAATGACCCTTCAGTGACAAATGGGTGTATTTTCATTTTGATAAGAACATTTCTCAGTTTTTTACATTGAAACTATATTATGTTTAAATATTTAGTAGGAATATTATATAATAGGTGTGAATCATATGTTCATATATTGTTTGCCTATGTTATGATGCTTTAATGCCTCTGATTATTATTTATTATCTAATGTTAATTAACATTTTATGATTCTTAAGGAAGGTGTTATATATAATAGGTTGAAACATGAAACTAGTTGTATTCTTAAGGAAGATGTTATATAATAGGTTGAAACATGAAACTAGTTGTATGGAGATCTTTGTCCTAATCCTAAATTCAACACTACTTGGGTAATGTTTGGCTACCATGATAAATTTTCTAAATCTCAATGTTTTTATCTATAAAACATGACAGTTAGACAATAGTTTTTTAAATTAGCTATGACAGATGATTAAGAAAGCTTAGTTTTACCATATGATAATCTCAATAGATGCAGAAAAAGCTTTTGTCAAAATTCAACACCCATTTATGATAAAAAAAACTCCCCAGAAATTACCTCAACATAATGAAAGCCATATATGACAAACCAACAGCCAACATCATTCTAAATGGTGAAAAACTGAAACTGAAAGCATTCCCTCTAAGAACAGGAACAAGACAAGGGTGCCCACTCTCACCATTATTATTCAACATAGTTTTGGAAGTTTTAGCCACAACAATCACAGAAGAAAATGAAATAAAAGGAATCCAAATTGGAAAAGAAGAAGTAAAATTGTCACTCTTTGCAGATGACATGATATTATACAGAGAAAACCCTAAAGACTCTACCAGAAAACTGCTAGCACTAATCGATGAATTTAGTAAAGTAGCAGGATACAAAATTGATGCACAGAAATCTCTTGCATTCCTATACACTAACAACGATAGAGCAGAAAGAGAAATTAAGAAAACACTCCCATTTACCATTGCAACAAAAAGAATAAAATACCTAGGAATAAACCTGCTTAAGGAGGCAAAAGATCTGTATGCAGAAAACTGTAAGTCACTGATAAAAGAAATCAAAGACGATACAAACAGAAGGAGGGACATACCACATTCTTGGATTGGAAGAATCAACATAGTGAAAATGACTATACTACCCAAAGCAATTTACAGATTCAACGCAATCCCTATCAAATTACCAACGGCATTTTTCACAGAACTAGAACAAGAAATCTTACGATTTGTATGGAAACGCAAAAGACCCCGAATAGCCAAAGCAATCTTGAGAAGGAAAGATGGAGTTGGTGGAATCAGCCTTCTTGACTTCAAACTATACTACAAGGCCATAGTGATCAAGACACAAAAACAGAAATATAGATCAATGGAACAGAATAGAGAGACCAGAGATAAATCCACGCACATATGGGCACCTTATGTTTGACAAAGGAGGCCAGAATATACAGTGGAAAAAAGACAGCCTCTTCAATAAGTGGTGCTGAGAAAATTGGACAGCAACATGTAAAAGAATGAAATTAGAACACTTCCTAACACCATACACAAAAATAAACTCAAAATGGATAAAAGACCTAAATGTAAGGCCAGACACTATAAAACTCCTAGAGGAAAACATAGGCAGAACACTATGACATCCATCAAAGCAAGATCCTTTTTGACCCACCTCCTAGAATCATGGAAATAAAATCAAGAATAAACAAATGGGACCTAATGAAACTCAAAAGCTTTTGCACAGCGGAAGAAACCATAAACAACACAAGAAGACAACCCTTAGATTGGGAGAAATTATTTGCCAACGAAGCAATGAACAAAGGATTAACCTCCAAAATATACAAGCAGCTCATGCAGCTTAATACCAAAAAAGCAAATAACCCAATCCACAAAGGGGCAGAAGACCTAAATAGACATTTCTCCAAAGAAGACATGCAGATGGCTAACAAACACATGAAAAGATGCTCAGCATCACTCATCATTAGAGAAATGCAAGTCCAAGCCACAATGAGGTATCACCTCACACCAGTCAGAATGCTGGAGAGGGTGCAGAGAAAAGGGAGCCCTCCTGCACTGCTGGTGGGATTGTAAGCTGGTACAGCCACCATGGAAAACAGTATGGAGGTTCCTTAAAAAACTAAAAATGGAACTACCATATGACCCAGCAATCCCACTACTGGGCATATACCCAGAGAAAACCATAATCCAAAAAGAAACATGTACCACAGTGTACATGTAGCACTATTTACTATAGCCAGGACATGGAAGCAACCTAAATGCCCATCAACAGATGAATAGATAAAGAAGATGTGGCACATATATACGATGGAATATTAATCAGCCATAAAAAGGAATGAAATTGAGTTATGTGTAGTGAGGTGGATGGACCTAGAGACTGTTACACAGAGCAAAGTAAGCCAGAAAGAGAAAAACAAATACCGTATGCTAACTCATATGTATGGAATCTAAAAAAATGGTACTGATGAACCTAGTGACAGGGCAAGTATAAAGATGGAGATGTAGAGAACGGACCTGAGGACATGGGGTTGACAGGGAGGCAAAGGGGAAGCTGGGACGAAGTGAGAGAGTAGCATTGACATATATTCACTACCAAATGTAAAATAGATAGCTAGTGGAAAGTTGCCATATAGCATAGGGAGATCAACTCGATGATGGGTGATGACTTAGAGGGCTGGGATAGGGAGGGTAGGAGGGAGTTGCAGGAGGGAGTGCATATGGGGATATATGTATAAATTACAGCTGATTCACTTTGGTGTACACAAACAAAACTGGCACAACTATGTAAAGCAATTATATTCCAATACAGAGCTTAAAAAAAAGTTTAGTTTTAAAATTATCTATGGCAAGCGATTAACAAACCTGTCACAACACATAGAATTGGTATGTCTATGTTTATATGATGCTAACTCATAGGTCAGATTTAGTCAACAATCTTTTAGTGCCTACTATATATCAAGTTCTGTTTGAGGAGATTGCCTTACAGCAGTGAACAAGACACACAAGGTCCTTCTTCTCATGGAATTTATATCCTAAAGCCAGAAAATAATTGAGAAGGTAAAACATTCTGGAAAATAATTTCAGTGATCTGTACTGTGGAAAAAAAATAAACAAAATCTCTTAAGAGAGTGACCAGCATGGGGTGTGTGAGTATACCATCATTTAGTCAAGGGGTTTCTTTGAGACAGAGAGCTGAGCCCTATGTTGGAAGAAGGAACCAGTCTTGCAAAGACACACAGGCAGAGGAAAGTGTAGGGACTGAGGCAAAGATTTCTCTGCGGAAGACACAAGCTTGCTGTGTTCAAGGACCAGAAGAAAGATGGGCAACTGTAGCTTTTACAGCAAGGGACAGTGTTGTGCGAGATTGGGAGATAGAAATGTCTGACAGGTTATTTGCATGACTTCACAGACAAACAGCTGTTCACATGAATGTAAATAACTATCAGGAAGGTGAGCTGCAAACTCGCCCGCAGCCCTCATTCAAAGTTATCTGCTTGGCTCTCATTGAAAAGAAAAATTTTAGTGAAATACTAGTGATTGAGATATTGTTCCAAACATAATACTGAAATGTTCTGATATATTAAGAGGTAATTTATTTGCAAACTTAACCATTAAAAGTAGCAAATTACTTGACGTATGTCACAGCTGTGCAATAAATATGGTTGGAAATCGCAGGCTTGAAAATCAGGAATTTTAAGGCTTTGATATGGTCACATATACAGAATCTTAAGGCAGAATTACTTCAACATGTCCATCACATTTAATTCTGTATTTCATCTGTTTTTTAAATGTGCAAGTCAGCCCTAATGTAGGCAAGCATGATTCTCGACATAAGGGTGTGTTAAAAGCAAATTAGTCTCCCTGCCATACTTGATATCCTGTGGAACAAGGTGTATTATTTAAATAACAATAGTGCTTGCTTCGGCAGCACATATACTAAATAACGAATTATGTGCACATTGAGGTAGATGAAAACAATTCACAAGTCAAAAAAATTTTTATCCAATTGTAGTGTGATGGAATGTTATGTGTTCATTTTAGTTTAAATCTTAATGGAATATGTGTGAGAAAAAATTTTAGTTTCATGGGGAGTATATAAAGAGCAGTAATAACTCACATCGTAGGTTTAAAATAGTGATATAACTTGCAAAGCTTTTTTTTCAGCTAAACTGTATTTTATGTGTCCGCCTCCAGTCAGAAAAACAAAGTGCATGTTATCTCTTTGAACAGAGGGGATTTAACACTAGAAACTGATTACAGAGGAGTAAGGCGGAAGATGAGGCAACTCAGAGTCAACACTTGCAGGCAGACCTTATCAAATCTAGGGCTGGTGAGAAGGAAAAGATTTGATGGTTCCAGAGTTCAGAAGCCAGCGCTACCCTGATGGAAAAAAAGGGAAAAGCAGACGCTTGAGGGTTTAGGTAACTGGGCCCACCAGGTCGGACCTTAAATCATGGAGAAAAGGTCACCTGGTCAGATCTGAAGTCCAAGGATTTAAAGCTAATGCCATGATTGTCATATGGCACCATGGAAAAGGAAGCAAATACACCCCTCTTTCCTCTTGTCCTCTGCTCTCCATCAGTGCCTCCTATTAGCCAAAACTAACTTGAAACATTGTGGGCAAAGAAAACCTAGACAATGTCATTTTCTGGTTTCAGCTCCTTGACCTAGGAGCAGAGCAAGGTGAAAACAAGGCATGGATCTGAGAGCCAAAAGGAAAAGGACTGGCACGCGTGTCAGTTATAAGATTTAAATGCAGAATTGGAGAAAGAACATGCCTGAAAATCTGTACTTCCTTTCAGAATCAAAGTCAGATATCCTCATGAATTCTCAGTGGTGCCATAGCAGAAAGATCTTTTCTAATGATATAAGAAAAATAGTACAGCATCTAATTTGAAATGACAACCCGAGGCCTGACTTTTCTCACCTAATTTGAAAATCTAAATGTCATTTTTAATCATTTATCATTATTTCTGAGTATGAAAAGAGCTTCTAAGATTATTTGAATCCCCTTTTAACTACCCCCCACCTCTTTCAATGCTCATAAATGCACACATATTCTAAAATAGTCTCCTTTCAAAAGGATGTATTGCTATTAAATTGATGCTCATATTTCACAAAAATGGACAATATTTTCTTAGCATTTACTAGGGAATGTATTTAGTACAGTATAAAGTTAAAGATTTTCTAGCAGTTTTATACACGCTAAGCACTGGCAAATTTTTATGTAGTTAGAAAAAGAAAATTGCGCTAGATAAAAGTAGATATATGGCGTGTTTACATCTCGGTCTAAGTATGTGACTATTATAACATGAGAGTGAAATTTAATACTGAGCAGAACGTAATGCATTTCTGCCTCTAGCACCATCCCTCCTCTGCTCTCATATTGTCTATTCGTCTATTCTCTCTCCTTCATAATACTCAGGTACATCATTTATTAGTCTTCCTGTTCATCTTCTCTGTCTCCTTCTGGTCTTCCTCTCTGAGGATTATGCATGACACATACCCAGTTGCCAGAACACTCATTTCTCTTCCTTCACTTTCCTATGAAAGTACTTTTCCCAACTGAGACCTAGACTTCCCTGCTATGCCTGGTGATTTTTAAAGCTCTGAGGAATAATGTATAATGTATCATGTATAGTGTATAATCGACAAATTTAACAGATTTTTAGCCCCAGGTAAAACAATCTTTACACATACAGTCTACGTGACTATCGTATGCATATTTTTTCCTTAAACTTGATTAGTGCACAGAATTCTTTTGGGGAAAAAAGCATATTGACTTATGAAACTAAGTAAGTTTCTATGGAAACTTATTTACATAAGTTTTTCTGTGGAAACTTATGTAAATAAATCATAATTATGATTAATTACCATAAAGATAGTTGTTTTATAACTGTAAATGTATGGGGTTTTATTTTTTTAACATGATAATTGACAGGATAGTAGAATGTTTTTAAAAAACAATGTTTTTGTAGAAATTCTCAGATCCCAAAAAACAAGGAAAACTTTTTTATAAGACCTTCATTTTTTAAAACCTGTTGCTTCCAACCTATTGACAAAATAAGACAATAGAAGAAGAAGAAAATCAATGTGCATTTCATAAAGGTCATTATCTACTATGAGCTAGGTGTTTTATTGACTTTATGGATAATGCAAAGAAAGTTAAGAAATAGTATATGTGGTTGCATTGTTATGGGCAAAACTAATCTGGGGAAGTTACTAGTTGTAGGTGTAAAATGAGCTGTATCTTGAATGACTTGGATTGGTAGAATAGAAGAAAAGCTTCTATTCTAAATGCCAGGGCCATTACCAATAGAGAAAAATTAATGCATAGGGTAGGATTGGCCTGCTTGCAGTGAACCACTGGTTTTCAAATTATGTTCCACAGACTGCCAGGACTTCAGATATTATGCAAATGTGTGGTTAGACTTTAATTGTTAGAAACATTTAACATAACAAAACAGAAATATAATTGCCACACATATTGTTATAAAAATTAATTGGAAGTCTTAGAAGATCAACAAAGAAATAAGCTTGTGCTGCCCAGCTAACTCATTTTTGAGTATTCCGTGAGCACAGTCCCTATTTCATCTCTCTACATATATTTTATTTTTCTATAATTAAGCTATTGATTAGGAAGTTGTAGCTTTGCAACTTTAAAGATACAGATGTGAGAATGGGCACCCATTAAAAAATTGCACAAAATAGCACAAGCATGTCACATTTAATTAAGACATGCATTTAGTATGTGGTCTGGTCACATAATAATATGTCATGGTATAAAAACTAGTGAATATGATAATTCAAATAATGCTTCTATTGCATTATATTTAATTTTTTTGGAATGGAAAACCCAGTATGTTCCAACAAGTCCACTTGGAAGTATCTAGCAAGGATAAATGCAAACATATATCTACACAAAAATTTGCATGTTTGCTCAATGCAGCATTATTCATAATAGTGAGAAATGTGAACAGTTGAAATATCCATCCACTGATGAATGGATAAACAAAATGTGGTATATACATACAATGGAATATTACTTTACAATAAAAAGGAATGACGTGCTGTTACATGCCATTACATGAATGTAGTATCTCTAAAACAGTATGCTTAGTAAAAGAAGCTAGTCATAAAAGACCACATAATATATGATACAATTTACAGGAAATGTCCAGAAAAGGCAAATATATAGAAACAGAAAGTAGATTGATTATTTAGGGCTGGTTGGTGGAGGGGAGGGTGGAGGGGGTGCAGGGAGAGGAAATGGGTACCGACAGCTAATGGGTACAAAGAGTTTCGATGTGGGATGGTGGTAATGTTCTAAAATCAGTTGATGCTGATGGTTGCACAACTCTATATGTATGCTAAAAATATTGAGTTGTATACTTTAAATAGGTGAATGTTATGGCATATAAATGATAGCTCATCAAAGCAGTTAAGTTTAAGATGTATATAATCGGGTATTAGGTTGTTAGTACTTGAAAGAGTCTGATTAAGAAGCGTAAAATGTATCACCAGTTAACTGAAAAGTATTAATTAAGCTCAAAGCATGGTGATGGGTGCTGAAGAGATTAAAAACAATAAGGTTTGCTCTTGTATTCAAGTAGCTCATTATACAGTTGAAATAAAGATGTATAATTTTGAATTTGCAAAGTACTGAAAAAGGTGTTGCAAAAATGTCTCTCTAAAAGAAGCTCATTTTAACTTCCAACTAGTAAGACTATGAAAAAATTTCTTCATATTAATGAATCATCTGTTAAGAACTATACATCCAGAACACAAATGAAGCAACCCTGAGAAAGTCGTTAAAAATTTTTGGCCTGTTAGGTTTGATATAGCATGATTGGGTAAAGGCATTGTAGGCACTGTTAGAAAGCAGGCGGATTCCCAGTCCTATGGAATTTTGCCAGTGATGTAAAGAATTGGTAAGTGAATTCTGATTTACCAATAATCTAAGCAATTATAATCACAGGTTATTTTGTAACAAACACTATTATATAAAAATCTCTATAAAAGTGTACCTAAAGAAGTCTGATATATAACTGAAAAATAACATTTATAGTCTACAAAATTTTAAATTCTGAAATACTGTACTACTCACCAAATAGCAATGAGAGTGTCACCCTCTATTCACATCTCAAAAGAATAAGGATCAAATCCAGTTTCTGTACCCAACATATTTGGGAGATGGTAGCTTAGAAAAAGAAATGTTTCTTTTAGAAGTAATAATAAATAATCGCAAGTAAACACCTTAGTTTTTGTAGAAATAGATATTCAATTTGATGATTTAAATCTGTTATTTCAATAAGCATTTACACTTGTTGAAATGGAATTTCATAATTGATGGCCAAAGGCTTGCATTTACTAAATGGTCCTCAACTAGATCTTTGGTGGTAAAAGTACAAAGAACAGGACAGGGTCTGCATCAAGGAGGAAAAGATATATATAGATGACAGAGAACTATTAATAATAGGGTACTTTAAGGATATAATTTTATGTAACCTAAAAAGCAATTCTAAAGGGTGGGTAATGTTATTCTCATTTTAAAGATGAGAAAATTAAGTTTTAGAACGTTTGAATAACTTGCACGCCTGTACACAGCTAAGAGAAGCAGGTCTGACTGCATTCTTGTCCTTTCACTTTATTCCATGGTTTTTCCAATCAGGGAAAGTCCGGACGACTTGATGTCAATTGAGGGTCACAAAGAGCTCTCACTTGAGTTGATGACCTGAATCATTAACTTAAGTAGACATTCTTAGAAGAAGACAATTTCTTCGATCGAGGAAATTTATCAGGTGTTTTGCCAGTAGTCAGAGCACAGGCCTTCGGGGAATGAAATACAGGGAAAGGATGATGTTTTGATGAAGGGAAGTGATTTAAGTGTCCAGGGCTCCGCTCAGGGTTGACAACCCTAAATAGGTTGAAATGCCCCTGTGAAACACCATAGGTGTTCTAGCACTTGCATTAAAGAAGCTGGGGGCAGATGGTGAAAGGGGGGGTCACTGATAAGCTTCTATGATGTTTGAAGGATTTCATTGGATGCCAGATAGTTTTATGTGTCCTCCATATTTAACCACTAGGAGAAATTGTGATCATTTTAGTTAAGATGAGATTATGCTCTTCTCTGACTGCCTGAATTGGAGAGATTAATGTTATATTTTATAAGTTAGAGTAAAAATATGTTGCTACAATATTTATTATGTACAATAATATTGCAGGCTCTTGAATATCATGAAATAGGTAGTTATTTCCATTCCTTACATAAAATTTAAGGTGGGTAGTGCCACAGCTTAATTAGAAGTTAATGTGTCAATGCAACAGAAAAGAAAAAAGAAAAAAAAATTATTCCTATGGAGCAATTACTTCCACTATTTACAGTGTTGAATACCTATTGAAGCAGGAACAGTTATTTTAATTGTGAATAAAAACACAAAATATGGAAAGTGATTTATGCAGTTTGATCTAACTGTAAATTGTCTAATTTTAGTTCTCATGCTTTCTGTTTCAACAGAAATGCTGTTATATTTGAATATTACTGACCTCTACTATCAACTTTAAAAAAAATATTTAAAGCCTCCCATGTTTATAACATTTCTCAATATGGAGTGAAGAATAAATATTTCTCAAGGAGAAATGAGAAGTCGGTCAAAATTTTGTAACTTGCATTAGTAGAAAACACCAAAGCGCAGGCAGTGAATATGAATAGGGATAGGTAATATTCTCATTTTAAAGATGAGAAAATTGATCTTTGAAAGCTCAGATAACTTTGCTAATATTTACCAGCAGCTAGTGTTAGGACCCTTCTTTACATTGTCATCAATTTTCAACAGCCTTATAAGGGAGGGTGAGTGTGAACATGTTACCAATAAGGGAATTAGTTCTTAAAGTAGAAAAGCACATTTCCCTTGGTTAAAGCATGAACTCTCTGCAATACACCAGTGTGTTCATCTGGCTTCCTAAATAGTATAATATTGCTGTTTAATCCCTTCCAGATGTTCCTTAGGAGTTTGATTTCTGGAGCATAAGGATATGCTCCTTAGGCAGAGGATGACCAGAGTCAAAATAAGCCTCTATGTAGATTCACCATGAAAATGTTCATAGAAAAACCATGAGGAATTTGAAAAGACAATGAATTTGCCAGTCGTTACATTAGCTATTAGTTCCTTTCAGTGCAACATCCAGTGAGAATAGGGCTTTGTCTATTTTGTCTATTTCAGTATACCTAGCACCAAGAAAAGAGCCTGGTAAAGAGGAAGTTCCCAATATGTGTGTATTGAATGAATGAATTAATGTGACTATGTTAGGAGGCAGAGAGAAAAGGCTGGATAATATTTCTAAGTCCCCCAAGCTTAACTTGTCTAATTCTCATCATTTTCCATGAAGATTTGCTCTCAGAGATTGCAGTGAACCAGTTGCCCACCTTTCACTCCTGTTTTCTTAGGGGCTATCAAAGGTTAGAAACAGCAATAAGAAGTCAGAGCAATAAAGGGAAACATTATATAAGAATACCTATTTTTCCTGTTCACAAAGCATGTTCACTTGAAGTCCTTGCCTTACATTAAATTAAGCATATTTCCCAGGAGCTAAAAGAAGAAATGGAGAGTAAAGTTATTCACAGATGGCATGAGTAATCTTTCCAGCCAGACCTCAAGAGCAGTGGAGAGAATATTGGCAAGATATAGGCACCTAAGGTGGCTTTGGTAAGAATTATCGGAAAGTGAAAGTAGTTAACACCTATACCCCAGTCTTGCTTAAAAAAAAAAAAAGAAATATTTTTCTTTTGTACTCATCCTCTACCTTATCTTAAATGTACATAAAATGAAGATACATCATATGTGGATAATTTTACTTTGTTTCTTATCCCAATCCTTTGAAACTAGAAGTGTCCTCCAATACAAACCAGAATTCATTGATAAGCTAACAGGATTTTTCGCATTTATCTTATTTGATATTTCTATTTGACAGCCCCTCATTAAAACACTATGTGCCAGATATCATAAGTTCGCCCCTGCAAATATATTCTCCACCCTTCTGCCTGATATTTGCTTTGGGCCCTTGCCCTCAGATTTCTGGTGGTGTTCATCCACTGGGTGGCCCTTTTGGGATAGTAGAGGAAGTGGGGAAAATGAGGTCAAGATACTTTGAATAGTCATTCCCTTGGCATCCTCCTTGTGGAGTCACCTCTGACTGATGTGTCCTGTGCTGAAGATTAACAATCCTTTTAGCATTGCCCTTTCCATTAAGTGTTCTCCTTCTGGGTTAGGGAAACCCTCCTGATGTCCCTGGGGAGCTGAGGGCTCTACCATTACTAGCACTAGTGTGTTTCACTATTCCTTGTCACCTGGGAAACAGGCCTATGTAAAAGGTCCTCCCTTTCCAGTATTCCCTGTTTTAAAGTTTCCTCAAACATCCTAATCTATGTGACTTCTGTTTCTTTCCTCTAACCTGACTGATAAACACTGCCTCCTCTTCTCTTTCAGAATCCTACTCTTCTCTTTCTCTGCTATTCCTTTGATAGTAACTTCTAGTTAAGTGCATGAGTTTGAACCTCAAGGGCAAAGTCTTTGATACAGAGATTCTTGAATCATCTGGTGATAGTGGAAACCATCACAGTAAATAAAATGACCTAGAGAGATTTATACAGACTGTGACAAAAAGGCTAAGGGCAGAATAAGTATAGGTAGAATTTACTGAGTACGTTCATTATCTCACATTTTTTAAGTACTTTTCCTATTTCATTTGATTTAAGGCTCAGAATTCTCTGAGGTAATAATTATTGTTATGGCAACTTTACAGCTTAGAAAATGAAGGTCCCAAGTGGTTAAACAACCTGCCCTAGTCACTATCTAGCAAATAGTGGAACCAGGATAAAAACCGAAGTAGTCTGACAGTGATGTTCTCGATACCTGCATAATAACATCCATGCATTGATAGAATCCCTGGAAGCATGAACAGCTCTGACATATCCAAGGAGGACCTTAGACTCCATATGTTCATTATTTATCCTTCTCTCTCTTCCTCTTCTTTATTCTCTATTTAAATTGATATCTCCAGTCAATCATCAGACTGTGATCCTGACCCCTTTTTCATATCCCCAGATATCTCCATTTGGTCTGTTCTACCACAGGGCTAGTTTAGGCCTTTGTCATTCTACCCACAGATTACTATCTGTGAGAGGGTCAGAAATTCACATCAGTCAATGGATGAGAATCTGAGAGCAGGCACTTAAGCCAGACGTGACCTCAAGTATTTGAGTTTGACTCAAGTGGTGGATGTGTCATCTTAAAAAGTGTTTTTAAAATATCAATGTATGTTTCTAGGATATTGGCTGTAGGGAAATGCACAGAGTAGTTCAGGATATAAAAGTGTGCTTTGATATTTTACTTCTGTTTTCATATTAAACATATAAAATATTTATTTTAAAATAAAACTCAACAATTGTAGAGTGTTAGTATCTGCCTTAAAGAAAAGGTGTTTCTAGTAAAAGCCCACGCATTAATTAAAGGGCAAGGCCATGAAAGTAATGCGTATAAAAAAGAATGGCCAGATTTGAAAGTTACTTTACACAAAGGTGGCAACAGGAAGTTTCCTCCTAAGATTTTATGCTTTGTAGAACGCTCAGAGTTCATTAGAATCTATAAAGCAACAGGCTTATTGGAATAATTCTGGGAGCATCTAAAGGCACAAGATATATCTGCCCTTCTTCTTTATAAGTACAACATATAGCACTAGTTTATTTCTTGTATACAGGGGACAAATATATTAGACTGTAGAAAACAACAATATTAAAATTAGGAAGGCAATCAAATCAAGATAATGCAGAAGTATTTTCCTGCTCTTCCCCTCCATTGGTCCCCGACAGAAATCAATACATAGGATAAGTTTCTAGTTATTAGAAGTAGAGTTTGAGTTTTTCTCTTTATTGTATATCTCTTAATAAAACCCAAAGTATAAACTATAATAAAAAGTAAAATAATATAACAGAAATTTTCTAACTTAAAGGGCAGAAATACTAACTGTAATTTTCTTTATTTTTATTATTAAAACATGAAAATTATTTGAAAAGCAGAGCCCATATGTAAATCTCAAACATTTTTGTATGTAGAGTTTAATCTTTCTAGGCTGAAGGTATTAAATATGTATGCATTACTCAAAGGGAAAAATCATGATTAATATGCATGATATTAACTTCCATGTAATTTTATTATAATTTCTTCAATTCAGAATCATTATAGTTATGCATATATATATGCTCAGAGAACTTATATCTTTTATCTTATAACTTGGAATTAATGTATAGCTGTTATTGCATTAAAATAACTGATGATTGTCATTGTGTGATCTATCTAAAATATAAAATTTAGGAGATTAAGCCAGAACACTGGGAATCATTTAAAATTTCTCCCTCTCCCTTATTCCTTACTATAGCCCTATATGCAGTGAATCACAAACTACTGTTCACTCTGCCTTTTACTGCACTAATTCATACCTGTCTCTCTGCAGTACTCAAGTGGTCTCCTAACTGGTCCCCTTCCAGTAGACTGGCTTTTTTCATATCCATCCATTTTAGTACTGCCACAGAGCACAGACCTGCCTCCTTGAAGTATGTCAGTAGCTTCCCATGGCTGTAATACAGATCAATACATACAGTATTAACCTTTTTTGGATATGTATGGAATCTCTTAAGAATATATGCATAGAATATAAACCAAAGTCTTAACAATGCCTGTATCTACATTGTAGGGTTATGCATGCATTGTTTTTTTTTTAATTGATGTTGTTCTTATTATTTATTTATATCTACACTAATTGTATGCTGCTTTTTATAAGAAGGAAAAAATTATTTACATTGCAAAACAAACAAACAAACAAAAAAAACCCAAACACCTTTAAAAATCCTCTATCAGGAGACTGATCATATTGGGGAAGAAATGTTTCCAATGATGACATAAAATCATTTTGCTAAGTCAGTCTTACTGTTTCCAGTTGTGAACCAGGCATGATATCAATCCTTATTCAGATCATCTCTGGAGCCTCAATTAAGGGCATATGTACTTGAGTTTCTTTAGTCCTAGGGACTTGTTACTGGATCGTGTTGGAGATAGGGGACACATGTTTTATTTAGTTCTGTGCATCTCAAAGTAGGACAGAAGTTTATTTTATTTGCCATCACTTTCATTGTGTATTTTCCCCACCTCTTCTTCCTTCTGGGTTGAATGTATTCAGTTCATTCCTCTTATTTCTTGCTAGTAGTATTAAAGTTATATTCTAGAGTATTGTTATTTTAATAGCTACCCTTAACAAGTTTGAAGATAATGAATAGCTCTATCTTCTTCTAGAAAAATAGAGAATCTTTAGCATAGTGTTCATTAGTTCTTCTGCTAATATACAGTTAAAAAAAATAAAAAAGTTTGTGTTCCCAACATATAAAATAAACATCTAAATATTTGTATCTAATTTTAAATAGCTCCAAATGATGCACTTTGTGTAAACATAGAATGACTGTAAACCTATTTTAAATATATATAATGGAATCTACATACCATACCAATTCAATTATTACCATAATCTATTTAAATAATAAAGGTTTTTAACAGATTTTTTTCAGTTTCATAATTCTTTTTGAACTTGAATTTTAATTTTATTTTCTCATAGAATTTTATCCTAACATAATTATGCTTAAAAGTCTCATATTTCTGCAAAAGTATATAAATTTAATTTTTAAAATTTTAGCATTTTTTCACTGTAAGGCTGTAAACATTATTTTCTTATCAAATTATTTATTATTACAATTAGAATAGTTGGAAAGCTTTAAAATAATACATATTTTCAAATTATTAAGCAAAATAATATTTCACTAGAAACAAACTTTAGGGATATTTTATTATTGCCCCTCCAATGTCTCATATATCCAAGGATATATGCTAGGGTAAAACAGATTTCAGTTGTATTCTCATTATTTATTTTTATGACTACAGTTACTGTGTAAATCCTAAATAAGTAGATGGGAATGGAATTGTTATTTAGCAATCACAATTTGTTATGACAATAATGACATTGATAGTGATCTACCTATTACTAAAGTTACTTTTAATGTTATACAAACAGACATCTCAACTTAGTCTTCCTTTAATTTTGTAGAAAGAAAAGAATTGAAACTACTTCAACTGTAAAAATCATTAGTCTTTCAGCCTGTCAATATTAACACCCAGATCAACTTTCCTTTCCTTGATGACTTATTGGTTCTTATGCTCTTGACAGTGCTGCAGGGTTACTTTCAGTATGTCTGGGCCAATTAATTTTGGGGAAACTAAGACACTAGACAATAATTAAAAACATTTTCAAATATTAATCATACTTATTTTTATATTCAATACTTGTTCAGTTTTAGATAATTAGTTACGTGTCTTTTTTTTATTTGTTTGTTTACATATTCTTTTTTTTTGGGGGGGGGTACACCAAGTTCAATCATCTGTTTTTATACACATATCCCCGTATTCCCTCCCTTCCTTGACTCCCCCCCTCGAGTCCCCCCCACCCTCCCCGCCCCAGTCCTCTAAGGCATCTTCCATCCTCGAGTTGGACTCCCTTTGTTATACAACAACTTCCCACTGACTATCTATTTTACAGTTGGTAGTATATATATGTCTGTGCTACTCTCTCGCTTCGTCTCAGTTTCCCCTTCACCCCCCGCCCCCTCCCATACCTCGAGTTCTCCAGTCCATTCTCTGTATCTACGTTCTTGTTCTTGTCACTGACTTCATCAGTACCAATTTTAGATTCCGTATATGTGAGTTAGCATACAATATTTGTCCTTCTCTTTCTGACTTACTTCACTCTGTATGACAGATTGTAGTTCTATCCACCTCATTACATATAGCTCCATCTCATCCCTTTTTATAGCTGAGTAATATTCCATTGTGTATATATGCCACATCTTCTTTATCCATTCATTTGTTGATGGGCATTTCGGTTGCTTCCATGCCCTGGCTATTGTAAATAGTGCTGCAATAAACATGATGGTACAAGTTTCTTTTGGGATTATGGTTTTCTTTGGGTATATGCCCAGGAGTGGGATTACTGGATCATATGGTAGTTCTATTTGTAGTTTTTTAAGGAACCTCCAAATTGTTTTCCATAGTGGCTGTACCAACTTACATTCCCACCAACAGTACAGGAGAGTTCCCTTTTCTCCACATCCTCTCCAACATTTGTTGTTTCCAGATTTTGTGATGATGGCCATTCTGATCAGTGTGAGGTGAGACCTCATTGCGGCTTTGACTTGCATTTCTCTGATGATTAGTGATGTTGAGCATCTTTTCACGTGTTTGTTGGCCATCTGTCTGTCTTCTTTGGAGAAATGTCTATTTAGGTCTTCTGCCCATTTGTGGATTGGGTTATTTGCTTTTTTGGTATGAAGCTTCATGAGCTGCTTGTATATTTTGGAGGTTAATCCTTTGTCCGTTGTTTCATAGGCAACTATTTTCTCCCATTCTGAGGGTTGCCTCTTAGTCTTGTTTATGGTTTCTTTTGCTGTGCAAAAGCTTTTAAGTTTCATGAGGTCCCATTTGTTTATTCTTGATTTTATTTCCATGATTCTAGGAGGTGGG
Source organism: Hippopotamus amphibius kiboko (assembly GCF_030028045.1). Classification (NCBI taxonomy): domain Eukaryota; kingdom Metazoa; phylum Chordata; class Mammalia; order Artiodactyla; family Hippopotamidae; genus Hippopotamus; species Hippopotamus amphibius. Next base: position 19,866,314 of record NC_080195.1, read on the forward strand.
TCAAAAAGGATGTTGCTTTGATGGATGTCCTAGAGTGTTCTGCCTATGTTTTCCTCTAGGAGTTTTATAGTGTCTGGCCTTACATGTAGGTCTTTAATCCATTTGGAGTTTATTTTTGTGTATGGTGTTAGGAAGTGTTCTAATTTCATTCTTTCACATGTTGCTGTCCAATTTTCCCAGCACCACTTATTGAAGAGGCTGTCTTTTGTCCATTGTATATATATCTTTGTCAAAGATAAGGTGCCCATATGTGTTTGGGATTACTTCTGAGCTCTCTATTCTATTCCATTGATCTTCCTTTCTATTTTTGTACCAGTACCATACTGTCTTGATCACTATGGCCTTGTAGTATAGCTTGAAGTCAGGAAGCCTGATTCCACCAACTCCATGTTTCCTTCTCAAGATTGCTTTGGCTATTCGGGGCCTTTTGCGTTTCCATACAAATCGTAAGATTTCTTGCTCTAGTTTTGTGAAAAATGCCATTGGTAATTTGATCGGGATTGCATTGAATCTGTAAATTGCTTTGGGTAGTACAGTCATTTTCACGATGTTGATTCTTCCAATCCAGGAACATGGTATGTCCCTCCATCTGTTTGTGTCATCTTTGATTTCTTTCATCAATGTCTTAAAGGTTTCTGCATACAGATCTTTTGCCTCCTTAGGCAGGTTTATTCCTAGGTATTTTATTCTTTTTGTTGCAATGGTAAATGGGAGAGTTTCCTTAATTTCTCTTTCTGCTCTTCCGTTGTTAGTGTATAGGAATGCAAGAGATTTCTGTGCATTCATTTTGTATCCTGCTACTTTACTAAACTCATCAATGAGTGCTAGCAGTTTTCTGGTAGAGTCTTTAGGGTTTTCTATATATAATATCATGTCATCTACAAAGAGTGACAATTTTACTTCTTCTTTTCCAATTTGGATTCCTTTTATTTCTTTTTCTTCTCTGATTGCTGTGGCTAACACTTCCAAAACTATGTTGAATAATAGTGGTGAGAATGGACACTCTTGTCTTGTTCCTGTTCTTAGAGGGAATTCTTCCAGTTTTTCCCCATTAAGAACAATGTTGGCTTTTGGTTTTTCATATATGGCTTTTATTATGTTGAGGTAATTTCCTTCTATGCCCCTTTTCTGGAGAGCTTTTATCATAAATGGATGTTGAACTTTGTCAAAAGCTTTTTCTGCATCTATTGAAATGATCATATGTTTTTTTTCCTTCAATTTGTTGATATGATGTATCACGTTGTTTGATTTGCGTATACTGAAGAATCCTTGCATCCCACGGATAAACCCCACTTGATCATGTTGTATGATTTTTTTAATGCGCTGTTGGATTCTGTTCACTAGTATTTTGTTGAGGAGTTTTGCATCTATATTCATCAGTGATATTGGTCTGTAGTTTTCTTTTTTTGTGACATCTTTGCCTGGTTTTGGTATCAGGGTGATGGTAGCCTCGTAGAATGAGTTTGGGAGTGTTCCGCCTTCTGCAATATTTTGGAAGAGTTTGAGAAGGATAGGTGTTAACTCTTCTCGAAATGTTTGATAGAATTCGCCTGTGAACCCATCTGGTCCTGGGCTTTCGTGTGTTGGGAAATTTTTAATCACTGCCTCAATTTCCGTACTTGTGATTGGTCTGTTCATATGTTCTATTTCTTCCTGGTTCAGTCTTGGAAGATTGTATTTTTCTAAGAATGTATCCATTTCTTCCAGGTTATCCAATTGATTGGCATATAGTTGCTTGTAGTAGTCTCTCATGATCTTTTGTATTTCTGAGGTGTCCGTTGTTCCTTCTCCCTTTTCATTTCTAATTCTGTTGATTTGCATCTTCTCCCTTTTTTTCTTGATGAGTCTGGCTAATGGTTTATCAATTTTTTTAATCTTCTCAAAGAACCAGCTTTTAGTTTTATTTATTTTTGCTATGGTTTCCTTCCTTTCTTTTTCATTTATTTCTGCTCTGATCTTTATGATTTCTTTCCTTCTGCTCACTTTGGGGTTTCTTTGTTCTTCTTTCTCTAGTTGTTTGAGGTGTAAGGTTAGGTTGTTTATTTGATAATTTTCTTATTTCTTAAGGTAGGACTGTATTGCTATAAACTTCCCTCTTAGAACTGCTTTTGCTGCATCCCATAGGTTTTGGGTTGTTGTGTTTTTGTTGTCATTTGTTTCTAGATATGTTTTGATTTCCTCTTTGATTTCTTTAATGATTTCTTGGTTGTTTAAGAGTGAATTGTTTAGCCTCCATGTGTTTGTATTTTTTGCAGTTTTTTTCCTGTAATTGATATCTAGTCTCATGGCGTTGTGGTCTGAGAAGATGCTTGATATGATTTCAATTTTCTTGAATTTGCCGAGGTTTGATTTGTGACCCAAGATGTGATCTATCCTGGAATATGTTCCGTGTGCACTTGAGAAGAAAGTGTAGTCTGTCGTTTTTGGATGGAATGTCCTATAAATATCAATTGTCGAGATGGTCTAATGTGTCATTTAAAGCTTGTGTGTCTATTTATTTTCTGTTTGGATGATCTGTCCATTGAGGTAAGTGGGGTGTTCAAGTCTCCCACTATTATTGTGTTACTGTCAATGTCCCCTTTTAGAGCTGTTAGCATTTGCCTTATGTATTGAGGTGCTCCTATACTGGGGGCATAGATATTTACCATTGTGATATGTTCTTCTTGAATAGATCCCTTGATCATTATGTAGTGTCCTTCCTTGTCTCTTTTAATAGTCTTTACTTTCAAGTCTAATTTGTCTGATATGAGTATTGCTACTCCAGCTTTCTTTTGACTTCCATTTGCATGGAATATCTTTTTCCATCCTTTTACTTTCAGTCTGTATGTATCCCTTGGTCTGAAGTGGGTTTCTTGTAGGCAGCATATCGAAGGGTCTTGTTTTTGTATCCATTCAGCCAGTCTGCGTCTTTTGGTTGGAGCATTGAATCCATTTACATTTAAGGTGATTACTGACATGTGTGTTCCAGTTACCATTTTCTTAATTGTTTTGGGTTTGTATTTGTAGGTGTTTTCCTTTTCTTGTGTTTCCTACTTAGAGAAGTTCCTTTAACACTTGTTGTAAGGCTGGTTTGGTGGTGCTGAATTCTCTTCACTTTTGCTTGTCTGGAAAGCTTTGGATTTCTCCGTCGAATCTGAATGAGATTCTTGCTGGTTAGAGTATTCTTGGCTGTAGGTTTCTCTCTTTCAGGACTTTCAGTATATCCTGCCATTCCCTTCTGACCTGCAGAGTTTCTGTAGAGAGGTCAGCTGTTATCCTTATGGGTTTTCCCTTCTATGTTGTTTGTTGCTTTTCTCTTGCTGCTTTTAATATTTTTTCTTTGTGTTTAATTGTCGTTAGTTTGATTCATATATGTCTTGGTGTATTTCTCCTTGGGTTTATTCTGTATGGGACTCTCTGTGCTTCTTGGACTTGGTTAATTATTTCCTTTCCCATGTTGGGGAAGTTTTCCACTATAACCTCTTCAAAGATTTTCTCAGGCCCTTTCTTGTTTTCTTCTTCTTCTGGGATGCCTATAATTCGAATGTTGGTATGCTTCATGTTATCACTGAGGTCTCTGAGACTGTCTTCTATTCTTTTTATTCTTTTTTTCTTTTTCCTGCTCTGTGGCAGTTATTTCCCCCATTCTATCTTCCAACTCACTTATTTGTTCTTCTGCCTCAGTCATTCTGCTAGTTATAGCATCTAGAGTATTTTTAATTTCAGTTATTTTGTTATCCATTGCTGTTTGTTTTTCTGAGTTCTTATCAACTGTTTCTTGTACTTTATTTTGTTATCGAGATGTATCATTTTTACTATCATTACTCTGAATTCTTTTTCAGGCATTTTTCCTCTTTCCTCCTCATTTATATGGTCTTGTGGGGTTTTTTCCTGCTCCTTTGCCTGCATGGTGTTTCTTTGTTTCCTCATGGTTGTCCAAACTTTTGGGGTTGCTTGTCCAAAAACTTAGCGGCTATGTCAGGCTCCCCGCGGTCCTTTCTGGTGTCCGAGGCCATCTGCTGGTGTTCAGCTGGTTCTCTGTGGGAATTACTGCGTCCTTCCGTGCATTCCCAATGCATCTCACACCTGTTGGGTTTGGGCTTGGGAGCCGGGACTCCCAGAAGGAGGCTTGAGATAAATGCTGGGTGGCGTCAAAATGCAGGGCCAGGTGGCGCAGGGGCGCGCTGCTGCCCTAGAAGTGGCTGATCACTCCACCCACCACCGTCGGGGGTTTTTCAAGCAGCGTCCACACAAGGGCTTGGGAAGGTAGGGGCTGGCCAGGATGAAGGCGACGACGGACTGTGCATTCCCTCACCGGCATCCTCTAGAGCCAAGCGGACTCGTTACCAGTGTCTTTGATTTCCATTCCCTCTCACATCTTACCCCTTCTTCCTGGGCATATTTTTCTTCTTACTTAAGCCTATCCTTTTATGTTTCTATAAGGATCTGGGGAAACAAATTATCTTAGCCTTTGACTAAAAATGTCTTTATTTTCCACTCTCATTACAGAGTTTCAAATTTGATAGAATTAGAACTTGAAGCTGATAGTTAACTTTGTTTCAGTTCTTTGAAATTTGCATTCTATTATATTTCTGTTGTCACAAAAGTCTTTTTTTCTGTGTGACTGTCACCACTTTTGTTAATCCATTTTTTCCCTGTCAGGTTAGTTTTATAATTTTCTTTTTGTCTTTGATGTTCAGCAGTTTCATCATGATGTCTACTTTTTATAACAGAATTTGCTTCTGGTATATCTATTCTGAACATGATTAGTTTTTAGCCTGAGCATTTATATTTTTCTTTAATTCTGAAAAATTCTAAGTTATTATTTTTCAAACATTACTTTTCTGCCATTTTCTCTAATTTCTTCTACACTCTTGTTGGGACCATTTGTATTACATTCTCCATTGGTTTAGCAAAAAACCTCATTTTACATCAATGTTCTTCAAAATTTTTTGACACTGTAATTAACTCTTTACATTAATTGGTTTTATAAAACTAATTGTGAAATGGCTTATACATAACAGAGATTTCAGCTTCAGTTATAGCTTTCTGATATCTACTGCAGGGTATATTTGGAGGATGGTTGAGCCAGACCCAATAGATGTCATTCTTTATAAGGTTAGGAAAATTTATGGGAATTGAACATAAGTTGTATCTCTGCTGAGTTGTTTCCTGGTGCATGAAATTGTGGGGTGGTTCCATGTAAGTTTCTTCTTGGGACGCAGCAGCTTTCTAAGAGAGAAGTGATCCTGAGAGTTGAAAAAGTCAGGCATGATGAGTTATACCCCGTATCAAAACTTTAGTCACTGAAGGACAGTAATGCATGTTAGTACACGATTCTAGCTGTTTGATTTGAATTTGGTCTGTGGAAAAAAACACTGGACACTCTTGTGTGTTCCAAGGAATGAAAGAACCATAAGCAAACATTACAAAACTGTTTCATTAAACTCAGATATATATTTAATACTTTGCCCACTGGTGAGTACTCATATGTCACATTGATAGATCTTGATGCTCCGAGCACTTATCTTTTCATCTAGCAAAAGGTTCGATTTTTTTCTTGTAAGCTCCTCTTCAGATACTCTTAAACATCACTAATAATGACTGCTTATGACACATATTTCTTCTCACTTTGAGGGTCCTATGTGAGCTGATGTATGTGTTAGGAGTCCCAGGGAAGGAATAGTTTATTCATATACATAATCATCTCACATTCAGCTTGTACCTCTTCTGTGCCAAACAATCGCCTATGTGCTGTGATATCATGGTATTTCACTTTAGTTGACTGTCAGACAGGTCCGTATATTCTGAGCCTTCTCTCTTGGGTCTAAGTGTTTTTCCACAGGTCTTGATTCTCTTGCAAAATAATTGATACTGGTAGAGACAGAAATCTCTGGGATATAAAGAAATTATGTACATATTCTTAGAAGACCTCAAGAGGGTAATGATGCCTAATTCCATCATCAGTTTAGCAGAAGCTTAGCTCTGGTTTAGCAGCACAATTCTGTTACACAAACAACACATCCCTAGGGTCCCTTTTATCATTGTGTAGTAGGAAAGGCCGGTGGGATTATTCATTCTTTCTGTCACTTTCACTCAATAATCTCTTCCCAAAAGTTAGCAAGGTTAAGGCTCAGGAAATGGTAAAGCTGTGCAGTGAGAAGATGTGACCAAAAAGTAACGATTCTCCCCCGGTGGGGAGAGCTATTGAGGTGTCAATAGAACTGGAATGCTTAGCAGAAAGCTAGGAGCATCTCTCAAGGAATGACTGACAAGTGAAACCATAATATTTGTGTTGATAAACTCTGCGGCGTCAATATGTTTACGGAACAATCCTATCAGACAAGGAGTCATATGGGAACAATAGAGCAAAATATGGTAAAGCATGGATTATTATTCATAGTGTGACCGCCACCAATGCTGTCAGGGTAGCTACGCCTATACAATTTCTTTTCTTTTTTTTATAAATGTATTTATTTATTGGCTGTGTTGTGTCTTTGTTGATGTGTGCAGGCTTTCTCTAGTTGTGGCTAGTGGGGGCTACTCTTCGTTGCTGTGCACGGGCTTCTCAGTGCAGTGGCTTCTCTTGTCACGGAGCATGGGCTCTAGGTACACAGGCTTCAGTAGTTGTGGCACACGGGCTCAATAACTGTGGCTCGTGTGCTCTAGAGCACAGTCTCAGTAGTTGTGGCACACAGGCTTAGTTGATCCTCAGCATGTGGGATCTTCCCAGGACAGGGATCAAACCTGTGTCCCCTGTATTGGCAGGTGGATTCTTCACAACTGCGCCACCAGGGAAGTCCCTAAGCCTGAACCATTTCTGATTTTAGAATATTACATATTTGCATACTCAGAACCTCTTTCTAACTCTGCTCTCTGAAACTTTATAGCTTTTTCTGAGGATCAAATTATAAGATTCTTTGTCCAAGAAGGTTTGTAATTGCCGCCAGCCAACCTGTTAGCATTCAAACTCGACCATTAATACAATTAAAACAAATTCTTAATTAATCAGTAAATCCTATGAATTCTTAGGCAGGCCAGTTCAAATTTTCATCAAATATTACAAAGTATATTTTTTACCACTTTTGCCCATCACCAGGTCCAATAACAAAATAACATGGGTCAGAAGCTGACATTATATTTATGAAAAGAAGTAAATTTATGCACAGTAAAGAATATGTCAAGAATCATTGGGAATATGCACTAAAATGTTTTATTCAAGGGATTAGAATTGAGAGCAACAAGGGTAGTTTTACCTTATACAATTCCTTATTTGAATTTTGATGGCTGTAAGTCTTCGAATAAAGTACAGTGCAAACAAAATCAATGAAGAATTAATACATTATTTAGTACATTGAATTGGAAAAATCAACTAGCCCCTTGGAAAATATATTTTGATAACAGTTCATTATAATATATTTCAAACTAAATTCTGGATGGATGAGAGTTAAAGCTAATACTGTGACATCCAAATGTCATGGGAAAATATAGATGATTATCCAATATTGATTGAAGAAAGCCTTTTAACAAAACGTCAAAGCATTAGAAAAAGCAAAGGTTAATGTATTTGATAATGTCAACTACATAATAACTGCGAACCACAGACTGGGAAAAATATTCATGATAAATTTGCCTGTACAGTGTTAATGTAACTTACAAAGCTTGCATATATCAATAAGCAAACAAATTCTCATGTCCCTGTTAAAGAACATGACAGACTTACAGAAGAGAAAGTGCAAATAGTTGATAAGTTTATAAACCTTCAACATTACAAGAAGTGAAGATTAAAACAACATTCTAACTCTAATATTTTAATATCTGGTAGAGCAAGACACCTCTCCCCTTAGAGCTTTTTTCTTGTGGAATTTGCCTAGATAGTGTTACGTACTTATTTATTCATATAAACATAGCATCTAATTGATTAGGTCTAAAATAGTTTATTATTTTATTGGAATTTTATGAATTATCATAAGACAATTAGACACTTTCATGATACTCAGTTATCCCTTCTGAGAGCAGGGAGATATCTTTCCATTTGCTCAAGATTACACAGTGACTTAGAGGGAGACTTTAAAGTTTTCATCATGTAAGTTTTGCACAATTTTTGAGTTTATTCCTATGTATTAGATTTGTTTTGTTATCACAAATGGGGTTTTCTCTACCATTATATCATCTATCAAGTTATTGTTTGTGTACTTTGAAGGTTAGTTATTTCTGTAAGTTAATTTTATCTCTTGCTACCTTACTGAATTCTTTTATTGTTAACTTAAAATGATGTTTTTTTTCATTGATTCTTCAGGGTTTTCTAGGTATATAGTATATCTTTGACAGGTAGAAGTAGGTTCAGTATTTCTTTCCCAATTCTTAAGAATCTAATTGATTTTTTCTGTTTGCATTTGGTGATACTTTTAAAATAATTATAAATGGCAGTGGAAATAGTATGCATACTTGCCTTTTTCCTTATATTAGTGAAAAGTCTTTAGTTATTCTCCATTTAGCTAAGATGCTAGGTTAAGGATCAAGGTAAATATATCATTTAAGAAAGCATCCATCAATTCCTATTTTTAAGTGTTTCGTAAAGAAGTAAGTGCATTTGTCAAAGTCTTTTAAAGTCTATAAAAATAGTGATATGTTTTTAGGTCTATTAATATGATATATTATGTCAGTGAGTTTTCCAATATTTAAACAATATTGTATTCCTTAAATAAGCCCTACCTGGTTATGCATTATTAGTTTCTTAATGTGATACTGAATTCTACTTGCTAAAATTTTATTTAAGATATTTACCTTGATATTCACAAGTAATATTGTTTTGCACTTTTTTGTGGCATCTTTTTCTGAGTTAGGTATTCAAATTATATCTTTTGCTAGTAACAATTGAAACTCTTTTTCAGTTTCCATGCTCTGAAAAAATATATGTAGCATTAGAAACAGATCTGTTTTTGAAGGCTGAGTGAATTCCCTTGTAAAACAATCTGTCTGGTATATATCTTCCTCTACATCTTCAGTGGTAATTGATCTTAGTTTTCTATCTCTAATGGAATTAATTTTCATAAACTGTGCTTTCTCAGGAAATTACACATCTCAGCTACCTTTTTAAATTAATTTACATAGAACTCTTCAAAATAAGCCCCTTTTAATAAATTTGTTTTTGTTTCAGTACTTATTTTTCTCTTGTTATTTCTTATTTTGTATCTTTGTAATTATTTATACTTTTTTTACTTGATTACATTAGGTGGTGAATTGTATATAGCATTAGCTGTTCCAAGGACCAGCATTTTGACATGACAACTAAAGTTCTCATTTTTCTTTTCTCTATCTTATTCATTTCTGTTTTTAATCTTTATTTTTTGTCTTTCTTATGATTTCCTTTGGCTTACTTATGTTTCTGTTTCTGATTTATAGTTGGGAGTTCATTAATTTTCATTCTTTTCTTTTAATTACTGCACACATATAAGGCTATGTGTCTTCCTCTGATCACTGCCTTAAATATTTCCCTTATGTTTGGTTATGAAGTGTTTTTATTGTTATTATTTTACACCATTGTGTACTTTTGGTTTATATATCCCCTTTCAGCCAGAAACCCAGGTGTTGTTTAATAGGCAGATACCTTTATTTCCATAGTGAAGGCCTTTTAACTTTCTATTACCAATTTTGATTTTTATTACATTGTGATCAAAGTTTTATTTTAATAATTCTACTTTATGACATTTACTCATGCCTTTTAGAGACATAATATAAAGATCTCCAGGTAGATAGATAGATAGAGAGATAGAGAGATAGAGAGATAGATGCTAGTTAGGCAATCTCCTTAATGATTATTTTATTGATAATGAGGCTTAAGTATTCTTTATCCAGGCATACTTTTGGCCTCTTGACCTTTCTTATGCTGAGAGTTATTTGTTAAAACATCTAATTATGAACGTTTATACCTACTTCTCTTCGTATCCTGTAGTTTCCTGCTTTACAAAGAGTCTGCTCTGTTGTTCAGTGTACAACTATCATAAAACACAGATTTTAAATAGTTTTTATAGAAAAGATTTCTTTCTAAAATCAGAAGGTGTCATCACTTTGCTGAACTGACTTGCTTACAAAAAGACTTTTTAATGTTTCTAGTGATAATTGTTTCTGATCTCCTATATAGGAGACTTAGTCACTAATTGTTCCATGAATACATTACAGAAAATTATATTCTTTTGTGGACATCTGGAATCTTTGAAAGCAGAGTTTACTTTAAATTCCAAATTTGATAAATGCCAGAGATTTCCTAAAGGTGCCTGCCATCTGGGAGGAATCTTATTTTTTCTTTGAATATTTTAAGCATTTTCATGTACAACAAAAGAGCAAAAAGAGTAATTTTACCAGCTTCCATAATAGTTATGCATCTCCTTTTCAACGCAAAGTCATTCACTTGTGTGTTTCATTTATAACCTCCATGAAATGATATATTAATGATCGTGAGTAGCAAAAATGCTTAGACATGCACTTTGAAGTTCCTCATTCAGTGGGGCTTCCATATTACATTTGTACTAATGCCTAGTGAGACAAATGCAAACTATATTTGTGTTAGCTAACTTAAAACTTAAATTTTTACCTCTAAATATGTTTTATTAACTAGTGTAGTTATTTTATATATACTTATTCAGTGGATACTATATGCTAATCTTTTAGCTTGGGTTTTGGTACTTAATGAGTGGGAAAAAAATCAAGATGTCTACCAGTATTACTAGTATACCTAATACAGTTTCCAAGATGCTCTTTATTAATTAACCATATAAGTATTAGTGAATATTTTTTCAAAGTAAATATAAATAGAAGATATTTTGGATTAGTAATGAAAGAAAATTTGAGTAAAAATATTCAAATTTATTCAAATCTGCTTACTAGTTGTATTATCTTAATTGAATTATATAAATTCTAAGAGGTTTATATTTTTCATATTTAGAATTTGGTCATTTGTATATAATTGACTTGCTTCAGGAACTTTAAATATCTAAATGACTTATTGTGTTGTGCTTGGCAGAATACCTGATTTTTGATAGTCAATATATTTATAAAAATCAATAAAGCCAATTAAAGCAATATACACAGGCTGTTTAATTGAGGAATATCAGATGATGACCTGACAATTCCATGCATTTAACAGCCATTTGATAAAACATATCTTTGTCTACTATGCTCTAGAATCCTTTTGATTTACAGAGGACTGAGAAATGTGTTTCTACATCAGTTTACTCTTTGCCATTTTAAACTCTCCATTCTTCTCCTTTGTGCTAGCTCTTGTGTCAAACTTGTCACCCCATCAGAACTAAAAGCCTTTTCAATCCCCCAGCAGACCTCTGAAATGAGTTTGTTGCCCAAACTGTGGGAGCTAAACTCCCTCTGAACTGCTCTGTAACGTTCCTTAATTGTGTATGGAGACAAAAATATGTTAGATTTGAAACCTAACTTCCATCTTAAAAAATATTTCCAAGAGACTTCCCTGGTGGTCCAGTGGTTAAGACTTTGTGCTTCCGCTGAAAGGGACACGGGTTTGATCCCTGGTGCAGGAACTAAGATCTCTGCATGTGCTGGTGTGGCCGGAAAAAAAAAAATTTCCTAGACACATTACCAGTTTTATTTGTCTTTATCCTTTTTTAGAATTTCAAACATCATAACATATTTTTAACAGATTAGAACTAACCCTAAATCCCTGAGTCCCAAAGTTAACTTTCTTCTTAAGGATTCCGTGAAAGCTACAAAATACTTAAGCATATTTAGTTCAGTGTACTCATACTATTCATATTATAAATATCACCTAAACTCATACAGATCTAAATTTTTAAAAGCACACAAAATAATTCAATTGATCTAATACTTTTTGAAAATTACCATATGCCTTTTTTTTTCTGTAGCTTGAGGTTTTGAGTGTTTAGCATGCGTATGACTCTGTGAAGTACTTTCTGTGTACTATCTGATTTATTTTTAAATAACTCTACCAAGTATAGGAGTATAGAGTATAGATAAGTTAGTTGAATTGTATGAAGATACATGCCCAGTTAACAATACAACTATAGTGCAAATAAAATATTATGTGATTCCAAAATCTGTATTTTTAACCATTCACCTATGATGCCTTTGAAAAAAATAAGCACGTGTGTAATTTTAATTTTTAAAAAAAGCCAAAATATCTGGCTGGAATGAAGAATTCTCCCCAATTTAAGTAATTTGAGTGAATGATCAAATCTGTAATCTATAATTTTAGTGTTCTTAAATTATAGGCAGTCATTTTTGGTTTTATTAGTTACTTTTGGTGAGACCTCACAGCAAGCTAAAGATAAAAGAATGGAAGAGAAAAAAAGATTTAAAAAGATGAATAATGTTGCTTTGTAGTCGATCAAAAATTGATATATAATACATTTTAGTAATCCTAGACCATATAATCTGTATTTAAAAGGATGTATTTTAATATTTAAAAGTAATCAAACTATACTAGATACATTATAAGAGTTTGCACTTAATATACTTTTAAGAGTATCAAAATAGTTTTTAAAAGTACACATTGATATACTTATGACTATTAATATAAAATATTACCTTATAAGTAAACAGAATCCTAAAACACTTACAGAAAAAGCACACACCAAGTAACACTTATTCAAGATTGCAAGATTGGTTGAATACTAGGAAAGTTGTCAATATATCACATTAATATATGTACAGATAATGGACGGAAAGATCTAAAAGTGATTTGGCAGTATTAAACATCCATTTCAGAAAAAAAAACTTCCTCAAAATAGTTATTAATGGATAGTGGTTAATATGAATGTATCTGTTCCTTTCACTCCCTGTCTCAAACTCTGTCTGTACCGTCATCTACATACCTTATCCCTGAAGCCAGGCATATAATTCAGTAGGGAAATAATAGAGGCATTTTTACCAACATTGGATACAGCTAGGGGTGAAACAGCCAGGGCTCCGATCTTTTTATTTATTTTATTTTTAAATGAAGTACAGTTGATTTACAATATTATATTCATTTCAAATGCAGTATTTTTATAGGTTATAGTCTAGTTAAAGTTATTACAAAACAATGGCTATATTTCCCTGTGCTTTTTATATATTTCCCTATATATCCTTGTTGCTTATCTATTTTATGTATAGTAGTTTGTGCCTCTTAATCCCATACCCCTGTCTCACCCCTCCCTTCCCTCTGCCCACCAGTAACTGCTAGTTCTCTATATCTGTGAAACTGTCTGTTTTGTTATATACAGTTATACATTTTTTATATACATGTGTTTCATTTTTAAGATTCCACATGTAAGTGATAACATACAGTATTTGTCTTTCTCTGTCTGACTTATTTCAATGAGCATAATACCCTTTAGATCCATCCACGTTGCTACAAATGGCAGAATTTCATTCATTTTTATGGCTAACATTTCATTGTGTATATCGATATATACCACAGCTTCTTTATCCATTAGTCTGTTGATGGACACTGAAGTTGCCTCCATATTTTGGCAAATTTTTATTTATTTATTTGTTCATTTGTTTATGCATACCGTGCAGCATGTGGGATCTTGGTTCCCTGACCAGGGTTTGAACGTGTGCCCCCTGCAGTGGAAACACAGAGTCTTAACCACTAGAGCACCAGGGAAGTCCCATTGGCAATTATAAATAATGCTGCTATGAACATTGAAGTGCATGTATATTTTTTAATTAGTGCTTTGTTTCCTATGGATATATACCCAGGAGTGGAATTGCTGGATCATATGGTATTTCTATTTTTGGTTTTTTGTGGAACCTCTACTCTGTTTTCCATAGCGTCTGCACCAATTTAAATTTCCACTAACAGTGTAGGAGCGTTCCCTTTTCACCACACCCTTGCCAACATTCGTTATTTGTAGACTTTTTGGTACTGGCCATTTTGACAGGTGTAAGGTTATATCTCAGTGTGGTTTTGACTTGCATTTCACTGATGATTAGTGATGTTGAACTCTTTTTACGTGCCTTTAGGCCATCTGTATATATTCTTTGGAAGAATGTCTACTCAGGTCTACTGTGCATATTTTAACCAGGTTGGGTGTTTTTGATATTGAATTTTTGAGCTGTTTATAAATTTTGGACATTAACTACTTATCAGTTGTAACATTTGCAAATATTTTCTCTCACTCAGTTGGTTGCCATTTCATTTTGTCGATAGTTTCCTTTGCTATGCAAAAGCTTTTACATTTCATTAGGTCACATTCATTTATTTTTCTTTTGTTTCTTTTTCCTTAGGAGATAGATCCAAAAAATTTTTGCTACAACTTATATTAAAGATTGTTCTACTTATGTTCTTTTCTAGGAGTTGTATGTTTTCAGGTCTTACTTTAAGGTCTTTAATCTATTTTGACTATATTTTTGTGTATATCCTATCTCTCTGTTTCTCAGTGACCCCTTCATATGGTCTCTCTAACATGGAAAAACCATAAACACTGAACTTTTGATATGGTGGTGCAGAGTTGTGTGTTCTTAGAGAGTCTCAGGCAGAGGCTGTAAGTTTGAAGACACAGGATCACTTCTGACATAGTTGTAGGTACATCTAGAGTCAAGGGGAGAGAGCGCAACCCCACTTATCCATGTAAGATGTCAACACCATATTGTAAGAAGAGTGTCTGAGCTAGAGTATATTGGAGTGGCAATCTTTAGAAAATAAAATCTGCCCTAAACAGGTAGAGGAATGAATAAGAGTACAGATATCATTTATAATAATAATAAAGAAGACATAGTACTTAGGAGTAAGCAAAAAATATGCAAAATTTACATGAGAAGTACTTTCAGTGGTCCCTAAAGACATAAAAGTAGACTTGAACTGATGGGAAAGAAATTCTTGTTCTTTTGAATAATCCGACACAACCTCCCTGGCTTAATTTACAAATTAAGTGCTAAGAATATCATAAATATTTATTATATAATACCTGGTCTTTTTCATGCTTCACACCCAATACAAGTTATACAGTATTTTTTGGCTTTAGTAGTATCAAATTACTAATAACAATAGAGAAACTATCCTCTACGGCTATGTTTGCAAGATCTATTATGAAAAAGCCCTTGTACCCTCCCCCAAAGAACACACACACTTGACTAACATTTAGTTAAGCCAAGAAATTTTGACATTTAGCTCTAGCAACCATTTCAAGGCATTTATAGAAAATTTATAAATATTGCAGTTTTCATTTATATGTTAACTACAACATCCAGTTTGCAATCCAACAGTTATTTAAATAATTGCACATAATTTTAAGCTTTCAGAAAATTTATAACAATACTCAAGGACTACCCAGGAATCCTGTATGTAGGTCACAGTATTTCCTTTCCCCTTTTTTCTTTTTTTCCTCTCTCTCTATGTATGTTGTGTATGTACACACATACATATGTATATGTGTGTATATGTATATATATATATGCATTTTTCTAATATATATACATTTCTAATATATATTCATACATTAAATAGTGAATTGAGAACATGATGCTCCTTTACTTCTAAATAGTTCAGCATAATTTCTGATAAACAAAATAGTAATCTACATAAAATTACTAAATTAGTAAATCAGCATTAATACTAAACTGTTATCAAAACTACAGACTTTCATGTAGATTTTGCCATTTATCCTAATGTTCTCCTTTATATCACCCCTTCCTCCCCAAATTTAAAATAATCAATTAAATCAGTTTCTATCTATCCTTAATATCTTTTCATTGGGAATAGTTCTAGAGTCTGTCTTTATATTTCATGACACTGATATTTTTGAAGAGTACAAGCTAATTATTTTGTAATCTGTCTCTCAGTGTGGATTTGTCTCCTCCCCTCATAATTAGAATCAGATTAAATACATTTGGCAGGAATATCACAAGTGTCAGGTGGAGTTATTCTCAGTGAATCCTAACATGTACACATGCCGTATGTTAGTCCCTTTCCTGGGAATGCTAACTTTGACTATTAGGTTTTGCCATTGTCAGTTTTTGCCACTATCGAGTCATTTTTTTTATCATCTATTCATTGCAATTAATAAGGACCATGCAGGGAGTTGTGTTGAGACTATATAAGTTTCCTCTAACCTCTCAAACTTTTACCAGTGAGTTTTTGCACCTATTGATAATTTGGCTTAATTGCCAAATTGCAGACTTAATTCCATTATTGCTCTGTATTCATGAATTGGAATTTGTATGGGAGAGTATTTCCTTCCCCTGAATGTATTTATTTGAGTGCGAACTCATGTATTCTTACTTTGTTAAATAGGTTATAACTTTCATATCATTATTTATTCTGATGTTCAACTTGTTCTAGATTAGACCGTTGTAGCTGGATTCTGTGTCCCTTTAACAGGTCCCAATCATTCTGTATTTGCCTGCTTTTCGACACAAGAAGATATTTTGTACTCATCTTGTACTTTCCCTGCCCCAGCTGTGAAAACAGTTATTTTTCCCAGTTTTTTTTGAGTTGAAAATGGTATTAAGAGAATGTCTGGGCATTGCTCATTGCAACTAGCCTGTTGAGTGGATAGAATTGGGAAATGAGTATTTGTATAGACATGAACACATTCTGTGTGTGTATATGAGTGTGAAAAGGGAGAGAAAGGCATTATAAATAGGAAAAAAAGACACAGATAATGGAGAAAATCATTAAAGCCAGAAGTTATTTCTTTGAAAAGATTAACAAAGTTGACAACACACTTTCAATATTAGTCAAGAAAGAAAAATACAACACTGCGATACCATGTATCAAAATGAGGAAAATCAATATGATCATGCAAAGAGAATGTGATAATAGGATAATTTTATTAAGTACCTTATGCCAATAAATTTGACAGTTTAGATAAAATGAAGAACTTCCTTGAAAAACAGCATCTACCAAAAATGAAAAAAGTAGAACAATGTAAGTTGTGTTGTTAAAAGAAAAACTGTTACCTCTTTTTAAATGTATTTGTTATTTCTAATCTTCTCAGATAGATTTCCTGATACATTTTTCCAAATATTTAAGTAAAAAATAACACTAATATTAATAAACTCTTCCAGAGAATATCAACTATAAAAATAATTCCCAATTTATTTGATGAGATCATTATGACCTTGCTTCCAAAATCTTTGGCAGACATTATAATAAATGAAATTACAGACAAATTTGCACCATGGACATAAAACTAAAAAATTCTACATGATATACTAGCAAATTAAATTAATTAATATATAAAAATGATATATCGAAACATTGTCAATTGATTTAAAGGGCTTAGAGGCACTGAAGTAATTGTTCAATGGATAAAGCAAAGTGCAAAATAATTTTTGTATATGATTCAAATATTATTTGAAGAAATAATTATTTGTTAGTGAAATGGCCAAAATGACACAGAAGGGTGTTAGGGAATGCATGTTTTTGAGAAACTCAGCACAAGTCTAAAATGAGTGACCCATCAATAACTCTTTTAGTATATCAGCCAGAAGAAAATTGCAGGATGGGATGTACCAAAATGTTCAGCATTGTTTATGTTAGCTGGCAGAGAGGAACAATCTAAGAGTCCATCAATAGGGGAATATGTTAGTAAAATAAGCTACGTATTTTTCAGTGTCTATATAACATTAAAAGCACTTAATTATTTGTGCACAAAACAATATGAAGTGATTTCAAAAGCAAGTATGGAAAATAGGATGTGTATAAATGTAAAACTCATATGTAAATGTTGAAATAACATCGAAAATGTTACATAATAATGTAAAAATAAAAAGGCAAACAAGGAAATAGTAACATGTAATCCCGATAAGCATTTTCTAAATAAACAGTAATTAAAGAGAAAATATATCTGTCAAATACAAATGATATCACAGTAATGTAGACCATGAAATTAAAATACCAGACAAATGTAAATGTCTTCAGACAGGAAATGTTGCAAAGGGAGAATAAGTAGTGCCAGTGGTGCCATTTCCAAATAAGGTTTGTGCAGCCTTAATACTTGGTCCAGTTGCTGTCACAAAACAGTCATGCAATAACTGTTAGCTAAATGAAAATGAATGAAGGATTGACTGTTTCCTATTTTTTGTTAGCCAGTTGGTAAGGTGAAATTCGGTAAATGCACCAAAGTATCAAATCTTCTTTATTGTTAAAAGCAAACTGTTGCTTAAGGGGAAAAAAAATGAAAAAAGAAAAAGAAGATGCCATCTGGCTACAAATACCCTTCTGTTCTAACTGCAGGTCTTGTGCTTATTACCTATGGGTATAAAACAAAATGCCAAAGTGTTGCTTGAAACCAATCCAAAATTAAATAGTGCTGTATCGTAGCTTCTGGATGTGAAAAATATCATCTCTAGATTGTAAATGTAGGAGTTTAGTCTCAGCCTGAAAGTCAATATTTTTCCCTTATTACCTGGCTCTGGACATTCACAGTGTATAAGACTGCCAGTGAATAAAGAATGAGAGAAAAATAGCATGGTATGAAAGGTCTCGTATATTTCAGATTGTTTTTATAGAACCTGTCTACACCCAAGGTACAATATGTCACCTGTCAATCACACTGCTGTTTACAGGTGTCTTTAGTCCTATGGAGGCAGCAAGGTAATAAAGAATTTTTTTGCATTTAGGCTTCCGATTATGAACCCTTTATCACAGTCTCTCCTTTCTCCAGACTGTCACCTTGAAAGTAGCCTTGACAACATACAAAATTATTATCCACATGTTCAGCAGTGTCCAAACATCTTTGATTTGCTATACTTTTTCAATCTTTTAATCAAATCTGTCAAGTAGAATGGATATACAGGGTTATTGAATTGTATGTTAATAAGTTAAATCTCAAATTAAGTGACTTTACCAAGATCTTAAAATAGTGCATCTAGAGATTCAGAAAATCTGGATTTAAGTCAAATAAATATGCCCATTTTCATTGAAGAATAAAATGAATGGTTTTGTTAGGTTTGTGAAATTTACCTTGCAAATAAAAGAAATCAGTCTAGCTGCTACTTTTGGCATGATTAGCAATTAAATGATGAATTTATTTGGAATCAAGAATAAAGAGATATAGGCGGAATTTTTTAGTACAAATACAAATTTTGTCCTTGTTTTATTGCTGCGAATATATAAATTATCTTGAATTCCTGACATGGTTATAGCAGAACATCTGCTTGTAGCTTATAAACCAACAAAGCACACAAACACTTTTTGAATTAATAAAATATGCAGTAAAGGTTGAAGAGATTGACATCATAAGTTAGATGTAATAATAATATATTTGGATTCAAGGACGGTGTTAGGACAAATGCCTTATTTGTAGCATTGAAACACGAGCTTGCCAAATTAAATATGAAATTACTTATAAATTTTGAAAATATTCATCAAACATGTTTGTTATCAAAGTTGTACTACAGAAAAGTGTTTGGGAATAAATGCAGATGCTTACAGCTCAATTATATCAACTGAGAAAATGAAATTTTATCATTTGGATATGACTGTGTAACATGTTGTTGCTTCACTAATAAAATATTTGAACATTGAAGTGCTAAGAATTGGTCAGAAAGTAGAAGTTATATGAGAATTTAATGTAACGTTTTAGCTTCAGAAATTCACATCAAACTTTTTTTAGAAGTTTAAAAAATCGATCTATCAAGATAATATTTTATATTCTATACATATATGTTTTGGGATACATAAATTATGTACATAGTGTGTACACATTTATTTGTTTATTTAACAATGATACTTAGGAATTCAATACTACACAGGCAGTATAATACCATCTTTTACTCATTTAGTTTGTTTTTTTTCTCTGATTGACTCCTATAGTATGTTTATATCTTTTTAGTGTGTTATTTATTAGCATACTATAAATATTAGAATATTAGTGTATCAGAATATTATCACTTTCCTAAAAGTAAGATCTTATTATACTTAATTTGCAAGACTCACTAATTTTTGTTACATTTTACCCAGTTTCCCATAGAAAGTATCTTACTGTGTTCACATGTGAATGGTGGCAGTATAGGAATTATTTTCTCTTTAATGCTTTTCTACAATTTTTCCATATTTTGTGCAATAAAACATATTACTTTCCTGATAAAAACACAAGATTATTTTCTAATAACAATTTAAGATTATTTTATTAAAATCAACACTGTCTAGTTAGTCATTCAACAAACATTTATTGTTTTCCTTTTTCTAGGGACTGTGTTAGCCACTAAGATTACAGGTTTGACTTACTATTTACTGTGCGAACAAATATATAAAAGGTAATTAAATTACAGCAAGAAAGATGCACTTTTGTAAGCAGGTATAAAATGCTGGTCTACCTAAAATTAAATAAAAAGGCTTAGTGTCTAAGCCGATAACTGAAAACAGGTAGAAAATAATCCACAGAATTGTGAAGAGAATGACTTTTCAGGTTCAACGTTATTTATGAGAACTTAATTCAGGAAAAAAAAACCTGACTTTTTCAAATCATGTTTACTGGTCCAGAAAGCCAGCCTATAGAATGGAAGTAGTTGAGGGGGAAATAGATAAACAGAAATAAAGCTAAAAAATAAAAACAAAGTCAAAGTGAGTTGATTATTTTTTCATCTTATAAATTTTATTTATCATTATTAGATCACTGGAGAACATCTAAAATTTTTAAGGTTAGTAACATGAACAGAATCTCACTAATCCTAAAGTTCACTATCGTACTTCAGAATGAAAAATCCATCAATAGTAGTTCAAGATGACACAGTATTGTTGAATCTAGAACCAAAGGATTTTAAAGAAACTTTAAATATTATTCACATATTTCTATAAATAAATAAATTCCTAGGTTTATTTTTATTTTTGTCTTCCCCTCCAGAATCCACCCCAGAGTAAATTATTTTCGAAACAAATTTTGTGAAAATGTATCCTAAGCGTCACTCTAGAGGACGATGAGCTATTTCACTGCTGTTCTTTCATGTGACTCCCCAAAGTTAATTTCATATATAACATATAGTAGATATTTAATCTAGAAATATACTCTACCTATTTGATAAAAAGGACTTTAATCCTGACAGTTAGATATGTGTGTGTATTATTTTCTCTTTTATAAAAGAATTTATAGTAGCTTATTTTATAAAGCATCTATAATTGAATTAGTAAAACAGGAAGTAAAATGTGTAGGATTAAAAATTAAATATAAAGACTGTGATAATTTTTATTGCTAAATATAAAGTCTAAATATGATAAACTAAAAGATGAGGAAAATGTGATAACAAATATGAGAAAAGAAGAAGCATATGGTTTCCTAAGGAATACATTATTTTTTCCTTTTACTATATTCCTAAGGAATTACTTTCATGTGAAGAACAGAGTAATGTAAAGAAAAGTACTGCAATAAAAGTTTTATGGCAATTTTAAAAAGTGGAATTCATGTGGCTAGTTATTTTAGAAATCTTCAATAAAATTCAAGACACTGCATTGAAGTTCACTTCAGTGCAGGAATTCTGCCAGTGGCTACACTCATATTATTGCAACATGCAGTCCTTCGGCTGCCAGACTCTATCAATGCTAGAATGTAGATGTCTAAGAAAAACGAGTCGTTTTTCTTTCATATTGTATTCTTTAAAACAATATAATCTCTGTCAGCTGGGAACTTTGACAAGAAATTACAGCCTCTGGCAAGTAAGTAGGGCTAATAGTCTCTATGGCTGATTAAGGACAGATGCATTAGTCTTCAGCGGGTGCTAGAATTAGCATTTTTTTTATAAAAAATAAGAACACAAACCTAAGAGAAGACTTATCTACAAAATATTGTCAAAAACTTCTGTCTTGAACAACTTATTTTGATTGGAATTTTACAAAATGTAAGAAAAATAAAGGAAACAACCTAAATTTTATTCTTAGCTTTAAAAAATACACATAGGTATACTCACTGACACATGTATATATCACAGAGAAAGATAAAAGATCATTATTTTTTCTAGGTCATTACCCACAAAAATTACTAAACATATTAAAGTGTGCTTAGCTTTTTATCTTTTGTGTACTCTAATTAATCTTACGTTATAATTCAAAATAGCTTAGCTTATTTTATTTCCCTTTAGTTGTATAGTTATATAGTGCTTTGTGCTAACTTGATATATGCTTATTTTTACATTTTTATGCAAAATAAATGATGTAACTGTATGGCTTAAAATAGTCGATGTATTCATCTGACCAGTCTCCTTAATCCCCTAACTTTATTTCTCATTTCTGTGTATTTCTTTTGTTTTAATAGGCTTCACTTTTTAGACCACTTTTATGTTCACAGCAAGACTTCCCATATATGCCTTGCTCCACACATGTATAACCTCCCCCATTATCAACTTCCCCAACCAGAGTGGTACATTCATTACAATTGATGAACCTGCACTGACACATCATTATCACCCAAAGGCCATAGTTTACATTAGGGTCCACTTTTAATGTTGTACATTCTTATAGACTTGGAAAAATTTATGGTCACATATATCCATCATTATAGAATCATACAAAGTAGTTTCACAGCCCTAAAAATCCTCTGTGCTTTGCCTATTCATTTTCTCCCCCTCCCAACCCTTTGCAAACACTGATTGACTGTCTTTTTAGCTTTGCCTTTTCCAGAATGTCATGTAACTGGAATTATACAGTATGCAGCCTTTTCAGATTGGCTTCTTACACTTAGTAATATACATTTAAGGTCCCCCCATGCCTTTTGATGACTTGATAGTTCATTTCTTTTTATTGCTGAAGAATACGCCATTTGATGTACCACAGTTTTGCTTCCAAGTTTTGGCAGTTATGAATAAACTGCTATAAACATCATTGTACAGGTTTTGCAGTGGAAATAAATTTTAATCTCCTTTGGGTAAGTATCAAGGAATATGATTGCTGGATCTTATGATAAAGCTAGGTTTAGTTTTGTAAGACACTGCTGAACTGTCTTCCAAAATGGCTGTAGTATCTTGCGTTCCCACCAGCCATGAATGAGAGCTCCTGTTGTTCTACATCTTCACCAGCGTTTGGTGGTCAGTCTTCTGGAATGCCACCATTCTATAAATGTGTAGTGATATCTCAGTGTAAGCTTAATTTGCATTTCCCTGATGATATATGATGTGGAGCATCTTTTCGTATGCTTATTTGCCATCTGTATATCTTCTTTGGTGCCTGTTAAGGTGTTTGGCTCATTTTTAATTTTTTTTTATTGTTGAGTTTTAAGAGTTCTTTGTATATTTTGGATAATAGTCCTTTATCAGATATTTTACGAATATTTTCTTTTGGAAATATTTTGTCTCAGTCTGCCTTTTCATTCTCTTGACAGTGTCTTTCATGGAGCATAAAACTTTAATTTTAATGAAATTCAGTTTATCAGTTGTTTCTCTCAAAATATAGTTATTTTTCACTGTTTTTTAATCACCGAATTTTACTAGACTACCCAACTCAAAGAATGCAAAATCAGTGAAAAAATTAAGTCTAGAACACATACCGTAATCTATTTAAGTTTTTTATTCTCAAAGTTATTAAAATACTAGAGTGGATCTTTTTAATACTAGATTTATTTTTTGAGTAATTTTAGGTTTATGGAAGAGTGAGCACAAAGTACAGAATTTCCATATGCCCCCTCTGCCAACCTGTTTCCCCATTATTAAAATCTTGCATTAATGTGATACATTTGTAACAATTGATGAGCCAATAATGTTCCATTATTAACTAAAGTTCATAGTTTACATTGTTTCACTCTTTGTGCTGTGCATTCTATTGACAACTTTATAATATGTATCCACCATTTATGGTATCATACAGAATAGTTTCCCTGCCCTAAAAATCTCCTGCTCTACCTGTTCATTCATTCCTCTCTTTCCTGAATTCCTGGAAACCACTGATGTCTTTACTGTCTCCATGATTTTGCCTTTTACCTCTTATATAGTTAGAATCATACAGCATGTAATCTTTTCAGGTTTACTTATTCCTATAGTGGAATTTTTATGTCACTATTCAACAATATTTAGGATAAAAGAGGTTTCCCAGATACCTTAATATACATAAGAAAAATATACCTGGAATGTATAATCATACATATGTTTATTTTAAGTGGCCAAGCATGTTTTTGAAGTGTTTTCATTAAGCAAATAAGAAACCTTGCTAGCTAATACAAGTGAAATCAAATAAAAGCCAAATAAAGACAAATATAAGTCAAATGAAGTCATGGTATTGATAGCAAGAGATAAAGAGGAGGAAGGGAATAAAACTATCATTTGAAGAAAACAGTACGGTTCTGCCTGACCCTAAAATCAGATCCTGGGAAGTTAAAGTAAGAAGGACCTAGGAGACTGTCTACTTCTACTTCCTAATAAAGTCAAAGAACTTGAAATGCAGAAAGATTTGATAAAGTCACACACTAGAAAGGAGTAGAGTTTGGTGTAGAATCCGGGTCCCTGAGTTTGCTGTATTTTTTTTTTTTTTCTACTGAAGCCAGTATTATTATACTTCGGAATATCTATTAGCTTAGCCTAGGCTGCTTCAGAAATTTTTTCTCTTATGTAAACTACTATCAGTCTTATTGTTCTTACTTTGTAGTTAATATCTTCTTTTTCTATTACTTATTTGAAGATTATTTTTTCTTTCTGATTTTCAGAAGAGTTACTATACTGTGCCTAGTATGGCTTTATTTGTATTTTCCCTTGATTGAGTTTCATAGACTTTCTAAGAATCTGTTACTGGATATTTGCTTGGCAAATTCATTATCCATATTTCTCAATTAAAATGTCTTATTTTCCTCATCGTCCACTTTTTCGTTTTGCTCTTTTTTGCTCCTTTCATTGCATTTTTTGCTTTTGCTTCAATATGCGTATTTGCTAATGGCTTCTTTTCACTTCATTGGTTCTCTCTTCAGCTGTTTCCAATGCCCTGCCCATCCATCAAGCTCTTAATGTAAATTATTGAGTTTTTCAGTTTTAGAATTTCCGCTTGATTTTTTGTGTGGATTTCCTTGATAGCATTTTCTATCGTATCATATATTTTCTTGAATATACGAGTCAATTATTTTGCATTGATTATTTTTTTTCCTTTCTGTACTAATTCTTGGTGTTATTGGCAATTTGGGGTCAATTTTAGATTTGGTGTCTGAAAAATTATAGAGGCTCTAGATAATGTTGTCTTTGTCTAGAAAGGATTTACCCTAAGCCCTTTCACTCAATAAAATCAAGGTGGGAGATTACTTGATAATAAGATTTACATGGTCTCAGTCTCCTCTGACTATAGTTTATGACCTCTCTAAAGTATAACCATCTATGGTTCCCAAATGAACTTTTCAGTGTTTACCTGGATCCCCTTAGTGATTTTTGTTCTCCAGCATTAGACAACTGCTAAAAGTTTCCATGAAATTCTCAGATGTTTTTAGTTCAGCCTTTTAACCTCACCCTGAGCAGTCTAATAGCCAGCAAATGACTTGAAGAAAACCCTTCACAGAGTCCAAGTTCCACTTTTCTTTACCTACCCTTTCTCTGGTATGTTAGTCCCTCATGATCTAGCTGCTTTGACAAGCCTGGAATTTAATTTCTATCTCTCAGGACCATGAGATTGCAGACAGCACTGCTGCCTCTCTTCCACTTATCAATTCTCTTCTAGCTTTTTAACTTCAACCTCTTGTCTTGAGCTGTTTAAGTTGGCAAGTGCTTTGAAAGGAAAATAAATAAACAAAAAGGTAAGCTATAAGTATCTTTTCTTTCAGCATCTTGGCCCTTCAAGTCTAACTACAATGAAATATGTTACCTCTCTTCACACTGATTAGGATTGCTATGATATTAAAACAGAAAGCAAAATAAAACAAAATAACAGATGTTGGTGAGAATGCAGAGAAATTGGAACACTTGTGCACAGATGATAAGAATGTGAAATGGTACAGCCATTGTGAAAAACAGTGTACTGTAACTCAGAAAATTAAATATAGAACCTTAAAAATAAAATAATCTATTATTGGATCCAGTAAATCCACTTCTGAATGTATACCCAAAAGAACTGAAAGCGGTGTCTCAAAGAGACATTTGTACATGCATGTTTATATTTATAATTGCCAAAATGTGGACGCAACCTTAGTGTCCACCCATAGATAAATGGAAAAAGAAACTGTGGCATATATGTACAATGAAATATTAAGACTGAAAAAAGGAAGGAAATTCTGACACACACTACACTGTTGTAACAAGGATGAATTTTGAAAACATTATGCTAAGTTAAATAAGCCAGACACAGAAGGACAAATATTATATGATTATACTTACATTAAGCACCTAGAGTTGTCAAATTTATAGAGAAATAAAGTAGAATAGTGGCTACCTGGGGCTGTGGGAGAGGGTATTGGGAAGTTATTATTTAATGAGTACAGAGCTTTGATTGGGGATGGTGAAAATTTGTGATGTATAGTGCTGATGATTGCACAATAATGTGAATGTACTTAATGCCACTGAACTATATATTTAGAAATAGTTAAAATAGCAAATATCATATAATGTATATTTCACCACAACAAAAAGTTGTGTTACATTCAAAGACAATGGGTTTGCCTTTTTTTATTTTATCTATTTTATTTATTTATTGGCTGCATTGGGTCTTCGTTGCTGCACACAGGCTTTCTCTAGTTGATGCAAGCGGGGGCTATTCTTCATTGTGGTACTTGGGCTCCTCATTGTAGTGGCTTCTCTTGTTGCTGAGCACGGGCTCTAGGCGCATGGGCTTCAATAGTTGCAGCACATGGGCTCAACAGTTGTGGCTCACGGGCTCTAGAGCACAGGCTCAATAGTTGTGGCGCACGGGCTTAGCTGCTCCGCAGTATGTGGAACCATGTGGAACCTTCCCAGAGCAGAGCTCGAACCCATGTCCTCTGCATTGGCAGGCGGACTCTTAACCACTGCACCACCTAGGAAGTCCTTTATTATTTTATTAAACATTTTGTAGATATTTTCATTGGGTGGTTTAGTCTGCTATGAGCTACTCTGCCATAGGCACTCTGATTACTCTTAAATGTTATAAAAATGCATTTTTAACCTCAATTGATGTTTAAAAGGACTTACTTGTATATACTGTCATTATGATAAATTCTAGAGATAAAGATAGAAGTGTAGTAGAAAATATCCAGTTGACTCTTGAGTGACATAGATTTGAACTGATCCACTTATAAGTGGATATTTTTCAGTAAATCTGTATTACAGCGCTACACAATCCGAGGTTGGTTGAATCTGCAGATGTGGAACTGTGGATACGGAAGGTCAATTATAAATTTATATGGGGATTTTTGACTGGAAAGAAGGTCTGTGCCCCTAACCCTGATGTTGTTCAAGGGTCAACTGTGTATATTGATCTCTGCTCCTGGTTCCTGGCACAGAGCTCCTAAAACCCTTGTGATTTCCTGAGAAGAGCAGTAGGAGCATCCTGTGTCCTACTATTTGGTTTTCAACCCTGGTTTCTCGGTGAATTTCATGGTGAATTTCTTGGGTGTTAGGAATGTCTTTTGTTCCACTGAAGGGACTCTTCCTGGGCTCCTAGATAGATTCAGAATGGGGCCTGGTCGTCAGAAAGGCCAACCTATGCTTAGAAGCTTGGAACATTCAGCCCAGCCCCTCTCCAAACAATAGAAGAGAGGCTAGACATTGAGTTAATGACTGGTCATGCTTACATGATGAAGACTCCATAAAAATTCCAAAATTACAAAGGTGGGAGAGCTTCTAGGTTGGTGAACGCGTGGAGGTGCTGGGACTGTGGTGCCTAGAGAGGGCACGGAAGCACCATGCCCCTTTCCACATGCCTGGCCCTGTACACCTCTTCCATCTGGCTCTTCCTGAGTTGTATCTTTTATAATAAGCCAGTAATCTAGTAAGTAAAATGTTCCCCTGAGTTCTGTGAGCTACTCTGGCAAATTAATTAAACCTGAGGAGGGGGCCATGGGAATCTCTGATTTATAGCCAGTTGGTCAGAATCACAGGTAACAAACCTGAACTTGCAAGTAGCATCTGAAATGGGGAGGAGGGGTAATCTCTTGGGTCTGAAACCTTAACCTGTGGGGTCTGTGTTCAGGTACCTAGTGTCAGAATTGGGTTAAATTGTAGGACACCTGCCTTGTATCTTAGAGAATGCTTGATGTGTGGAAAACCCCACTCATCTAGTGTCAAAGTATTGTGAGTATAGGAGTGAAAAAAACACAAGAGATTTTTTCAAACTCAGAAGACATAATACCTTCTCTTAGTAAAGACAGAACACAGGGAGAGAGTTTCTAGTAAACCGTGATTTATCAGGCATTGCAATAAGTAGTGGAATAAAAGAATAGCTGTTAAGGAAACAAAGAAAAGGAATAGGATTTATTATGGGAATGTTTGTGAAACAATAAACTGTTGTTGTTATTAGATCATAATTTTCCAGAATATGGTTTGGAATGTGAAAGACATTTTTACGTTAAGTTTATGCTTGGACACTGATAAAATAAAATTTGCTTTATAAGAGGATAAGGACATCAACAATATGAAAAAGGATTTTAACTGGATACATTAATAATAATGTGAGCATTTAGGAAATCAATATAGTATAGGCAGAAAGTGAACAAAAAAACTAAATTAAAACTATAGCAGTGAGGATAGACAAAGAGGGAGAGAGAGCTGACCATTCTGCAGCAGATTTTATTTTTAAATTCAGGTGCAGAAGATTGAGATAATTATGTGCATCAGTTATGGAATATTGTCATTATTACATCATTGGTCCATACAAACTCTCCCATTTACTATTTCTTTCTCTTTTTTTTAAAGAACTTTTATTGAGATGGAGTTAACAGACAATAAACAGCATATATTTAGAGTGTACAATTTGCTATCCCAATCTCCCAATTCATTCCCCCCCAACCCTCCCTGCTTTCCCCACTTGGTGCCCATATGTTTGTTCTCTACATCTGTGTCTCTATTTCTGCCTTGCATTTCCTCTTTCATAGTTGTTAGCATTTGCCTTATGTATTGAGGTGCTCCTATATTGGGTGCATATATGTTTATAATTGTTATCTCCTCTTCTTGGATGGATCCCTTGATCTTTATGTAATGTACTTTCTTGTCTCTTGTAACTTTTTTTTTTATTTACTTCACACTTAAATTTTATTAAAGGCATCTATAAGAAGCAGGGCATAAGCAATTTCAATTCTCCACTTATTTACAGTAATTCTTTCGGTGTTCTAATTACTAAAACAAGCTCCTTCTTTTTTTTTAATTTTATTTATTTATTTATTAATTCTTGGGGGGTACACCAAGTTCAATCATCTGTTAACATTTTTTATTTTAAAGTCTATTTTATCTGATATGGGTAGCACTACTCCAACTTGCTTTTGATTTCCATTTGCATGCAGTATCTTTCTCCATCCCCTCACTTTCCATCTGTATGTGTCCCTAGGTCTGAAGTAGGTCTCTTATAGACAGCATATATATGGGTCCTGTTTTTGTATCCAGTCAGCCAGTCTATGTCTTTTGGTTGGTGCATTTAGTCCATTTACATTCAAGGTAATTGTCGACATGTATGTTCCCATTACCATGTTCTTAATTGTTTTCTTTTTATTTTTGTAGGTCCTTTTCTTCTCTTATGTTTCCCGCTTAGAGAAGTTCCTTTAGCATTTGTTGTAGGGCTGATTTGGTGGTGCTGAATTCTCTTAGCTATTGCTTGTCTGTAAAGCTTTGGATTTCTCCATTGAATCTGAATGAGATCCTTTCTGGGTAGAGTATTCTTGGTTGTAGGTTCTTCCCTTTCATCACTTGAAATATATCATGCCACTCCCTTCTGGCTTGCAGAGTTTCTGCTGAGAAATCAGCTGTTAACCTTATGGGAGTTCCCTTGTATGTTATTTGTCATTTTTTTCCCTTGTTGCTTTTAATAACTTTTCTCTGCCTTTCATTTTTGTCAGTTTGACCAGTATATGTCTTGGCGTGTTTCTCCTTGGGTTTATCCTGCCTGGGACTCTCTGCGCTTCCTGGACTTGGGTAGCTATTTCCTTTCCCATGTTAGGGAAGTTTTCAACTATAATCTCTTCCAATATTTTCTCGGGTCCTTTCTCTCTCTCTTCTCCTTCTGGGACCCCTATAATGAGAATGTTGGTGCATTTAATGTTGTCTGAGAGGTCTCTTAGGCTGTCTTCAGTTCTTTTCATTCTTTTCTCTTTATTCTTTTCCACATCAGTGGTTATCACCATTCTGTCTTCCAGGTCACTTATTCACCCTTCTGCCTCAGTTAATCTGCTGTTGGTTCCTTCTAGTGTATTTTTCATTTCAGTTATTGTATTGCATATCTCTGTTTGCTCTTTAATTCTTCTAGGTCTTTGGTAAACTTTTTGATCTTTGTATCCAGTCTTTTTTTCAAAGTCCTGGATCATCTTCACCATCATTATTCTGCAATCTTTTACTGGAATGGTGCCTATCTCCTCTTCATTGAGTTGTTTTTCTGTGGTTTTATCCTGTCCCTTCATCTGGTACAAAGTCCTCTGCTTTTTCATTTTCTCTATCTTTCTGTGGCTGTGGTTTTCAGTTCCATAAGACTAAATACTGCTGATTCTGCTTGATACTGCTGTCTGCCCTCTTGTGGAGGAAGCTATCTAGGAGGCTGGTGCGCGCTTCCTGATGGGAGGGACTGATGGTGAGTAGGGCTGGGTGGGCGGAGCTCAATAAAACTTTAATCTGCTTGTCTGCCAATGGATGGGGCTGTGTTCCCACCTTGTTGGTTGTTTGGTCTGAGGCTACCTAGCACTGGAGCTTACAGGCTCTTTCGTGGGGCTAATGGCAGACTCTGGGAGGGTTCCTGCCAATGAGCCCTTCCCAGAACCCCTGTTGCCAGTGCCCCTGTCTCCTCGGTGAGCCACAGCTGCCCCCACACACACAGGCAACCCTCCAACACCAGCAGGTAGATCTGGTTCAGTCTCCTGTGGGGTCGCTGCTTCTTCCCCCTGGGTCCTGGTGAGCACAGTTTTTTGTGTGCCCTTCAAGAGTGAAGTCTCTGTTTCCGCCAGTCCTGTGGAGGTCCTGCAATCAAATCCCGCTGGCTTTAAAGTCTAATTCTCTGGGGATTCCTCCTCCTGTTGCTGGACTCCCAGGTTGGGAAGCCTGACGTGGGGCTCAGGACCCTCACTTTATTGGGTGGACTTCTGCAGTATAACTGTTCTCCATTCTGTGAGTCACCCACCCAGCATTTATGGAACTTGATTTTAATGCGATTGCGCCACTCCTACCATCTCATTGCAGCGTCTCCTTTGTCTCTGAATGTGGGATGTCTTTTTTGGTGAGTTCCAGTGTCTTTCTGTGGATGATTGTTCAGCAGTTAGTTGTAATTCTGGTGCTCTTGCAAGAGGGAGTCCCACTTACTATTTCTATTTATTGTTTATACATTTATTTATTCTTTCATTCCTTATGTTTGTATCTCCATTTTTACTCCCTTTATCAGCACTTGCCCTCTCTTTGTAGTCAGTCATTGTATCCTTTTTGGTGATCTTGTGTGTTGTGACAAATAGATTTTATCTGTTATGCAATCATTTTTAATTTATATAAACATTATTTTATTTCTTACTTTTTGAATTTTCTGAGTACTGTTGCTAGGAGTACATTTACTTATTTGCTGCACATGGCTGCATGATAGCCCATATATTTTACTCATCCACTTTTCCTGGGATGGATGCTCGATTTTCTCCAAATACCAACACACACGCACAAAGCACACGCGGGCACGCACACACACACACACACACACACACACACACACACTACACAAGCCTACCTCCCACATATTCATAGGACATGACAGCTGATTCATTGTGTGGAAGAAAAACAAAGCATTTACCATGACTCTGCATTGTGTACTAAAGCTAGAAACAGGATCGATAGTGAAGCCATTACCTACAATAACTTCTAAACCAATATCCTACCAAACATCATATTTTATCTCTTAAAAGTTTCCAAATGTATATATGCTTAAAAATTTGAAAGTCCACAAGTCTAAGAAGCCATTTTCAAAATTTTGATTTAATGTTCAGGTGGAGAAGAAATGTCCTTTCTCTGGCATCCATGTAGATAGAAACTAACCCAGATCTATATTATTTGTCTGAAGCTGAGTCATTATAAGAATTACCATTGTTCACAAACAAATATTTTAAGAAAGTCTGTGGTAAATGAATAACCATAGAGGAAAGATTGCAGCACAGGCTTTAAAGATGAAAGAGCTTTCCTGGAGATGAGGGTATCTTAATAAAGCACTCTCTGGAAGGAAAAAAGAATCATATATTTGAGTTGTCAATATGAATATCATCTTAACCTACTTTTTTCTTAACTGGCAGAAATATTAATGTACTGATTTCTCTAATGTAGATTATCATTGGTTTTCATTTTTAGCATCAGTCTTATCCTTGCCATAAGTTTTAATTTGGTTTTTAAGTTAATTTTAGTTTTAAAAGTATCATGGAGTTAGTTGCATTTTGATTAAAAGATTCCTCAATAATCTAGATAATAACATTACATCAAGCCAGCAGGGTAGAGCAGAGAGAAGAGAGAAGTCAAAGTGTGATGCAGAGGAATGGCAGCCTTGACTCACCTACAGGGAGCTCTGGAGCTGAAATAATTCTGAGAATTGTCCAGAGTGGCATATGGTGGCCGGATCTTTACATCCTAACATTGATCAGTCAGTCATGAAACCCACCCCAGGTAGGTTTGCAGGACCTGATTTTGGATAAGATGGCTCTTTGCAGATAAGATATTTCCTGATAAGACTGGAAGTTAGAGGTTTTCTGCCATTGGTAGTCCCAGGAAGTGGAGCAAATCCTTCAC
Organism: Hippopotamus amphibius kiboko; assembly: GCF_030028045.1. Lineage (NCBI taxonomy): Eukaryota > Metazoa > Chordata > Mammalia > Artiodactyla > Hippopotamidae > Hippopotamus > Hippopotamus amphibius. The sequence goes on from NC_080195.1 coordinate 19,899,083, forward strand.
TGAAGTGAGACCTCAGTTTTGCTAGACTTGGTGGCTTACCTGGTGGCATAACCAACATCCTTATCTCTGAGGAATCTCAGGCTAAGGCAGCTGCACTTGTCCCTTTACTGTCAAAATTTGACAAGAGAGGTCAATGGATTCTGGGTCAAAAATTGACTCATGACCAAAATTCAGCAAAAAATCATGACTTGTTCATTGGGGCAACTGCCTTCTTCCTGCTAGTCATCCAGTCTTGACATTCACCTAATATTCCCTCAGTTGCAGGCTAGTAGGATAGCTATAATTTTGGATTAAATAAGTTAATTTTACCTACCTTTCCTATGCAACTCATCTCTTCTAATTATACACACAATTTAGTTTTATAGAATGAGGGTAATTACAAAGCATTTAATAGGAAGACTGTGAAACAGTGACTTTTTTATTTATAGAAAATATTGTTTTTAGACTCCTTTAAAATTATCTATGACTGTACAAATATCAATGATTTGTTCAGGAGGGCTTCATTATCAAGGTGAACTTTATAATCATTTGAAAGTAGAGTTTTGTCTTACCAGAAACAATTTGTTTTCGGAATACCATGATGCAGATGCAAGCCAAGAGAGAAATATGTGCTGGTAAAAGAAGTCAGTGAGAGAAGGAATTTTTTTAAAAATTAAAAGGCAAACAATCTAAGAAAGAAGAGATACAAATTAATTTGGAAATAATAATGAAAAAGTTAGAATATTCCTAATGAATTTACATAATAAAATAAATTTAACTTACATTTCCTATCCATACAGTCGTTAGATTGACTAAGAGTGAGAGGACTAAACTTTGGGCTAACTTACTAGCTGCATACAACTCACCTAAGTGTGTGTGTGTGTGTGTGTGTGTGTGTGTGTGTGTGTGTGTGTGTGTATGTGTTAAATAAAATGAAGGAAATAATATGTCAGTTTTACAGAGTTTTTGTGACAGTACACCATTGGCTCAGTATCTGCTAAATTGCTCTATGAACTAAGCTTTTAGGATTAATTCCATAGTTTAGGTAGAAATTAAAGATGTCTTGGACATTTAGAAGGAATTCTTAGACAAGACCTTACCATGAGGCCTACTTATGTAGAATTACCATACCCTAAGTTCATATTTTTAATTTACAGGTCCAGAAATGTGACTTTGTTCAAAGCAAGAAGTGATTCTCCTTTTAGGAACTAAATTATCCTTAGAGTAACTGACATATACCTGCAAAAACCAGACGTGTGCTCAACATTGCCTCTCTTACATATTGACAAGAAGTTATATCTCAGAAACTGCCCAGATTCCCAGCAGCGTTCAGCATAGACTTACCAGTTTTTAAATATAGCTGGGAGGCCAAATTATAAACAGAATTTAGTGATACTATACATAGGTTCTCAATAAATATCTGTGGAGATATGGTAGCTTTTAATTCTTTAATCACCTGTTTTTAACCCTTCATGCTAAACATAACACCTCCTTTTTAAATAGGACTTCCTTCAAGGTTTATAAAATATAGGTGAACACATTGTGTTCAAAGGGACATTATTCCACCTATTCCAGGGTGAGTGAGTAGGGGTCCCTTTGGACAAATGTTTCG